>NC_090933.1:149492157-150130170 GCF_040938575.1 Ambystoma mexicanum
TACATTATTTGCTTGCTTTAAAACATATATTTCTTACCGTTAGAGATTTGGTCATTACTCATTTCATCTTTAGGAAAGTACTCCTCTAGCCACTCAAGTGTGCTTGCCATTTCCGTGAAAATATACAATGGTGATATTTGCTTACGAGTAATGTATATGGGCCTCATCAGGGGTTGGGCAAAGTGGTAAAAATGCAGTGGTTACGCAATTAACACTGCATTACCGCTCACCCCAATCCCAAGTTTAGGCAGAAAGTGAGAGGTTTACCTACCGCTTTTTGCTGGTGGTAAAAAAACTCCCCTTTCTGCCCATTTCCGGTGCTATTAGCCCAGCACTAATTATGCCGGCACTTATAGCACCATTAGTATCCCATAGAGTCCTATCGACTCTACAAATAATCGCGAGTAACATCCTTACCGCAGCTCAGAATCCAGCGCTAATAGCGTCGGACTGAGTTGCTTTAACACTATTTGCATTGGCGGGATCCCGGCACAATTATCACTGGGATACCGCCATTGCCGTGATGACGCCCTATGTAATGCATGTTTATAATAGTAAAATAAATAAAGTTTACTTACTATATTGATACAGATTATTTTGCCCTGTGTGATTGTGGTGTCTCAGAGTGTGTATCAACGGGTGTATTAAACTGATAATATGAGGTATACAGTTATGCTTTGTGTTTGGTATATTCCATAATGTTATGTGCTAAATGACACATTTCCTCTTAGATTTGTAAACTTTGAATTGTATAAAGATGTATATTTGGGTGTACTAAATATTATTAATGTTGGTTTATGTATATATTTTTTGTTATTACAAGTGCACAAAATATTGTGTTGTTCTCTGTGGTTTTGGGTTATGTTGATGTTACCGGCTGTCAGTTAGCTTTGAGGTACTTTGTACTGTCTGCGGACGGTACAGCTGCTAGATTGGTGATGTCATTTTTAGGTGTAACCATTGAAAATAGATATTGCAAAATTAGGGTGCAATGAGAAAAACCTATGAAATTCAGTGAAAAAACGTTGTTAAAGGGCTGTAATGGTTAAGTTGCAGTAACAAAAATCTATGATATTCAGTGAAAAAACGTGTTATGATTACAAGTAAAATCGAAAAATCTAAGAAATTCACCAGTTATGCAATGCTAACACTAACACCTAGGATGTCAAAGATGACATCACCAATGACATCATCAATGACATCACCGATGACATCACATATGATATTACTACTGTGCAACAATGTAAATGGAAGGTCTGTATATGGCGTATTGCTTGCAGTGTCATTTACAACATATCAAAGGTGATCAGTAACCTTGCAATAAACTACTCCATGTCACATAAAAGGTGCTTATTGAAAAAGAAACTTTGTACTGAAGTTTTTTTGTGACTACAGCAATCAAGTTACATGATGAATGTTGAATGGATCAAAGAATTAAAGTATTCTTCAGATGGCATGTTTAGGTAGTGCAATGATAAGTCAAAGTATATCATATTCTTGAGAAGTGTATTATCTGCGTGGGACCTGCTTCTTGTTCCATGTATGTGCATTATGACTTCAGGGTAAACCCTAGGGAAAAGAACTTCAAAATATAGAACAAGGTCAAGCTCTACATGCACAGTAACCACATGCAATCCTCATCTTTATATGAATATTGTTACTAAACAAAACCAAGTTTTTTCAGTGAATTTCATCGGTTTCTTTAGTGCAACTTAACCATGATGTCAATTGACAACGTTTTTTCTGTGAATATATGTAAATGTATTTTGCAGAGCTTGCGGTTGCAGCCCGATAGTTATGGTTAAGTTGCTCAACCAATAGGAAGAACATTTGTTGGTGGCTTATAACTTTGCTTAAAATCGACGAATCCTCACCAAACTTTGTAAAAAATGTATATGGCATCCTGTGAATGATTTTGAGAAGTATGGTGTGGTTTCAACAAGGGGGGCAAAGTTATACGGGGGATCCCAAAACATTTGGAATCCAGACATACGTACATTGAAAACAAATTTTGCTTTTCTGCAGGCTAAATTGCTGGATTAATGGATTTGCAGCAAATTTGCATGAGGGGCGGTGGCCTCGTCCTGAAAGCGTGTTTTTTTTAAAAACTTGACCTGCATGAAACTTTTTAAAATGGATGCCATATTGGATCCGCTGACGACAGACTTACTCTGTGGACAGTGCAGCGTGAAAAACCTCTAGGAAATCCATTTTGGGTTATTTTGTGGATGAACGAGTGTGTGGGAAGGGTGGGGGAGTGGAAAAAAGTTGAGATAGACATATATTTATCAGTTTGCAGCCAATTGTACTGTTTGTGGTCGAATTCTGAGCTGCGTACAGGAACATGAGTCCACAAACATCAGTGGGACTGGGAGGGGTTCTTTATTTAGGTACATTTAAACATGTTTTATGAAAGTAGAGAGTGTGAGTAAAATGTCTGTGCTTGGAATAAAAATACATTTATTAGTTGCTGAAGTATGGAAAGTGGTTATACTATGGCTAAAGTGTATAGCTGTGTGTATGGGAAGGTTAAACCATGGTTGAAGAGTATGGTTGTGACCATGGTCAATGTGTTCCGGGGGCATGGTTGTGTAGTTGTGACAGTGGCTTGTATGGCTGTATAGTTGTGGCAATGGCTAGTGTCCAGATGGCCATATTCCATGCCCCCAATCATCTGGACACTGTCAATAAACACAGTCATCTGTGCACAACGGTTATGAGATGAATATGAATATTGCCCACTGAATAATGTGGTTAGTTGTAGGTATTGTCAGTTGGATATGGTGATACGGGTATAATTTGCAAATTTCTGTATGTAAACTAAAGAAAATATAGTTTGTTTTAGAACATACTTTATGAAATATAATTTCTTACAGTTGTACACATACGTTTAAATTTCTTGAACCTCATAAGTAGTACCTTCAATGTACTGTGTTTGGTACAACATTTGTGCATGGTACACTGTTATTGTATTAACATGTAGTAATCATTGGGTCATTGGGAAAAATAATCCATGGTGGAATGAAAAAAATCTTTGCATATAAATACAGTTTCCGGTATTTACATGTTTTTAAAGTGTACTTGGTACACAATATATGTGTGTGTCCGTGACCAGTGTTTGTGCTCTGCGGGTGATTTGACACCATATTTTCAGCCAATCTAAGAAGTTTGAAGTTGAAACTTTACCATTCTCCACCTACTAGCAACATGTTTAATACTTGTATAAACATTTTACAATCTGGCCTATTTCAACTGCTGTTTGTTTTCTTCTGTAAGTCTGATGCTTTAGCCTAGTTGATGGGCTTGTTGGCACTGCTCTTCCTTGTCTTTTGTAAGTCTGATCATTTAGACTACTTTAGGTAGACACTTAGAACCTGAGTGCTAAAAGGGAAATAGTTGAATATGAATGCTGTTGTTTAAAAAAAAGTATGTTTTACTAGAATTGTATTGAAAGTTAAAAATAAATGTATAGTTGATTTAGAATCCCCACTATTTGTACCTTTTTTTATAAGTCTGGACACAGTATTTCTACAATATTGGTAAGTGGAACTTGGTGTGAGCATGTGTACTATGTTGCCACCACTTGTAATCTCATAGCAGTGCTTGTACAATAGTGTAGGTTTAGATGTAGGGATATGTGCTGCATTTGTATGGATGTGTACTTTAAATAGCATCTGAGCAAAACAATGAGTATGCATAGGTGTGTGAGCAGGGATGACTATTTGGTGAAAAGTGTTTGGACAGTGTATTTCCTGGTTCCTGATCGTTTTACTGTTTATTGCATTGGAAAACAATGTGCTAAACTGGGACATTGTGGCTTTAACAGGATTTCCCAGTGTGCTTCCATAAACAGTCTCCTGCCCAGCAATCCAGAGCGAAGTGGTGCAAAGTGTTTGGACAGTGCTGGCCGAGACTTAGTTGCAGTAAGCTGCAGAGTTTACCATCTGGGACCTGCTTGCCCCATAGCATTGCGGTTTGCCTAGCCTCTCTGTCACCTTTTCCTTCATCCTCCTCCATGGTCAGCCTGACATGAAAAGACCATGTGTTTTATTTTGAAAAGCTACTTGTTTTCTGGAGACGCTTCGAGCTAACTCAATATTAAATTGGACCTGTACATTGCCTATAGCAGATAAGAAAAATGGACTGCATGTTGTTCCAAACATCTTGGTATATTAGTGGAGGACCGCACTAATCTTATATCTGAGACAGTACATTTCCATGCACTGCACTTATTGACACTGCAAAGACTTATCAAACGGTTGCGCTTAAACTTCTTATATTCTATTTCTTGACATTATTAGATATAGCTGTAAACATTTGAATAAAAATGCCGGCCAAAGTAAAATCAAAACAAAGCGTTTACAATTTACGCAATAGCACTCGCTACAGGAAAATCAGAGGAGTGAAAAATACGGCTGGGCATTCTTCAAAGTCTAAACAACTTACTATGAGTTCTCCATGTAAATATAAGTCCTCAAAGAGTAATTTACAAAAAAATGTCAACTTTCTTTCTGGCAGCTATTAAGATTGAGCAGTAACATCCTGCAAGAGAATTTTCAGGTAGCAGCCCACACACCAACATCATATAACGGAGATGAAATCTTGGATAATCTGATTGCTGAAGCTGAATCACATGCCTCTCCGGCACTGGCTCCAGTGGCCCCAATTATTCCTGAGGCCGAACCTTTTCATGTCGAATGTCTGCTGGCAGAATCTGACCAGACAGCATCACAAGATTCCACCATCTATCTTAATAGATGCCAAAGAAGACTACGGAAAAGTCAGAAAATACAAAACGTAGCCTATCGGAAATAGGCAAGCATAAAAACTAACCAAGACACTGCCAGGGATGAAAATATGGACTCAGATGCTGATTAAATTGGCTAATATTAAACCGGAGAAAAAAAGAACAAGTAACCAAAGCCAAATGGTATCCTGTCTAGCTAACTATTAAATGATAGAGAACCTGAGAAATTAGAATCAGTGATTCCTTCTAGTAGGACTGTAATAGATGATGACGAAGCTCGCAAAAAGATGATGAAGACTAGTGGAACAACACGTGTAAACATCTCAGAACCCAAGATAGCTGTAAATTGTCTGACAGCTGAACGCCCTGATTCTACCTTTTTGATACAGCGACTGACAAATGAGCCAAAAATGAGTATGTCTCATATTAATAGAACTGAATTTTTGGGATCATTTAGAGCTATATTACCAGTACGTATTCTGCACTCAAGAGATTTCGAATACATTGAACCCATCAAGCAATCTAGACAACAGCTAAGTCGCATAATTGCACTACAATTGAAACTGTGGACTTGATTATATCTTAGAGTAATGCATTCTTGGAAGTGGGCTAATTGCTACCAAAGTTGGTTTGATAACTAAAGACATCAAACCAACAGGAACACTGGACATGGGAAGCCTAATGCAATATATGAAGGGCAATAATAGAAATGCGGCCACTTCTGAGAGCAACTCTATGCTTCAAGAGCACGTTTCTGGTCTATTGAAATGAGTTATGGATTTGAATACCCAAAAGGGGACTGAAGGAAAATGAATGTGGTCTTTATGTTCTTAGAACACTACAGGGTTCTCACATTTATTTGAAGCAAACATATCCATAGGTGTTCTAATGCAGCATGATATGTTTCTTGTTCTGGAGTGTTGGCTCGTTGAGATAATTCATGTGGATGGTTTTCAAATATTTCAATGGCTGGCACAAAAAGGAATGAGGGGCTGACTTTTTGGAGGCCTAATCATAGGTATTCTAAATTATATTAAAGCAAAAGTGATCGATCTGAATTTGGAAAATCCTTACCAGCTAGATGTAGAAGTAGGACCATGGGGAACAGTACCAAGTGTTGTTGTTATAAATGTTTATGATCCCCCTGGCATGATCAAAACTCAATTCATAATTGATACCATATGTACTATTTCATGTGCAGCCAGCTCGACTACAAATAATGCAGGAATTGTCATGGGTGGAGACTTTAATGCACCGTGTAAATGTGAGCAGGAGGCTATTGAAATACACTATGCGGTCTCCATTAGTTAAATGCTCCAGTTTAGGAGAAAAGAGAAGCGATTGCACTGGTGTAATTTCTGCTCCGATTGAGGCTGCTGTATGTGAAATGGTAGCGTGATGGGTGATTGTCCGAGTTAAACAACCTGGAGAAACGGGGTGGCTATGGCAACCTTGGATTATGTGTTCACCCATGAATCATTGATTACGTATGTTAGAGATCTAAACATATGCCCAAATGTCCACAGTGACCCCTCCACCTTGTCCTTGACTATAGAATACATTGCTCTTCATATACAGTATTTTGGTATAGATGACCTTTGAAAAAAGGAAAGTGGGAATAGAATTTCATAGATCGATAAAAGTCTAAACTCGATTCACAGATACATGCTAACAAAAAAATAAAATAATGTGGCGTTTTTCAAAAGGTCAAGGCTAACACCAGGCATCACTATGATGCCAAAGTCAGGGATGCAAAAAGGGACATGCGAAGGGAAATTGGCAAAATAAGAAGGAACTCCCCCAATGATGTTGAGGTTGTTCGCCTGATAAAAAAATAAAAAAATAAACACTAGGTGAAATGGTGGAAATATTCCGGCAGAATAGGACAATGGAAAAACTTGGTCAAATTATCTCAAATGAAATACACAGAAAACATTTGGAAGTTATTAAGAACCATGAATACTAAAACATCCAAATTAGTCAAGAGCAGTATAGGGGAAGCAGAGTGGATTGCACACATCAAAAAGAATTTCCACTGTGAAGTAAACTAAAATAAGATCACCGGAGGAATGAACCAGTGTCTAAATCTGAGCTTCGACATTGATGATATTTACAAAAAGATAATTAAATTAAAGAAGTCAAGAGCACCAGTACCCAATGGGTTAGCCAGTATAGTTTTGAAAAAAATCCCCAGAACAGTGGTCTAAGCTCCTTTGGATACTGTTTGGTAAAGAATGCAATGGTGGCTGCTACCCTGAGTCATGGCACAAATCTTTGCTTGTTCCTATTTATAAAAAAGGTGAGAGGGATGACACAGCTAACCTTAGGCTATTAGCAATGTTAGATGTGAAAGGGAAAATCTCAGCATCTTTGGTACTTGATGAACTGATCAAATGGGTGGTTTCTTCAAACCTGGTCGACAAATTTATGTGAGCAGGTCTAACATGGTGGCAATATATGGCATGTAATCAAAGTGGTTAAAAAAGAGGATATTGTTATGCAGATGTTTATTTATAAATATATATATATAAAAAGGTTGCTGAAATGAGCACACATACAAATGGAAGCAAACCTTATTAGATGCAGATGTTCCTGTATCTGGAAATTGGAATCAGATTAGTAGTTCAATGACTGGAGAACTGCACTGTTAGAGTTGAAAGGTACATCAGATCTGTTGAAGTGAGCAGGAGGGTGCAATGCAGAGTTTGTGGATGTGATTCGTGGACGGATGTGTGACTATTGGAAAGTAGCCTATGAGGGAGTGTTTCAGAGATGAAGATAAAAAGAGGAGAAGAAATGTCCTATGTGATCATGTGATCACATACATGGATGCCGTGGAACTCTGCAGACCCGCATCTGGCATCTGGGTCCTTTGACCAAGCCCTGTGTCTGTGGACATTTTTTACCTCCATGGACAATAGTAACAGAAAATGGGCTGAGTCTGTTTTTTGACGGTGTAATGTGCATGCGTTTGATATGGTTGAATTGTATTTTTGTGGCTGTGGCCAGTGTCCAAATTCTTGGGGGCAAAGCCCCCCAAAATCTGGACATTGACCATGGCCACAGTAATATGTGCATAGTAATTATTGCTATTCTAGGGGGAGTATACAGTATTTGTAATATGGTGGAGGAATATTATTGAATTGTATATAGTATGTATAATCCTACCAAAATTGTGCACGCTGCCCATGGGTACCTAAGTGATTTGGCTACGGTCATATGCTGATAGTAATTGATATAGATGCTTAGTTGAATAGATAAAGAAGGATGTAACGTAACATTGTCGACACTGGTGAAAGCCATAATAATATCTCCTTAGTAATTATGACTACAGTAATAATCCCAGAGTAATTGATACTGGGGGTGGAGATTTCATTGAATATGGTAACAAAGCTGTAATCTGGGGTAGTTTTTCTGTAAAGAAAAATAGTATAATTTGCTATACAACGTACTTTGAAACACTTAATAACTTACAGTTGTACATATATATATATATACATATATATATATACTTTTTTGACCCTCATAGATAGTACATTGTTTGGTAGACGCAGCTCTCCTTCAAGCTTCCTTCCTCTGCCTCCTCTACTCCCTCTCTTATACCCGACTGTCTGTCTGCAATTCAGCCATGCTGCACTGCTAACAATCTCTGCCTTAATGCCAGTAAGACTGAGATCATCCTCATTGCGACCCCAGCTCCCTCCTTCCCGCCTACACTCTGACCGATTTCCATGGGCCCCCTCCTGTGAGGCAAAAAACCTTGGTGTCATCTTCTACTCCTCTCGCTCCTTCTATCCTCACATCATGGTCCACTTTCAGCTTCACCTCCTCAGAGGCATTCTCTCTTTCCTCACCTTTCCCCAGAAACTCAATATCTCCAGAGCTCTGGTCCTCTCCAGACTGGACAACTGCAAAAGCCTCTTCTTCAATCTGCTTAACTCCTCCCTTTGCTTCCTTCAACTAATCCAGAATAAGACTGCAAGACTTATCCTTGGCCTCAAGCCCAAGCACTGCATCTTGCCAGGCCTAAAATCTCTCCACCCACTGGCTCCCAATTGCTACCAGAATCAAGTTCAAGACCCTCTGCATTATCCACAAGGCATTCTAGGGCCTGGGACCCTGCTACATCCAACTCCCTCTCTTTAAACACCTCTGTGCTAGAGCCCTTCAGTCTTCTAACTCCAACTCTTTGCAAATCAGATGCTTTTCCAAGCAGAGAGTGGGGAGTAGATCTCACTCCTCCACAGGTGCCTCCCTCTGGCATGTATTTATTTTAGTTATTAGTTGTGCATTTGTAAGGTGCTTCACATCAAGTTAATTGTGTTTCACAATGCCCTGAGGGCAACAGGGAGGGGACATGGGAGTGAAGAACAAATACCACAATGAAAGAAAGATGGAGGAGGACCTACTCGGAGAGAGAGAGAGAGAGAAGGGATGAGGGAGTGGGGGGGTGGGTAAGTGCAATGTGCATCAAAAGGTGAAGTGCTAGGGAGTGAGCAGGTGTAGTGCATAGGTGGAGTGGTGAGCCGCCAATAAACAAGTGTAGGCCTGTGGAGGCATAGGCCAGTGGGTGTCGGGGAAAGTGCTGGCTGTGTGGAGACTGTAGGCGTTTGGGGGTGGGAGGCCAGGACCCGAGAGGACACATGAGGGTCATGGAATGGCTTCCTTGCCCCTCTCAGATTTGAGTCGGTTCTCCTTAAGTTCCAGAGTTGCAGAGACTTCTCAAGACCCTACTTTTCTCTTCCTCTTTCCTCTCCCTCTGCCGTGTTAATGTCCCCTTCTGTCTCTTTTGACTGGCTGCCTGGTTTCCTCAGTTTCTTACAGGGCACCAGGCTCTCCTCGACCAGTCTACTGTGCACTTGGTCTCCCCTGAGTCCCCCACCACCCGCCCTGAATGGCCCTTCCGGGCTCCCTCTCCCAGTACTAGCCAGGCTGGGCATGCTCACCTTGAGCTCTTCAAGTCCCGTCACTCGCACTTAGCACGGGGACCTTTTTTGCCTTTGCATTCCCCTTGCTTGGTCTACCTGGCCTCCCCTGGCACTCGCTTAACCCATGGGCCCTTCCATCCTGACCAGCACTCCCTCTCCCCCCTGCACTTCTTGTTACTGCACTTGCATGATCCAAATGTCACAAGGCCTAGTAGGACAGTTTTTGTTTTTCTTCATCCCAGCCCCCCCCTTGTCTTGTTGCACCTTGGAACATCTTGTGTATAGGCACATTTTAAATACCCAATAAATAAATAAAATAGATAGCATGTTTGAAGTGTACTGTAATGAAGGGTATGTTTAAAGTAGTTTGATATTCATTAGCATATTCTAACTGTGCATTGTAGTCAGCAATATTTTTTAGTGTACTTTAATGAGTACATTTGGGTTCAAGGCATATTAAATAGGCATTTGTTAGATGCGCTAGTAACCTATGTTTTTGAGTAACAAAAGTGTTGTTACATTCAAAGCAACCCCTTACTTTTTCACATATGCAGTATAGTGGGCTAAAGCGGTTGTGGCATCATTGTGGTATATGATGCATACTATTGTGAAAGTTTTTTTGCCAGGAGATACCTGGCCATGGGTTAAGCTAGCAGGCTTACAGTTACTTTTGGTACCATATGCATTTTGCCTTAAAAGCATTAGCATCACCGCAAGTACCAGCAAGTACTGTCAGCTGCACGGCGGGTCCTGCTGCTTTTGCTGCCTCTGACGGACTCTCTTCGCCTGCCTGCTCCATTGGATTTACCAATGGTCGTGCTTCGGTTATAGCCACGCCCCCAATACTGCGTGCCTTCAAAAACAACAGGCCGCGCGCACCAGTGCGCGCACACCACCGCAAGTACCAGCAAGTACTGTCGGCTGCACGGCGGGTCCTGCTGCTTTTGCTGCCTCTGACGGACTCTCTTCGCCTGCCTACTCCATTGGATTTACCAACGGTCGTGCTTCGGTTATAGCCACGCCCCCAACACTGCGTTCCTTCAAAAACAACCGGCCACGCGCACCACCGCAAGTACCAGCAAGTACTGTCGGCTGCACGGCGGGTCCTGCTGCTTTTGCTGCCTCTGACGGACTCTCTTCGCCTGCCTGCTCCATTGGATTTACCAACGGTCGTGCTTCGGGTACATAAACCCTTTATCATCGGATGCACACGGACTTATAATACGGACTTATAACTTGCCCACAATTGCTAATTTTGTTCATTTCCTTATCTTTAGTTATAGCCATGCCCCCAACACTGCGTGCCTTCAAAAACAACCGGCCGCGCACCAGCGCGCACACACCACCGCAAGTACCAGCAAGTACTGTCGGCTGTCCGCTGTGCCGCGGTGTTGTGAGTTGCTGTAGCACTCTGTCTCCTCTCACCCAATTCACCACTGATTGTTCTCAACTTAGTGACCCCCCAGAAGCCTCGTAGCCCGCTGTGTGAGCTTCTCAATTGAGGTAGTGCCTTCTCGGAAGTCGCGCAGTGATTCACTCTTCACAGGGTTCTCGCTCTATACTCCTGACGCCCAGCTAACCATCTGACACGTGGCCCGCCTGGATGTGTTGCGTCGAGGATAAATAAATTGTGGCATATCCACAACCCCAAGAACTGAAGAGTTGAGTAAGGATCTCATTCACATCGTGTTCCTCTCAAGCCAATTCACTGTGCACTTAGCTAACAGTGCTATGTCCAACATGTTCAGGCTAACGACTGGAATGCCCCTGCCCCCTCCATGCTATGCCCCGCGCCTTTCTGTAAACTTACGTCCGGGCCTTCAACTTTCCATAACGTCTGGCGGCTCATCGTCTCATGGCCTTGTGAATGCGCTCGAGGATCCTCCAGCTTTGACCCCTGCTTCAGAGGAGACCGCAAAGCCCTCTACAATCTGTCCTGAAAAATCAATTGACTCCCCTTCTGTAATCTGCATGTCTGACAAAACCATGCAAGAGTGTTATGAGACTCACCACCCTGCTTTCGATGAGCGAGCCTTTTTCACCTCGTGCCTTGCTGCGCAAGCTCTACTCATTCCAGCTCATGATTTAAATCCTTACCACCCCCCTCTCTATTCAGAGGTAGTGGGTAGGTCAAATCACAGAGCTTATACCTCTGCCTCTGACAAAGCTGATTCGAATGTGGCAATGGCAAGAAATGATAAAAAAAATTGAAAAAAAACAATTCTGAACCACCCCTACAATGAACCAATTGCACACTCAACACAACATCCCCCAGCGGCCAATGGTGCCGTTCTGTTCTTATCAACCTGAAAGGTCACCCTGAACGACCTCGCTGACTCAAGGCTCTCCAACTCTCCAGAAATGTTTCCAAACGACTGCCCTAACGACATTATTTCCTCTCCGGAGTCTGATTCATCATGCAACACTGAAGTCCCATCATTTGCCAATCCCACCCCACGTCCATCTTTTGGCTTCCCTTCATTTCCCAACCTTACTATAGAACCTGCCCTCACGGCTATAAACACATCGATGTTAGCACTCACCAAACTTTTTGAACTCTTAGACTCCTGTGTAGGTTCTCAGGAACTCTTGCTAAACAACTTAATTAGCAAAATTGATTGGATGGCAATAAACTTTCCAGCATTTGTGAAAACTGAGTTAAGCACTCTAAGTACAATATCTTCCTCTGAGAGAGACACTACACCTGCCGAGGAGCTCAATAGGAATGTGACCCAAATTCCAACTTCCCAGATCCCTGATCCCCTGGAAACATCTCTGGTACCAGTGGTGGACCTATGTCCTGAGTCTGAATCATCCCTCTCTCCTCCACCAGTACATAGTCCAATCTATGAGATCTTCAATCGACGGTCACAAAATAAGAGAAGAAAACGTAAAAAACACAACAAATCATCATTACTCCAAAGTCTGAACAACATTGCAGACCCGATTTTGGAAAATCCGCAAAAAAAAAAACAAGAATCAACCTTTGACTAAAAAAAACAAACTACCAGCTTCTAAAGCTAAAAAGTTTGTAGAAAATATTTGACTACCGCCTAAACAGAAAATGCAGCCTAGCGAGGCTGTGGCCCAAGCGATCCTTGCTCTGCCTTCCAAAGTGCCCACCTTGAATCCTGAGCTGCCCTCTGATGATGTGATGTCTCTCGCAGGTAAGAAGCCTGTCTCTATATTTTCGTGTACTGTGCCTGCATTACCACTATGTGAAGCAGAATCCTCACACAAGGTCAATACAAATGATGACTTAATGAATCTATCAGTTTATCCAAACAACATATCTATCATGGAAACGGTACACCAAAGTCTTCATCATGACGGAGACAGATCTCAACTTCGAGATCCAATGTTCTGCATTGTATTAGACCATGATGCAAATCCTTTCATGACCCTTGAACAAAAAAGAAAAAAATTGGTGAGGAGAGCCCCTTTTCCTAAAGTCTCCCCTGTGAGAGACCAAGAGCGTATAGCTCCGAATGATGCTTCTTCTTTCCCCACCACTGAAACCACAAATGTAGACAGCCCTACCAGTGCACATTTGCCTGCTGATCAGTCCAACTTACAACCCCCATATGTGGCTGCCTCCCAAGAAGCTGAATGGCTACCCCGAGCTCTATCAAACAAAACTATTAGGATTACCATGATTGACAGATTATTTGAAGATCCCTTTCCAAACAGGACTACTATACTTACCATATTTTACTCCCTATCCTAGTTAAAACACATTAACTCAGAGGACATTGACGGTGTATCCTATCCCATACCAGCTCATCAAGACATTGTTGATGTCAAAATTCGATCTTTAATTGTAAAAAACCACGTCTGGGACCAACGCCAATTACTCCTTGAAAAGGGCCTCCTTCTTGAAACTATTGCTCCTACGGCTCCTGATCTCCAGAACTTACCGAGCCTAAAAAACAAAATCCCCCCTCAATTCACCTCAAACTCATCATGTACCAACTGCAATCTAACTACTAAATCCCAACCTCCCCCGCAACAATCCAAATGGGCATGGGTTTCCTCTGCCAGAGCCTTAGAGAATAATAATCACTAGCAAGCTAGGGCCCCTCTTCACCAACTCACCCTCATATCTTGGAATACCCGTGGGTTTTCCCACTTACTGAACTCCAAATCTTTATTACTTAACAACTACGATGTCATTCTGTTACAAGAGACATGGATGTCCATCACTCCTCTTTGGCCGGATCACCAACTTGTAGCAATTAACGCCTCTAAACCAGCTAAGGGGAGACCTGCTGCAGGTCTGCTTATAGCAGTGAGAACTGACTCTCAACTAACCATATCTGCATGGAAAAGTCCAGATCCTGGCATCCAACCAGCCTTAATTATGACTGAGAATAAAAATCATCCCTTCTATCCTAAAACTGCGGTTATTAACATATATTGGAATCCAGTCTCTGCTGATGCTCTACAATTCGCTGACAAAGTTGAGCTTATTCTTGACCAAATTCTTCTCGAACCTGACATAACTAATACAATAATCGCTGGCGATTTCAACATGAATCTCCTACAGTCCTTTGAAAAACTAAACAATACTAGACCAAGCAAATGGCTATCTCTAATGAAAATCAGAAATTTTACATTATTAAATGGAACATTCCCTATGGGTGTGCCCCCGAGACCAACTTGGAAACGAGGCAATATTCAATCAACTCTAGACTATGTATTCATTTCCAACAACTCAACGAAAACAATAAATAACTTTCAAATCCTTGAAACCTCCGCAGGCGATCACAACTTGGTAGTAATCTCTTGG
The DNA here is from genome assembly GCF_040938575.1 of Ambystoma mexicanum. Classification (NCBI taxonomy): domain Eukaryota; kingdom Metazoa; phylum Chordata; class Amphibia; order Caudata; family Ambystomatidae; genus Ambystoma; species Ambystoma mexicanum. The sequence goes on from NC_090933.1 coordinate 149,506,622, forward strand.
AGTCCTTATCCTAAATTAAACAATGAGTACTACAAAGTCCCGCTTGCAATTAATAATGCAAGGACAAGACTCTGGTGGACCTCACCTCGCATAAATTACCTAACACAACTCTTGCATCAACAACGAGAGCAGTCGGCCCATACCCACTACAATGATTTAATTCAAATTATTCACGAATCGAGCAATAAATATACCAAGCCGACCCTTAATCATAAATACAAATGGAACCCTGATATAACTGCCCTCAAAGCAAGACTAAGATCTGACCTAAGATCATTCTCGGCTCTAAATAATACACCAGCAAAACAAAAAATAAAAAATAAATATAGAAATCAAATTAAGCAAATAATAGCGTCAACAAAGCAACACAACACAGAAACTATGCTAAAAGCAATTTTATCCAAAAAAGCTGGTGAAATATGGGAACTAATAAACAGATCAGACAAAACAGCTGAAAAATCCATCTTATTAAACTGCATCGACCAAAGGATCTGGGTAAAACATTATGGAAACCTTCTATTCAAACCGCAAGAAGTTAATTCTGCTACAAATCAAAGTAGTTTTGTTAACAAAGCACTGGCTTTTGATCTCCTGGATATAATCAATATAATCAAAAAACTAAATAACTGACGTGCCCCCGGCCGGGCATGATAACAAATGCTATTTTAAAAGAAAACCCAGAAGCATGGGCTGAGGTTTTATTCTTAATTTTTAAAAATATCATAACCCAAAACAAATTTCCACCATCATGGCAAACAGCAATCATAATCCCCATTTTTAAATCGGGCGATAGATCTTCCCCTTCTAACTACCGCCCTATAGCTCTTTTAGATGTGCCAGGGAAAACTTTAGCAAGACTGGTAGTCCGTGACTTTACAAATTGGCTTTGCGAACAGGATCTAATGGATCACTATCAATCTGGCTTTGTACCATGCATAGGTACATCACTAAATTTAATCACTATTGCCATATTTAAAGCTGAAGCCATTTGTTTAAAACAACCAATCTACCTTGCCCTAGTCGACTTAAAACAAGCCTTCGACTCCATCTCTCGCACCTTGCTATGGGAGAAACTTGGCAATGCCAACTGCCCGACACATATTCTTTATTTAATTTTATTGTTCTACTCGAACACGAGTGTAAGAGTAAAACTTACCACTGACGGACTCCTGTCTGATACAATAAGAACAAATACAGGTCTAAAACAGGGATGTCCGTTCGCCTCAATCCTTTTTAACTTTTATATCAGTGATTATTTTAAAGAAATGTTGACCGTCCGGTCGTTCTCACCACGGATAGGTTCCTTAACAATCCCCTACATGCTATATGCAGATGATATGGTCCTTTTTGACAAAACACCCATAGGACTTCAGAGGAAACTACGTGCGTTATCAAAATACGCAGAAACAAACAAACTTTAAATCAATATCAAAAAAACAAAAATTTTAACTGTTCAAACATCTCCCGAATAATCCAAAATCAAATTCAAGTGGTACATTTCTAACTGCCAACTTGATATAATATATCAGTTTAAATATCTAGGAGTTAACATCAATGCAAGTATAGCCGACACTCCATACAAAGAGGAAATCTCTAACAGAATGAAACTCTTGGCAATTCAAGCTAAAGCTTTACAAAGAAAGTATGGTTGGTTTTCCTTAATACCTGCTCGTATGTTTTACTTACAGAATGCAGTCCCCATTATAACATATGGAAGTCACACCAAGATTATGAATAAACAAATAAACTGGGACTACGCTGAAGGTATATACTGGAAAACATTACTGCCAGTCCCGCAGAGTTTCCCAATAACCATACTTAGATATGAACTTGGGCCGTCTTCTTTAGCCGTGGCAGTCTCATGGGCAATGTTAGCACTTTACCGGAAAGCCATGCTTACTCCAGATAACGCCAAAAATGTTTTTCCAGCAATAAGAGACTGGATGAATTCCTCAAACGATAACTCGATCTCTCCATGGGTCGAGGAATGTAAAAAAACGCTTGATAGAGCTGACATTTCTCTCAATGACCTTGCCCTCTTCCCGGATAAAGCAAAAATCAAGCTTCTTAGATATGACTGGATCACCACAAGGGAAAAATGTCTTCAATACTCTGCCTTTAAAGCCGGCCCGTTTATTGTAAAAGCACTGAATGACATTCCGAAATATATTTCAACTTTCCCTGATAGATCATACGCGGATACTTTTTGCGCTTTAGATTAGACCTAATTCCAACTAAGATCAAACTGGCCCAATACTCTAAAACTCTAATCCTAAACACCACCTGCAGATTCTGCAAAAACCCTATGAAAGAAGAATCTACCTTCCATCTAATCTCGGAATGCTCTTCTTTACTCGATCTAAGGATAAGATATTTTTTTAAGTTCTTTAAACATAAAGTACTACTCACAAAAGAACAATTGTGGTATGACATATTTAACACAGCAAATGTCTCCTTAATTATAGCAACGGTGCAATACCTGAATTCTCTGAACTTAGTGGGAAACCAATGCAACCATCATACCATGTAACTGTTGTGATGTCTTTCCATCGTATCATATCACACAAAATTTCAATGGTTCTCTTTCTTTGATCTATGTGACTCCAAGTTGGATAGCTTATTGTAATGAAATATATGACCTGATACATATGTCTGTGCAAAAAGAAAGAAATGTCACCTTGATGTAAAATATTGAAAAAGTTGATTTTTCAACTAAAACAATTTTGAATAAAAAAAAAAAATAATAATAATAATAATTAGCATCACATAGTGGCCATCTGAATGTATTTGTATGCGGAACATGTTTGCAGAGAGTGCATGGATGTTTCCTCGTGCAGGTAATCTGGAAGATTTCATTAATAGGGATGTTCTTTGTTTCTAGTACTTGTAGTAAGTGCATTAGGAATTATTGTGGATATTCTTTTATGTTTATGGTGAATTTAATCATTCCTATCCAGTGGTCCAATTTGTGCATTATAGCAGAAACACTGTAGGTTGTGTCAGGATTATTTGTGGCATTTATATGAAGGACGAGCATTTGCAAACAAAATTGGTTTTAGGCTGAAATGTAAAAATATTTCAACAATTGGTGGCAATTTGACGAGAAGAGTGATTGCTACATTTGCATAGCAATTTACTCCAGTTGTGTGGAACAATTTATATGGACCAGAGAATGTTGCCTCTGTATCCTTTGAAGGGCCTGCAGTTATTTTTGGACCACAGAGATGTGTCTCTGTATCTTTTGATGGTCTTGTAGTTTTTTATTGGTCCACAGAGCTTTGTGTTTGTATTTTCTGGGTGGGATTGCAGGGGGATCTGCCATAGCTTCTGTTTTAATTAGTTGTCTCTTTAAAGGGTGTCTCTTTTGAGGTACATGGTACATATCATTATAATTATAATTATATCTAGACAGGGTTTACAGTGTAGGTAGCCTGTTGTATTCTACGATGCGAAGAATGTCAGCTTTGACTTTGTTTGCATCAAAATTAACTAGGAATAGATTAGGAACTAGGAATAGACCATTGACTGTATGAAGACAAGAAAGTGCTATGTAACTCATACCTTCTTTGAAAACTCTGCTGCCAATGTCGATCAGTGCGTGGTCCAGAGTCACACCTTGCGAACTTGTGAATAGTGACAGCATATGTAAGAGACAGGGAGAATTGTTCTCTGCATACATACATATCTTTGAAAAGAAGGAAAAATGCTATTGTGCAGCTTATTCTTTTAACTTCTGCAAGTTTGTCAATGTGGATACTGATATGATGTCATATGATATGGCATTTATAACACGCTTATACACAAGTGTACACAAGTATTCAAAAACTGAATGTTGTTTCTGTGTGTAAATATTTGGAAGCCAACAACTGTACCAATTGCTTTATTGACTGATCCTTGTTCTATGTCAAGGTTACGTTTAAGAATTACTCTGCAGTTTTGACACAGGGCCTCATTACGAGGCTGGCGCTCCCGTAATGAAGGGTGCCGGTACAGGACCAGCACCGTTCATTACGGGATGTCTTATTACGAGGTTCCCTAGCGGGACCCGCACAGAACGTCTGGTTAGATCAGACGTCCTTTGCGGGTACCGCAAGGGGACCAAGAAGCTAATAACAGGCCAGTTAATAACAGGCATGTTATTAGCTCCATCTCCATTCCCATTGAGCCCTATGGTGGCCCAAATGGGAATGGGGATTGGTTTTGTGAATGAGGAATTACTGGGTACTCCAAGGTTGGAATGACCCGGTAATTCCTCATTCACAGAACCCGGTACTGGAACCCGGTATGAAGGCAGCCTGCCTCCATACTCGTAAGGAGGCCCACAGAGTTATTCGTTATTTAATCCAGCTGTGTTGGAGATGCATTTTTTCTAATCTATTTAGTTGTGCTGTTGCTTTTTGACACACATGGAGTGTCATGCCATGCACTTCTGTTGTGTCTGTGTAGATGATATGTACTATTGGTTTCATTTATGTTTTCAACATTGTGTTGTTGAATTGGGTACAGCTTGCAAGCGTTGCCATTAAACACTTGCATTTTAGATTTTGCTCCATTAATTATTCCATGACATCAGGGGCAGATGTGCTTTGTCCATACAGCTCCTGGATTAGTCTAGTTTTTAAGGTGTTTTTTTTTGCATCTTGAGTCATATATTTACAGATCGGCATGGGTGATTTGCAGCAGAGAGGCTGAAAGACTTCCATTTATTTTTATTGATGTTAGTGATTCCCGCAATATTACTGGGAGACGCCACAAATGAAAGATCCCAAAACGCGATTTGCAGGAGGAAAAAGGATGCCATCAAACTTTATAATGATCTCCCCCACGAGCTTACAGAGTCTAACAACATTCTTGACATCAGAAAGAGACTTAAAACTCATCTGTTTATGTAGTCACTCCAAGGGGAACACTGATTGTTTTGGACAGGGCGTAGATGGCCTGGCCGTATGAGCTATATCAATGCCAATACAAATACCAATAGCAAAAATCACATCAAGCTAGCGGTTGGGAGTGAGAAAGAAGACACCTGGAGAAGTATGGGGATTTATGGGGTGGGTTGGGAATCCAAGACCACAGGAATCTCACAAGATTATAGCGGCAAAGCTGCAAGATGCGCTCAGAAAAAAATATGTGTCACATGAAGATGTGAGTGATGGGGGTAATGAGAGAGGGTTAGGAAGAGAAAAAGCAATTGAGTGAAGTGAGGGGACCTGGAAAAAGGAAGGGGACACATGTTGAGTGCCTTTGAGGATGTGGAAGACTTTTTAATTCTGAGCAATTTTTCACATTATCGTGGGAATTGGCGACCCACCACTCTACCATAGGAATTGATGTTATTGGAGATGATTTCTGTGAAAATATGGAGGGAATTACGAGTTAAGAAAAAAAAAAAGTTTTATAAATGTAATGTAAGAGTTCTCATTTAAGTAAAATAATTGAAATAGATTCTGTGAAAAAACTTTGTTAAAGGTATGTTACGCTTAAATTGTACTAAACAAAACTATCAAATTCAGTGAACAAACTTGTTAAAGAGATGTTATGGTTGCCAGGCAAAATAAAAAACAAATACATTTGTCAGCTTTTCTAAGCTGTACAACCATCCCTCGAGCCTCCGCCATGCACTGCACACACTAACACCCACGACAACAAAGATGACATTGCAAATGGCATCATGGGCAACATCGCTAGTCTGTAATACAGATGGAAAGAAGTGACAATTATTTTTGTTTTTGAAATTATTCAGGAACTTTCTGTGAACATATGAATGGTCATAGGTAGGCCTCTAAAAAAATTGTCCATATATCACAGAATGTACTTTTTTAAACAGAGAAAGTCTACAGAAGTTTTGTTCATAATATCGCAATCTTAAAATCCATTAATGTAGGCAAGGTAGTAGAAAGAACTATTCAAATTGAGTATCTTTTTTCTGATAGATTTTGTTACTTTAACTATTGGTCCAGCCCAACTAGCACCTTGTGTAGTGTCAAAATCATACCTACTGTGTAAGTATGCAAGGACTGCTAGAAATCTGTATGAATATGGCATCACGGTATATAAACCTGATGCACAGACAGGTAACATTAATTGAGGTGGAAAAATTACTATGGCCAGATGAAAGTAAGTTTACAGACAGTCATCACATGTATAAAAAATACACAGTTAATTATCTTTCTGGTGCTGGCCTATTGTTCCATATATGTGCACCATATGCTCAGGCTCAACTCTAAGGAAAGTAACTTAAGAATATTCTATAAGGTGAAGTGGTACATTTATAAAACTTTCAAAATATATTTGTGAAGTCTTTCAATTTAAATGTTCTACTTAAACTGCTTACTATCTCTTAATATAAAGAACTTTGCAGTATTGGCGATGTCACCAGTGATGTCATTGATGATGCCATTTGTGATCTCATCTGTGAAATCCTGGGACTTAGTGCGAGCAGTTGATGTTGGGGGCTCGAATTACGGGTGTGCAGTTTACCAAGACTGGCAAAGCAACTCCACATAAGAGGTGAGAGACCTCTCTCCATGGCACCACATAACAAAACATGCATCGCTGCGTCGAGATTTCAGTGAAACCACTTCGCCTTTTCACAAACTCACGTTTGCAAATCTCGCAAGAATCACGACGCCATAAGCAAGTCAGGCATGTATCAGGACATTGTTTTTCCATATTTCTCTGTGTCCATTGGCCAATCAAGCTCAGCACAGCACTGAGATGCTGAATACATGCCAGTCATCACAAATTCCCATGAGGATTGGAAAGGGTTCAGAATTCGTTTTTATGCACACTGCCATACCTGCATGCGTTAGCCACTAAGAGGAAATAGAACTCCATATATTACAAGGAATACAATAAATCACTCCAAACAAATGTTGCAAGCAAACAGCAAGCAAAGTGTTGTCATGACTTTTACATGTTACTGAATACAATAAATCACCCCAAACAAATGTTGCAAGCAAATAGCAAGCGCAACTTTTACATGCTACTATTGAGCACCACTCACTGCACTACATACTAAACCAAACACTGAGTAGGCACCTACCTTCAGGCTAAGTCACGTAAACAGCCAAGTACATCATTAATCAGTGGTTCACCATCACCACACAAAATTTGAGGACCTGCCAGAACTTCCCGAAACTGAAGATGACGGCTCAACGAATATGAGAAGACAGTAAAGAAAATTGGCAGACACTATGAAAAGAAACTCAGTATGCTCTTAGAACAATACAAATTCAGAAAAAGGCCACAAGAAGAGGGGGAGAGTGTAGAACAGTACATTAGCAGTATGAGAAAGTTGGCAAGGATGTGCAACTTCAATGAACAGTTGGATGAACATCTGAGGGATCAATTTATGCTTGAATGCAATAATACAAAAGTAAGGGAAAAGCTGTGGTCGGAAGATAACCCATCATTAGACAGTTTTACGTGTTGCAAAAAAAGTGGAACACACAGATAAGTGTGTCAAAATGTTGGAAAACAGAGTGAAAACAATAAATAGTAAGGCAGAGGACAATAAAGTGAATGCTTTACCTATGAATGCACCCAATACCAATTAGGCCATTGCGTCAGTTGGCGACCCTATTGCCAAAAGATGAACCTCTGAGAGGACACAGAAGTCGACCTGGAGAGATGCTAGAAGAGGCAGGTCATGGTTTCGAGGATGAAGAGCAAGTACCCCCTGGAGGAACAGTCCAGGCAGGTGTTTCGGGTATCACAGTGTCAACCACTGGGCAGATGATGCTGATTGCCCTGCTTTAAAAATAAGTTTTTTTAAATTAAAATGATTTAGTTTGTTACAAACTTTTCATTTTTAGAACTCAGTGATACACGAAATTATAATATTTAACAATTCAATTGAAAAAAAAAAAAAAGGAATATAAAGACAATAAGAAGATCTCGTGTTGTCACTTTCGGCATCAATGAGGGCAATCATCAGTATCTTCACGTGGCTTTCTGTTGATCTCCGGGATGTAATCCTAAAGTATGTTGTAAAAATTGAACTATCGTGTAAATTAGTTTGTTTTCACGTACATTCAATAATAATGACCAACGCATTTCCGTGTCCATCTGTTGGGTCGATATTTTAAAAAAGTTACCGAAGCTCAGTCTCTTGGGTATTAGTTCTGGGCAGATCATTACTAGATGATAGATTGTTTCTGGTACTTCTCTATCTTTGCAGAAACGGCAATAGCTATCAGTTTTCGGGATTTGCTGTGTCAGTGACAGCTTGTTTCTTGTAGGTAAGTTATTCAGACGAATCCCCATGTACACTGTGCAGATCTTATCATCAGGAAATTGTTCCATGTACTTTGGGATTTCGTTTAGGGCTCGGATATCCGATTGGCTTTGAAGATTTCTTGAGTATAAAGTTTTGGCATGACATGTTCTGATCCAGTCATTATTTGCCAATTTACGTTTTGCATGTTGGGGTCTGTTCATGAGGGTTTCGAGCGATATTTCTCCGTCTTTTAATTGTTGGAATAAATGTTCTTTCCATTTCCGTAGAGATGTATTGTGAAAAGCAGTTGGATTATTTTTCAGAATTTCTGCTGCCGGTGTTTCATCATTTGTCAGAAGTTTTCTTAAAAGGTCGAGCTGTTTCCATGTCACTATCAAAGATAGGGATTGGGTTGCGACTTCATAGCGAATTCTGGCCATCGGATCTGAGTCTGGGAGCCTTAAGATATATCTTCAAATTTCGCCCAATTGTTGGATTGTGAGTGGATCATTGCGTCACTGCCATATGTAATTACCAGGATTACTTTCTGTCTATAGAATGTTATGACGGGTTTAAATGAGAATTTGCTGTATTTCCTGTTTAGGACACAACCTTATCTGGCTAATGACTGAGTTTTCATTTCCACGTTGTTGAACCACTGTTTTTCTATTTTAGACTGATTTAGCATGATGCCGAGTTATTTGTAGGTAGATACTTCTTCTAGGCAGATGTTATCGATAGAGAATTTTAATGCTGGATCTTTCTTGAAAAATAATTTGCAGTACATGTAAAGGTAAAGGGCATTTTTCAAACTGTTGTAAAACAAAAAAGACATCCACGAATTGAATCGGAGGAGATCACAGTGAAGAAGAAGGAGAGGAGGGTGTGTCCATGATCTTCGATGACAATGAAGAGGAAATTGATAGCCCCAAGGCCTGTGTTTATAGACGATGTGAAAATAAACATGATGATTGATTCTGGTTCCAGGAAAGGAAAGAGCCCACTTTTGAGCTGGACACACCAGTGGAAACTTAAGGTGACCTTAGACCCCAACAGAGTAGATTCAGTACTTGCAGTGGAGAACAGCAGCATGCAAGTTGATGTTATGAAAGGTGTTATGAAAGAAGGCTTTCGCGACAAAATTGTGTGTCTACGTGGGTTTATACATAAAATTCAGATGAAAAAATATCATCAGCCGGTGGCACAAATGTTACGCAGTATTCCTCTGTCGATGAGGGAGGAAGTGAAAAGCGAATTGAAGAAATTGGAAGATCAGGGCATCATAGAAAGTATAGATGCCAGCGAGTGGGTGTAGCCTCTTGTTGTTCTAAGAAAGAAGACGGCAAAGCTCCAGGTATGTGTTGATATGAGGGAGCTCAATAAGTGTGTGATCCCAGCAAGGCACCTGCCTCCTAACATAGAGGAAATGTTGTCCACCATTGGCCCAGCTACCATCGAGGTATCACCAAATTAAATTGCATCATGAATCGAAAACTTTGACTGCATTCTTCACGCTAGAGGGGTTATTCCAGTACAAGAGGATGCCATTCAACCTTGTCTCTGCGGACTCAGTATTTCAAAAAAATGATGCATGGGCTATTCGATGGAGATGATGGCATCATATGTTTTCAAGATGATATATTGATACATGCTGACAACCTGAGACTTCTTAATGAGAGGCTGGAACATGTGTTCAAAAAGTTGAATGGGCAGGAATTACTTTGAATAAAGATAAGTGTAGAATCAACAGATCAGAAATAGAGTATCTGGGACACATCATTTTGGCAGAGGGAATGCGCCCCAGAAAGCAACTAACTGATGCAATAGAGAACATGCACAGACCCACCTCTAAAGAGGAAGTTCGCACTTTAATGGGCAATGGTAGAATATTACTCAAAATATATGAAATAAATTGCCAGACATACAGTGTTCCTGCGCGAACTCACCAAGGAAAAAGTGTTTTTGAATGGAGCAAAGAGTGTGAAGAAGAATTTGTAGCATCAAGTTAGCATTGGCAAAAGCTCCTGCTTTAAATAATTTCAGAAGTGATTGCAAAACCAATATAACTACAGATGCCAGCAACATAGGTTTGGGCGCTGTTGTCACTCAGGACGATGAAGGAAGAGAAGTTCTCATAGCGTTCACCTCCAGATTGTTAAATTCATACACCACCATTGAAAGAGAAGCATTGGCTATTAAGTGGGCATCAGATAAATTCAGAAACTTTATTTGGGGCATAGACTTCGAATTTCACACTGATCACAAACCTTTAGTTGAGATAATTATGTCCAAGGGATTGGAAAAGGTTTTGGGTCACATCAGGAGATGGGTGACTCAATTGCAGGAATTTAACTGCACAGTAAAGTATGTGCCTGGTGCAAAGAATGTGACTGCAGACTGTCTATCCAGACTTATGAATGTGATGGAGGCGGATAAGGAAGAAGACAATTCAGAAGTGGTTTTCAATATAGATTCTGTAACTGTTCCACATGAGGAATGGGAGGATGCAATGGTACAAGACAGTTCTCTTAACAATCTTTGGTATGGGTTAGAGGACAACAGTCTTCAGAGAAAGTCATTTTGTGGATTTGGACTTGTCACCCTATTGGAATGTCGTTGATGATTTAAGTATTCAAGGTGATTTTTTGATGCATGGCGACAGGATTATTCCACCATTGAATAACCATCAGAAAATCATAAATTTAGGTCATGAAGGCCATCAGGGGATTATCAAAACAAAGCAAAGAATAAGGAGTGACCATTGGTGGCTTGGATGCGATCTCCAAATCTAAAGAACATTCAGGATTGTATCCTTTGCAATACGAGTGATAAAGTAAGCGTGATTTCAAGATATCCTATGGTCACGACAGATGTGCCTGAGAGACCATGGGACAAACTGGGTTTGGATGTGTTAGGCCCAGTGTGGAATAATGGAAGGCAATACTTTTGTTTAGTTGTGATTGATTTGTTAACTAGGTGGCAGGAGGTGTTAATCAGCCCCTGCATTACCACTAAATCAGTTATTGATTTTCTGCATGAAATGAGTGAACGTGAAGGTCTTCCGAGAGTGATTGTCACAGAAAATAGGACTCAATTTCGCTCAAAAGAGATGGCAGACTACTGCAAGAGGAACTCTATTGGGCATAAATACAGTGCAATTTTTCACCCCCAAACGAATGGTATCGTAGAATGTTTCAACAAGGTTCTCAAAGAGGCCATTCGTTGGGCGTGGTCTAATGGTCTGGAGTGGGAGAACGCTGTGGGGATGTGATTGTAGCACATCATTCCATTCCACATTTCCCCGTCCGAGTTCAGCACAGGGGATGGAAAGCCAACACAAAAATGGTACCACCTTGGTTGGGAAAGAATGCTGATATAGGAAAGAAATTAGAGCATATCAAGCACAACCAGCTTAAGAATAAGATAGCACATGACAAGTCAGGTGCGATAAGATTCTGGTATGCCCTGCCTTTTGTCGGTGACACTGTGAGAATCAAGTTGCCTCCAGTTCTGAGGAAAGGACCGTGCAGATGGTCTGGGCCCAATGTAGTGACTGAAGTATTCAAGCATGCAGTGAGAGTGGATGACGATTGTGTGCGGAATATGCAGAGAGTATGTGTGGTGAAGAGTTTGGATGAAAGAGCAAAGACTGGTTCTGATGCAAGGGGTTGTGTTGATGATGCTAAAAGGGAGAGGAGACTAGTGGAAAGGTGTGCTGAGAGGAAAAGGAAACAGCAATCTGAAATGTCCTTGCCTAGTAACACAGCGGAATGACCTCGCTGGTCAAGGTGTGGAAAAACTTATCAGAGACCTCGACAGTTGGCTGAATATGTGTAGAAAGAAGGAGAACAATGCTGGAGTATTCTGTTCATCCACAAAGAAGGGAGGATGTGTAGCATCCGTCTAGGTGGCCACGCGCAATGCAAGATTTGTGCGCGGATCGGCCTGTGCTTCGGGGGCAGTGATGGAGGTGTGCAAACATAGACGGTTGGCGGTGACGAGCAGAGAGGGAGCCGGAGTCTGGTGGGGCTTAATCGTTAGATTTATCTTAATTCCCCTTTAAGCACTTAATGTCCTAGTTCATTTTAATGAAGCCCTTTTCCTGCTAACTTACCATTCATGTCATCTCCATTCTACAATACTTCATATATCAATATATCCAGAGGAATATAAAGAGCAAGAAAATATATACTAAAATAGTATCAAAGTCAATGACAGGAGGCTCAAAGAATGTGTGCTGCTCAGGGTGTAGCTGCGTGGCAAGTTAAAATATTCAAGTGTCCAATCGTTCCTACAACAAATCAGAGGCAGTGATACATCTGGAAGACATCTGGGTTTCTTCTGAATTTCCGAGCAATTGTAAAAGTAACAGTACCACACCCCTGAAAATGATTTAGATAGTTTTAAGTAGTTGCTATATGAACACAGGCAACTTTGTATCAAATCAAGCAACTGGTAAGTACCCCTAATCTAGTGCATCTGGTGATTTTCCCACTATGTACATTTTAAAGAGGCAGATTGCCAATTTTGGGAAGTGGTAGAATTCAAGTGGAGATTTATTCTTCACCTCCACAAACCCTTCACCAAGTTGACCCTGACAATCTACCATTCTTGCAAGTTGATAACTTTGTTGTGAATTGTGATGTGGTTATTATTCACGAGTGTGCAGAATGTGGAGTTTTTAAAATTTTATTGGAGAAGATTTAATTGACCCTATGGAGGTCCCAGAGAATGTCCAAGAAGACGAAACACGGGTATTTTTTTAGCTTAGGACAGTCATAAACCTGTGCAGGCATCTTGTTGTTTTGTAACCTGGAATCCCTGATCCATGCTATTGGGCCTTATTACGACCCGTGCTGTAAACATGGCGCTACTAGCGCCATGGTTGCCGCCAATATTTTACCGATTCCGCCATGGTGAATGGCGGAATTACCGCCCCATTTCAAGGTTGACGGGACGGTAATTCCCCATTCACCATTGGCCCTTCCCCATTCCCATTTTTGCCCCCCTCAATGGAAATGGGGAAGGCGGTAGTTACGGTACTTCAAATTGCGGTACCATAATTACCTCCAAGGTCCCTTTGTGGGTCCAATCCTTAACGACAGGTAAAACCAGCCGTTAAGGTAGGGACCCGCAAAGGGACCTCGTAATTAGGCAGTAAGGGGTTAACGGTGCCGCCACCTTTTACGCCGCCTTTAACACCTTACCGCCTGGGTCAATGGGCCTCATTACAAGTAGGGCGGTAAGGGTTAACGGTCAACGATAACGAGACCTGTGCTGTTAAACCCTTACCGCCCTACTACGAGTTCCCTTTGCGGGTCCTTCCTTAACGCCTGCTTTTAGCAGGCGTTAAGGATGGGACCAGCAAAGGGACTTTAGAGCTAATAACGGTACCGTAATTTACGGTACCGTTATTAGCGCCTTCCCCATTCCCATTGAGCCCTATGGGGGCTCAAATGGGGAAGGGCCCTGGTGAATGGAAAATTACCGGTCCCGCCAACCTTGGAATGGACAGGTAATTACTCAATTCACCAGGGCGGAATCGGAACGAGTTTGGAGGCAACCTCCAAACCAGTTTGGAGGCGTGGTTACCTCCAAACTCGGAATGAGGCCCAATGTGCCTCAAATATGGAAATGTGCTAGATGCAAATCACGTTGTGTGTTTAATATGGACATTTCAGCTGGAGCAGATCGAATTCTGTGGCATATCTTGAGTTTCAGGCACTAAGACCCACTCTGCACAGTCTGCCCTGGCGACCAACTGGTTTTCCTGTCAAATACAAGTTGGCCATAATGGGAACTATGCATCGAAGGGAACATATACACATTCCAAGGTTCTTGGGGATATGGGCCTCTATTGAGGCACTGGGGTGTCATTTATGCTGGGTGGTCGGGTCTTCTCAAGTTCTGCTGCAGAGGACTGACATGTAACCACCTCCCCCTCCTGCTACAAGATGTAGACTGATGCTGCACCTGTTCCAGACTTGTAAGAGACATTTTTATCGTTTTGTATGTTCTATTTTATTTGTGCATTTTGGATCACATACAAACTCACGGAGGAACTTCCGGATCCTCTAGTAAGACAACAGTCCAATGGGGGTACCCAGAAAAACGAAATTGCCTTTACTGTACCCACTAGCCTTTGCGCGTCCTTACACGGACGTCTACTTATTAAGTTAATTCTATTAGTGACTTTTGCGCGACCACATGTTAGACTAGTTGATAAGGTAAAAGCAATAATGTTTCCGATTTCTGAATTTCTGTACAGTGTTCTGTTGTCCGCTTAAGTTGGGGTGTTGCGCTACTCCAATATCGAAACCTCGAGCTTTCTTCCCCGTTAATCGATAACATCTGTGAGGAATAAACCGTGCATTTCAGTTCCAGAATCATAAGCGAATCCCCACAAATCAAGAGAAACGAAACGGCAGATGATGGAAACTGTGCTTACAAGCTGTTTCATTAGAAAAAACCGTGTGTTTACCTCACCTTTCCAATCGTTTAGGCCAGTAATGGCGTCCTCTGCTTACTTCTGTTCAGCGAGATGGCGGAAAGTGGTATTGATTGCTCGATTTAGACGCTATGTCTCCCCATAGGGCAGCACTCATGGTGGAGCAGGCTAAGTACATCTGTTCATACATAGTCTGTGCTCTTCACACGATTATGTGGCTTAATTCCTGCATGGGAAGCAGTTACCGCGTTTTCTGCCCTTTGCAAAGGCAATTTCTGGTCTAAATATAATACAGCTACATCATGTTCTCAGCTGTACGTTTCAGCCGTTGCTAAATAAAGAGATAATAATGCAATTCAAAGGGTGAGGGGAACTAAGTGGTGATTTGTATGACATCCCATGCCACAGCCTGCACCAGAAATACGTTTCAAGGAATACTGGCTCTTTTCCTGGTATTTGATTATTACTGTTTGAAAAGAATGGCATTTTACGAGGATTGTACCTGTGGCAGTCAAATCACACGTGAATAACATCACCACTGTCAAACCATTACCCCCTGAGCTGTCCCCTAATCGTTTTCATTGTAGAGGCTCCTACCTCCATACAGATTAGTCTTTTAAACATTTACAGCATCAATGTGTTGAAATGAAAGTTGGCATATTGTATACATTTTAGACAACCGCATCAAGTCAATCCGGTCAGACCCAAATGAAATCTCTCTCAGATCTCTGGCACCCAAATGCCATTGCTCTTTTCATAACGGTGGAGTCATGGGTGTAATTTTAGGGGGGGCAGGGGTGTTTGTCCCCCCCCAACTTTCATGGCACACCATTTTGTCCCCATTCATTTGGCTGGGGCAGCTTTTCTTCAAATGTAATGCCCCCCGCCAACATTTTCAGACAAAGTTACTCCGTGAGTCCCCACCCAAATGTGCCATTCATCCTGCACCCCCCCTCCTACTTATTGTCAGAACACCCCCTTAGCAACTGTCATAAATCAAAATGAAATAAAGAGGTCCCTATATGTTGTATGTATTATTCGCGCGGTACATGGGCAAAACATAGAATGCAGTATTTAAAAAATAAACAAATTCCTGAATGGTTTTTATGAATGTATTACGTATATTAAATACGAAAATACTATTTATGGTAAAATTATTATTTATGTGACAAAGACATTGTTTATTCAAGTTATCCAAGTTAAAATACAAACCGAGGTGAAAAACAAACCGTTTATGCACCAGCAGAATATGGGAAAGGTACTGAAAATGAAGTGAGAAAGTCGTCATTTTGGCATTTTAAGGATAGACACCTTTTCCGTGTAGACCATCAAAATGTTGTCTGTCTTTAGAACCGCCTCCTGACGGGGAGGCGTATTCAGCATATTTCCCAACCTTTAAGATTCTTGACTACTTACTAGTCTTCATAGACATGTCTAGATCTTTCCTGCACAGAGACGGCTGAGGTGACTACCCATTGATATGATACATTTTCACCAATCAAATTTGGTTCCATTTTGTCATAGATATGGGTGTAGTTGAGAGAGATGAGAGTGATCATCTACCCCTGTCTCTGTTATTTGCTGTCACAGACAAAGGTATAGTCCATCATGACTATGATGATAATGGGGTGCTCAGTATTAATAAAGGACATAATAGGATTGTCTGGCATAGTCGTACTATTGAACATGTCTCTCAACTGGTATCCACCCTATTACCGGAGTTCATTAAGGAGGGGGTGTCCGGTATGAATGCCGGTAATCAAATTTTGCATAGTTTCACTGAACTTATGCAAAATATTCAGAAACAAGTGGGTGAACGTCGTACATACAAATCAACTGGGGAACGTTCTAATATCGCTATCCCACGAAGGCCTGGGAATGACAAAAAGATCAATTTGGCTAAAAAGAATTTGCGTAATGAAATTCGCATTTTTCTCAGAAACAATGACTCCCTGTCGTCAGAACGTGAGGTAGCATGTCTAATTAAAAAACTCAAAAAGAATTATAAAGTGTGGCTAAAAATCCATAAACGCGAATGTGAAACCAAACTATGGAAAAAAATTGCTCTGGCTGCCTTGTCCAACAATCAACAAGGGATTTGGCATCTCCTTAGCAAACATAAAAAACGCGATTTAACAATAAATTGTATCCCTGAAGACACGTGGGCCCATTATATCAACGGCACACTGGGCAAAGTTGAACTAGGTACAACGCTTACTCTTTCTCCCGAAGTTACTTGGGTCTGTAAATCCTCCGAACTTGATATCATTAAGATCATTGAAAACCTTAAGAACTCACGGGCCACAGGGCCAGATGGGGTCTGTAATCTGGTCATAAAAAAGCAGCCTGAACTGTGGGGTGCTGCTCTCGTACTCTTGTTCAAACAAATAGGGACGCTAGGTGAAATACCCTTATCGTGGAAGACAAGCCACATCCTTACTGTTCATAAAAAAGGGCCATGGGATAACCCGGCTAACTTTCGAATGTTGGCAATGTTAGATGTGTCCTCTAAGATATTTACCAAAGTATTGCTCAAGGAACTTAATGATTGAGTTAGTGAAAATAATGTCTTACCTCCCAACCGAATAGGTTTCCGTGACAAATCTGGTACTGTACATAACTTGATGATGTTTATATCTTCCATAGAACATGCCTGGAAAAAACGCAATCTAAATGTTTATTGCGCATATATTGATTTTTCTGCGGCATTTGACACCATACTTCGAAACCGACTCTGGAAAAAAATAAGTACATGAGGGGTTCCCCAAGATCTGTTAAAGCTGTTAATGCTGTTACACTCTGATACATCAGTACGCATCAGACTCAATGCAGCTGGTAAACTTTTGAAATTTCTGGCCACTAGCTGCGGTGTTAAGCAAGGCGGCTGTATGATTGCTGCCATCCTTTTTAATCTGTATCTATCAGATATGATGAATGCATTCTCTATCGCAGAAGCTAACCCCGTGAGAGTTAATGGAGTAACTATTGGATGGCTTGCCTATGCTGACGACCTGCTATTGTTAGATTATACCCCGGCGGGCCTTCAGCATATGCTTGACTCTTTGGCTATCTACTCTGCTGAGAATGGTTTAACCATTAACATCGATAAGAGCAAGATAATGGTTTTCTCTAATAAATGCAGACCGAAGAAATACTCATGGAGCTTGGAAAGCAAAAAAGGGGAACAGGTCAAATCATATAAATATCTGGGAGTTGTTATTGATGAAAAGTTGAATTGGGAGGAACAGTGGTCATCTATCAGGAGCAGATGTACTGTGGCTGCAAACGCTTTAAGTGTTTTTATTGGTCGCAATTGCTGTTATTCGGTCATTGCAGTTCTCAACCTTTACCTTGCAAAAATAAGATCAATGCTGCTCTATGCTGTGGAAATTTGGGGGCATAAGTTTGTCAAACGTAGTGTGGTCTTTGCGTCTATTCTCTTAAGAAAATGACTACGTCTCCCTCCGAGAGTGAGTGTGGAATATCTGTATTTGGAATTCAACATCAAAAGTTATCTGTATGCATATATCTACCAATGGCCCTCATTACGACCCTGGCGGAAATCGTGGCGCAAAATGCACCATGGAGCACGGCGGAAAGCTGCCGATAGCGCCATGGGGGTTGGCGGATTTACCGCCCCATTCCGACCTTGGCGGGGCGGTAAATCCCCATTCCCCATTTTACCCTTCCCCATTCCCATTTTTGCCCCATAGGGTATAATGGGAGTGGGGAAGGCGTTAATTACGCCACCGTAAAATACGGTGGCGTAATTAACAACAAGGTCCCGTAGCGCCATGGATTTCTCCGCCCGGAAAAACCAGGCGGAAAACGCTCCATGGCGCTACGGGAACTCGTGGTAGGGCGGACGGGTCCGCCGCGAATACCGCTGGCGTAAACCCACTCCGCCAGGGTCGTAATGAGGCCCAATGTGTTCTATCCTATGAGAAAGCTGCAACACTCCGCACTGAAACTATCTTTGTGCCATTTATAAAAGCATATCTTAGTCTGGAAGGTAATGTGTTGATTGGTACCATTGGTATTATTCAAAGACTCCACTGTACATGGACTAATGGGTCTGATCCAGGTACTCTTTCTCTACTATCTTTAAAAATGAGACTTAAGGTCAAAGTGCAGGACTATTGCCATGAACAAAATATTGTAAACTTAGCATCTAAAAAGCATAGTGGCAGGTTTCTTGATGAATATATGAGTAGAGTGTTGTCTCCCTCTTATATTCTTGCTTATCCCAATGCTGGCATAATTGGCACCTACCTAATGATGACATTTAATGTGACTGATGCACTAGAAACAAGTTGTGCGAACATTGGTTCCACACATATGTTGAAGTATTGTCGCCTATGTGGAGTAAATGTAGTTGAGTCCCTTCATCATTTAATCATGTGCTGTGAAAGTCTAAATGATCTGCGAACTACATGTTTTAAATCTTATAACAATGACACAGTGATGACTGAGATCTCTGAGCAATGGATGAATTTTATGCAATGATATTAACTTGATATATTTTATGGTGGTTTTTTATTTGAAAATTGTGGCAATTTTAAACTGTATTGTATAGCACATGTGAAAATGTAATATGTTTTTAGATTGTGTGTATTTATGTTGTTTTGTTAATGTGTTATACAAAGCCAATTGGCTACATGTATATCTAATCAATAAATAAAAGATATGATATGGCATTTATATCGCGCCTATACACAAGTGTTTCAAGGCGCAGACGGGGTAAGGGAGGGGAAACAGAAGGAAGACAGACATTGATATTACTAGGCCAGGTGACATTGAGATTGCGCAGGGAGGGGAGGGGAAAAGTGCGGGGAGAAAGGGGAGGGGGCAGTGCAGTACATAGGATAACAGTGAAATAAATAAGACAATAATAAATAAAAGTGCGGCCAGCTGGTGGCAAGTGCAAGGTTAAGTGCAGACATGAAGGGTAAAGTGCTAGTGGGGGCTGTAGGGATACTGATACAGTCCCTGAGTGCAAGGGTTGCCAGGGGGGGCAGTGCAGGTGTGCAACTGGCGGGGGGACCTGGGCCCAAGATCAGAGGGTAGCCAGGTAACCAGTGCAGTTTCACATTCAGCCAGGAGATCAGCAGGGGAGAGGAGGAGAGAAAGCAGATACAAAGAGAATGGTCTTGAGGTGCTTCCGGAACTGGAGATGGTTCTCCTCAGGTTTCAGAGAGGCAGGGAGGCCCCAGCAGAAGAAAGAGATCTACCACCAACTCGCTGCTTGGAGAAGGGACTGATCCTGAGGGAGTTGGAGGCGGATGAGCGCTGAGCTCGAGAAGGAAGATATTTAGGAAGAGAGAGTTGAAGGTATTAAGGTCCCAGGTCCCAGAAGGCCTTGTGGACAATGCAGAGGGTTTTGAATGTATTCCTCTGTGCCACAGGGAGCCAGTGCAGAGATTTAAGTCCTGGAGAGATACGATCCCTGGGCTTAAGGCCGAGGACCAGTCTCGTAGTCCTGTTTTGGATGTTTCAGGACGGAGAGTAGAGGCAGGCAGATTTAGAAAGAGGCTGTTGCAGTAGTCCAGCCTAGAGAGAACCAGAGCTCTGGAGACAGTGAGCCTCTGGGGGAAGGAGAGGAATGGAAGAATACATCTGAGGAGATGCAGCTGGTAGTGTGACTTTTTAGAGATGTCGGAGATTTGAGGAGAGAAGGTGAGTGTGGAGTCGAAGATGACCCTGAGGTTTTTAGCCTCCTCGGTGGGAGCAGGAAGAGGGCCAAGGGAGTCCAGCCAGAGAGTGACAGGAAAGGAGGGAGCAGGTTTGCAGATGAGCAGAATCTCGGGAGGGGAATTGAGGATGGTATTAGTTTCAAACCACTCTTTATGATTCACAGAGCTTTTCCCTGCTTGGACCCCCAGTTCTTGAGAGACAAATGCAGGAACTATTTACATGTACACGCTTGGGAATCTTTGCAGATACCTAAAACCGGAGTGCAATGAACTGGGCGAGGACTTTTTTCAATCTTTTTGCCTCCTCTTTGGAATGTCCAGCCACTGTTAGGGAGATTTCTCACACAAGTGGTAAAATCCCTCTACCTTAGAGCCCTCCAGCTCTATTGCTATATTTTTGGGCTTTGAACTTTTCATTTTCAATGTGTTTTACTTTTATTCTCATGGACTATGGAGTCTCACGCACCCCATAGGCATCCACTTTTTTACTATGTGTGACACAGCCCCTTCAGTGCAGTGACACAGGGTTGTCTTTTCAGACTTCCCACTTTAAACTCCATTTTCTGGGACTGACTAGTGTCTCTCAGAACATGTAAAGTTGCCATTGACTTTACTAGTCTTTTTAAATGTACAGAACCAGTATACCATATCTTCCAATAGAGTACTGGAGGGGTTAATAGTTAACCCCTTTTGTCTGATTCTCATGGAACATTAGTATGTTCCTCTTTCTCTAAGATTTGGCTGGTGGCAGTGGTATCTACCATTTTTATCCTACCACAGACTATGAAAATAGCCTTTGGTACCATTGGAGGCTATGGTCGTAGCTTCGGACTCAGACTCAGTAATCCACTTTTATTTTAATTTGGTTCAGTTCGAGTTGTTTTGCCCTATCTTTATGTAAAGGTCTTGTTAGTTAGTGTTTTACTCTGCACGCCAAACCAGGTTTGGTTCCTTTGTTCGCCGTCCTTTGGCGGGCTTCTGCACAGAAGCCCTCCTTAGGTGCCTGAGTATCTGGGTGGACAGGATGTGAGGGAGGGGTTTGAGGCCCCCTGCACAGGGTCTACTTGGAGACCCAAGTCACAATATTGTTTGATTGGCTAGGTGGCTGCCCTGCCAGGACAGCCACCCTGCTGTGTGTTTGACAGCCAGGCTGTGCGAATGGGCGATTTGGTGCATAAAAAGCCAGTCTCTGGGACTGGAAGGCAGAGTCCCCACTGGAACGAGAGAACCAAAGAGAAGCTGAAGGAAGACGACTGCGGCAACTACTGGACACCTGCTGAAGCTCTGCTGCAGGTCCGAATCGCCTGAAACTTCGACGACAGAGGAGATCTGCAAGGAATCTTCTTCCCTTGAGCTTGGTGGGAACAACCAGCTCACCAAACACTAGGCACCGGTCCTCATCCTGGTCGAATTTACTGTGCATCACTGCAGTAGATCGGATAGCCAGTGGGAAGAGAACCAGTTTGGGTTTTAAGGAGCGCACCTTTAATTCGTCATTTTGCCCCGCTGCTGGCTTCTTCCGTGGGCAGTGCAGGACCCTTCAGTCATCCTCCTTCTTGTCACCACGACGGAAGCTTCAGGAACCGTGATCCTGCAGGAACTGCCAGGAACAACTGCCTCAGTTACAGCATTTTTCTTCTTTAAAGGTAGTCTGCAAATTCGGTCGTTCATTTCTTTTGACCGCGGTGAAAGCACGGGAAATCTTTCGCCTCTATGAAGGCTTGTCCTTCTCTTCTCCTTTAAGTAACTTTTTCCTCTGACCAACTTTGTTTTGAACTATTGGCAAAGACCTAACTGCAAACTACTTTGAACTGTGTGATCCTCTGCAAAGACTCTGAACCATTAACATTGGCCCAGACCTATTGACTTGAATCCTAGTTGTAGTAGCCTTTTCTAGTTTGCACTGCCTATAACGTGTTGGTGCTATTCATTTTGAATAACCTTTTCTTTTCTCCCTTTTAAATTGCTGGAGTGCCATTTTGCTCACACTTCATTTTGAGCTTAACTTGTCCAGAATTTATTGGGTGTTGTTGTAGTATATTAAGACTGTGATTTTGTGCTGCTTTATGATAGTCAGCTGTTTTATAAATGATGGTGTAAATAAATCTATATTCTTTTACTCAGAAACCTTGAATCAGTGTTTATTTGAACCATAGTAATTGTTGTCCTTTATGTAATCTCTTGTACTGCTCACTTTACTCTTGAGATAAGTCTGGCTGTTCAGCCATCGCTACCACTTTACTGTGTACTACAGGCTTGTACCAAAGGTGAAATTGTACTTACACTTGTACTCTTAATTGTGTGTAGTGTTCCCAAAGGGTACTGCATATGATTCTGCCTAACAACCACAAAAAGAGCCGTGACACCCACACTACATTCTTGGGGAGGGACTTCATCTCGTGGGGAGACTAACCAGTGGCCAAAGACCTCATGTTCAAATAAGACATTTGAGGAGGTTGGTGGACAGTGAAAGGAAAACTGGAAAGGGAAGCATCTGAACATTCCATGTGATGGGGTACTCTAGAGAGGGAGGGGTGTTGTCAAGGGCCAAATTAAAAGGGGGAGTTGGGAAGCAAGCCCTCTTTGTTCCTGTACTCTGTGACCACGTTTGAAAATGTAAGCCAATAACCCTATTCTAGATCATTTGTGGTTAGTATGTATACAATTCACAGTTTTGAGGCAGTGACAGTACCTCTGTCCCTCTGCAGTAAAGGCATGCACCCTGATCACCCAGGTAGATAAGACCTTGGGAGTCTTACCTCCCTCACTCCACGCGGTCGGGTTATGGGAGCTACACCACTTGCATCTACCTTTAGATTAGAGTGGGTACATAGTAGCAAAATGAGGATTAAACTGGATTTCTGACTACCTGTGGGGAGTGGGATCCAGGTGTGACACCCCTGCCACAACTACTTTCCAGTTAGCTTCTGGTAACACCTACCCTCACACTTCTGGAAGAGTGGTTTCCCGGCAGGACATATTCCTTGCCAACTCTCTTTCCCTCAACAGTTTCCTTATGCTTTTTCACATGGTGCACGTCTCTGCCTCGCTCTTCCCCAAAATGGCATGCTTTGGGCTTGGCAGGAATAGGCCAACCCACACAACCTCCCTCCTCCTGGTTGTGTCAATGGACTTGATGTCTCTGCTGTTTTGGTGCCCATTCAAATATCCACTCCACCCTCCTAACTCCTTTCTTGCTCATTACCTGATTGCATTGGGGTAGAGGACCTTGAAGTTAGGTCATGCACGTAAGCTCCTTCTGTGGGTGACCAAAATGTTGACTGCCTCTATTAAATGGGTAGTTTGGTCAGAAATGTTATTTGCCCAATCGATCGTGCATGTATTTTAGAGCATACATCGATTGTTCTTAAAAAAATGTCCAATGCAACTTACCTGAGTTTTTCTCACTTTAACACATGCAAAATCGACAGGTCGGGTACCGCCATCTTGTGCTAATCTTATCCGTTGATCCATCGCCCTAAGTTCAAGTATCCTCATGGTACTAATTCAGATCTCCCGCCCCGCAAGCTGACATCACTAGATGCTTACGCTCCTTTTCACAATGCCAATGCACGTCTCCTGTCAACGTCCTCTGTGGGCAATCTACTGATGTGTCCCTATGGAAATGGCAAGACACCTCGTTCCTCAACAAATATAAACAAACCCATTTTGATCACACAACGTTGGAGTTTCTTTTTCATTTGTGTCAGTGCACTTCGTTTCGAGCTCCCGTGACATTTTTCTGGTCTGTTCAGCTATAGGCCAAGTATGACACACTGAGAACTGGTACGTACACTGCCTAAAATCACTTTTAATTTCTTATATTATGGACAAATGTCCCCGTGAACTTTTAAAGTTTGAGCATATTAATCTTGTCTTTTCATGATGTGTTTTTGTAACATGTTGTTTCTTCTCGTGTCTTTCTTTAACATTCAATGTTAATGGAAAACCTCTTTTCTTTACTGTTAACAAACAAAAAAGGTTTTATTTACCTCACTGTTGATTCTGTGCTTCTTCACTATTCAGGAACTATGGCATCAATTCAGCCCTAGCTGTACGAGCCTGAATATTCAGAAGAGGAAATCCTTGAAAGAGAAAAACTTGAGACGATTTGGAATCGGATGAAAGTCATCAGGATCAATCAACGGAGCCTGAATCCAGTCGCATGGAAAACGTTTCCACCTGGAGTACCTGCCATCGTTGTGAGCTTATGCCTACTCTCGTGGAGAACTGCTGTTGCAGAGAAAACTCTGGCTGATTGGCCTACATTGCCAAAGAAGACATACCGCCGCTATGCGTTATCGAGCTGCATGACTTCAGGGCCGCCTGTTTACAAGATCTGTGTTGCGAATGATGATGGTCCTTATGCACAAACTTCGAGCTACAGTTTGCCCTCGTAATCCATGTAATGAGTGCGTTCACTCTATTTATGTTGTGTGTTTGACGACCGAGACGGCTAACATAATATGTTGTTCCCCTACATGAATATAACTTCGGTGGATCACTGAGGAAAGAATATTTCTGTAAATTGAATAAATTACTCAAACCAAAGTGTTCATCTTTAGATTTATCGTCCAAACAATTATGTTTCTTTCACTTGGAAGTATCTGCCAAACATTTTTTGCTGGAATATGCATTCACATTTCTAATTGATCCCTACTTGAAATCACAAGTACTGTCAGTACTTTGCACAAAGAGGTACTTTTTAAAGCATAACAATGCCTTGCATTTTACAAGGTAGAGCAAACAAATAAAATGCAATTATTGGGTTAATTGAAGTAACTATTTCTGTATCTCTTACACAGGTGGTACAGACTTGTGACATATCATGCCTTTACATGGTGGATTCACGGAAGACACTGGGATTTCCTGTTCGACGAGAAATACCCACCTGTCCCATTTTAGCAATTTGTGATGAATTCCCAGTGACCACAGACAATACCATTGATTTATACAGATAGTACCTCGACCGCAGCAGTATAATTTGTAGTGTAATTGACAGCCACTTTACGAAACTAATAAAAAAGAATACAAAATCTGGACAGTTGTCTGAAATGTTTGTAAGTCCATAACACGTACAAACATCTAGGAGTATCGTTAAACATTGGTGTGCTTTAACAGGTTTACTGGCCTATCACGCTGGCCTCATCCACATCCATCCCCCCTTTGCTATCAACTGTTGTTTGCACCTGTGGGTGTGCACTCGCAAGGGGGCCTCGAGCATGGGAATGCTGAAGGTGCCAAAATACCACGTACCCCCTTCAAAGGGTTCTTTCACATGGACACCATTATCCACATGGCCACATCAGACCTGGTGTCTACAGACTCCTCTTTGAAGACCCCGTCCCTGCAATGAACATTTGTCTTTGGCCCTCATTACGACCCTGGCGGAGGTCCATGGTGCAATTTGCACCATGGACCATGGCGCAGAGCTGCCAACACTGCCATGGGGGTTGGCGGACTTACCGCCCCATTCCGAGGTTGGCGGGGCGGTAAGTCCCCAATCCCCATTTACCCTTCCCCATTCCCATTTTTGCCCCATAGGGTATAATGGGAGTGGGGAAGGCGTTAATTACACCACCGTAAATTACGGTGGCGTAATTAACAACAAGTCCCGTAGCGCCATGGATTTTTCCGCCTGCAAAAAGCAGGCGTAAAAATCTCCATGGCGCTACGGAATGTCGTAGTCTGGCGGAGAGGTACGCCATGCATTACGCTGGCGTAAACCCCTCTCCGCCAGGGTCGTAATGAGGGCCTTTGTCATTTGTCTGTCTTCCGGGCCTATCGTGCTCGCATCATCCAAATCCATCCCTCCTGCGTTATCAATGACAGTTCGCACCTGTGGGCATGAGCTCGCAAGGGGGTTGGGAGGATGGGAACACTCAAGGTGCTGGATACCATGTACACCACAAATGGTTCTTTTGTATGGGCACCCTTATTGACATGGCCACCCCAGACCCAGTCTCTCCAGACTCCCCTTTGAAGACCCTGTCCCTGCAATCAACATATGTCTCTGTCCTTTGACTGTCTACCAGGCCTACTGCGCTCACCTCCTCCACATCCATCCCCCCTCCGCTATCAATGGCTGTTTGCACCTGTGGACGTGCCCTTGTAATGGGGCTGATGAGGATGTCACACATTGTCTTAGAGGGTGTGTGTGAATGAAGACGTCAGACATTCACATACACACACACTTCTGTAATCCTTTATAAACAATGTGGGGGTTAACAAGAAAACATCTGTAAGATCAACAACGGATATTGCCAGCTCTCCATTTATCACTTTGCTTGCTGAGTCGGCTCATCTGTTCTTCTAAGTAACCGTAAGTCAACTTTTACTTTTGTTTTCTGTAATGTCCACATTCTCTGCTAGGCCACTTTCTATTGCTTCATACTCAATATACACCTTATTCTCACCATCATGAACTGTCCTATGCATTTTTGTCTCAGTAATTAGCACCTAACATTGCAGAGTATTGTTTCCAAATGTAATCTTTCTTAGTGCATGTTTTCAATGCATGTTTGCTTTAGGTGCCATTCTTTATAAAGTAATTGTTTTTATTATCAAAGCAATATGATGTTTGATTTGCTCACTGATACTTTTTTAATAGTAATATTTATTTATACTTATTTAACAGATTGTAGGGACAATCCAACATTGCCTTCTAGTATCGTGTTGGGTTGCTCTTATAACAGAAATGCTAAAAGTACAGTCCTGCATGCATTTCCAAAGGATTACAATTTAATAAGAAAATGGCTCTTGAACTGCGGATTTCCACTGTCAAAAATTGAAAGCAAAGTCAAGTGTGTCTTGGATGACATGAGGGACAATAGATTCTGCATCTGAAGCATGCACTTCTCAGATGCTATATACAAACAATCACAGTACACTAAAAAGCGTTGCCACTGAATCCTTCGCAAATTAATTCCCAATGTAGCTCTAACTGAATTTAGCACACGCTGGCTGAGAAGAGTAGTGGACTGTGAATTTTTAAATGTATTTTACGATTTTCAAAATATGCCTGTATAGTATGTCTTATAAATGACCACTCAATATACTGAAATAGTCAGTGAACAGGTAACATAATTAATGGTTGCCAGTTTTTGGGGAATATTTCCATTGATATTTTATTACACAAGTTTCCTTTGTGACATGATATACTGTGGTTTGTACATTTTGCACTTAAGATTACTTTGTGTACCTTTAATTTAGAGATACTCCAGTGGTTCAGTGCAATGGGAGCCTTTCCAAACACACACTCACATGTACAATTTCAAAATGCTGTTTTTCAGCTTGGTCTGGTGGTCGGCAAATCCAATTTGACTGTTTCAAGGAAAATTCGGAAAACAAGGGTACATAACAGAATTAAAATAAAATAAGTGGTTTATCAGTTATTTCATCGATATTACATTTTTATGATGTAATTCATATTTTTTTTATGCGTGCTACAAATTAAGCATGTTTTTATTCTCTCCAATTAGAGGCCTAGGAAGAAGAGGAGCATAAACACTCAGAAAACTACTCAAGCTAATGAGGTCACTTGCCAAACCTTTGTCACTTGGGAGCAGTTGGATTTTGAGGCTCAGCAATGTCCTCATAAGATTCAGGGGCCGATTCATGAAACAAACGTGCGCCGAAAATCTATGCGCAAGCAGGCGCAAGCGCAAAAAAACAGGTGCACGCGCACACGTGCGATTCATGGAAGTCCCTGCGCATGTTTTCCTCGGGATGTGCGCCAAACCCGTGCATGGCGCACACGTCACTGAAACATCCCGAACGGCGTGCGCGACGCGCACAGTGAAAGCGCACAACCTCGGCGCACAACCTCGGCGCACACACCAAAAAGGGGGCGGAACACGGGGCGTAATGCGCGGAATGGGGAACAACGCGCGAAATAAGGGCGTAACTGGGATGTACTGCTGGGAAGCAGACGGAACGCCCACACACACGCGAACCACACGTATTCATGGAATCCAATAGGGCAAAGCCGCGCACGGCCAAAGACACGCACAGGCCTAAAAACGTCCGCCACACGAAGGCAGGCGGTAGCGTCCCTGCGCATCACAAAAGCGCCAATATACAGCAATGATGAATGTCCCATACTGCTATTGTGCCTGGGGTTCGCGTGAAGTTATTCACGCGATCGGGCCTGGGGGAGCGCTGAATATCATATTCGATACTATTAGGGTGTCCGACACTCGAGGCAATCTCTCTTCCTAGGGAATACTCGGCTGGGCCCTCCTCTGCCTCTGCGCATTAGCTTCTGCTGGCAGCCTTACTTGGGAGTCCTCCACGGCTCTGAAGTCAATTGTAAACATAGTTCGTCCTGCTATCCATTTATCTGGAGCTGTCCCTATTTTCTGTCCCTCTCTTCTTGCCTGCCTCTCTTTCCCTTTTGCCTGCCTCACTTCACAGACTTGATCTTCTAAATGTCACCACGCATAGTTCTCTACCTGCAATGCAAGTAAAATTTGTGTGTCCTCCTTTATCTGTCTTGTCATTTTGTCACTGCATTTGTCTAGGGTAGGAGCTAGGGAGTAGTATATCCAGTGGCTGGCTGTAATGGATAATGTCTGTCCATGGGCGATGCTGGAGGGCATGGCGGGGGAGGAGGAGCAGTAGGCAGGACGCATATTTCATTGTGCTTCTTTTCGTTTATTAATTTATTTATTTGTATCTGGCACCGAAAGCCCGCAGGCATCGGGGCGCCAAGGTAACATCAACACCAAAAGATGAACATAGAAGACGGGACAGAAAGCAGCAAGGTTAAGTCATGATTTCCATCAAGGCAGGCATTGCTTAAAGAGAACGGTTTTTAGCTGTCATCGGTATCTTGTGATATTTTGTTCCTGCCTCAGGGCCTGGGGTAGTGAGTTCCAAAGTTTGGCTGAGAGGACAGGGAAAGATTTCCACAATCCATTAGCCCATTTAAAGATAGTGTTGGTGATCAGCGATAGTTTGGACGAGCAAAGCGTGTGCCTTGGTTCGTGGGTGGTTACCATGTTTCTGAGGTAAACTGACACTGTCCCATGTAGATATCTGTGAATAATCACAGCTGACTTGAAATGCACCCTTGCAGGTACTGCCAGCCAGTGTAAGTCTTGTCCATTCCTGGATATGTGCTCCCGTCGCAATTTAGTTTTAATAATGCAAACAGTATTATTCTGAGTGATTTGCAGTTTTTGCAGACATTTCATATTAGCTCCTATCAATAAGGCATTACAGTAATCAATCCTTGATAATATTATGGCCCATGCTATTGATGTATGATTGGGCTCACAGAGAAAGGAACGAATATTTTTTAGCAATCGAAGGTAATATGCACAGTTTTTTGTCACCTGATTGGCGTGAGCTTCAGAACTGAGTGAGGACTCGAGATGGGTGCCTAATGGTTTCACCTTCTCAGATTGCTGTATATTGCAGTCTTGAATTGTAAAAAGACCAGTATTGGGCTTAAAGTTTAAGTCTAGCCTGAGATGACCCAAAGATCAGCAGCTTGGTCTTATTTCCGTGTCCTCCTTTATCTGTCTTGTCATTTTGTCACTGTATTTGTCTAGGGTAGGAGCTAGGGAGTAGTATATCCAGTGGCTGGCTGTAATGGATAATGTCTGGCCATGGGCGATGCTGGAGGGCATGGCGGGGGAGGAGGAGCAGTAGGCAGGACGCATATTTCATTGTGCTTCTTTTCGTTTATTAATTTATTTATTTGTATCTGGCACCGAAAGCCCGCAGGCATTGGGGCGCCAAGGTAACATCAACACCAAAAGATGAACATAGAAGACGGGACAGAAAGCAGCAAGGTTAAGTCATGATTTCCATCAAGGCAGGCATTGCTTAAAGAGAACGGTTTTTAGCTGTCATCGGTATCTTGTGATATTTTGTTCCTGCCTCAGGTCCTGGGGTAGTGAGTTCCAAAGTTTGGCTGAGAGGACAGGGAAAGATTTCCACAATCCATTAGCCCATTTAAAGATAGTGTTGGTGATCAGCGATAGTTTGGACGAGCAAAGCGTGTGCCTTGGTTCGTGGGTGGTTACCATGTTTCTGAGGTAAACTGACACTGTCCCATGTAGATATCTGTGAATAATCACAGCTGACTTGAAATGCACCCTTGCAGGTACTGCCAGCCAGTGTAAGTCTTGTCCATTCCTGGATATGTGCTCCCGTCGCAATTTAGTTTTAATAATGCAAACAGTATTATTCTGAGTGATTTGCAGTTTTTGCAGACATTTCATATTAGCTCCTATCAATAAGGCATTACAGTAATCAATCCTTGATAATATTATGGCCCATGCTATTGATGTATGATTGGGCTCACAGAGAAAGGAATGAATATTTTTTAGCAATCGAAGGTAATATGCACAGTTTTTTGTCACCTGATTGGCGTGAGCTTCAGAACTGAGTGAGGACTCGAGATGGGTGCCTAATGGTTTCACCTTCTCAGATAGCTGTATATTGCAGTCTTGAATTGTAAAAAGACCAGTATTGGGCTTAAAGTTTAAGCCTAGCCTGAGATGACCCAAAGATCAGCAGCTTGGTCTTATTTCCGTTTAGACACATCCAGTTCAAGTTCATCCATGCTTCAATCTGTGAGTAAATGTTTTCAAAATTGGCGGTGTCAAGAGAGCTGCAGGACTAGTTGGGTATCATCATCATAGTTGGAGAAGAAGACTCCAATCTCCTCCAGAAAGGCTACACAGTCAAACCCTCCAGGATTTAGCGTCATGAAATGGCAAATATTGCGGCATGAAATGGCAAATTTTGCAGCACAAACCTTTATTTATGGCAGCATTTTTGCAGCACAATTTCTTGGGTGCAAGATTGGTACATTGCAGGAAAGAGGCTGTGTGCAAAGCTACAAGAGAGCCAGGGTGTCAATAGATGTATCTTTGTATCAAATAGGAAGAGTCCTAGATGTCTCTGGCTTGGCAGAACAGTGTTTGTTTTGGCTATGTTTTTTTTGTTTAATGTGCATCCCTATTTAATAGGTTTTAATCATTATCAGTTTTGATGCTGAAAATATTCCCCTTCTATGTTGCCCAATCCCGCAAACACCCACACACCTCTCTCACCCAACATACCTCACACGTCTCACCAATTCCCCATTGCAACTTGTATTTTTGAACCTCATGCTCAGTCATACACATACTCACATGCCCTGTCACACTGCCAAGTCACAATGTGCGCTCTCTAGTCCCTGCCAAACTCTAAATCATACTCCCAACTCACACCGTACGCGCCCCAATTCCTCCCGCAGTATACAGTCCTTCATTCTTGCGTGCTACTTCTGCATCTTTCATCATTTCTCCCATTCTATCACACTCTTCCCTCATCCTTTCTCCCAATCTGCAGCTTAGTGCCGCTTTCCAGCCAACCCCTCTCTGCTTTTGGCCCACTACTACACCTGAGCCCACGTTCCTTCCACTTTCTGTACCTTCGCTCTCGCTCTGATTTCTGGCCCACCGCCCCATTGCATCCGCTCCGCTCTGTTCTCTTGACCACCACTTCCCCCTCTGATCCACTGCTCTCCCTCTGATCTCCCATTGGTTTCTTGCCTACCACCCCACAGCTCACCCATCACTCACCCTCTCACTCCTTTCTCTGACATATTGTGACCATTTTTCAATTTTTAAAGAAAACTGTAGATTTTGGCCCAAAAAAATGGGGCATCTAAAAATAGAGCAGAGGATATGTTGTTTTTAGATAACCCATTTTTGGAAATGAGCAAGCCACCTTAATCTCAAAGGTGACCTGCACATTTCGACGGGGCTGAGCTGTAGCGCAAAAGATGCGCTGGTCAGCCGCCTTCAATACGTTTGTGTTGGAAGCGCTCTCCCGACAATTGTCTACAGGCTCCCTGTGCATTTCACCCGTGACTGGCCGTTAAGGGTTCTGCCACTCTAAAATGCAACCCAAAAACACACATTTCTATCCCATTTGGGGAACAGAAATGCAAGTGAGACAGCAGTTTTTTTTTTATTTTTTTTTTATTTTAATTATTGCATGAGTCAGTAGGGTCAGTAAAGACCCTGTAAAGCAGTGGCACCCCTCATGCACATATTTAAAGTGGGCGCATAGGGTGGCCTACAATTTCTGCACATTTAAAGGCACATCTTGCTTGTCAATTTGGGATGCGCTTTTAAATGGGCAGAAACGCCCCCTGATTTGAGCAAAGGGGTGAAAAAGGACATTTGAATGGGCGCATACAAGAAGTGTCCATTCAGATGTCCTTTGTGGATCAGACTGCTCTTTTTTTTTTGCTCCAGTGATGAGATGTGCTTGCGCATTTCATTAGTTGAGTCCAAAAAAAAAAAAAGAGTTGAGAAAATGGCCCCTTGAGTATTTTTTTTTAATTATTATTTTTTTGCAAAATGCCCATTTTTGTGGGTGTTTTTGCAAAAACTACCGTTTTTGCAATTTTTTGCACAAACTGCAGTTTATCGCTGCATTTTGCGGAATCACAAAATCGCTATAAATTGGAGGGTCTGCACAGTGGCCTGGTACAGGTTGAAAAGCAGTGGAGACAGGCAAGCTCTCTGAAGTACGCCACAAACAATGGGGGCTGGGGTGGAGGCAGAATCACCCCAACAAATCCTAGAAACCTGATGTCAGAGAAATGACTGTACCCAGTGAGTTGCCTCCTTGCTGCATAGTCCTACAGTCCTCAGAGTGTAAAGGAAGAACTTGTGATCTACGAGATCAAAAGCAGCAGATAAGTCTAAAGCAGTGGCGGCTGGTGACTTTGAAAGGTGGTGGGGCGTAAATTTCTCCTAGCGAAATTGTGAGTGAGTGAGCGCAGCAAGCAAGTCCAACCCACATCAAGGCGAGTGCGGGGTCCCCCTCCCACACGAAAATATTTCAAAAATGGCTTCCAAAATGTGCAATTTACTGTCCAAACGCACAGAAATATGGCATAAAAAGCATTAGGTTTTACATACTAATGGTGGTATATTATTCTTACGTGTGCAAGTGTGATGCTGTATTTTACAGCAGCTGGTATTGAGAATAGCTGGTACTATGGTGTATGCATATCCAGTATGATAGAAAAGTATGTTGTTTCTCCATTACTGCCATTCATATGCAGCAAAAGACATTCTTAAGAAGTCAATGCACTGTGCATGAATAGAAAACTCCATGTGTCTACAGCACCCATTCCAAACATAAAGCCTGCAATCCACAGCCTTAAATATAAATACGGTATTTGTATTAAAGGCTGTGGATTGCTAGGTATTTGAAATACCTAACCCTAGATTTAACAAGTCTTAATGGATGCCACTTAAGCAATGGGTCTGAGACAAACGCACACAATCAGCGTAAAATAATGTTACAATTACTTTAGCCCACTGTAAAACCATTGGCAATATGGTGTTGAGCTTGACCAATACTCGCATCCCCCATGGTGGCATACAATTCTGGAAAGCGTCACCAAGTGAGGATGATGTGACAGGCGGGCAATTCACTATATGCCTGCCATGTTAGGCTCCTTCACACATGTTCTATTCCAACTCTGCATACGATGCAGATAGATAAATGCTGCAGTGAAAGGCATGGGAACCTAAAACACGCAGAGGTTTCCGTGCCGTTCACTGACCGTGCAATGAGTCTGATGGTATCTCTATCATTCTACCATTTGCACAGCAGAAATGTGCAATGGTAGCTATCAGTGCCCTGCTCATTTTAATGGAGTGTATCTGCTTTTATCTTGTGCAGGAAAAACATGCACAATCTGCTGAAATAAAGCCAGTATGCAGGGATCAGAATGCTGCTCCCCGACAAGGGATGCCAGCCCCCTTTGTCAACAAATGTCCCAGTCTCCCTAAGACATACACGCCAAAATGTCGTGTTGCTCGTTCCATCACCACTCCAGAACTACATGTCCCAAAATGCAAAGAGAACATCCACAGAAGAACGTCTCCTGAACAACATGTGGCATGCTGGCATCATGTATGGGTGTATGTTTTCTCCAATTTCCATTTTCATGCAACATAATGAGTTTTTTGTCAGTGCACGCAGTGAGCACAGATTGCTAGCTTGCACGATGCACCCCATACATGCCCTCTCCCCACAAACCTAACCCACCACCGTTTCCACAACCTCATCTGAAAGAGAGGGGGACTCCTATCCTCTCTCTTTCAGATCAGGCTGGAGGTCGTGCAAACGGCAGTGGTGCGCCTTAAATACATTTTACAGCCCATTTAAATAAAGACAACACTTTGCACATGCGAGGAAAGGTGCCAGACACTCGATGGCATCTACATGGAGAACGAGGCCCTGCATTCCCCAGGGCAGGACTCCAGGACCAGGACGGTCTGGGAGTGGGAGCACTGCCCTGGGG
This sequence comes from Ambystoma mexicanum, assembly GCF_040938575.1. NCBI lineage: Eukaryota > Metazoa > Chordata > Amphibia > Caudata > Ambystomatidae > Ambystoma > Ambystoma mexicanum. The sequence continues at coordinate 149,541,316 of NC_090933.1, forward strand.
AATGGTGGGCCGCCCACAAGCACAAACATTTGCAATTCAACTAGCCCGGCCCGGGCCCTGCATTCCCCAGGACAGGGCTCCAGAGGAAGACAAGGACAGTCGTGGGCTGGGAGCACTGTCTGGGGGAATGAAAGCCGGCTGGGCACCAAGTTAAATGAACTCCTCTGTCATTTCCGCTTACCTGAGGCAGGCCGCAGGCCTTCGTGGACCCTTATCTTCTTTTCTCTGGTCTCGGTGGGCTGCCTTCAATCAAGCCTTGTCGAATGGCGTCACCACACCCAGCCGCACAATCATGAATGTCATTGGCTGACAAGCAGCCAATGGCATTCCACGATTGCCAAGGAGGTCCTGACAGGAGCGCTGTTTGCGCACAGAACAATACTGGCGGGGCTACCCCCCTAGCGCCCCGTCAGCATTTTCATTGACATGGTGTTACGTAGAGTGCGTGAAGCTACGTGCTCCTCGCACTCTACTGTGGAAAAAGATGTGTAAAAGGGGACGCGCCCCTCTGCAGCAGGCCCAGCCTGCCATGAAGACGGCAAAGCTGGGCCTGCAGCAGCAGATTGTTTATTTATTTATTGCTTGGATAAAATTGGATTTAACAGCACGCAGAACAGCATGCAGCGCTGCTAAAGAAAAAAATGCAGATTGCAGAAATAGAGAACAGAACATGAACATCTGTTCTCTGCACACTCTGTGCTCTCACTGGGGGGGCGGTGCCCCCCCGCCCTATGTAAGCGGTCGGCACTGGTCTAAAGGTACCAGAAGGCCAGTTTTGTCACCTTCCATAATCCCTAACATGTGAGTCTGAATGTCCATGAGCGCTGTCACTGTATTATGATTTGGTCTAAAGCCAGATTGTCTGGGAAGTAAGATATTGGAGGACTCCACAAATGCTAGTTGTAGCTGTAGCATTACATGTGTACTGGCTTTCCTCTTGCTCCTCAAACATTTTCCACAGCTTGAGAATCCTCAACCTATTCTTCAACTTCTTCCCCTTATATGTGGCAGTCAAGTGTGTTCCTTCTGTGGGCCATGGCCTAAACATCTTGCTGTCTCACTTACCCATTCCATATGATATTTTACCATTTTCTACCAATATCGAGGGAGCAACTTGCACATATGGGCCAATGGGGAATCCAACATACATCACAATATATTGTCTTACCAATTTAAATCGTAACTAGTACAGCAGTGTCTCTCACCTTATCCCCTTTTTCCCCCTTAAATCATACCCCCTGCCACCTTTTACTATATACCCCCAAAAATGCTTACAATCACATTCACCTCTCATCCATTCACACACATCATCACATCATCTCAAACCTCAAACTTCTTATTATTCATAACTCAAAAATCCCATCCTACTTTAACTCATCCACCACTAGCTGTACAACATCAATCAACAATAAAAACAACACTTAAATAAAACCAGGCCCTTTCCTCATATATAGAGCTTTCTCTATTCTACACAGTATGCCCTTTCCCCCTCGCAGAATATCCTCTTTGTTCACAAATACTTAAAACGATGCAATGCTGTCTTCCCATATTATCAGAGGAGTATCCACTTTTTCATATTTTCTTCAATATCTTTTATAAAACTTCTATTCGACAACCATTTTGCCTCCCTGGATCACTGGGATATTATTCCCGGGTTCTCCAGAAATGTTGTTTTTTCTCCAATTCTTAATCTCAAAATATCATTTAAACAAACAACAAAACATACATATATACACTGCTGTTATTCTCTGAGCATGGGTATACTCACGTTCTAGGATTTCCAAGGTCCTCCGAGGTCAAACTTCCCTCAACTGCCTGCACTCGCCTCAGCACAGTGTGCAGCCCACGAGATTGGGCAGGACTCTCGTAGAACTCAGTGCCTGCCAACCTCCTATTTTGTGCGCACAGATTCCGTTCTCGATGGGTCAACACCACTGCCTAATGGTTGGAGCTAGGACCCTTCGACACTCCAAGGACTCTGGAAATATTGCTGTGGCCTCGAATTAAATTCACACTCCCAAACACTCACTAATCCCAAATAATGAAGCAGACCAAGGTGCTGAAGAAACCAGCTTTATTTACCTCATTCATAAGGTAAATAGTCCGGAAGAAATTATATTGTCATACTCATTAAAAATACAATTCTCGCGTAACAATTGGATGTTAGCAAGCAAGCACCTATAATATTCCGTATGTTAACAATGGTCATGCATGGACGCCATGGACCCGGTGGCTGATCAGATGGAACACTGACGGCCGCCCACGGCCCCCCCGAGTCAATGGATACCTGAAACATGGAATGGTGCAAGGCCAACCGGCTCGGAACCCTGGTGGGCTACCACATTAAGCAACCTAACATGTAAACCCCGGACATATGGCGCTGGGGAAGGAGTCTAAGGAAGGCTCCCCCCAAGGGAATCCCCCCCCCCCAAGAAGACTTTCCAGTGAAGACCGGGAAGCTAAGATCGAGACCGAGCAGAGGGAGGGAAGTTGTGTAATTGTTACTAATTAATGAGTTAAGTGTTTAGCTTTGACAGAGTGTTTAATTTGTTATATGGGGCGACAGATGCTTCAAGTTGGGTGGAGTATGGGGTGGGGGGAAGTTATAACATTAAGAATCACACCGTCTCTAACACACACACTGTAATACTCTTATTGCTAGTAAATCACACAACAAGAATGTACAAGCATGTCTCAATGGGAATCCACTCTTCACATAGTCATGGCAAGCCCTTAACTATGGCGCGAAACTACACAACACCCTCAGATGTCTGACTCACACTGACATCACCTATACACAACACAGATGGCAGGGGTTACCAATGTGTATAAAAATAGAACCATCCGAGTGATGACGTGGAATGTGAACGGGCTCGGCAACAGCATCAAAAGGCGACTGGTAATGCAATCATTGAACAGGGACTCCCCAGACGTGGCATTCCATACGGAGACGCATCTGGCTGGTACAAATTGTACACTATTCAGACGCACTAACTACAAGCTAGCATTGCATGCCGGATTCACCATGGGATCACGAGGGCTACTAATCCTGGTACACAAAAGACTCCCCTTTGCGCCTGTGTCCATTACACACGACACAGGAGGGAGATTTGTACACATGACAGGGACCCTCTGGGAACACACTGTAACCATGATAGCTCTATATGCACCACCTAACTTATTAACCCCCCTGACCAATGACATCATGCCTCTAATCGTGAACAACCCTGCAGACCTCACACTAATTGGAGGAGACTTCAATAAAGTAATGAATGTAGACCTTGATAGAACACATGTAAGATCCAGGAACCCGGATGTACGCACCAAACTCGCTACATTCACTAATGCACTGGGGCTACAAGATGTGTGGAGGACGCTACACCCCGACACAAGGGACTACTCATACCACTCCGGAGCACACGCCTCACTCTCTAGGATAGACTATTTTTTCCTACCACTTAATAACATGCATGATGCATGTGAGGCACAACTACTCCCCAGAGGTATATCATATCACTCCCCACTCACAATAACGATTAAAACTGACAGATCAACCCCCCCAACCAACTGGCGATTGAACGGCTACTACCTAGGTTTCCCAGAACTAGAAGAACACATCCAAAAGACTACTGAAACATACTTTGAGATAAATACCGACTCTGTAGATAGCTCGGTGAAGCGTTCAATACAGTGCTCAGAGGTGAAATCATAGCCTGGACCACAGCCCACAAGAAACAACACCTTAAAGCAATACATGAAGCCGAAGCAAAAGTACAAAAAGCAGAGGCTGATCACCTAAACCAGGACCAACCGGAAACTGCGCACTTCAATTAGCACAGACACAACTGCAACACATAGCTTTAGACAATGCGAAACAGGCACATACAGCGATGAGGGCAAAGATATACGAAACAGGGGACAAAGCCTGGAAAATACTGGCATGGCTAGAACGTAGAGACCTGGGCCTCACTCAAATTAGGAAATTGACCACAGAAGAACCAGAACCACTAGTAACAGACCTAGATATAGCGGAAGGCTTCGCAAAATACTATGCTGAGCTATACAAAGCACCACCCTCACCACCCGCGACAGACATCCTGGAGGAAATTACCCTCCCCACCCTAAACGCACAACAGTCTAACTTATTAGAACAAGAAATCACTGAGGAAGAGCTAACCTAAGCCATGTCGGAACTCCAATCGGGCAAGACCCCAGGCCCGAACGGCTTCCCCATCGAAATATGGAAGAAAATAGACGCAAATGTAATCTCCCCACACCTGCTATGCCAATTACAACACTCACACTCATAGGGCTATCTCCCCACAGACTTAAGGAAAGCCACGATAATAGTTCTGCCCAAGGCAGATAAACCACCCTATAAGTGCAGTTCCTATAGACCTATCTCTCTGATAAACTGCAAGGCGAAAATACTGGCAAAGGTATTAGCCAACTGGCTGCAACAAGTCATACACACACTGGTACATCTGGACCAGTGTGGATTCATTCCACAAGGGTCCACTAGGCAGAACAAATACAGACTGCATACAGCGTTAGAAAAACTACCCGAAATGCAGGATCCCATGGCCCTACTCGCCATAGATTTTGAAAAAGCCTTCAACTCTGTCTACTTGGAAGCAATCTGGGTAATTATTCAGCGCATGGGCATAGGACCGTACTTTATGAGCTGGGTCAAACTGCTGTATAACCTCCCAGAAGTGGTAACAAAGGTGAATGGACATGTTTCAAACCCTTTTCAATTAGGCAAAGGCACGAGACAAGGCTGCCCCCTATCAGCCTTGATCTTTGCTATAGCAATTGAACCCTTAGCAATTCTATTAAGATCCACACAATCATGGAGTGGCTTCAGGTGGTCGAACGACTGGGAGGACAAGGTATCCTTATACACTGATGACCTGCTAATATACCTGAAGGACCCACGCGAATCCTGTCCCACAGTGACGCGATTACTAATTAGATACAGCGCGTTTAGCGGTCTCCGTGTCAATTGGACTAAGTCCATACTATTCCCATTGAAGCAAACAGATAACGCAGTACCAGACGAGTGCCCCTACCATGTGGAGAAGGAACAATTCAAATATCTAGGCATACAGATTACGAATAACCTAACAGACTATGTGCCCAAGAACCTACACCCAATAACGGCGAGATTCAAGGAAGACGTCCGTCACTGGATGTCCTTACCACTAACACTATTAGGTAGAGCTGCACTTTTTAAGATACTGGCGCTCCCCCACTTTCTCTAGATATTACAAAACGCACCACTACCTATAGCGCCCAGTGAATTCCACAAAATAGACCAGACACTAAGGAAATTGCTATGGAATGGGGGTCACCCTCGTTTGGCACTCACCACACTACAAACATCCATATGGGAAGGCGGAATTAGACTCCCCCGCCTGCAAACCTACTACTGGGACAGCCAGATGGCAATAGTGAACGATAGACTCCATGGGGACACCACAATACCGCATAACAGAACGCAAGACCCCAACCAACAAGAAAGACCCATTATGAAACACCTCTAATGCAAAAATGTCCGGTCTGCTACCCCGTCCATGATGGCACACATAACTCGCATATGGACAGATACAAACACTTAGGCTGGGACAAAAACCTAACTCCAGTACAACCACTGTGGAACAATAAACACCTCCCGGAAGTGAATAAACTACCGAAATGGCACTCTTTGGCCCAATTAGGCCTTACCAAAATTGGGGACGTAGTGAAAGAAAATGAAATAATATCATTCACAGACTTAGCCACTGTCTTCGCACTCCCACCAAATGAGCAGTATCACTACACCCAACTTAAACATGCGCTACAGGCCCATCTACCCGAAATGGTTGACATGCCTGACTATACCCCGCTAGAACGCAACCTATTCCCGGAAATGATTAAGCACAAAGTTACATCTACCATGTACAATGCCATAACCTCCTTTGCTACTGGGGAACGGTCGGGCCTGAAAACCAAATGGGAAAGGGACGTGGGTGCCATACTCCCAGAGGAATGGGTAACTGCTTTGATGTTCCCCAGAGAATCAGCTATCTCTTCTAGGCTCAGACTAATCCAACTGAAGATATTGCACAGAATGTATTACCCAAGGGTAGCATTATTTAACTGGGGCAAAACCACTGACTCATCCTGTCTGAGATGCAAAAGGGAAGAGGGCTCTTATTATCACATATTATGGGAATGTACCGTAATTCAACAATACTGGCAGAAGTGCTGCAATGAACTCTCAAGGGTCATGGGCAAGACGATTCACAGCAGCGCGAAACATCTACTGTTGGGGATAGAAGAAGAAGTCGAGCTATCACGTTACGAAAAACTGTTTTTAATCTACCACTATTGCACTAATCAAAAGAAACATAGCACAACTCTGGGTTTCTGAGACAACAGTGAGCTACGCTCAATGGACCACGGACGTGGACATCTGCATTGCAATGGAAAAAAGAGTCTACACATCTAGGGGATGCCCTGAGAAATCCCAGAAAATATGGCAAAAGTGGGAAGACGCACACTGAGAGGTAATCAACATCTGTAGACCGAGCCAGCACCCAAAGACATGCACAGGAAACTAGAATTACGAGATACTAGCGCGAAAACGCAATAAGATGTGTTTAGAGACTCCATCGCATTGGACCCATGGTGTGAAGTTCATGTTGGGCGGGAAAGGGAAATAAGCGTTACCTCGCTGTGAGAGGCTGTATGTTTTTATGTTTTCAAAAAAACAATAAAATGTTTGATTAAAAAAAACAATGGTCATTAGTCAATCCTTAATCTCCGGAGCCACGCAGGGTCCTTGTCACTAGGCAAGACGGCATTTCATGAGCATCATTGGGACACCGTTTGATAAGCTGACACCACAACATGCTGACACTATTACAGAAAAGGTGTGCCATTGGTCAATTTATACTCATAAGGCCTTGGATGTTGCATTTGGCCACAACAGCCAAATTATATTTAATATGAAGGGAGGGATCAAAATGTTACTCTGGGCAAACATAACAAACATTCTCCCATCTCGCTTTCTCTCGCCATTCCCTAATCTCCCAGACAGTTTCCTAACTTTGGACAGTTCATCTTGTCCTCCCTCCCCTCGCGGTACACACAGATGCTTGCAGATGCATTCTCTAAGTGACTGGCTACTTCATTACTGTGCGGGCCAGTGTGCAAGTCCTAAGCTTCCGTTTATTCATCCGTCTACTGTGATTTCCGTGTGTGCACTGAACCGCTTTTACCATTCGGGGCACTATGTGTTCATCTCGATGTTGTATTATTGGCAACATAACTGTGTGCACCTAGCAATCAAAGCTTTGGGTGTTTCTCTCTGTCATTAACCAGAACTAACTTAATTGTTGCTTATTGGAGCTGGAATCCTTGGAAAGGCCAATTTGTGCAATTCCCGCTACTTATCGTGTCCTCTCTTCTTTCTCAACCTTGGCATTCTAATCCTTCTAATCTGCCTCCACTACTGCCTGAAAGTTTAATGCAGATGTCAGTAGTGAGTGCTTAATTTGCTCAGAAATCTCATATTGACAACTTTCGAAGCATCCCTGAATCTAGCCATGTTGGTCATGGGAGCAACAATTATACGAAGAGACTGTTTTGTTGCTTCGGCAACCAGTGCACTTTACCCCTAGAAAGCTAGGAGATTGAACACATTTAATTGAGTTTATGCCATTTTTGAATGCTCCATTGATAGACAAGAACAAAAAAAGGCATGCACAGAACCGAGCCTGACAATTCTAAACTAAGCCGCAAACCGAGAGACAGCCGCACCAAATCCTAAGTCTAGCAGAAGGAACCAACATTCAGTATCTGAAATCATACATTAATAGGGCACTCCATCTGGAGATCTCACTCCTCAGTTCTCCAAGAATTTATTTTTTCCTGTGGAGCCCTGTTCGGAAGGAGCAACTACCAGTTGTTATCTGAACAGAGTGCATTTAAACTGGGATTCCTTTGAGATAAGGTGGTGTGTCAGAGCCTCAGGAATCAAGTTGAGCTGATGGAACCCCGAAAGAATTTGTCAATCTAAGCCTCCTTAAGGTCCTATCTCCATCGGGTGTCCTTGCACTCCTTTCTTCAGGAATGAAGTTCCAGAGGTAGACGGCAAAGACATCTTGCCTGATGAACCAGTGTAGTGCTGGAGCAGGGCCCTCCTTATTCGAACATTCACAGATGATCAAGAAAAGTTTTACCGATACCTAATAAAACACAAGGTGGGCTTTTCCCCCAGTATTGCCCCAAAGTTTTTTGCAAGATTTACTTGTAAAATGAGGAGTATTTTATTCACAACCAAAACTTTTACAACAGCCCTCAGCTGGTACATCTAAAATCTCCTAGCTGTTTTACTGAGATGAGACAGCAGTCACATGTTTACAGCATTCACCACATTAGCTAGTATCTAGTGCTCACCACAATCCTGCAAACATGATGCTAAAACTGCTGATGATAGCAATAGATACACACCGCCAATGCTGTGTTGTGTTTTTAGGATGTCCATTTGTGAGGCTATCTGACGAGACAAAACTCTGCACCCCAATTTGGAACTGGGATCCAAGGTCATCTTTGATGATCTGGAATATATCCAAAGTTATATGTTGTAATGCAATGTAACAGTAGTGAATAGTCAACCAGATGAAAACTAAAGTTGTGTGTGTTACTCATCTAGCGAGAGATATCATTGAATCTCCTTCGATTTCTTTATTCTAGGGTTCAAAATCATGGCTCACCAAAATCATATAAGGAGAGATCTTGCCAAACTGTTTGTTGGTACAGAAGCGGTGTAGCTAAGAATACACCACTATATGGTTATATAGAAGCCTTATATTTTAATAGAAGATAGTCATGAAGAAGGTGGTGCAACAAATACCACTGAAACTGGTTGACACATAGACAGTGATGGTTGGGACAATCCCGCCACACACTGCACAAACCCTAGCAGGGAGACAGAGTTAGTATTATGGTCATTTCTCTGGTTTGGGCTTTAAGCAATTTAATAAATTATTTTTAGTCAAGCATTCGAACTTGGAATTGACATCCAGAGTATAGGCTAATAAAATTGTACATTGCCATAAATACTCGCTGGGTGCCTGTATCCCCTCTCTTTCTGGCCTTAGAAAACTAGGCACAATGTGTTTAACATTTTCATTATAAATATAAAAAATGACACCATAAAAACTAAAAAAATCATGTTTTTTGACCTTCGATAATGTAAGAAAAATATATTTTCTCTTTCTTATTATATCCACTAATAGACAGGCGGCGCACCAGTGCATACTAAGGAGATCTTGGATGAGAGGCAGGGGCAGCTAGAACCGTCAATGTTCTTTTGTCTCTCCGTGCTTGGATAGGCCCCTTAGTCGATCAAATACCAATTTGAAGAATAACTATTGTGTTGTGCTAGCCTGTGTATTGATGGAATCTATTTCTCTAAGACATTTTATAACACACCATGGTTGTTGAGCCCAACTAGTACTGTCAGCCCAACGTTAGGGTTTACCTGCCTACGCCCCCTTTTTTCATGCTAAAAAGTGTATGTGATCATGCCATGCTGGAGGGGTGATAAGGATTTGGTGGCATATCTTTGAAGGAGTGTGTGGGAGGAGGAGAGGAGAGAAATGAGGTGAGTCTGACGTGGACGTCGGGGCTGCTTCCTGGGCTTCTCATGTCACCTTTTGGCCTGTGTCTTAGCCTGGGATCCCTGGGATGTGTGTAGGTTGGGGTACACAAGGCGGGGTTCCAGTGGCCAGCTTGACCCTATCCACCATCTCTGGTCTCATCATAGGTGTGACATGTATCGCCAACAGCTGATCGAATCTCCCCGGCACACCCATGTGTACCTCAGTCGCAGTGTCCTAGGATGTGCCCAGCCCAACATTTTCTGGTTAATGTCTTTGCCTGTTTTGTCGATGGCATCCAGGCAGATGGACACGCCTGCAAGCTCCTGTGTGATATTGCGCCCGACCTCAGCCACAGTGTCGATCATGACCGTCTGCTGTTCCAGGAACTCGTGTAGCCACTCTGGTTGCTCCACTGCTGGTGGCCCTGCAGGCTGCAATGGTGGTGGGGTTGCATCCTGAGGGTGGGCTTCTAGGGAAGCAGCGGGCCGGCCTAGGCACTTGGGTATGGCATGGGCGAGACATTGAATTGGGAGTGATGGTGGGGGATGTGATGTCATGTGCGGCTAGTCTCCGCTGCTGGTATCCTCGCCGATACGTCTGCCTGCATGAGGGGCATGTTATCCTCTGCTAGCACCTCTGGTGTTGCCTCGTCTGCAGGCGTTCTTGGTAGTGGTTGGCCAAGAGGTTTCTTACATTTCAATTTGGATTAGATGTTGGCTGTTGCGTATCCGTTTGTAAAAAAATATTCTTGCTCGATATCTTCATCAAGCATTTTAACGTAATTTTTTTTTAAAAGGACATTTAATGTGTTCTTATGATGTGTAAATGCTGCTTCTAAATTATACCTTTTTTGTATTCTGATTCTTTACACCACGGTGAAAACATGTGTAGCAAACAATGACAATATAGCTCTTTTTATCCCGTACTTTACGTGGATAATTCACTGCAAAACCTGAAGGTATCACGCATGATATGGTATGGTCTCATCTATGCACTGAACAGAACTCTGTGAAACTCAGACAATGACATATGTTTTTGCAATGCAGTACTTGCTTGTTGCAGTCTTGGATACTGCATAGTCAGAGATTTCAAGCTGTGGACTTTGCATGACAACTTGCTGTGCACCCTGTTCTATAAGGGGGCGGTTGCACTGGCCCTTATGGCACACGTTTTAATTGGGGCAGGCTTGCATGATTTGACCCCTGCAAGCATATTCAATGTGGAGAGATATTCCACTGCGGAAGCTCAACTTGCTCTTGTGGTGTATGAAAGGAGATTGCTCTGCTATTCCCCCGGTTGCACCTTTTCTATGCGAGGAATCTATGTCCTCTTGTGCCCATTGCTGCACTGGTTTCATGTTAGCGGTGCTTGTGCACAATGACTGCAACCTTATCGGCAAACATTATCCTGCAGTGGAGCTTGCTGTACCTCTTTTGTGTGAAGGAGAGGGCACTGTGGCGTGTTCTGCTGTTCCTGTGCTGTCCGATGGAAACCTGAAGGGGAAGGTGTGGGGGAGGGGCGGGGGGGGTCATTCAAATGGTGCTACAATAAGGTAGGAAGATGCCAGGATCTGTGCTGGCGAAGGTGGGGTGGGTAACTGAACATTCACCCATTGTGTCCTCCACTGCCACTTAGCCTAACCACCCCCTTCCATTTAGTAAACTTCCTCTTGTCTCCCCACCTTGGTCTGCTCAGCATGACTAGTATGTATGTAAAACTGTTCACTGCGCAACCTATTGTTTCTCTACGCATGTTTACCTGTCGTCCCACCTTTACCTCACCATCTGTCTAATTATGTTCCCCATTCCTGCTTTTTCTGACCTGTATGTACAACAGCGCCACAATGCCTCCGGGTTGAATGGGCGCTTTACAAATGAAATAAATAAATAAATAAAAGACCTTTCATCGGTACAGGTCAGATACAGTATAGCTGGTATTGTTTCCTCCTGCCCCCACCCACATTCTCCAAGCTGAAGTGCAAATGAACCTGCACGTATTATTCTACATTACCCCTGCCTTCAGGATTTCGCTCCATGGATTGTGAAGGAAGACGTGAGTCAGATGAAATCCTGCCTTCAAGCTGTGGTTTAAAATTAATCACATCTGAAACATGCAGGTTTCCCTGTCAAAACCGCCATATGTTATCTGTTTTTTTCACACTCTCCAATGAGTCTGGCAGGCTATGGTGCTTAAAAACAAATAACTGTGAATGAAGGACAAAGAGCTATCCTTTAGTACTAGGGAGCCAACATGTCTTTCCATCTGATGACGTGTCAACATATTGAGACAGCCGCATGTCTAGGCAAGATTATATCGACTTGTAGTTAGGGTTTTAGCATTTCACTGAATCCTTCCCTATGAACACCAATGCCTACATAGCTAAACGAATCAGCTGGTGGGAGGCAGGCAAGCTGGCAGTGAAGTGGTGTTCAGATGCAAGACTTCCTTACAATTATTTCTCAATAACGAGAACACGTGTGGGCCTTATAAGCCGAACCTATTAACACATTTTATAACAGAATACAGGTCTCCGAGGTGAGGTTTTAGACGTCTTCCAGCCTCTTAAATGGGAAATGCCTCATTAAGAAAACTTTGGAAAAAGTCAAAAACAATCCGGATTTAATAGGCAGGAATTGGGAATTTCAATGTTTTACAGGATGCTTAAACACCATCCCAAATGGAGGGACTGAGAAGAGTTGTGAAGCCATCCCTCTAGAGAACATTTTCTCATGGGTGATCAATGGGAGGCAATAGCATTCAAGCAGGGAACAAACCCCAGCCCAGCCACTAAAGATTGTCCTTCTCTTTTAATGGAAGCAATTCGAACCCAAAGCATGGAACCATTTAGATGTCCAACAAAACTGAACTACTGCTAAATGTGTACTGGGTTTTTCTTTTGACTGCCACACAATTCAAGACCAACTCTCCTGTTCTGTCTGTGCTAAAGAAAAGTCACACATCCTGGGCTGGGATTAGCATTGGGACAGCTCTGGAAGTGATGCTTGCAGTTTCAACAGGCCCTATCTTTTTAAACCCAATATGTACCACACTGCAGGCTCCTGGCTCTGCTTCATAGAGTGGACACTTGGGAAGTGGTATGCTGGGGAAAGTACATAGCCAGCTCACTGGTGTATAGAGAGTCCAATAGAAACTACGAGTGGGACAGGGCGGAGGAAGGATAACGACTGGGAAATGGGACAGAACTTCTCACAGGGACGAGTAGAGAGCAGGTATAATCAATATTGACAGGAACAGATAGACAGAGCCAACATGTGCGGCAAGCTGTGAGGTGAGTGGTCACGGAGCCCAACCACCAAACATGAGATAGAGTAGCCGGTGTTGATAGATGTGCTGGAGCCGGGTTCATTGGAAAATGGGCAGGGCAATCCTGTGAGTCTTTCAATGTTTACATGCGATTTTGAGGAGCTTGGAAAGTGCTGGCAAATATGTATCTTTGTGATTTCATGAAAACAAACCAGCTCCCAAAAATGTGGATGAAATGATGGTAGAAATATTGGAGTGTACTATTTGTTCAACATTTGCAGGCCAAGGGGACTTCTTTGTCAGCAGTCGATGGCGTGCTAAGCAGACGATATACATGTGATTCGGCATGATGACTTTAATGCTTAATTTAGTAAGAGGTCCCTTAGAGATGACCTGCACTTTAAAATCATGAAAGCTACAATAAGTGTTTGGTAGCAATGTATTGGAATGCTAGCCTTTTTAGTTGAATTGTGTGACTTTCACTCCATGCAATATTCATAACTGAAGTACAGTAGCTGCTTAAGTAGGTTAGTTCAGTCGGAACGGTTTGGGGATGGCTTACGAATGCAGCATTCAAATCATGGCAAGAGATGTGCCAGCCACCCCTTCCTTTAAGAATTTTGTACTTTCACTGTTTGTTGGTATGTTAACACATTGGCCCTCATTACGACCCTTGCGGAATACGAAAAACGATGGCGGAAATGTGATACCGCCATCGAATATCGCCCGTTGCGATCATGACCCGTCACCGTAAAGTACGATGCAATTAGCGACACCGTAGTGAACGCCAACGCTAACTGCACCAAGTACGCGCACGCGCGCCGTGCAAAACCGCAATATCCGCCATGGCGCAACGGTACGCGAATGCTGACCCCAGCAGACATTCACCTAACGCCATCAAGCATGGCGGAAAGTACCATTCCGCCATGGCGAGAACTACGGCATCGCAAACCAACCGTAATGGCCCTACTGAGTGCCTGTACTCCACTCCCTGGCCACATTGCACAACTCCTCGTAGGCGCAATGCAGTCACACCATGCAACCAGTGAAATGTACAAGTCACCCATGCATGCCAACGAACCAATGCATGCAGGGGCCCCAAGTGCCCTGTGAGTGGCCATCCACAATTGGCAACACACCATTGCCGTACTGATGCAGCACAGGCATCTGAAGGTGCAAGTACACCAAAATGAACTGAAAATGCCATGACACAAAACAACAACAGTCCCCCATCGCTTGCCACCAGTGTAAACCAACAGTCAAAGCAGTAACCTGAGGGAGACTGCACCAGCCCTGTACACATGCCAGTAGTCAAACCAACCATCAGCATAAGCACGTACCACACAACTGTACCCAGAAGCCGGAACCCAATGCAGAACACCTCACAACACATCGCGCCACAAATCGGAATATACCACATTACTAGCAAAGAATAACGCTACACGGTTAATATCTGAATATAAATTTAATGCACATCAAAATCACCAAGCCCATACAGCCATTTGAGCATAAACTCACAAATGATCAGCATTACTGTGGGCTGCGTCCGCAATAAATGACCAGCTTCCCCATGTGTGACACCCTGTACCTTCATGGCACACAGGGGCTACATCCACGTCCAAAAAGGCAACATGGAAGCGCCTAGGACCGCAGGCCCGTCCCATGAAGTAGGCACTAGTCCAGCTGGAAGCTAGGTATGCTGCACCTAGCCACTAGTACTGCGTAAGGGCATGTGGGCCATTGGCGATCGTCCCATAAGATCGTAATGGTGCTCCACTGATTAACTCGAAGCTGCAGGTGTCGACTGTAGAAGCCATCTGCAGGAGTGGCGTACAGATGGCAGCGGCAGAAGGGGAGGAGATACCTGTCACCCAAATGAAAAAAAAGATAGTATGGGCATCCGAACTTCATATGTATTACTCACTACATTCAACACACCAAACCTACCACCATATGCATGCTAGGCCACTCATAACGATCAATTGCACCCAAAAATCACTTGCGAATCATAACGACACAAATCGAGGTGAATACACTATTTCAAACGAGTGGCTGTGTGCATGCGCCTGTCAGAACAGGATCCATCAGATGGGATCATCAACGTGCATAGACACAAGTGATTGAAGGCGCGTCGAGACAGGGAGGGTTCAACAAGGGCAGACAGACGATGGTCCCACTATGGCAGCCTTGCATCACATAGCGCAGGGGAAGGGGATAGATTCCAAATAGCCATGTACATGGCAGACTCCCAATTAAATCATCTTTCCATGCATCCATTCATCAGTCCCTCATCCCGTAATGAAAACGCCTGAATATTCACTCACATAACATTCGACATTTCCATTGAGTCTGTGCGTAATGCAGCCTTCAAAATCCACTGTGCTCCTGCCCGGATTCCTTGTGTAGTGAAGTCACATGTATTTGGGAACGTCCTGCCTTATCGTCCACTACGCTATAGCGCATCCCATTCAAATCACATCAATCATTGCATTCCCGTCATGGGACCTGTCCCAAGGACATTCAACAATAGAACGTTACATTTCCAGTCAGACCTGTGGGCGTCTCCACGCCGCTAGTTGAAAAACGAAAGCGCTGTCCTTCGAATTCATAATTTGCAACATCACGTTGAAAAGGCATCTGTGAACGCTTGTATTCACAAATACATCTATGCAGTGCGGCTGTGTGTGAAAATGGTAACTGGCCTCAATCACTGATGGGACTCCCCGCCGTCGGTGAACGTCGGTACAGTGCTGCATGAGGGTCCACCGTTGATCGAGCACTACATTCCACTGACCCTTCACAAGTCTGCTCGCGAATGCAAATATCGTATGTGCAACAATGGGACCATAGCAGAATTAACATATAAACCAATATTCCACAGCCTTCGGGATTAAGAACATGAATGCAAATGCAAGATGCCATGCGTCGAATTGCAGCGTCGTGTGCGGGACGTGCTCGCACGAAAGGCATTGGAGCTGACACAGGTGGAATGAATCACCACAGGTGAAGGCTATACAGCCTGAAAACACATAAATTGCATACCCAAACCCCTCCTACAACCACACCCACTCCAGAATGCTACCGGCAGGACTAGCGATGTTGGCCCTGGGGGACCTGATAGCACTGCAAGTACTCCAACTTCAAGAAGAAGACGAACGCCAACTACTACAACAACCGGCCGCACAGAGGAGACGCAGGAGGAGGAGGAGGAGGGCAAGGCATGGCCAGCAAGCCCCACCAGCACAGCCACTACCACCACGCAGGCAGCCCGCAATCCCACGCCTCCGAGCTAATCCGTTCAACCTCACAGCTGAGCAGATCCACACCCTCTACCGTTTGGACCGGGACACCATAACCGCCATTGTCGACATGACACACGCTGACCTTGTCAGCATGATAGATAGCCCAACCGCCATCCCACCCCTACTGAAGGTGGTGTCTGTACTCCACTTCCTGGCCACAGGCACCTACCAGCACACAGTTGGACAGTTGCATGGCATTTCACAGCCCCTATTCTCACGGACACTATTCCAAGTGCTTGATGCCCTCCTGAAGCACTCAGACGACTACATCACTTTACCACGCTCGGAGCAGGAGCTTACAAACACAAAAGTGGGATTCCATGCACTTGGCGGCATACCGGGTTGCATTGGTGCCATCGACTGCACCCATGTGGAATTGGTTGTCCCACATGCCATGGAGGCCCAGTACCGCAACCGGAAACAATATCATTCTATCAATGTACAAATGGTGTGTGACTCCAACAGGATCTTTACACATTGTTCTGCCCGATTTCCAGGATCAACACATGATTCCATGGTCTTGCGGAACTCTAGAATACCACGCTACATGGAGCGACACGCAGGGCGCCGATCCTGGCTACTCGGTGAGTCTCATTTAATGCATGAGTATGTGGGGTAGGTGATGCGTGAATGACCTGGCAGGAAGGGGGGGGGGTGCGTACGTAGCAATGACATTCCACAAACATCCTTTCTTGTCCACATACAGGTGATTGCGGGTATCCACTGAAGAGATGGCTCCTTACACCAATCCGGAACCCACAGGACCAGCATGAGGAGGACTACAACCATGCCCACTCATGTACCCGTGTGGTCATAGAACAGGCATTCGGCCTACTGAAGGCTCGTTTCCGCTGCCTCAGCAGGTCTGGCGGGGCACTCCTGTACCGCCATGAGAAGGTGGCAAAGATGGTCATGGCATGTGTCATGCTACACAACATGTGCGTACGTAGGAATGTGGCCATGCCCCCCGACGCAGAACTGCTAGCACCTGAAGATGGTCATGATGAGGGTGGGGATGTGGAAGCACCTCAAGGGGTCCGCGAGGCACAGGAGGCCCATGAATTACGTCAGAATCTCATAGATGCATGCTTCTAGCACTCACGCCTGATGGCTGTTACATGGACACGGGACTTGTGGCACTGTGTGTGTCTGGAACATGCACAATGTGGACTGTACGCCAAGATAGGCCTCGTACACAGAGATCAATGTCCACACATCTCATTGGATGAATATGAAGAATTGTATTGCAGATGTGAAATGACATTACACACCCAATCGAACCGCCACCCAAAGAAGCACAACACACCCCCTCCACCCTCCTACCCCCCCCAACACCAGTGTCCAATGACGCTCATTGTCAGTGGGCAGACGCTATTGCAAGCCCCCTCTCCGGGTATCAGGGGCACCCCTGCCTGTGGAGCGCCGGTTCCTCCCAGATCTACGTTGGGGGCTGCCCTGGACGGAACTTGCAACGGATGATGTCTCTGCCTGCTCACGTCCATGCATGTCCCTAAGGGTTTGTGAGAGCTCAGTGAGCACACGGCGCACAGCGGCAAGTTCACCACATACGTCTTTGGACGTCGCATGCAGTTCCCCCCTCAGGCTCTCGGTGCTTCTCTCCATTTGTCCCCTCAGGCTCTCGGTACTTCTCTCCATTTGTGCCCTTAGTGTCTCTGTACTACGCTCCATTTCTGCCCTAAGTGTCTCAGTAGATGATTCAATGGCTGCCTTAGAACCCCCACATTCATCAGCATGCTCCTTGAGGAGCGTGGACATTTGCTGCTGTTGCACTATCATCTGCTCGAGGGACTGTTGCCTCTGCTGGGCCATGCCCATTTGCGGTGGTGTCACAGAGGGACTGGACGCCTCATGTTGCCTTGCAACAGGCCTTGTGGGGGTTGGCCAGTCGTCGTCTTGTGGGTGCCCCTGCGTGGTTTCCTCATGGTGTACGGGATGATACAAACAGGGGGATTGAGACAGGTCATGGATGTGTCCTACTTCGGCAGCACCGTTTTCTGTGTCGGAGCATGCTGCCATGTATGCAGTGTCACCTGTGGTGCTGCTGCCACCAGAAGCAGTGCCTTCTGTGGCATCCATTGGGGGGACCTGTGGTGCTGCTGTTGTGGACATGCTGGCTGCTGGGGTGCCTGTTGATGTCCCCTCCAGTGTGCTGCCACTCGATTTGTGCTGCTGCCGTGTCTTGATCCGTGCAGCTGAGGTGGAGGGTCTTTGGCCGTTGGTCTTGGCCCTCTTTGCAGGTGTGCTGGTAGGGGTGTCCTGAAGCTCGTCGTTGGAATCGGACCCTGTGGTGGAGTAAAGGAGGGCGATCATTATTCATGGGTCTGTGGTAATTGTAATGGCAATTGTATCACATGCATTGGGGTGGTACCTGGGGGTGATTTGGGTCAGGGCCTTGGAGGTGGTCTCATTTTTGTGTGCATTGGGGATGCAGTTATTTTGCAGTCTGCAGTTAGGGTGTGCATGCTGCACATGTAGAGTGTGTTTTTTGGATTTTTAAATATTTATTTATTTAATCTGACTTTTAAGGGGCGCTGTCATGGCAATGTATGTGGTCGTTCTCCTGGACATGTGTTTCTAGTGCTCTATGGGGACACATGGTACTTCACATGGTTGGTAATTGTGGATTTGGCATAGTTTCATTTGTGCCACCTACCTGATTCTTCTGATGTCTGCACTCCTTTCTCCATCCCTCCGACTCCCTCTATGCTCTCCATTCCAATGGTGGAGGCACAGATTTCTTCCCAGGGGGTCAACTTGATGGGTGATTCCGATCCTCCCCCGGTAGCTGTGGTAATGTTCCGGTTGGCAGAGAGTATGCTCCGGACGCGTATCCGTAGGTCGTCCCATCGCTTTCTGCATTGCTGTGGGTTGCGGGGTGCGGTCCCCACCGCACTTACCCGCTGTGCCACCAGCGCCCATATGGCCTTCTTGTTCGCAAGTGCCGTCCTGGTCATTTGCGTCGAGAAGACGACGGCAGCGTTCTCCTGGAGGGTCTCTGTGAGCACGGTGAGTTCCTCGTGGGAGAAGTGGACCTGCCGCTTGCGGTCGCACGCTTTTTTAGCAACTTTTCCCATATTTATTTTTTTAACTGGGGTGGCTAACGGGTTGGGATGTGTCTCAGGGTCGGATTTTTAATGGTTGTGTTGGGATTCTGATTTTATGGGTGTGCGGCGTGCTGTTTCCCGTTCCGGCCCCATGTTTTTACTTCCGTTTCCGTATATTTACGGTGACCGTATTTTGCGCTGACCGCTCATTAGGGTGACCGCTAAGATGGGTGGCGGAATTGCACCTAGGGCGACGTACGACGGCGGTAAGGGGCGTTTTGGGGTCATTTCCGCCATCGCGGACTTTGCACTTCCGCCATGGCGTAATGCTCGTGCCCGATGGGTCAGAATTAGCCGCACTTTCCTCCATCGTGCAGTGGCGGAAACGCTATTTACGCTATGGCGGTCATGTCAGTTGATTTCCGCCAGGGTCGTAATGAGGGCCATTGTGGCGAAGTTGGTGGAACTTTGGTGTGCTCATTCACGGCAGATGTATGTGCCTCACGTTGCACGGTTTAGCATTCATAATATGCTGTGCAAGGTATTTGACATATTTGTGAACGTCAAGACAGTCCTTGTAGAGAGATGTGGGGTAACTGAGTCATCAACCTTTTAGTTATGGCTAATAGGTGGCGGTAAAAGTCCACCTGTAAGCCAAAACGATTGCATTAAAGGACAACTATTGCGAAATGGCATATGGGAAGGGGAGCAAAGCTTGTAGGTGTTGTTTAGTTATTTACCCACCATTGACTACCCATGGCCATGCTAACTCCTATGGCCATTCCCATGCACTTCCTGCACCCCCCCCCCGACCCCCAAAGCACATCCTCCTAGGATCTCTTTGGGCTAGCTTTACTTTGCGCTCACACTTCCTGCCAGTGTTTTTTCAAAGAAGTCTTCTGAGAATGAATGACTTCATTGGAGCTATAAATGAGCTACTGGTGTAAAAACCATGTGTTAACCAGGTCTGCCTTCAGCCTCTCGATGTATACGCACTATCAGTATCCTTCACTGAAATCCGGTTAAAAACAAGCATTGGCAAAGCCAAACGTTTTGGCTCGTGTATACATACTAGGCCTTTGCAAGGAACTGCTATTAGGTGTCCTAAAACTCACACCATTTTGCAGCTGCTGCCATCAAGGCCAGTTAATACAACTACGGCAGTGCCTGGCACATGCATTTTCCAAGCCTACACACAAGCCCAAACTGTTGGCATTGCTAATGCTTGTTTACTAAAATGTATTGTTTAGTGAGAGACCAGGTGAGTGAGTCGAAGGCCTGTTTAACTTCCCAATTGGTCAAGTTATAATCTGAACAGGATTTGACAGTTTGGATCTTCAACTTCCAGTTCTAGAATATTCCCTGGCAGTGATTGGCGCAAGACCTTACTACTGCAGATTCGAGCAATGTGATGTCACCACCAGCCACACAACTACTTCAGCATGCCACTTCTACACCTTAATTTCAAAAAGAGGTGCAAGTGCGGGCAGATAGGCGATTTGAGTAAGAGAGCCTTACTCTGTCAACTCCTGCCAGTGCATATTTACAAGATGAAACAACGATTTGAATATTTTTTGTTTCTTTTGTGCCATTTTTTATCTTTTCAGTGACCACTGCTACAGAAGCCCTCAGCGGGTGCTTGCATGTTGTGGCCACATCACCCTGTGCCATTGCCTTGACACCTATTTCTTGCTCGACACCAGTTTGGTCAATATCTGGGGTAGTTCTTTCCAGCACTGCCACTACATGTTTGGGCTGGTACACTTTCCACTGTGAGCTATGACAGTGCCCCAGTCTCCCCTCATCTGCCAGATTTCTTTGGGCACATTGAGTTCATGGTTCTGACAGTCCACATGGTCAATAAATGGAGCTTGCAATCTCCAGTAAAGCCATGTAGAGGCTGGGTGGTCATCTGTAGCGATGAAGATGCGGCTTCTCTTTTACTCAAAGGCCCATTTCTCGATTGCAGGCTTAGCCATGCTGGTCGCTTTCATGGCCCCCCATGCATGCTGTGTGTGTACCTCTTTTTCACCATTTGCTCAATGCTTCAAACAAGATACTCCTTATGCCATCAACTTCCACTTAATGTATGACTCCCAAGGACTCCCTTACTGCTACCCAAAGGTTCCTCCATTCTTGCATCACTTGCCACCATACCTTCACCCCGGGAGAGTATACATGCTTTATATCACTTTGTGATACGCTTAAATAATGCCTTTTTATTTGCTGGTACTCTTCCTCCTCTGTTCGCACCCCGTTTCCACCCTTCAGTTCTGGTGCATAGCCAACTGACCCTCAGCTAGGGGCATTTGTAACCCACTAAATCCTGCCTTGTTCTAATTTTCTTTTTTTTTTACTTGAACTATTACTGGTAGACCTCGTGCCTCTTACTGCCCCCAGACATTCTAACAGTGTTTTCGGTAAGCTCTTCACTTCTCAAAATCCAGTTGTGCCCTTTATCCTGACCTGCACCTCACCCGCGGGCCTCCTACACCTCTGCAGCTCTGAGTTAGACTTCCGTCCCTCTCTCCTCCTGTTTCCACCCTTTGTAGGCACCCAAATCGGGTTACTTGGGGTCTCAACACCACACTCTCCCTTAAATTATAATCCCTCAGTGCAGGCTTGCCTGGGCAGCTGGCAAAGTGCCCAAGTAGAGGCTAAGAGTGGCTCCTGTTTGCCCGTTCACTTGGTGCACTATCCCTGCAGTGATGGGCACCACCAACTGTCCTATTGAATGTCCTGCCTCTAGGTGTGCCCATGCTAAAAAGCGTGCAGCAAATCACCATTGAGTTCTGAACTTTGAGACCTCAGTCCAAAGCCTAATGCATCATAGCGCATACTTCCCTACATGTAGATGGCATTGCGTTGTACTAAACAGTGTTTTGTTTCCGTGTTTTCCAAGGTAAAACCTTTTGCACTTTATTATTGTGTTCTAAGTCTAGGTGCCACACACCAAGGTGTGTTATGTTGTTCTGCATGTTCTTCTGCAACAGAGTGCCCCAAAAACAAAGGAAATATATTGCACTGGTCTATTATATTGCCTGGTGCTGTAGACATGTCTGTATCTAGGTATTCCCAGGGTAATGTATGCTGCACTTTATTATACTGTGTCCTGAATCTATATGTCACAAAACACAAAAATACACTTGCGCACCACTTTTTGAATGAAAATTCAATAAAAGATAAAGATGTGAATTTATAGAATTCAAGGTGCAGGGGAGAGAGACTCAGCCTTGGTATCTAGGCCGGAAAAGTACTAAGAAACATAGAAATCCAAATGTTTGGAAAACTGCATCCCCTGCACACTTTCTAAAAGGCAAAAAGCCTAAATGATCTTGTCAAGAATATTTAATCTATAATTAATGATTCATATGGCCTAAATGTTCACAATGCAATCAATAAGTGTTCATCAAGAAATTCACACGATTGTGTTTTGAGTCTAGCTATTCCCCGGCAAAAGCATATTACACAGCATCCTATGCTGTACTGATCCTAATACAGAAGGAGTTACCACTAGTTCACTTGAGTAAAACAACACTCTCTTAAATGGATCACCGAATGAAATATAGCTGAGTCAGAAGGGAATTAGCCAACAGGAAGACCTCTCATACTACAGACAGCATTCAATCATCCATTGAATGGATAGCCCCCACAACACCAAGCAACAGTGACCAACACACCGATGGGGCGAATGTCTACAAGCTAGACCCAAAACCCTCTATGTCTTATGCCAAATCTCTTCCTACCGACATGACTCACACACTTCACAAATCTTGCCTACAGAAAACAGACAGGAAAGCAAGAGCATGGGGGAAAGAAGCAGAAGCCAGGAAACCTGCAATCACTGACTTAGAATGAGACTGACTCACAACATCTGCCTTCAAACATCAACCTCTGATGCATAGCTTGATCATGGCAGGAATCACCCAGATTGCATGGGATGGTAGTTGGTGAGCAGATGAAAGTGGATCTAGGTCACGTGGCCTAAGCCCCACCCACCTTCTTAGCACTGCCTCTTCCTTTCTGCTCTTGACTCTTAGATCAAGGTTTCTCTCGCCCGGGCTTCCGAAGTGAAGGTCAGACAAAGAAAAGGGCAATTCCTGTTTGGGTAGACGAAGAAAAGGCATTACTTTTTGGGCAGACTGAGAAAAGGCAATACCTGTTTGGACAGACAAAACAAAAGGGCAATACCGGTTTAGACCTGTTTGGACCGGGGGGACCAGAGCCCAAACCCCCGCTCAGACAACAGGCACAGCACGGGCTGACATGTGTTTGCAACCTCCATCCCCACAGGCCATCCACACCATCACCAGGCAAAGCCAATGTTAATGACATTGCCCCTCCTCTTAGGCATGGACTCTGTAATGCAGCAACCTCACCAACATCAGCCTCAAGCCCATCAGCACCCCCTCACCGTCAACAACACATAAGATAATGCTTGCCAACATCCGATAAGCTATCAACCATGCAGCAGACATTGCCAACCTCATCATTATACACAACCTTGAAGCCATTTTCATCACTGAGACTTGGCGGACACTCACCTCTAACAACCTCCAAAATGACCGATTAATACAGCATCCAACACAGAAACCGGGGTGAACAAGACAGACGGGGCCCTGCTGTCTTCCACACAACCTTGTGGCCCTGCACCAGACTTGATGTCGACAAAATGTGCTTTTTTGAAGCCCTCTTCTGCCACTTCCCACTCTCTCCGAAGGACACAGGCACCTTCCATCTCATCTACAGTCCATCCAAACCCAACACCTCCTTCATCAGAGACTTCACCAACCTGGTCACCACCATGTGCCTCACGCATGTCAACAACATCTTCCTAGGCAACTTCAACCACTCGGACAACAAGGCCACCAAAACCAAAGAAGGAAGCTCTCCTCTGCCTTTTCAACACCATCACCTTCACACAGCACACAAAAGACCCAATGCACGAGAAAGGTAACATTCTCAACCTAATCATCACTGCAATGCCTTCCCTTCACTGCAGCTCCCCTCTCCCACTTGAGTGGTCTGACCACTTTACAGTGCCTTTCAACATCCTGCACACCACCCCAGTCAAGCACTTCAAGCAGAAACCCATCAGACAAACCTTCAGATCCTTTAATAACTTCCCGATGGAAGCCCTCATGGAAGACCTCACCAACCTCCACCTCACATGGACTGAACATCTTAACCAAGCTGAAACTCTCTACTGGAAGCACTCAATGCTACCCTCTCAGCCTCCATCGACAAACACGCACCTCTGAATCAATGAGCCTTCAAACCAAAACTGTCAGCATCCTGCTACATGCAATAACTCAACCTCAGCAAAAGAGTCATCAGGAAACAAGAGAAAACCAGGTGCCACTCCAGGACAGCATCCAACCTTCTGCAACCCACCAATAACTCATCAACACAGCCAAGACCATCTACTATCAAAACACCATAGCAGAAGCTGGCAACAAAAGCAGATACCTCTTCAAAGTGGTAAAGCACTGGGACAACCCGCTACCTGACCCTGCCATCCCACACTCCATCGATAAATCGGCAAGATTTTCAAGAACATAGACACCAGCTCTGCATCCACAGACCCACCTAATGTCCCTCCTCATGAAATCTACAGAGGACCTGGTAGAAACACTGACTTCCCTTAAAGCCACAATGTACACAGATGACATCCTCCCTGCATCCATCCACAAGACCCTCCCCGCAGAAGCTCTCCTTCCCTACAGAGAAATCATCAACATATCCCTAACTCAAGGCACCTTCCCATTGAACCTAAAGGCAGGACAACTCCTCTGTCTACTAAAGAAACCCACTCTGAATCCAGACAACCTAGGTAACTATCACCCCATTGCCCCTCTTCTCTTCCTTGGTAAGATCATTGATAAAGTGGTAGACGCACAACTGCAGCAACACATCAACACCAACAATTTCCACCAAACCTACCAATCCGGGTTCAGACCCATATGCAGCATGCAGAGAGCAGCCATACAGGTGATCAACAATGCCCTCAACATCTTTGATGATGGCCATCCCTGCCTCCTGGTTCTACTCACCCTCCTGGACATCCTACATCAGCAAATGGGGATAAGCAACCGTATCCTATGCTGGTTCAAGTCCTACCTCAGCAACTGCCAGACTCCTCTAGATCGCCAATACTACCCATCACCTGTAGAGTCCTGAAGGGTTCCATCCTCATCCCAGTGATTTTCAATCCATACATGGATCCGCTGGGAACCTTCCTAGCCACACCACAGTCACATCCACAAATACGCCAATGACAAACAGATATACATCAAGATCAACTTCATCAAGGGTACCCACAGGCTCAAACCTGCCTCACACTGATACAGTCTTGGATGTGCAGTGCATATTTGAAGCTCAACCCCTCCAAGACCAACTTGCTACTCCTCACCAACAACACAGAACAACAGGAAATTCAGGCCTGGCTATCAAACATGAACCCTGACGGATTCACACCCCGGCCCTCATGGATCTTCACTGGCTCCCAATGCATGCATAAATCAACTTCAAGTCTTTATGCATCGTCTATAAGGCAGTCACCCTCAAGTCACCCAGCTACCTTGCACAAAATCTCAGCATCTCCAGTAGACAGTGCACCACCAGAAGCCAGGACATGTGCAGACTTGAAACCCGCCTCTGCAAAAAGGAAAGAACTAGAAAACAAGCCTTCTCTGCCTATGCCCAAGACTATGGAAACTTCTGACCGTCAGCATCGGACTCGCCCCCACGCTTCTACAATTCAGAAAATAACTCAAGAACCAACACTTAAAGGAGTCTCTCCTCAACACCTAGACAATCATGTCGCCACCTGACTCGCTAGATGCTGTCCACCCCTACCCACTATACAGCTGTAGCCATCCTCTGTGCCCATCTGTATCCTACACCCCATTGCATAGCTTGTCTGTTGCTACCTCTGAAAAGCACTTGGTTATGCATCTGTACTGTTGTATATCTCTGAGAAGCGCTCCACTGCTTTTCAAAGGTAGATCCTTAATAATAATAATAATAATAAGAGTAATCCTTGACCTTAACACATCATTCATCACCAAAGATCAATTGGCAGCCACTATCTATCAGGAAACAGATACATAAAATAACCCAACTCATGATCTACTGTACCTGTTTATCAAGGAGGTTCATATAAGTGCTTCTCCCTACTCTTCACAACTAAACATCTACACTTCCAACTTGACCCGGATACGCACCCCAAATACAGGACAAATACAAGGCATTCAATGACACCAACATGGGTCCCAAAGACAGGAGTCAAAATACACTGCAGCCTGATCAGCGTCAACACTATCACTACACAGAATATAGTTTTGCAAAGTCCTTAGCAAAGGATGAACTGGCATTCTCTTCATAAAGATAACATGATTATCAAATGGCTACAAGGAACTAGTGCATGAATCCATCCCACATAATTTTAAACTCTGCCAAGTCTACAGGATTTGAAAACTAGGAGGTAGTATCACCATGGCACACAAAGAATACTTTAAGATTGTAACCTCACAGCATGCAGACCTCCTGGATTGTGAAGGACTCTTTCTCCACTGTATGCCCAACTATCAAACTAATGTCTCCTTCCTACTTATTAACTGACTGCCTTCCTTCAACCTACATTTCATAGGAAACCTCTCAGATATAATTACTAGCCTTGAAATAGAAAGTATACACTTAACCCTCCTTGGAGATTTCAATATAAGCACCATGCAAGTGGGGGTCAGCCAATCAGGAGGCTGGGAACACAGGCTGACACTGCTGATCAAGCCCGCTTCCAAGCCTCCTGATGGCCGGCTCTGTAGCCCGCCATCTTCCGCCTACACTCCGTTCCCTTTAAAACATTAATGTTTCTAATCCCAACCCCTGTTCCCAACCCTACTTACCCTATTGTGGCAGTGGACTACCCGCCACCACTGCAGCAGCTCCCCTACCTTTTCTGGCCACCATGGTAATAGAAGAGGGGCTCTCTGCAAAGCTCTGCCTTCTACTACAATGGCAGCCATCTTGGCAAAGCATTTTCGTTTATTGAACAGAACATGCTTGCCCTCCCATTCAATGAACGAAATGCTGTTTTCTTTAGCACCCTTTGTTACTGCTTTGGTAAAGGGTGCTATTGGCGTTCTTAACATGTTCCGCGAGCCATACCATAGGTAGCATCCTAGTGCCCTTGTTACCCACCCTCACTTTGCTTGGACCGTTATCTTGGGCTGCTGGGCAAGTACCCTCAGTTTGACCCATGGAACGGGTTAAGAACGCCATATTAGGTTAAAGAAACAGATAGAGTCAGCCCCCAGAAATTTGGCCACATGAATCACTTGGCTGCACCGACATAAAATTGGTAAAAGGAGTGATGCACATTATTGATGAAATCTTCTTTGAAGAATCCTTGATAACCCCCTTCAGATATTATTGAGTGACCACCTAATGATATCTTTTACTGTCAACACAGCAAGCACCCAACACAAAAAGGCCAAGCAACCACCACCAGGAGAAGTGGAAAAAACACTAAACCTTAAAGAACTCAGAAATATGATGGAAGAGTCTGAGCCAAACCTCCAAGAGACACTAGACATCCTTACACCAGTGTATCACCCTCTCACAAAAAATTCCGCTACACCATGTGATACCTCACATCACATTCAAGCACCCCGAAAAAAAGGAATTGGGTACTAGGAAAATCTTGGAGAAAACTCTTTAACCAACAAGACAAGACAGCCTAACAGGGACAGATTTAGCTCTATGAAAGCAGAAATCCTAAAAGCAAGGAAATGTGACCACCCCAAACAGGTCAGTAAGGCCCCTTATCTGGAGAAAATACTTTGCCTAATCATTAACAAACCAAGAAATTCTGCATCTTTCAGCATATCACAAACATCTGCCCAATGAGTGTACGCAGGTATCACCAACAACTGCAAAAATAAAGTATTCAATATACAACAGTAAGCCAGTGCAGCACTAAGGAATGAAAGCATCAATCAAATCCCTGGCAATGATAACCACCCCAAAAGCCCTACGAAGGACAGATTCAAACCACTATCTGAGATACATTTTAAATTATTGACAAAACTAAGGGCCTAATTCACAGAATCGTTTTATAATGGCACAATCCCATAGGAAAATGCTGTGTGAATAAGACCCTTAGTTTGAAGAATCAGCAATGATTCCCCCAGAAAACCTTGCCTGGGACCCTTCTCGTGTGGCCAGGGAAGGGCAGACTCTTTCTGATCCCGACCCTGGGGATGGTGATCTTCAGGAGGATCACATGGGGGAGAAGCAAGACAGGAAGACTAGGAAAGCACTCTGTTTAACTTTCCGGGAAGTCCAACAGTTGTAATTCCTTGTTGCCAAATTAAAGGAATAAGAAAACCTATAAGAAAACCTAATTATGTTGTTAGGGACTTTAAGTCCCATAACTCCATAAGTACTGGGACGAGGAAGCGGGCTCAAGAGAAATGCTGCAGAAGTAGTCAGGTTATTAGAGCTAACGGCCCACACCTGAGGGAGGTAGAGAGGCTTAAAAATCCCCCTCAGGTGCAGGCCATCATAAGGAGATGGAGAAGGAGCAGCAGCAGAAGTAGTAGCAGCAGAAAGCATGTTGTTGGCAGTACTCGCAGAAGCTGAAGGAAAGAAGGAATGCCAGGACTTTAGTCAAGCAGATCACAGCTGTCTGTCCTGAAAGGGTCCTGTTCTCCATAACTCTGAAGTGCAGAGGTGCGCTGTGGGAAGCATGAAGGAAGACAGCTGTCCTCCTTTCAGAGTGTGCACAGCTTAAGGGTGTATGCAGCCGAGGGTCTCTAGAGCAAGGTAAGGTCTGATACTGCGTGGCGAGAAGGAAATATAATACAAAGTGGAAGTGTGGCTGTTCGGAAGACGCTCGAGCAGTGCAAGTTCTACAGCACGCAAAGGGATCGAAGAGAGAAGCCAGTGAGTATAAACAAGTGTTCTAATCCCTTGCGTGAACAGAGGCAGGCAACAGTAGCAAATAAATATCACTCACGTATGAGTGAAATCCCTGCTAAATGGACCGTTGCTTGTCAAACAATGAATGCAACAAAAGTTGCACTCCCATATAAGCAAAACGATCTGAATGGCACTAATTGAATTTTTGATTGCCTAAAACAGATGAAATATTGATGGTTTGTGCCTAAAAGTGATTCTGAAGTGAA
Source organism: Ambystoma mexicanum (assembly GCF_040938575.1). NCBI lineage: Eukaryota > Metazoa > Chordata > Amphibia > Caudata > Ambystomatidae > Ambystoma > Ambystoma mexicanum. Next base: position 149,570,790 of record NC_090933.1, read on the forward strand.
GGTTAACTGAAGAGTCATTAATGTGAAGTATTAGAACACATTGTAGCAGAATTGAAGTGACTGAATTTTAAAGATTGTGAATTCCAGGATACACGCATTGCCCACAGCAAGAGTGGACCAAGCAATTCCCACAGCCAAGAGTGGTACAAGCAATACCCACAGGTAATAGTGGTACACGCATTGCCCACACCCAGTAGTGATACACAAATTGCCAAACCCAAGTGCTGTGCATCTATTGTTCAGAGTAAAAAGAAGTCTAATAACCAGGCATGCCTCTTAGCTAGTGGGGCCACCAGGAAGAGACAGGGCAAATTCAAATGTCAAAAAGGGAAAAGTTTGTTTATTATAATTGTTCCATGCAATTGACACTGATATAAAATCTCACATTGCCAAAGCCAAAAGGAGAAAAGGTGGAATTGCATCCTTAGGGGTATTTTGGTTGTTGGTGTTGCAGAAAGACAAGAGTGAGAAAGTGACTGCCCTTCTGGAAGCTGGCTGTTCAGAGGAAGAGTGACTTGCCTAGATGCAGGTATGGAAGACCCTAATGTGAAGATTGTCTTTTCTGAAAAGTTGTTTGAAGTCACAAAGTTACAAACCATTGAAGCTGTGTTAAACTTTTTGGTTGTCAGTAGATCCAGAACTTCAAAAGCATTGTTGAGTGTGGAACGCTGTCGGGCAGGCGAATAGACCCACCTGGTGAATTCTAGTAGAAGTAGGCCTGGTCTGAGAGTAAACCAGGTGGAACCAGACGTGCTGTGAAGTTATCCTGACAAAGATACGATTTATGGGGTTGAAAGGGGAGCTGTGAAAAGCTGATAAAAAGAAGCTGTGTTCCTTTGACATTAATGAAGTAGTGACAAAAACATCCTGACCAAGAATATCATTGATTCTATTTGTTTGCCTAAAATAATAGTTCTGAGAGGAAGTGGCTTTCTTTTTGGATATTGGATTATTGGAATGTTTCTTTTGACAAGATAAATGTGCAAACGCTTAAAGAAGAACTTTGCTGCAAATCTGGACTACCTTGTTTCTTTTTGTTGAATAGTAATACTAAAGTCAACTTAAAACCTGGGGAAGGTGCAATCACACAGGGTACCAAGAGAGACTGTGAATGTATTACAGAATATCGTTGTTGTTGTTGTGAATTGCCATATACATATATATATATATATATATATATATATATATATATATATATTTATATATATATATATATATATATATATATATATATATATATATATTCAGTAAAAAAACTTTGTTAAAGGGACGTTATTGTCAAGTTGCACTACTAAAAACCTATGAAATTCAGTGAAAAAACGTTGTTAAAGGGACGTTATGGTTCAAAGTAAAACCGAAAAACCCCTGAAATTCGGCAGTTATGGTAAAATAAGCAACCATAACTCGTGCCGCCACCGTGCACTGCTAACACTAACACCTAGGACATCAAAGATGACATCACAAATGTCATTGATGACATCACTGATGACATCACATGTCTGACTCCCCATTTTTTCCTTTCCTGACATATCTAGGCCACATGATTTTCTTCAGTAACAGTCAGGAACTAAAAATTGTAAATTACTATATTCGTAGACTTATCCTTCAAGTATGTTCTTAGAATAATTCCCTTATGGTCCAGTCATATCATATGAAACATATACATAGGAGAAGTCACAACCTTGAAAGACAGCAATCCTTTTTGTGCATTAAAATTATCAGTAGATTTATCAGCGCTTTCTGATACTTTTGATGTCTTTTTATTACTGTACTTTCCCTGTATATGCTCATATTTTTATATGTTGTACTCACACTATTTTCCTTAGGGTCCAGACACATCATGTGATATATATAGATAGGGTAAGTAACAGCTTTGAAACAGAGCAATCATTTCTCTGCATAAAGGTAATCAGTTAGGTTATGAACACTTTCTGCTACTATTGCTGTTTCTTTTTCCTACTTCAATTCCCTTGTATATATTCATATTTGTATGTGGTGTTGTCTCTTTGTGATTTGTGTATGATAATGCAATTATGTAGTAAGTGGGTTTTATTACCTACTTATCACAAGTTTCACTGTACGCAAAACTCTAATATGAAAACAGTTATCATTTCAATATTCAACATGGCAAGCTTATGAATATTGCACCTCCATCATGTATGCTGCACACAATGCCTATGTTTCCACATGAGTACCTTAGTATACTGGATTGAAGTTAATAATAGAATGCTATTTATATCAATGCATAGCTTAATGCACTGATTAGCACTTGATACTTATTCCAATAATCTTTGAGACTTTTTTTATTAACATTACACTAAGAATCCCTTGTACAGACTTTTCATGAAAGGTAAATGCACATGTGATGTCATCAGTGATGTCATCAACGACATTTGTGATGTCATCTTTCATGTCCTGGGTGTTAGTGTTAGCAGTGCACGGTGGCGGCGCTAGTTATGGCTGCTTATCTTACCATAATTGCTGAATTTCAGGGGGTTTCGGTTTTACTTTGAACCATAACGACCCTTTAACAACGTTTTTTCACTGAATTTCATAGGTTTTTAGTAGCGCAACTTAACCATAACGTCCCTTTAACAAAGTTTTTTTACTGAATTTCATAGGTTTTTAGTAGTGCAACTTAAGCATAACGTCCCTTTAACAAAGTTTTTTTTACTGAATTTCATAGTTTTTTAGTAGCACAACTTAACAATAATAACTTTGACTTTATGTACATATAATATGGAACATACTGAACCCTTTCTACTGAATTTGACAGTCCGCAGACATTTTTGGACAACAGTACCACCACCTAAAAACTCTGGGGGGTGGTATGTGTAATAGTTTTATCATAACATAGGAACATTTAACAAATTCACAAAGCAGCACACATACAAAGTATATGTAGTAATACTTAAAAAATGTTACCCATATTTGTAACACACTAACCATTCATGTAAATGCAATATGTTTTAAAATGGAATATACCAAAAGAAGATAAAGTGGCTTCCACCATAATTACCTCACAGACGCTCCACAACCAACAGCAATACCAGACGTATACACTACTGATTACATATCTCACCACACATAGTAAGTGCACTTCTTTTTACTCATATATTTATAAACTTTCTATATTAGAAAAAAAAACATATTACTTTTTTTGTTTTCTCACAGAAATGTGTAGTACTCTCGACTGGTTAGAGGAGCATTTCCCACAAGAGGAAATGTTAGAAAATAGTCCACCTAATGGTACACACTTTACTATATAAACCAATTTTGTATACATTTAACATATACATTTTTTTTATTACAGACCATACAAAAATTACAAGCATCTCACAACAACAATCAGAGGATATCACTCTACAGCGGATTAATCAAAAAATGGACGACTTTATGCAAAATTTTATGGATTTGAAAAACTTTGTGGAAAATTATGTGAAACCCCCAACAGCACACCGTTGTCCAACCTGCAGTTGTCCCACCTCACCCTATCCCACGCAGTTAACCCCAAACCCTGTCTATGGACCAAAGCGTTTCGATGCGATTTCCTTCCCTTCTTCACCTGATCCCAGTTATCTAGAAATCCCTAATTCCCCTGTTTTTGTTTCCGTTTCTGCCCCACCTTCCCAGTCATAATTGTATATATATGAAATAAAGTTACTTTTCTTATATTGTGTTGTAATTACTTTCAGTTCCTTGTGATAAAACCAATTTAGGTGTCCACGGACACCGCGGTTGTTCGGAACTGTTCGTAAAGAAACGAAAATGTAACTGTCCTGAGGACACTACATCTGTCCGTAATGTTCTCATGCAAGTTGAAAATGTTCTAAGAACACTCGTAGTGTCCTGAAATGTTCGTAAATAAACGAAAATGGAGGTGTCCTTAAGAACACTATGCCTATTCGTAGTGTTCAATAGCAAGCACAAACTGTTCTAAGAACACTCGTGGTGTCCTGAATTGTTCGTAAATAAACGAAAATGGAGGTGTGCTTGAAACGCTATGTCTGTCCGTATTGTTAGCAAATAAATTAAACTGTGCTAAGAACAAACGGCTGTCCGTAACTGTTCGTTTTACATGTGACGCACTTTTAATTAGTTCAGGACCCGAACACTGTCCGTAGAACATCAACACGCATGCGCAAAACAATGTCCATATATTGGGAGTCCTGCGGACAACTGCTACCTTAGCGAACATGCTCACAAAACAATCATGTGACCGCGCCCACGCTCATCTCGTGCTCTAAATGCGGACACTGTTCGTGTCCCCGACCAGTTTAAAAGTACATTTCCAAGTAATCCACAACATTTCTCATTAAAAAATCACCATACCACTAATCCCACATACTAATCCTAACTTTCCACATAGTTTTTGTGACTTTTTGAACCTTTTTTGATGTTCGATCTGTCTTGCGGACGGCGCGCATGTCCGCGACCCGCGCACAAGCACCCCTATATAAGACCACGCTCTAGAGCGCATCCTCATTGGGTTTCTGACTATTCCACAGAGCACACTGCATTTTGCTGCATACTTTGCAGATTTTGAGATTTCCATCTTCCAAGGAACTTGTAAAAATCCTTTTATGTCTTTATTAAAATATTAAATGTGTCATAAATAGCAGTTGATGTTTAATGCTTATAACTGTTGTGTTATCCAAAGCTATCTATCTCTTGTTTAATCAGTCTATACCCCCCAGAATAAGATAGAGCTACCACCCAGGTGGTAATCTGGGATTCCCCCTTTATATATTGTACAGTACCAAAGTGTACCACTATAAGCCAAATGGACCAGACAGTGTCTACTATTCAATACAAAGGTCTTTAATATATTGACGATGTGTGCAAATGCGCGGTCATATAATGTGTCTAGTGTGATTGCATCCAATCATGCCTCAATTATCAATTAAGGATGATATACAACTGTGCATAAGTAGCTATACTGAGAATGCAGTTGCTGTAACAGGTTCAAAGCAGAAATTTATAAGCACGTGCAAAGACGCAATAAGTTGCAAATAGTGCAGATCTCCGCAGAATATATATACAATTCTTTGTCAGAATATTTTCCTTAGTTCACATTAGGCAGGGAAATCCTTGTCAGAGTAGGGATAGTGAGGCCTTACTTGAAACATTTGATTTATTAAAATTGCAATTTGTGAAAAACCATCTAAAAGTTGTCCTCCTAACATTTCAAAACCCTTGCATGGGTAACAAAGCTATCTCTCCAAGGTACCAAGGCTGGATATCTACAAAGAGGCTCTCAGCAAGGAAATGCCAGCACTCCGTGTTTGCAATTTGATGAACTGGTTACTCAAAAAATGAAGCAGACCCATAGCATTTAAGACCCATAGTCAAAAAGATCCTTGAATTTACTGACCCCTCTCAAACACACTAAACGGAGGGAACATTGAAGAAAAATATGTATGCACCCAAAGTTTTGATCATACAGATTCCAATAACCCGTGAGATAACTCAGGTTTGTTTTGGACCTATGATAGGCACTGAATCACACTAGTATCCATCTGGGATGACCAGAAGGTGTGTGCAGACAGAAACACCACTACTGCACCCACATTCCTTGACATCTCATAACTTGTGGCACCGTCAACCAGTGTACATTAAAATTGTACATTAATCAAAGAGTCAAACAATCTGGACTCCATAACACCCCTTTACAATGTATGAGGTCCTTATTAATAAACCGAACAGACATCACCTGGATTCCCCCCTTTCAGCTCAAACACAGAGACCATAACCTTTGGAATCCCTCAAGGTTCAAGCCTCTTACCACTCCTCTTCAACCTCTGTGTGGGCACGTTGATGAAAATCACAAAAAGCAATGGACTGATTTGTTACATCTATGCACATGACACTGTAATGAAATACAAAAGGATGGGCGAGGAAAATCCAGCACCACCCTCAGCAACTGCCTAACACATATAAGTGAATGGATGACAGCTAACAACCTCAAACTCAATCGACACAAAACAGAAAAAATGAAATGTAATCAAGAATTGCATTATACTTATGGACAGCTGCCTCATGGTGAAACCCTAAAACAAAGCAATAGTCACAAGTTAGTGCTGATCAAGCATACAGATTTTGCCCTCTCTAAATTTCCCACGCAGAATGTTGGCTGTTATATCCCTGGTCCTCTCAAAAATCATTGATTATCCCAACAGCATGTATGCAAATATGCTGGATTACCTCACAAAGACACTAAGACACATCCAAAACAAAGCAGCCAGACGGTCACACCAACTCAACTGCTGCGAACACATAACACAAGTCCTCAGGTCATTGCACTGACAAATGCACTTCATGGTCCTCTGCTTCACTCATAGAGTGCTCTGTAGTTAGTGCGCAGAATTCATCCAAGACAAAATCTCACTTTACCAAACAAGAGATTTAAGACCAGGAAATGACATACTGATAGAAACCTGCAAAGAAAGCTTCAGCCTTTCCGGTTATGCTGGCCAAACTTTAGAATGTTCTATCTAGAAAAAATGTGCCTATTACAAGAACATTTGAATTTCAGGAACATTTTAAAAAACCTTTACGTGCATACCCAATGAAAACAAGACAACACTAAACAAAAAGTAGAAACAACATCTCTTAATTAACCAACTCCCACACACAAACACACCGTAAGCGAATGCCATCCCAGCTTCTGACCATCTGGTTACAAACCAATTCCCGGAAACCAGAGAACAATACCAACTATGAGAATACAACACCACCCATTTGCCCTGCTTAACTTCAAGGAGAACACCTTTGCCTTTTTCTGTAATATAAAAAATGCAACACAAGACATCAGCCCACTAAAACCACAAAGCAAACCACCAATAATAACCAATGCATATAACAACTCCTCGCATACGGATATTAGGATGAGTCCTTTCTTTTGTTCTTCAGGTATCCATCCTGGGGTTCTACCTACCTCTGTATTCCCTGTAACCAATTTGCTGCCTCTTGATGTTTTGATGAAACAAATCACTGACAACCACCAAACCGCTAAGGACAGCCTACATAAGGCCAAAGAAAGATATAAACACTACGCTTATGCTCATCGCCAGGAAAGCCCTGAGTGGAAGATATAAGACAAGGTCTGGTTGTCCACCAAATACTTACCACGCTGGATCCGCCCATCCAAGTTGTCACCCCATTTTGAAAGTCCTTTTGTCATTACCGATCCTATTAATGCTGTAGCCTACAGATTAAGACTGCCTAAGACCTGGAAAGGCATCCATCCGGTTTTTCATTCTTCTTTGTTGCAAGCTTACCATCTGGATCACTACCATTGGTCTCACTCCAAAGATCCTACTCTTCTATCTAAGGGAGAGATTACTCCGGAGGTATACGAATCTCATCAATGAGATTTGTGATGGCATCTTTGACGTCATGGGTGTTAGTCCTTGCAGTGCACACTGGTGGCGCGAGTTATGGTTGCTTAGCTTGCCATAACTGGCAAATTTCAGGGGGTTTTCGTTTTTACCTGTAACCATTGCATTTCATAGGTTTTTGCTAGTGCAACTTAACCATAACGTCCCTTTAACAATGTTTTTGTTAGTGAATTTTTTAGTAGGGCACTGTAACCATATAGTTGCTTTAGCATAGTGTTTTCTGTAACGAAGATAGCTGTTTGGTACTGCAACGGGACCATAATGTCCCATTAACAACGTTTTGTTACTGATTCAAAGGCCAAATTGTGTGGTGTATGTATCCATTTGCGCTACCCCTTCCTTTTCCGAATAGTGTTGGTGTATCTTAGCAATTACAGATGTACATGGTAAATGATGGTGAGTGTTTCAGTAGTTTCCCTTTTTGTGTTAACATTGCATGGTGAATCTGTGCCGCACAGTACTTGCAGAGATGACTACAGATGAGCAATATGGACGTTTCTTAGGGAGACTGCACCCGGTCGGTGTATGTGAAAGCACACTGCAAGTATCCATAGGACTCCATTAGTGTCTGCATGTCTGCATCTTCGAATGCACCTTTAAGTATAAGTAGCTGTGGAAGTGCACGTATATCCATTCCACACCTATGCCCATGCATAGGTTATCCACTGTGTGCTGGTAACAGCACCCCTGTCGCCAGCCCTACGGATTCATACAGTAGGCTACCGCATTTCAAGTACTCCTGCCGACTATGTGGGTGGCTTTGCAAACCTATCAATGCGTGGCTAAAGCACGCCTAACTGTATGACACCTACTGGTAAACAAGGAACAGCAACCTGCAGTGTAACGTGGGCATGGTAAATGTCACATTCATTTGATTGATGTGCTGCTTGCCTTTCCATGACCCATAAAACAGACACATCGTGTTTGAACTGAGCAATCTGACAGAAAGTGTCAAGAGGTCGCCTGTGGGTCGTACAGTTGAAGAAAACATGTAAATGCAGGTGGGACAGTTTGTAGTCAGTGTGCAAAATGGCAAAGTTGGTGTAGCTTGCTCACGCACATACTAGTGCATGTAAAGGCAAATAAGCAAATAGTGCAATATACAGAGCACAAAAAATGTTGGTGGTGCTTAGAAAAGTACTGTACCTGCATGGGTCACACAGAATAAATGCCTTCCTCATCCATGTAATGAATCTGTGTTTCGTGTTGTCGTAAACATTCTTGTATTCCAGAATGTATGCATCTCTTTGAATGCTATCCCTAAGAGTAATTGCGTAGCATGGTGTCCAGTCAACTGGTCGACAACAAACTGGTCGACTGCAATTTGGTCGACACCATTTGGTCGAATGCCAAATGGTCGAATTTTTTTTTTTATATATATATATGTTTTGTGGGTTTTCGTGTGGGGAAAAAAAAAAAGAAAAAAAAAGGGGGTTTGGGGGGGACGCCCCAAAAAAAACAAAAAATGGGTAAAAAAAAAAAAAATTCGACCATTTGGCATTCGACCAAATGGTGTCGACCAAATTGTCTGTCGACCAAATGTTTTCGACCATTTGACTGGTAACCGCGTAGCATGCAGTGTTTGTACTGCATGTGACGACAACTAAAATGAAAGCACAAGGGACCAGTGGCCAGTGTACCGTCCTTTCAACAATTACATAGGATAAATGCATGTACAGCATTTGGCACATCTGCTGCGGGCAACAAAAGGGGCACTCCTGTAGGGCAGCAGAGCTCTAAAACATCCTTGCAGATCATATGGCGCGCTACAGACCCTTACCCAGCAAAGGGCATTGTATTGTGCATGTACTGCAATGCGCTACTCTACAAAGGGAAGGTACTTGGAAGTGTGTGTAAGGGGTCCTTCTGGGAGCATGACAATGGCTGGTGCCTATGTAGGTGGGTGCCACCCAATAATTCCATCTCTAGGCATTTCCCCTATGGTATCCATGAAGGTGCTGCCCCTTCTGTACCGGTCCTTTTCTGCTATTCCTTCTGTGGGGTGTGTCAGAAGACCATAAGAAATGGAAATGAACTGGCAAAGGAAAAAAGGGAAATAAAGAAAGCACCTTTTTGAGATGAACAATGGAATTGCCAATGAAAGGATGCAGGGCAGGAGACATGGCACTTTGCAAAACACTGTAGTTCAATTGGTTGGAAAGGGGGTCGCTGTAGAAAGAGGTTTCTTTAGGTGTTGCAGCGCGCTTTGAAGACTGTCAGCGCACAACACTTACTACAAACATTTTTCACTACTATTAAGAAGGGCACCAAGGCAATTTGGATGGGGTGTGCAGAAATCGGAATGGCATGTTCATAGTAAGATGAACGTTATACCTGGGGAAAAGTGTTTGTGCTGTGAAACGTCATATTCCCAAGTGTGAAGTATGCCATTTTCACATGTCGTAAAAAGATACAAATACACATTTTTCGCAATGTACCGTGCTTTCTCCATTTGCGAACCCAATAGAAAATGATGCAGCCACATAGATGTCTGCATAATACTATAGAAAGTTATGCAAGAGATCGGAAACAAATGCATGACCTGGGCAAGTACGTCCTTTATCGCAAAGGGCACTGAAACTCATGTAACATGCTGTGCAATTTTCCCTCTACAATCAACAACAATAATATCAGAATAATTGCGTGTCACCAAAGTCTCAAACAGAGAAAACAAAATCAGTCAATTGATTGTAGGTACTCCATAGCACTACACATCCACATGATAGATTCCAAAATGAGCAGCCACTGCACAGTGTGTTCCATTCACTTTCAGTTACTGTATTTTGAAGTCCCCTAAAACCTGCACGCATTGGCTCGTGAAACACACAGCCATAACTGCACCCTCTGCATGTCTGTCGACAAATACACCTTGTACCACACTCTGCGCGTACACACCACACCGAGAAAATGTATTGACCAATCCTGTAGGCTCAACAGGCCCATTTCTATGGGTGTCTTCTGCAAAAAGGGCGTATCAAACACGTGCCACTCTGCAAGTATCGCGATATTTGCTGACTTTTCGTGCTGAGCGCGAGCAGGAGTGGGGAATAACTTTCAACCAGCATAGGGGACTTTGTTATTTATGGCGGCTCATTTTTTTTTTTATAAAGGTGCTTTCATACAAACACCTTTTTTTGCGGTTTTTAGAAGTGAGTTTGTGTTTTCAACATCGGCTTACATTCTTACAATAGGGTCTTCAGTGCAGCCTGTAGATTGTGAAACAAAATTTCATTACCACTGGTCGACAAAGGCATGCTGTTTGCCTTGAAAAGGTGTATATATCGAGAACCAATGTTCTCATTCTCACACGAGAACATTCCAGCAGCACTCATGCTTCTGTTGATGAGACTCCTTCCAACCTCTGGCAGGTGAAAGGAATCATTGGAATACTTCCAGACTATTCTCGGAAGTAGACATGTGAAAATCACCTTGGCAGTGGGAAAAATGCACTGCACTGCTGTCACCATAATCTTCAGTTGACGGTACACACAAGAACAAGGCATGGAACCCAAAAACAAGGCTCCAAAGTGCACGGGCACAACATGTACAGTTGCCGAAGAGGCCATGCATCGAAATTCTATAAGCACTCCGCCAAAACAGCACACTTCCACACTGAACCACAAAGCTTCCACTTCTCCAAACTGAAAATGCCACAAAAGCCTTTTTGTAGGACATACACGAACAGATCTTCCACAAAGGCATCACCCACGACAAAAACTGTGGTCTTGCCATGTTTGCCATCTGCACTACACAAAGTAATGGAAATAATGATTGCCACCCTTTCCTGTGACACACACCCTGAGCATGTTATTAGACATTCCCCACAATCCCATTGCCATTGGCCGCCATGGTGGAAAACGCAGAATGTGGCACGTGCCTTTCCCCAATTACCGCAAGGGCTGCACCCTAGTGAAGCAGGAGGAGTCCTTCTCCCTATTGGTGCTGTTTCCTGTGACGTACACCCTGAGCACCTGATTGGGCAAAGGCCATAGACCCATTTCCATTGGCCAGCATGGTGAGAAGCGCAGAATGTGGCAAGTGCCTTTCCCCAAGTACCGCGAGGGCCGTGCCCCAGTTAAGCATGTACAGTCCTTCTTCCCTTTCCACTATCCTCTTCCCACCACACCATGATTGTGTATTGTTAAGTAGGCACACATGCATCCAACAATGCCATCCAAGAAGTCAGCATCTAACACTGTCAGTTCTCCACAAGACGTGTACCGTTACAAAATCAGCCTGCGAGTGTGCTGTTATTGGAAAGCACATCCAGTGGAAAGTTCAGCGAAACATTGCACAATTTGTGCATGCACATTCATCCACATGACCACCTATCACCACAAAAGGAAGGCATGAAAAAATGTTTCCCACTATGTTTACAACTCTGTTATAAGTGCCTCTGCGCACGATATCTGCCTGTAAGCGTCCATTACGTGTTTGAAAAGCTTACTGGTTTTCCTGTCATCTCCTACCATGAAGTGGCAATTTAATTGTATTTTCTTGCAACGTTTTCATTTACCCATATTATACAGTGAATTATCAAAACAGGAACTCTCTTCTTTCCTTCCGACAAAGCTACGCAATGTTTTCCCCACTAACCCACCTCCTACATAAATCGCAAAAAGCTGGCACCAAAGCCACCACTAAATGTATCTTACCAACTTAAAGTCAGTTCCCAAAAAGTCAGTGTGTGCATGGCTGTGCTTCTTTGTACACTGCACTATTGCCACAGCCTCTTTGTAAATCTGCTAGCTTCCACTCTGCGCCCTCAACAACTCATCCATAAGAAGACTGCGCAACTTGTCCTTGGCCTGAAGGACAGGGATCGTATCTCTGCTGGACTAAAATGTCTGCAATAGCTCCAAGGGGCTGCGAAGAATAAAGTGAAAGCCCTGTGCATTACACAGAAGGCCTTCTGGTCCCTGGGATCTCAATACCCTCAACTCTCACTTCATAAATATCTGCTTGCCCCAGCTCTTCCCACATCCTACTCCTACTCCCTCAGGGTCACTTGCTTCTGCACGCAACCAGTTGGTGGTAGATGTCTTTCTTCTGCTGGGGCTTTCCCTCTGCAACAGGCTCTCTGCCTGCCTGGAACTTCAGGAGAACCATCATGTGGTCTGGAAGCACACCAAAACTTTTCCATGTGCTTCTTCTTTTTCCCTTCCTCTCCCCTGCTCATGTCCTGCCTAAAAATGCACTGGTTTCCTGGCCACCCTGTAATCTGTGCCCCAGGTCACCTCCCTCCCAACAGTTGTACCCCTGCACTGGCATTCTGCCAACCCCGCACTAGTTTTCTACAACCTTAACAGTGCAGCCACCACTTGATGTCTACACTTATTCTTCTGTTTGCCAGCACCGGACGTAGTTGTACGTATTGCGATTTTTTGTTGTTCCATTGTACTTCACTTTTCCCTCCCCCTTCCCATTCACTTGCGCACTCTCAATGTCACCTGGCCTAGTGGGATCAATGTCTCTGAATTCTCTGTTCCGCATCCCTTTCCTTGTCACACCTTCACACACTTGTTTGTAGGCGGTGTACAAACGCCATAGAATACCATATCACATCATATCATATAACACACACTGCATTTATAACAACATGATGCCTGCCACATACCTTGTACACTTCACAAAATGGTCAGTGTAATGCATGTACTACAAATGTCAGAAAAAGGATCCCACAAAAGCAGCACGGCACGGAATCAGCGCAGTTACTGTGCTAGGAACAGGAGGGGGAGGAGGAGGAGGGAGAATGTAAAACAGGGTGGTGGATTGTGTGTTTGGTGCTCTCTCTAAAAGCACTTATTTTTTGGGGGGGTTTGTCGTCTTTTCGTTATGTACGTGTGTGCATACATGGTTTTTTTTCTCTCTTTAGCTGACTGTCTGTTTGCTCCTGCTCCTGACATTTCTCTCGACTGAAGATGAATGCTTCTCTGACATTTCTACAGGATTCTCTGCAACACTTCATCCAGAGTGGCAAACAAAACACCATTGCCAATGGAAGTCAAAAAATACAATTTCTTTGGAACCACTGGAAATCTTGCTGGTTATTAATGCTTTCATAGTCAGTGCAGAACATCCCAGCACTGCACATAAAGTCACACATGCTTATGTTTATCAAACATCTCCAGACCTCTGGCTGTGGACAAATCACACCGGTATGATCCCATGCTACTCTTTGTGTTATTGATGAGAAAATCACCATGTCAGTAGGACATTTCTGCATCAACTTCTTTAGGTGCACAAGCAAACATGAGCATGACATGTACCCCAAATGTAGTGCTCCAAAATGCACAACCACCACATCAACAGTACCGACAGAGGCCACACATGTGCAAAGGAAATCCATGCACTCGAAACCCTGTTCATACATTGTGCCCCAAAAAGCCTGCACTCCTTTCAACTGAAAGTCAGTATCAAAGCCTCTTTCCACGGCATACGTGTGTAGATTGTGCACAAAGGTATCACAAACTATCGGCAATCAGCATCTGTCCATCTCTGCCAACCTCGGTGCATCGAAAATTGAGTAAATATGTCACTGCCCCTTCCTGTGAACCACACCCTTGACACCTCATTGGAGAATCCCCACAGTTCCATTTGCGAAGGCTCCATGCTCAGAAGGGCAGGATTTGGCATGTGCGCTTTCCCAGCTACAGCGAGGCTGACATCCCAGTAAAGCAGACACAATACTTCTTCCATTTGCACTGGCAGTTTTCCAACACTCCCTCATTGGCTGCTGTGAATTTTTCAAACACGCATGCGCCAATCACATAATGAACCTCTGCATTGCACACTATCCTTTCTGTACAACACTCCATATTTACCATTAAACACTCGTTGCACCATCCCTTTGCTTCCAAAGCCCCTGCACCAGAAACATCTGCTAAAGGATGCACTATTTCAGCATCCACAAAGATCCTGTGGCGTACCCAGTACACCTTTGGCCATGCACACAACACTCCCCCCTTGCCCACACCCAGCACAACACTATGGATCCATGCCTGCGCCCATGTGGGCAGCTAAGATTGTGCACAAACGTAACATACATAGGTAGCGGCACTTCACCCCAACTCCCCCACACCATAAAACACCCATTCCTGAAAACAGGTTGTAATTAGCAGAATCCACAAACATACCACAGCCTCCACCACCCGTACCCACAGCCATTCACAAAGTATTGTATCACTAACCACAACATTTCACAACATTGGGCCTACTTCAACAAATCTGCACACAGAATAGCCTTGAACACACCCACAGCAATGTAATGCCACAATGCATGTCTCCATGTTACCAACTATGCCCATCCACATACACACCACTGCCACCAGCACTCCTACCCTACCAGTGCACCACCATAGAGCTATGCAGCTCCATAATGTACAAACAAAACACCCTCTCCTGCACCCCTGTGACTTTCATTCACATACTATGGGCGTTCCCACGTCCATTCACAAAGTACTGTGTCACTGCCAACCTACCCACATTCTGTTCGCAACACTGGCCCTACTGCAGCCAATCTGCACAACCCACACTATGCAAGCCACCACCCTCTACCGGATGCAGAGTCAAACATGCATTCCTGCAGTGGGTATGTTGAAGCCCTACGCTCTTGAGTGCATGCCCTACAGCCATGCACCCAATAGTCTAATCCTTCCACAGACCCACCGCAACTTCATTCACCCATGCATGCCACCATGTGCCCAACTACCGCATTCCATCCGCAGCGCACAGCCACCCGCACTCCCACCCAACCTATGTCATGTGCAACTCATTCCCCTTCTGCAATTGACCTGCCACTGTCCTCTGATACACCATGGCGGCTTTCCCAAAAAATGTTGATGCACAGCACGCTTCCCTCCAGCCAACCACCGGCCGCATCCAAACCGCGAGCCAATGACACTTCTGTCATGGACTCAGATATCATTTTTGGGACATGCATTTCAGTTCTTTGCAACAAAACTACTGGTCAGATTTCCACCAAACACACAAAAGCAAGCTTTCTGACCCAAGCCCCTGCCGCAAATTTAGTTAAAATCCGTCCAGCCGTTCGGCCTATAGCCATGCGCAAAATGTTTCCCCGTTCAGTCTATGAAAACAAAAAAGAATTGGGATCCCCCTGTGTGGGAGTGACGGGACGTTTGCATACGTTCTGCACGATATGGACCACTTGCTCACGCATTAGCAGGGGACGCCTCCATTGCCCTTATACTAACACTAGCATAACTGGGGCTATTGCGGGATACACTTGGCTTCCATTTTGTGTGCCCTCGACTCCATCTTTGGACTAGGCCTCACTCCGATAATACGAAAAGGCTTCTCTCCCCTCTGCAGCACAGCGCACAGCGTGCTCATGGCCCCCACTTTGTCTTCCACTGTCTGAAAGCCTCACAAATCCCTTTTCTCACGGATGCGCCGGGGATAACTGAAACAAATATTCAAATGTATCATCTCACTCTTCCTCTGTGGTCACTGTCCTGTGTGTGAACCGGCTCAAACCATGCCTTGGAGCTCATCCATCTCCACAAACCTGCTCCTATCCGCTTGCCCCTACTGTTGGAAAATCACTGCCAATGTAACCCTGTGCCTTCCTAAGGTAGTCCCTTGATACACCAGTGACCCTGCTGTGCAGACCACCCCAGAGTGCCACCAGTAAATCTAGACCTCTGTCGCAGTATATTGTGTCCTAAAACTAACATATGTCATTGTACTCCCCACTCGCCTTGATGTACCCAGAACCGCCCAGTCACCCAGGTTATCAAGGATAACAAGCCCCCTAAGCCATGTACCACATAAAAGTCTCAATGAAGGATGATGTGATCATTGTGTAGACAATTTGTAAGTTTGCAAGATTTACTCAAAGGTATATCAATTATTATTGTTTATTATACGTCTAGTTGTAATTTCTCATGCCAGCTTAGTTAGTGTCAACTCTATCTCGCCGTGACCTAACCCTCACCCCTCCTGGACACAAGCAGCTGGACCTTGTGATGCTCACCCTACCGCCAACTGGGTAGCCTATCTGGAAGAAGAAGCGCCTACACCACCATATGTTACATCGCTCCCCAAACAATCCTGTACTAATGCAATATCCTATGTTAATGACGCCATAGATAATGCTCTTTTGCTTTACATTTCCATGTAAGTGTATTGTTTGCCAGAGCGCTCTCAAGGCAGCAGAGTTCTCTGGATGCCAACTTTATATAAAAGACCTATAAATCTAAAAACTTGTTCTCTTGGTCTCATTCCCTGATGGGATGTGTTATATTTGTAAATTTGTATTGGTAAGTTGGGGAGTGAGCCTTTACACCCCCTATAACATTGCCCCCCCACACGATACCTCACCCAACTTGGCGAAAGAATTCAGAGCCGGCCAAATACTATTTTTGCAAAGTTTGGTAACGATTCCTCCAGGGGAAGCGAAGTTATAAGCTGCCAAAAAAGTGGTCTTCCTATGAGTTTAGCAACTTAACCTAACTACACACCCGCTACCGCGGGCTGTGTAATATTGGCAGCACCACCTGCAGTCTACTCACTATGTATAGCCAGCCTTATGATTACTTCGTCTACTTGCATTACAGCATCTGTACAATTGTAACATGGCTTGCATTTTGTTCAGTGCTCTCCGCACGTGCAATCTTCATTCATCCCATGACATTTTACTCAATTCTTTACTTCGCCATCACATTCTATAAGGTCTATATACTCTCTTCATTGGCATCTCTTCTAGGTGTGTCATTTCTGCTTCATTTAACTTCACCCATCTTCTCTTTCATTCATCTTCACACTTCTTCCGGAACTTCCTTCAGAAGATCGTCATTTCTCTGCGGGTACATCATATAGGGGTTTCTCAATGGATACCTTGTTTTAAGGACTCTTATCGGTATCAGTACCATCACTGGTGTTGCGCATGTTGCAATTTCCAGTTTCCAACATATAGCCAGAATGGGGGCATGACTTTCAGTAGAGGCACTTGGCTCCTCCTCTACACCATGACTTCATCTTCAGCCAGACAGATCATGTGCATAGATTATTGAGGGTGTACTGTTATGTTATGGTGACTTATACAGTGCACTGTTATCGCCACTGGCCGGTCTCCAGGCGCTCGCATTGCCTCTGCTAGAAAGATGGTGAGGGGTGTTAGTACTATCGTTATGTTGAGTGCTTGTTTGTGTGTTTCATGTGGAGATGGCTGGTAGTATACTCATGTGCACTGGCTTGTTGTATCCATAAGGGGAAGTTCCAGTGTTGTGGTTGTTTGTTGTATGAGGGTGAATGTTTTGTGAGTGTTTGCTTTAGTGTGTTTCATGCATAGTTTGCTGGAGTTTATGGTTGTATGCACTGGCTTGTTCTGTCCATGAGGATTGTTCCAGTTTCTGGGATGTTTGTTGTTTGCTAATGTTAGTTGAGTTTGGTGTGTGTTTGTGTGGTTTGCCTAGCCCATGGGTGTGTATAGTACTTGTGAGTTATGTAGGAGGGGGGCAAGGTGGTTAGTTAGTGTGTTGGTTACTCACAATTTTCTTCCAAGTATGTCCTCCGAGCTCATGCAGCTGTAACTCAATGGTACCCTCCAAGTCTTCCAGCTGTGGTACACAGGCCCGCCCCTGCCACCTCTCTAAGCACCGAGCACAAGCTCCCCCACAAGTTCCTCTGAGTGCAACATATCGGCCTCTGCTTATAGATACAATTGTGCATTTGGGTATTGTAAGATTAACAGCTGTCCAAGAGTGTACTAATGGCGACTCGTCCTTATTGGGCGGGGAAGGCCGAACCACAAGCACCTGGCGAAGAGCCAGCTGAGGGAGTGCTCCTAGTCTGGCTTGAACAATCAAAGGGAAACTCAATTTCCGTTTGATAGCTCTGTTCCCCAGCCGTACATGTCCAATGGGCCATGCAAAGCCGGGGTGTTTTGCTTCACCAATCTTGCATGGCTGATTTAGGATGCTGGCTGGGGAACTGATATGATATATGATATGATATGATACGATATGGCATTTATAACGTGCCTATACACAAGTGCTTCAAGGCATGACGAGGCAGTGGGAACAAAGGGAGAACAGACAACGATCCGACTAGGCCAAGTGTCATTCAGATCGCACACGTGCATGGGAAGGGGGGGAAAAGGAAAAGTGTGCAGGGGAAGGGAGAGGGGAAAAGTGCAATACATGGGAAAATTGGAATAAATAAGAAAATAAATAACGGCCAGCTGGTGGCAAGTGCAAGGAAGTGCAGACATGGTGCTAGTACGGGGACTGTAGTGCTACAGAACAATGGTCCCCAGGTGCAGGGTTGCCAGGGAGGCAGTGCAGTGGGCAATTTTTCGGGGCCTGGGCCAGCGATCAGAAAGGGTGGCCAGGTAACCCGGACAGTTTTGGTCAGGAAATCATCAGGGGAGAGGGGGAGAGAAAGGAGAAGCAAAGAGAAAGGTTTTGAGGTGCTTCCGGAACCGGAGATGGTTCTCCTCGAGTTTCAGGGAGGCAGGAAGGCTATTCCAGAGAGAAGCCCCAGCCGAAGAGAGTAATCTGCCACCAACGGAGTTGGAGGCGGATGAGCAAAGAGCTTGAGAAGGAAGATATTTAGGAAGAGAGTGTTGAAGATATTTTGGCCCCAGACCCCAGAAGGCCTTGTGAACAATGCAAAGGGTTTTGAACTTAATCCTCACAGCAACTGGGAGCCAGTGCAGGGATTTCAGTCCTGGAGAGATACGATCCCTTGGCTTGAGGCCAAGGACAAGTCTCGCAGTCCTGTTCTGGATAAGTTTCAGAGGGCGGAGAGTAGAGGCAGGCAGATTTGGATAGAGGCTGTTACAATAGTCCAGCCTAGAGAGGACCAGGGCTCTGCATGTTTGTATGAATGGGATGCTTTGTCATAAGCGATCCTGCTCTTGGTGCAGGAACCAGGAAGCGCTCTTTGCTAGACGGGAGCTGAACACAGGAAGTAAACTTCAGGATCAGGGCAGAAGGTAAGTTCATATAAATATGTGTGTGTATGCTTGTATGCCTATGTTGTGTCTAACAAGTGAGTGTATTACGATGGGTGCGCGTGTGAATGAGGGAGTGCATGCTATGTGTGAATGTGTGTGCATGTGTGTTTGTGCTGGGCTGTGAAGCTGATTGTGGCAGCAGGGGGTTTGTTGCACAGAAAATCAGCTCCCGTGCCAGGTGCAGCCAGTCTAGGTGCAGGCATTGTATTTTCTTTACTGGGCATCTATGAGGGATGCCTAGTAAAAAATACCATGCCTGCCCCTTGGGCCCCCGGCACCTCATATGCACACAATCACATTATGCGCTTGCAAGGTACTGGGTGGTTCAGGGGGCAGGCATGCCATTATTTACTGGGCATCTAGGATAAAGCAAGCTTTATAAATGTTAGTATGTAGATGTAGCTGGACTGACATTTTAATGCAGCCAGTCTAGCCATTTTTTATTGTGTCATGACATTTTGTATTGGGCATCTATGATAAAGCAAGCATGATACATGTTATTATGTGGCTGTAGCTATAATAGTATTTTAGTAGAGCCAGTCTAGCAATTTCTTATTGTGGCATGATATTTTGCATTTGTCATCTTTGCTAAAGCAAGCATGATAAGTGTGAATACATGTTTAGACTAGCATTCCAATGCAACCTATCTAGTCATTTCTTATTGTGATATGCCCTTTTTTTGTAATGGGCATCTTGATAAAGCAAGCATGATAAGTGGTATTATGTAGCCATACTGGCATTTTGGTACAGCCAGTCTAGCAATTTCTTAGTGTGGCATGATATTTTGGATTTGGCATCTTTGATAAAGCAAGCATGATAAATGTTATTATTTAGCTAGACGGGCATTTTAATGCAGCCAGTTAAGCCATGTATTTACTATAGAATGACATTTAAAATTGGGCATCTGTCGTAAAGCAAGTATGATAAGTGTTATTACGTGGCTAGACTGGCGTTTTGATGCAGCCTGTTTTCATACCTTGGCATGGCATTTTAATAGTAAACCCAACTGTAGTATGGTCTTACTGGGTATACTGCCATATATTGCCAGATAAAGCATGGACATACTTTTCTATAATATCATTACTGCCATTAAGCGCAAAGCAAACATGAGTATGTTCTTTTACGGGAATACTGGCACATATTAGTGCAGCCAGAATGAAAACGTAAGGGCACAGCCTGCATGAAAATGTTTTTATACATATATATTGTGGGCAAAGGCATCATGAAAATATGTGTTGGGGAACTGCTCCTGTGCCCTATTGGTGACTTAAATCTATTGGATTTTTTCCACAAATTACCCTAGAAAAACAATTGCAAACTGTTTGGATTTGTACTCACTTTTTTAAAAGTGTGCTGTGAAAAACACAATTTTAAGCCATTCTTTTATTCAAAATGTATTGGGCTTATATCCCCAGCGGTATAATTGGAAAACTGGGATTACAAGTTGCAGAATGCAAAATTACAACCTGGACTGGACAAACATCTCCAGACTGATGTCAGTAAGAAAGTTTCCTGTCACTAGGGGTTCAAAAATGAGTGCAAAAAGTATTGTTCTACCTTCCTCGGCCTTCCATCCTATTACACATTACGTTCAACAGTTAGGATAGCAGTCATAAAGCACTGCTTGAAAGCGTTAGGCTTTTCAAACTCCTATTTGAAAGGCAAATACCTGGGGTCATATTATAGAAACTTTGCATTGGTGCTAACACTTAGGACCACTTTTTGTCTTGGTCCTAATTGGACTTGCAATGGTGCAAAGTGTCTGTAGTATGGCCCCTGCTCTTTTCATTACTGATTCAACACTTTCCACATGGTGCACTGGCTCATCCGATGAGGTAGCAGGTACTCTGGTATAGTGAATACCCTTACTTCCTGCTTTGCATGTTATCAAATGTTATGTTATATTATGATATTGGGACTTGTACCACACACTGATGCCATTTTTCATGGTCTTCAGGTACTCAGACGGATCTGAAAAGGAAGGGGGTTGGGATTGTTAGTTAGTAGTGTTGAGAGTGAAAAGCACAAGAGTGTGCTGTTGGCAGCTTCAGTTTAGAAAAACTGGTCAATGAGTGATGGTATGCTTTTGGTAGATTAGCATTTGTGGTTGTTTTGAGGGCAGTTGTATACAGGTGTTTCAGATGTGTGTTGGGTGTTGTGGAGAGTTGGTAGAGTGTCTGTAGTTTGGGTGTTTTGTGATAGAGGTTTGTATCATGTTCATTCTGTAATTGTTAGTGGATATGTGAAGTGTTAGAGTTATTAGTAGGGTTAGTCAGGTGTGTCTGGGTTGCTTTGTGATGGATTAGCCCTTTGGCTTAGTCTGAGCCCTAGTCGGTTCAGGTTGATTTTGGGGGTCCAGTCCCGTGGAGTTCTCTTGCTTTGTGGTGGCTGGATTTTGTCGCTCCGAGGTTTTCTTTCATCTTGGAGTGTAAAAGAGCCATGTTTTGAGCAGCTTTCTGAAATGTAGTTGATCCTCTGTTTTTCATATTTCCTATGGGAGGGAGTTCAAGATTTTCACTGCTATGTAGGCGAATGCTGATCCCCAACATTTTTTGTTTTGAGTATTGTTTTGGTTCGAGGCCAATGTTTTTGCTGGATCTTAGTGTTCATGTTGGTGTGTAGATGGATATTTTCTTCTGTATGAATTCCACTCCTTGGCCATGAGTCTCTCTGTGGGTTATGCAGAGAGTTTTGAAGAAGATTTGTTTTTTTGACCGGTATCCAATGCAGCCTTCTTAGCGCTGGCGTTGTTGGGTGTCCTGACCCACGTTTAAGCTATCATACTACAACATTTGGTGCTGTGGGCTTAGAAAATTCAAGATGGCGGAAAACCCACATGTGCGCCGAAATCCAGGAAAGCTGCGCAGTTTGTGCGCACACCAAAATGGTTGCCTCACGTGCCACCCACCAGTGCGAGAATGAAAGGCCGGGTTGCCATGAGGGAAATGGGTTGCCAAAGGAAAAACAGTAGCGCCGGTTAGCTTCAAAGCGCTTTAAAACCACCATTGGACTACCCGCACAGTAGTCTGAAACCATTGGGAATGGCAATGCTGATTGCCAAATGCAAACCCATAACTGTGGAGAATTCATTTTCTTAAATCCCAAAAATGGGTGCAGTACCAGTACTCACCACTATCCAAAAGCCGGCGTTTTAAAACCACCCTGTGTTTCTCTGAAGGCAGGCTCAAAATGCCTATTTTTAAACATTGCAACACATCTAAAAACTCACTGGACACCAGCAGACATTTGGTAGAATGGAGTGTTGTGTGCCTACAAAATCTGGGAAATGAAGAGCCCAAAACAATGCTTATAACAAAACTGCTATGGAGTCAGCAGTTTAAGTTGCACTGGATTTAAAGACACTAAAATCGAAAATGTTTAGATTAAATGAGTGACCTATGTTTGGTGTCACATGCCTTTGTAACTGTTGAAATGTCATAGTTTTGCACTTAGAATCAGCATTCTAGCTGCATGTGTAAAATTGCAAGTTAATTTAAAAAGCAACAAAAAAACATGACAGTTAGCTGAAAGTCTGGCTTAAGGAACTTGATTCTGCCTGGCAACTACCCCCATCAGGACTGAAACTTGAGTCACAACTGTGTTCCCAGGCCCATCTGCCTTTTTGCTGGCCACACTAAGGATATGCCATCTATCTGATGATTGAATTACCTGTGCTCTACAGGAGCTCTGAACAAAGCCTGTCTTGACTCAGGCAAAGGTTTTATTACAGCGGTCGTAAAATGTAGCTTCCTCTTGGCAGAAGCTGGGAGGAGCACTGCCTGTGAGAGCAAGCTGGCTTGGCAGAACTGGATAAACCAGTATTTCTACCTTGTGCTGAGAGGAAACCACACCCCTTTGGAGCCAGAACATAACTTTAAAAAGATGGATCATTCATAGAGCGGACATGTGAAAATTTTATAAATGATACCATAATTCTTGTGATTTTTCTGCCCACAGTTTAAGAGGTTTTTAGAACCGGTGGTATGTTCAGGGGGGTGTCAGCGGAAAAGTGGATATTACTCTAAATGTATGCATGTTAAAAATCTGAAACTTCATCAGTTAATGTCCATACTCCCTGCGCACATGTATGTAAAGTTGGGTCAATGTCAGAAATTAAAAAATCAGTTAAAAAGTCAATTATGTGCCATTTCTGAATGCAAGCTCTTAGAAACAGCAGATTTGGACAGAGACATGGCTAAATTCAGCCACACCATGTATATGTAATTTCAAACAACTGTGTAACTGTGAAATATGTGTTTTGATCATATATAGATTTGGGTGCACAGATGACAGGAGGAGTGGACTATCTGCAAGCCATAAAATGACATCACTCTGACACAATTTAGCTCCCCCAATCAAATGAGAAATGGACGTTTGACCAATTAGAAGCTGAGAGAGAGGTAGGGTCAGTGATGCTAGAACACACCCACATTCTAAACACATAAAAGCAGACAGACAGGACAGATAGAGACCTTCAATTCCATCTGCCGCTGGAAGCTCTGCCGGAAAAATCCATACTTACCTCCATAAATTTTCAAAGAGCCAATACTTAGACTCCAAGATAAACAGAGACTTCAGAACCTTAACCAGAAAGGCCACTGCCAGCAAGAGTATTTGTCAGCAGGCCTCAAAATATTTTTGCAACTGAACTCTTCAGACAGCCGGCTGATGCCGTCAGAGTTTTGCCAAGAACTTTTGCAAGAACCCGGTGACAGAAATATCCAAAGAGAAGGCAGGACCCGACCCAGAGAACCGGTGCCTAGCAGAGACCAGGCCATTGTATCCAGAGTGCTGACCCCGATGCTGTGAGCAGTTCCAGAGACCAGACGCTGTGCCCAGAGACCGTCCGAAGTCCAGACCTGTTGACCAGATCGTGACAAAGCCGCCTTCCTGTTTAAAATCTCTTGTGAGTACCGCCAAACTGTACCAAACCAAAGCTCTTAGTTTAAATTCATCTAATTCAATCTATTTAACCTAAGTAGAACTGCCTCCTAACTGTCACCTGTCATTCTAGCTGCAAAATCTGCCACTTGTCATTTTCTAGTTGCAAGCTGCACTTGTCTTTTTGAGCTTTTAAAATTTCAAATCTGAAAAACGACCTTTATTCAATCGCTCATATCTCCGCAACCGTTTGTGCTAGAGACTTGCAGTAACTTTCATCTGAAAGTTGAGAATCTAAGCTTTTAATCGCACTAAGAACCTATAGTTTTACCGCAATCGCGGATCACGCATCCGCAAATTTTACCACGATTTGCAAATTTCTCCTCATGTAAAAACAGCTGCTGCTTGCCTTCCATTTGCCAGAAATTCGTTTAACCTGCTAATCATTCCTGAATCATTGCAAGAGTGAGCCTGAGCTAATATTAACTAGATACCATTCACCCTGAACCTCTGAAAGGGAATTAAAAGCATTTTAGCATACTTTTCACTGAATTGCCAGCACATATCAAAGCAATTTGGGCCTGTGTTTTCAAACTTCTGTAGTCTAAGCTCGCTGGGGTGAACTGAATCACATTTGATTGCATTTCTGAGAACTGTGTGTTTTCCTTCCATTTCCTTGCATTGCATAAAGAGGGGGGGAGTGAATAGCCAGAGAAAAGTGATTACATTGTTTGGTTGAAATCATATTGAGTATTTTCTGTACTGCATTCATTGAATATTGCATCCACCTGAGCTTACATAAAGCATTCTGTACCACCTTCTTCTTTTGTTCCTATTCACCTGTGTGCTACCTTATCCATTTCATGTCAACTCCTTATTGATTATAGAGAAGTGTGCTAGTGCCAGATTCTTCGTTGTTAATCTTTATCATATCAGATTAAGTGTGATATTCAATTATTAATTTACTATAAAGCGTGATATCTATATCTATTGTTTAAATTATCAAATAAACCTTTTAACTTGCAAAACAGAACTACTTCTTGGCTCAGTGGGGTCAGGGGGATTCCAAGAGAGGGGTGTTATATAGGGGTAGTCATCCAGAACGCATGAACTGGACATAAAGATATATCAATAAGGGTTTTCATTCAGTATTATAGACTAGGCGTTGACTTAGCTGTAGTGTTGAATTGAATCCTCTTACAAGCTGGGGGCTCGGCCGGACGTTTGGGTTAGAATACCACTTGTGCAGCTTAATACAGTGTGCTAACTGACGGGATACATACATCCGGTCGGATCACCACGCTGCATTACGCTGTGAAGCATTCCTCAAAAGGGACACTCCAAGAAAAGTTCTGTTCTGCAAAAATAAAATACTAACTTCTGTAAGTCAGGACAGAGACCAATCTCTAGAATGACGACCTTGGTAGATATGAAAATAGCCAGAGAGCACTTCTTACATAAACTATTTGTGAGAGGTGAATGGGCTGAGCAGGGCCAGGATGCCTGGTTGCAGGCCATCACGCGACAGGTCACTGAAACAGGGTCAGATTTATGGAGAGATCAGGGTCCATTACATGTGGCCCTGAGTGAACTATATATGGCTCCTAAAGCCAAAGAGGAACACAATAAGATTGCCAGGATAGCAGCATACCTGTACCTATATATGGGAGACATGCAGGATAGATGTGCTGAAAGCCAAAATCTGGCAAATAGGCAACAGGTGGTGTTAGAGAAGGTCCAATCTGACCTGGTCTCTTCTGAGCAGAGGCTGCAGGGGAGCCAGGAGTCAGAAAATGACAGCAGGCAGTACATCATTAAAATAAAAGAGGATATGGGCATCCTACAACAGGAAAAGACAGACCAGGATACCAGATTTCTGGCCCTGCAGAAGGAGCACCAAGACAGTTTGGACTCCTTACTGCAGAACCAGAAAAAGTTGGAGCAACAGATCAATTTCAACAGGGCATGCGCGGAGCAGGTAGTCACCCTGCAAAGCCAGCTAGATAGAGAGAAAGAGGAGAGCAATAAACTGATTCTGAAAGACCTGGATACCCAGGCAGAGTTTGATCAGGAGCGCCAGAAAGCGGGTGCCTTCCAAAGGCAGAGGGACGACCTGGCGGCACAAATGCAGGCCCTTAGTCAGGAAAGAGACGCCATAGGCCAGGAAGTCTGCCATTTAAAAAGGAAAATGGAAGAAAATCACCTGGACCTCCAGGGGCTGGGTGACCTCCAAAAAGAAAACCAGAACTTGTTAGAGCACACCAGGAGGGTGGAGGATGCTCTAGCAAGAAAGGAGCAGGCCAATAGGGACACAGCTCAGGAGGTAAACCTCCTGCAGCAAAGACTGGCCCAGTTCTCCAGGACCAACCAGGAAGCACAGAGGGAAAATGAGGCCCTCTGTCAACACAATGATAGGCTCCAACAACAGGTAGCGATGCAGGAGAGACTGATAGAGTCTAGTAAGGCCTTAACTGAGGAACTGAAGGCACAAATGCAGGCTCTTGCATTGCAACAGGGAGCAGGGGCGGATAGAGATGAGGTTCGCTGGGAAATGGAAACTCCGGAGCATAACCTCAGGAGCCCTAGTACCAGAGGCCCTCATACCTCTCAGTCCCTGGACTCTGCCACCCCCATGTCCCCTGGCGCACGTGAGCACAGGGCCACAGGGATGGCAGATTACTATCCAGCTAAGAGTATGGGGCTCATAGGCCAGTACCACCCAGGAATGGAGGGGTGGGCATCCGGGTATGGGCACCCAAGTACAGTACAGTTCAGTGGGGAACCCCAGGAGAGTAGGCCCATTAAGGGCATCCTGAAAACCTCTGCCCAGTTAGGTCAGTGGAGGGGGTACCCATCAAATCCTGGCAGCAAGGAGGAATCTGAAGACTCCTCTGAACTGCGCAGGACACAGGAGACCAGGTCCCCACATTCTGCCAGCCATTCCCAGGCTCGCAGAATCCGGGAAAACCTGGAAGAACAGACGGGAACCTCTGGGAGCAGTGCCTCTGAGTCCGAGGACGAATGGACAAGGGTTACCCGAACCAAAAAGGCCAATAAGGCAAAAAGGGCCTTGCTTAAGGACCCCTTAAAGCAGATTAAGGCGATCAGGAGCGTCATCACGCCTTACCATAAGAACGCTAAGTATTCTGTTTGGGAGCACTTAGAGTTGTTTGAACAAATGATGGAGACTTTCCATTTGAAGGACAGCCAAAGCTGTATTCAATATGTAAAGTGGACCTTCTCCCCGGAATACTCCAGTTTCTTTGCGGGGCTGGAGGACCAAAATCATTTAAGATGGTCCACCTATAAGGCGGCCATCTTGAAACATTTTTCTGTTCACAGAAATCCTCAAGAGGCTCGCAAGGCAGCCTACAATTTGCAATGTGGGGAGGATCAGGCCCAACAAGAATTTGTGCAGGAGTTAAAGCGTGCTTTTGCACAGACCACAAGAAGGGTGCGCACGGATAGCAGAGAATTTATAAATACGTTTTTCCATGCCTTGCCCAAATATATCATGACCCAGCTCGTGAGGGATTTTCACGAGAAAAGATCTTTAGACTGGGTCATTGAACAGGCTACCCGGATCTATGAGGTGCAGAAACCGGTAGATAGCAAAAGTAATGCCCAGAAAAACCCCAAAGCCAACAGCACCCCTGCTGCTGCCAAGGTGGCAGAGGTAAAGGTCACCCCCGTTTTGGATTTGGAGATGGGGGGGCCTAAAAACCTACCTGCACCTAATAATGCTAGGCCCAGAAGGTCCTCGGGCCAGTCACAGACAGGGAGCCAGGGAGGCAGCCCCAATGGGGTCCCTCGCTCTCCTGACTATGTAAGTCCCCGTTACAAGGGAAATCGACCCATCCTGGGTTATGTGTGGACTCCTCCAGCCCAAGGGGGGGGATCCAGCCAAGCACCTAACCCAGGGAACTTCCCTCCCAACTTCCCACAGGAGGGCAGAAATTCTCCAAATCCTGGGCAGAACTTTTTCCCCAGGTATCCACCCAATTTCCAACCCCAAAATCATCCATCCTTCTTTCCCCAATTCCCTGAGCCCAGACAACCTAATCCGGGAGAGGGGAGGCCAAGGGTGGAGGGGTACCCAAATCTTCCCAACCCGGGGTATTACCAGAGGAGGGACAGCTACCCTTCCCGAGATCAGCCCAGGGGAGAAAACAGGGCCCCGTATCAGCCTGAGCGGGTTTCCCAGTTAGAGCGCCAGGTTCAAAACATGGCGCGGGATCTGGGTCACATACTGAGGGCTCAGCAGAACCCTCAGATCGGCATGCCGGCGCAGAACGCACCCAACTCTGGACCTGGTGCTCCAGAACAATGACGGGGGCAGCACCCCGATAACTCACCGGTTCCCAGGGAGGAGGCACAAAGGGAAGGGGGTGTAAAGCCTTGGAGGAAGCTTCCTTCCTCACTTGTAAACAGCCCCTGGAAACCCAAGAACCGGAAACAAAATCTCTTGCCCCTGAAAGTCTGCCTCCTAAGGAGCAGAGGGGGGGTAGGAGAAACAAAAGACCCAAACAGACTCAGTTTGAGGAGGAGGTACAGATCTTCCAATTTGAGGGAGAGGGATCCTCAGAGGATCCTGGGAAAAGGATCTTCTCCTTCAGAGAGGGGGGAACTCCTCCCAAAGAAAAATGGGTCCCTAGGGATGCAAATCCAGACTGGGGAGATGTGGAGACTGAGCTACCGCCGCCCACCATCTCATCCCAGAACCACCCGCAAGAAAATCCCCTGGTTCAAACCCATCCTGGTGACTGCCTCCATAAAAGGGGGGGCGGCCCAGAACCGGAGCCAGGGGAACCCACAATGGCTCTGATCTCCAGTTGCCAAATTTTTCTTTCAGATTCCCAAGGCTCTCCACAGAATTCTGCCCAAATCTCTTCACTAGCGATGTCCAAAACCAGAAAATTAGCCCACCAGTTGTCCAAAAATGTACATTATCTGTGCCCCCTTGAGGAGAAGGAGGGAAGATATTATGCCCCGGTACAAGTACAGGGGCAGGGTACAATCTCGGCACTGGTGGACACTGGATCTCAAGCTACCCTTCTGTCCAGAAGGGCCTTTGACGAACTGAATGCAGGAAGGGGAGAGAATTACCAAATTCCTCTCACCTCTCTTCCTGGGCAACTCCAGAACTTTGACGGGAAGGAAATTCCCGTCGAGGGGACGGCAGATTTGGACATTAAAATTGGGCGACATAAGTTGAAACACCCGGTCATAGTTGTGACCCCAGAGGGCACCCCTTGTTTACTAGGGAATGACCTCCTGAGAAGGTTGTCACCCCTAATAGATTGTGTAAACAAGGTCCTCTGGACCCAGACTAGCCGACCAATAAAATTAAAACAGAGTGTCAACCATGTTAGTTTAAACGGCACCTGCCACATGGTTGAACAAAAATCTGACCAAGTAGAATTTCACTTCCAGAATAACCAGATTCCAGACGTGACAGTAATAGCAGTAGGACAACATACTGGTGATGGGGGGTCCTCTCTATTTCTGAAAATCAACCTTCCTTCCAGTCGAAAGTGGTATTCCACGCTGGAAGGAAACACTCTGAAATTCTATACCAATCCACAATCTGAAACTCCCACTCCTATAGTCCAGAAAGATGTGAAATCAGCTCAGAGCTTGGCTGATATTCAGCAAATTGGAGAGCAGTTGTTCATCCCTGTTCAGTTAAATGATGGGAAGGACTCTGTTCTCGCTCGAGTGTGCGTGAACAATGGTAAGAGCTTCATCAGCGAAGCCATGTTTCGCCAACTCCCAAAAGATCCAGCCATTCCCACATTCAAACTGATAGACAAATGGGAAATGGACCTGGAAGTACCTAATTCCAAACATCTCCTGCCAAGCAGGTGTATGCTCAAAATCTCCATTGGCAACAAGAGCATAGTCCACAATTGTTGGGTCGTGCGAGACGTCCCTGCCACCTTTTACTTAGGCAGTGACATTCTCAATCGCTTTGCCATTAGTTTGGACCTAATAAACTTCAAAGCTTGGTCCCGATTAGCGGATAATCCCATGGGCTTTGATGATCCAGAAAAAGCATTTAGGTCAGCTCAATTGCTACCTTATGCAGTTGAAATTCAGGTTAAAGAGGAAGTCACCATCCCAGAAAGGACCCGACAATTCTTCCTGGAAGTGAAAGTTAAAAGAGGACAAGAGTTGAAAAACCCTGATGCTTACATACATCTAAATGCTTCTCTCCAACAGCAAGGGTTGGGGGTAAACCCAACACCATTAGTCAACATAGAACATGACACCATTCCAATAGAGGTGGATAACAGCGACTTAAAGAGTATTACTCTAGCCGCAGGCACCATTATTGGAATGGCGGTTGATGACCGACATTTCTCCATTGATCTTAGAAATGAACTGTTAGGACCAATCCCCAAGGACTGTTTTGACAGTGACAGTGAGGACAATACAACACCAGACAGGATTTTTACCCGGCATGGGGGGAACTTCCTGGTGTACACTTCCTGCCCCTATGGTAAGGAAGATGTGACTTGTGACTTCAGGAGGGATGAGGTGATTTTCCAGGTCCATGAGGGCTGCCTTTCCCACCTGAAGCCTCCGGTCCAAATCAGCACTCTGACCAGGGACTTCTCCACCCAGCTGGAGGAGGCCGCTGAGATGGCCAAACCAGACGTCTTTCCAGGCTTCAGGCAGATGGTGGAAGAGAGAGTCAACCTAGCTGACGCCTGTGTGACTCTGGAACAAAAGCAAAAGTTGAAACAAGTTTTCTTGGATTTCCAAGATCTCTTTGCGGTAGACTCATATGACTGTGGTCGCACCGACATCCACACAACAACAATCCCCACGGACCCTGGCATGACTCCAGTGTTTGTGAAGCAATATCGCTTGCCTCTCGCATCAATGGAGTCCCTTACTGAAATAATTAAGAACCTTGAGTCCCGGGGAATAATCCGTCCAGTCCACAGCACCTTCAATAATCCGGTGCTGGGAATATTGAAGCCAAACGGCCAGTGGAGACTCTGTGCTGACCTCAGGGAGCTCAACAAACGGGTCCATACTTCCCGATGGCCTCTGCCCTACATTGACCAAGGGCTGGCCCAGATCCAGGGGTCACAGGTATTCACTGCAATAGACCTGACCAATGGATACTGGACCGTGCCTGTCAGTAGGGAGGACCAATACAAGCTGGCTTTTACCTTTGGGGGCCAGCAGTACACATGGACCCGGACTCCCTTCGGATACCTCAACTCCGGCAACGAATTCAACATTTTCCTACATAAGGCCATGCCCGACCTGGGTGCGAGGGGTAACCTGGCTTATGTCGATGATGTCCTCATCAAAAGTTCATCTGTGGAGGAACACATAGCGGAGATCCGTTATGTTCTGACACAGTTGAGGGCCGCCGGAGCAAAACTTTCCTTTCAGAAAGCACAGTGGTGTAGAACCCGTGTTAATTTCTTGGGGCATGAGATTACTCCTCAGGGCCTCTGTCCCCAGGAAAAGAAAGTGGAAGCACTTCAGAAACTGAAAGACCCCACAACTCTGCGAGAACTAAGGAGCCTCCTTGGACTGACTAATTACAGCAGGAAGTTCATTGAGGGCTACGCAGAGATTACCAGACCCCTGATTCATCTCCTGAAGGGGGGGGGTCAAGTGGGAATGGGGTCCAGAACAAGCCGAGGCGGTAAAACAACTCAAGAGAAGCCTCTCACAAGCGCCTTGCCTAGCTTACCCTGTCAGAAACAAGGAGTTCTTCCTGGAGACAGGGTTCTCTAATACGTGCTTGACGGCAGTATTATACCAAAAGCATGACAAGGTCAATAAAGTAATCTCCTATGCGAGCAAAACTTTATCCTCTGTGGAGGAAAAATTCAACGATTGTGAGAAGGCACTCCTGGCAACGGTGTGGGCATTGAAGAATTACCGCCCGTTTATCCAGGGGGAACACATCATAGTGGAGACTCCACACCAGCCTCTGCAGTATCTCCAAAGTGATAGAATCCGGACCGGAAATGTGAGTAATTCCCGAATTACTTCCTGGATTCTGTCAATGCAAGGCTTTCCTGTGGAGGTCAGATATGGCCAAAACAAGAAGAGTCCCCTCGCGCAAGGTCTGGCTGACTTGCATGATTGTGCCAGAGAAAACTGTCTCGAGGACGAAAGTCTGAAAATTAAGGACAACATGGAGGCATACCTTAATTCCCCCCACAAAGTCTTTGAAGAGGACAAGTGTGAGGGAATGCCCACTGTCTATGTGGATGGATGCTCTTACCATGTTGACAACAACGGGGAGAAAGAACTGGTGGCCGGCGTAGGGAATGCATGGGTGAATGAGTCCCCAGAACCCTCCGCTGGATACAAAATTGGTCCCCAAAGTAGTCAGGTGGCAGAATTGATGGCTGTGCATCAGGCCATCCTCACTGCTGTCCAGCATCAACTCCACGAACTGGTCATAATCACAGATTCGGATTATGTACGGAACGGGTTCGTGGAGCACCTGGTTAATTGGAAAACCAGAGGCATGTTATGTGCTAACAACAAACCCTTGAAACATGGGAAGTTGATCCAAAACATTGATGATCTGGTCACATCGAATGAGATGACCATCTATTGGAAAAAGATCAAGGGTCATTCCAAAGTAGAGGGACCAGACAAAACTGGAAATGACTTAGCTGATCAGCTGGCCAAAACCGGGGCCATCCAAGGGGATCTAATTGAGATTGAGTCCCTGTTGGGGGAAATCCAGGTCACTGCCATCACTAGGTCCCAGACAAATGCTCACAACGACCTTTCAATTGCACAATGGAGTAAGGAGACCCCTGATGCTGATTTGATTACCGCTCAGAAGGGGGATCCAATTATTGGTAAATTTTACCAGCACCTTGAGGACCCTGAGAACTTTCCCCTGACGGATACCGATTATATTGGGAAAGAGGACCTAAGAGTGTTGATGAAATGTCCAAAAATGTTCCGAATCCAAGACGGTTTGTTGGTAAGGAAATCCAAAGCTGGCCACGATCAGTGGGTGGTTCCTACCTCATTCCGAAGCCTGATGTTAAGTCACGCCCATGATGCGGCCACCGCCGGTCATAGGGGGTTTCACACAACATTGGAAATCTTAAGAGAGGTTGCATACTGGCCACACATGGGGTAGGACCTCGACCAATACTTGAAGGGGTGTCTTGTGTGTGCACAATTTCAGCCATCATCCCTCACGCACCGGGCGCCTTTACAAAAGAGGGGAATGACACTGCCATGGTCAGATTTACAAATCGACTTTGTAGGCCCTGTGATTCGCTCGGCTAGGGGGAATAAGTACATGTTGACCGTGACATGCTTGTTTACCAAGTGGGTGGAATGTCTCCCAGCCCCAAATTGCAAGGCAGAAATTGCAGCTGCCTTGATGATTAACCACATCTTTTCCCGTTTTGGTCTACCTCAAAGGATTGAGTCAGACAGAGGTAGCCACTTCGCCAGTGAAGTAATGACAAAGATGTGGGAGATACTGGGGGTCAAGAGAAAGCTGCATATTGCTTATAGACCAGCTTCTTCTGGGGCAGTAGAGAGATATAACCGAACAATTGTGAGCATATTAAAGAAGTTTGTGGCAGATTCTGGGCCAAGTTGGGATATCCGATTACCTCTGGTCCTAATGGCTATCAGATCTACCCCTTCATCTGCAACCAAAATGTCACCATTTGAGTTGATGACTGGGCGCAAGATGGTGCTTCCTCAGCATTTGCTCTATAGGACCCAAGAGCAGACACTGATAAATGCCTCCACTACTCATGAGTATGTAGAGAATTTAAGGAAACACCTCCAACATGCTTTTGCTTATGCTCAGCGGAATCTAGAAAGATCAGCTGATAGCATGAAGACCCACTATGACCTGAAAACTTCCAGGAAGGAATATCAGGTGGGGGACCGGGTCTATCTATACAACTTCCAAAGGAACCAGGCCAAGCAGCGCAAATTTTTGCCTACATGGAAGGGACCATTCGAGATCATAGACAAAATCTCCCCTGTGGCCTACAAAATCCACATCCCCAAAGGTCCTTTGGCAGCGGGGGAAGACAAGTGGGTCCACATAAACCAGTTGAAATGTTGCCATCCCAGGCACACTCTGCAACAACTGGAGGAATCCTCTGGAATCCTAGCGGGTACTGTCTCAGACTAATTCAGTTCCAACCATAAAACATACCACATCTAGTCTCTAAAATATTGTGATTTGCATGAAACTGTCTCTTAGTTATACTGTTTTTTTTTTTTTCAAAATAAGAATGTAATGTTTCGTGATGATGAAATGCATATGCTGCCCCACTATCTCAACAGTGGTGGAAAAACGTCCATGAGTAGGTATTGCCGCTCTTCCTTTGTCGTCCTAGGAGAAAGAAAACCTGAAGACGGGCCAAGGAGGGCGATCCGGAGACCGGGAACGAAGATCCAATGGGCCCAGTGGACCGCCCAATATTCCCATCAGGACCGGCGAGGAGGACCGATCGATCAGTACCGGATGGAGAAGAAGATGCTGAACTGTGCCATCTACAGAGTAGGAAGAAGATTATGCGGACAGACCGGTGCGTGGGTCAAAACCCTTGGGCACGCGACTCCCCATCGACTCAAATTCAAAGTGCAGTCGCGTGGGGGGGCTTGTTGGGTGTCCTGACCCACGTTTAAGCTTTCATGCTACAACATTTGGTGCTGTGGGCTTAGAAAATTCAAGATGGCGGAAAACCCACATGTGCGCCGAAATCCAGGAAAGCTGCGCAGTTTGTGCGCACACCAAAATGGTGGCCTCACGTGCCACCCACCAGTGCGAGAATGAAAGGCCGGGTTGCCATGAGGGAAATGGGTTGCCAAAGGAAAAACAGTAGCGCCGGTTAGCTTCAAAGCGCTTTAAAACCACCATTGGACTACCCGCACAGTAGTCTGAAACCATTGGGAATGGCAATGCTGATTGCCAAATGCAAACCCATAACTGTGGAGAATTCATTTTCTTAAATCCCAAAAATGGGTGCAGTACCAGTATTCACCACTATCTAAAAGCCGGCGTTTTAAAACCACCCTGTGTTTCTCTGAAGGCAGGCTCAAAATGCCTATTTTTAAACATTGCAACACATCTAAAAACTCACTGGACACCAGCAGACATTTGGTAGAATGGAGTGTTGTGTGCCTACAAAATCTGGGAAATGAAGAGCCCAAAACAATGCTTATAACAAAACTGCTATGGAGTCAGCAGTTTAAGTTGCACTGGATTTAAAGACACTAAAATCGAAAATGTTTAGATTAAATGAGTGACCTATGTTGGGTGTCACATGCCTTTGTAACTGTTGAAATGTCATAGTTTTGCACTTAGAATCAGCATTCTAGCTGCATGTGTAAAATTGCAAGTTAATTTAAAAAGCAACAAAAAAACATGACAGTTAGCTGAAAGTCTGGCTTAAGGAACTTGATTCTGCCTGGCAACTACCCCCATCAGGAGTGAAACTTGAGTCGCAACTGTGTTCCCAGGCCCATCTGCCTTTTTGCTGGCCACACTAAGGATATGCCATCTATCTGATAATTGAATTACCTGTGCTCTACAGGAGCTCTGAACAAAGCCTGTCTTGACTCAGGCAAAGGTTTTATTACAGCGGTCGTAAAATGTAGCTTCCTCTTGGCAGAAGCTGGGAGGAGCACTGCCTGTGAGAGCAAGCTGGCTTGGCAGAACTGGATAAACCAGTATTTCTACCTTGTGCTGAGAGGAAACCACACCCCTTTGGAGCCAGAACATAACTTTAAAAAGATGGATCATTCATAGAGCGGACATTTGAAAATTTTATAAATGATACCATAATTCTTGTGATTTTTCTGCCCACAGTTTAAGAAATCTGAAACTTCATCAGTTAATGTCCATACTCCCTGCGCACATGTATGTAAAGTTGGGTCAATGTCAGAAATTGAAAAATCAGTTAAAAAGTCAATTATGTGCCATTTCTGAATGCAAGCTCTTAGAAACAGCAGATTTGGACAGAGACATGGCTAAATTCAGCCACACCATGTATATGTAATTTCAAACAACTGTGTAACTGTGAAATATGTGTTTTGATCATATATAGATTTGGGTGCACAGATGACAGGAGGAGTGGACTATCTGCAAGCCATAAAATGACATCACTCTGACACAACTTAGCTCCCCCAATCAAATGAGAAATGGAAGTTTGACCAATTAGAAGCTGAGAGAGAGGTAGGGTCAGTGATGCTAGAACACACCCACATTCTAAACACATAAAAGCAGACAGACAGGACAGATAGAGACCTTCAATTACATCTGCCGCTGGAAGCTCTGCCGGAAAAATCCATACTTACCTCCATCAAATTTGAAAGAGCCAACACTTAGACTCCAAGATAAACAGAGACTTCAGAACCTTAACCAGAAAGGCCACTGCCAGCAAGAGTATTTGTCAGCAGGCCTCAAAATATTTTTGCAACTGAACTCTTCAGACAGCCGGCTGACGCCGTCTGAGTTTTGCCAAGAACTTTTGCAAGAACCCGGTGACAGAAATATCCAAAGAGAAGGCAGGACCCGACCCAGAGAACCGGTGCCTAGCAGAGACCAGGCCATTGTATCCAGAGTGCTGACCCCGATGCTGTGAGCAGTTCCAGAGACCAGACGCTGTGCCCAGAGACCGTCCGAAGTCCAGACCTGTTGACCAGATCGTGACAAAGCCGCCTTCCTGTTTAAAATCTCTTGTGAGTACCGCCAAACTGTACCAAACCAAAGCTCTTAGTTTAAATTCATCTAATTCAATCTATTTAACCTAAGTAGAACTGCCTCCTAACTGTCACCTGTCATTCTAGCTGCAAAATCTGCCACTTGTCATTTTCTAGTTGCAAGCTGCACTTGTCTTTTTGAGCTTTTAAAATTTCAAATCTGAAAAACGACCTTTATTCAATCGCTCATATCTCCGCAACCGTTTGTGCTAGAGCAGTAACTTTCATCTGAAAGTTGAGAATCTAAGCTTTTAATCGAACTAAGAACCGCATTCCTACCCCCTATAGTTTTACCGCAATCGCGGAACACGCATCCGCGAATTTTACCGCGATTTGCAAATTTCTCCCCGTGTAAAAACAACTGCTGCTTGCCTTCCATTTGCCAGAAATTCGTTTAACCTGCTAATCATTCCTGAATCATTGCAAGAGTGAGCCTGAGCTAATATTAACTAGATACCATTCACCCTGAACCTCTGAAAGGGAATTAAAAGCATTTTAGCATACTTTTCACTGAATTGCCAGCACATATCAAAGCAATTTGGGCCTGTGTTTTCAAACTTCTGTAGTCTAAGCTCGCTGGGGTGAACTGAATCACATTTGATTGCATTTCTGAGAACTGTGTGTTTTCCTTCCATTTCCTTGCATTGCATAAAGAGGGGGGGAGTGAATAGCCAGAGAAAAGTGATTACATTGTTTGGTTGAAATCATATTGAGTATTTTCTGTACTGCATTCATTGAATATTGCATCCACCTGAGCTTACATAAAGCATTCTGTACCACCTTCTTCTTTTGTTCCTATTCACCTGTGTGCTACCTTATCCATTTCATGTCAACTCCTTATTGATTATAGAGAAGTGTGCTAGTGCCAGATTCTTCGTTGTTAATCTTTATCATATCAGATTAAGTGTGATATTCAATTATTAATTTACTATAAAGCGTGATATCTATATCTATTGTTTAAATTATCAAATAAACCTTTTAACTTGCAAAACAGAACTATTTGTTGGCTCAGTGGGGTCAGGGGGATTCCAAGAGCGGGGTGTTATATAGGGGTAGTCATCCAGAACGCATGAACTGGACATAAAGATATATCAATAAGGGTTTTCATTCAGTATTATAGACTAGGCGTTGACTTAGCTGTAGTGTTGAATTGAATCCTCTTACAGCGTGATGTGTTCTCTTCTTGTGAGTTTAGGGAGTAATCTTGCAGCTGCTTTCTTTCTTTGTTGTAGCTTCCTCAAAAGCTATTTTGGCATTCTGAAGTAGATGCTATTGGCGTAGTCTATTCTTGACACGACAAGTGAGATGATGGTGAGTGTTCTGTGTGTGTAGGAGAAGAAGGGAAGTATCTTCTTGATCATGTGTAGGTGGAAGAAGGATTTCGTAATTACTGCTTTGACTTGTGGTTCTTGTGGTTCTAGTGTAAGCTCTTTGTCCATTAGGCCTCCAAGATTTTTGAGTGACCTATGGTTTTGTGGCTTCCAGTTTCATGTTTAGGTTAACACTGTTGATGGCTCTCCAATTTCTTTTCAGAGTTGGTGGGATTTTAGGGACGTTGAGGGAGATCACAAATGCTATGATGATATGGTCACTCCAGAGGATTTGCATTGGAGGTGCAGTTGTGACCAGGTTTTTGTTGCCGAAGATTGCATCTAGTGCGTGGCATGCTGTGTGCATTGGTCCTTTCACCATTTGTCATAGCCGCTTTGTCACTAGTTGATTTGTTAGTGGTTTGGGTGAGTTGAAATTCTCTTCTTTGAACCAGATGTTGAAGTCTCCATGAATGATCAGGTGGTCATGTTTAATAGCCATGTTGGTGATGGCGTCTATGAAGATGTCTACGAATGTCAGGTTGTAGGTTGGCGGCCTGTAGATTAGAAGCTTTTGGTAGGGAGTTGTGCACTCTACCTTGTAGTTTTGGGTTAGCTAGGTTTCAGTGAGGAATAGGATGTCCATCCCCCCGTCACATAGCAGATCATGTATTTCTTTTGTGTGTTTGTACATAGATCTGGCATTGAACAGGTTGCAGTGTTTCTTTTTGTTTCTTGTGGTCTGTTTGGTCTTTGGCTGTGTTTTTTTGTGGTTATGTTGGTGTTGTTCATTATTACCGCTGGATTTCATGTTTGGGTCTGTTGATGCTGTTTCTTTGTTGAGTAGTTCGGTCAGATTTCGTATTGGATTGATGTCTTCTTCATGGTTGTATCCCTGTTGAGGAGGAGACAAACTTTGGTTATGACAATTTGTTGTGATAAATGGTGTGTTGTTGTCGGTTCCTTCAGGTTTGTTTCTGTGTGTTTTGATTTTTTCTCCCTGGTATGCTGTTGTCCTGCTAATGTTCTTAAGGTTCTTGAGTATCGGTGGCTGTCCAGGTGAGTGGTAGGTTGACAGATAGGGTGCTAGGTAGAGCGATGTTGGTCTTGTTCTCATGAATGTACTTGTTTCTGTGGGGCATGTGGGTCTGTTGTCCCTTGCTATATGCTTCCCATCAGAGGTGTAGTATTCCGAGATTGTTCCACTTCGTTTGTTCTATTTTGGTTGTTCTTTGTGCGTCAGTCTTTCCTAGTACATTGCATTTTTGATGTGTTCTGTTCTGAGAGTGGCTGTATCCCAGGGTGAGGGACTTGTCACTGGGTCGAGCTTTTCCAGGAGACTGGGATATCCCAGCGGTAGGGTGTTGTAGGGGCTGTGGCCTTGCCCTGGCAGTTACTGATTAACTTTGGCAGTCAGAAGTAATCTCTCACTGCCTCAGACTAACCCTGCCTTTCAGGGACTCACCCTGGCAGTAGGCAACTAACTTAGGTGGTTAGTTGTATCAGGCTCACAGCAGTGAGAGCTTCCATGTGGTGGTCAGTAGTTTGATCTTTTCCTTGTGAGTTCCTTTGTATCTGTCTCTTCATGTTGGTTTGTGTACTTTTGTAGTGGTAGTTGTGTAAGGTTCCCACTGTTGGGGGCTTCCCTCTGGTGATCTGTGATGGCATGTGGTTATAGCTTCTTTTGCAGGGTCCTGTCTCTCCTTGAGGGTTCCCGCAAATTTTGAAGTTGTTTTTGTATCGTGTTCACAGTTGAGATGGCCTCCCTCTGATTCCCTTAGGTTTGATCTTCTCTTGTGAGAACCTATATCTTTGTAGTTGTATCAGGAATACAGTGGTGAGAGCCTCCCTCTGGCAACATGCGGCTTAATTAACCCTTATCAGTCGTATCCGTAGGTTTTCTTCCTTTGTATGGCCCTGTATTTCTATTTCTATTGTGTCCAGTAGTGGATAGAGCCTCCTTTGGTGACCTGTGATGGTTAGTTCTTCCCTTGTTGGGTCCTGTGTGGCCGTCTCACCTTGTGGGGTCCATTGGTTGTGTCCTGTGGAATCTGGTTCACTGAGGCGGTATCCTCTTTGTGGAAACCTGTGCTTTGAATTCCCTTGTGGGGTCCTGTGTGGCTGTCTCCATTTTTGGGCTCTTGTGATTTTATTGGGTTCAGCAGTGGTGTGAACCTCTTTTTGGTGGTCTATTGGTGCCCTGTGGTTAGTTCTTCCCTTGTGGGACCTATGTGACTGTCTCTCCTTTTGGGATAGTAGGTTATTTTTTTTATAGTATCTGGTTGTATCTGGCTCAAAGTGGCGGGGGGCCTTCTTTTGGTTACCTATGGTTTTTTAGATGTAGTTATACCTGTCACGACTGTCAATTTCACAATAAGTGTGAATGGTAAATTTGGCACACAGAGGTACTAAGCCATTCGCTTACCTTGGCGACTGTAGACTCCAACCGGAAGACTCAAAGCAGATAGGAAGATTACCCTGAACAAATCCTGACACCTCCGCCCGAGGTAGTGTAACCCGGGTGAGGAAGCAGGATTCCCAGGGAAACCCTCTAATGGGAAGAAAACCCTGGACGACTTTCAGCACGGTGGTCCAGTTGACGGCAGTGGATAGGACAGCTCCGGCAGGAACCCTCAATGGTAACCTCAGAATCTGATCTGTCGATTTGAACAAGGGAAGAAGCAGAGGGAAGTTTAGATGAGAGCGCCAGGTAAGAAAGAAATAAAGAGGTAATGGAAAGCTTCTCACCATCCGAAGATGGATTAGGAGTGATATCCGGAGGTTAATGGAGTAGGTGGGCTTCGGGAGAATCTAGATCGGGATAAATGGGAATAAGACACTGCGATAGAGGTACGAGGGCCCCTAAAGAGCGGGAGACTTACTCAGCTGGAAGGGAGGCAGAGACGGGAATCAAAGGAGAGTAGTCCGTGGAACCGAAGGCGAGCGGGATGAACGGGGATGGAGAAACCGGGGAGAACACTCTACAGAGGATCGAAAAAGACAGGTAAATCAGAATTGTTAGTTTGAAGAGAAAACAAGTGAGTAGGGAGAGAGAGAGATTCAGTAGCGAACTCACGGAGCGCCAAAGGCAGAAGCGACGCAAATTGCCGGTCGCTTGGTTTCCGTATAAAGGGTCACATGATCTCCATGCCACACGTGATCGTCTGTTCGCACGGTATGGGAGCGTGCAACAACTAGACCGCTGCTAGTCGGATGAGGAGAAAGGGAAACCACCCGCCTAGCGGGATGAGTAATCAAGGCACCACACAGACGGGTTCGAGCCCATATAGACCACTTGCGATGAGGTGTAACAGTATGCCCCCTCCTCCGGGAGGGCGCCCCGGGTTTACCCGGATGAAGTAGGAAGAACCGTCGTACCAGACGAGAAGCGTGAACCCCAGAGGCAGGTTCCCAAGTTCTCTCAGCAGGAGAATAACCCTTCCAATCAATAAGAAATTGTAAGCGACCTCGATGGATTCGTGAGTCACAAATAGCCGCAACCTCATATTCAGGACCATCATCCGTGAGAACTGGAGGAGGTAAGGATTCCCCATCACGATGAAAACGATCCTGTACTACAGGCTTGATCTGGGACAGGTGAAAGACTGGATGAATCCGAGACCAGGAAACCGGTAAGGCCAGACGAACAGCAGCAGTGCCTATCTTGGAGAGGATTTGAAAAGGACCAAAGTACTTGGGAGACAATTTAGATGGAACAAAACGACGGGGAAGAAACCTGGACGATAACCAAACAGAATCCCCAACGGTTAAGTTCTGAATGTCTCGTCGATGACGATCAGCATACTTCTTGGCTCGATCCTGAGCTTTTTGTAACGACTGTCTGGCCATCTTCTGCCCTTCATGGATATCAGCAACCAGAAAATCTATACCTGGGCAGCCGGATCCAGAGGGAGACACCGATGGAGCAAATGAAGGATGATACCCATAGGTACAATAGAAGGGAGTGGTTTGTAGAGCAGAATGTAGAGAATTGTTGTATGCGAATTCTGCAAACGGAAGCATTTCCACCCAGTTGTCTTGAGCTGCAGAGATGAAACACCGTAAGTATCCCTCGAGAGTCTGATTTAATCGTTCTGTTTGACCATTTGTCTGGGGGTGAAATCCAGACGAAAGGGCCCGTTTTACCCCTAAAATGTGACAGATCTGTTGCCAATAAAGAGAGGTATACTGAGGACCTCAATCAGATACAATTGTCTCTGGTAGGCCATGGCGAGAAAAGATTTCAGAGAGGAATATCTTGGCCATGGATGGGGCACTGGGTAGTTTTCGTAAAGGAGTAAAATGTGCCAATTTCGTGAAGTAGTCGATGGTGACCATGATGGTAGTCATTTTCGCCGATGGTGGCAGATCAGAAATGAAATCAGTAGAAATTATCTGCCACGGTCGTTCCGGAATAGGCATTCTTGCTAACAGCCCTAATGGGGAGGAACGGGGAGTCTTAGCATGAGCACAAACCCTGCAGGCAGCAACATAGTCCTGGACATCAGATCTCATACTTGGCCACCAGAAATGTCGCTGGATGAGCTCCAAAGTGGGAAGGACTCCTCTATGTCCGGCTGCACGTGAATCATGACAGAATTTTAAAACCTCCAGTTGTAGTGAAGGAATAGGAATCAAAACCTGAGTACCATGAAAGTAATATTCTGCTTCCTTGGATAGTTGGTGAAGAGAAGCCAAGTCTTCACAGAGTGATTTATTACATCTGGAGGCTGATTGTATCTCTTGAAGGAAATCAGTCAGAACTGCGACAAAACTAGCGTTGGGAAACATCTTTTCTGGACGAAAGGAAGAAGCTGGAGAATCCTTGCGGGATAGAGCGTCTGCTCTGAGATTTTGTCTGCCAGGCCAGTAAACAAACTCTATTCGATAGGGTAAAAAGAAATATGCCCAACGTGCTTGCCTGCTGTTAGTGGTGTAAGCGTTTTGGAGAACCTTGAGGTTTTGGTGGTCAGTACGCACCAAGACTGGAAAGGGGGAACCCAATAACAAATGTCTCCATTCTTCAAAGGCGCGTTTGATGGCCAATAGTTCTTTCTCGAGAACAGAATAATTTGTTTCAGCGGAACTGAAGGTTTTTGATAGGTATGCTACTGGTCTCTCTTCGCCATGAGCAGAGGACTGTAGAAGCACAGCCCTTAATGCATTTTGGGAAGCATCTGTTTCCACTATGAATTGTTTAGCTTGATCTGGATTGATCAAAACGGTCTCTGATGTAAACAGTTTCTTCAGAATATCAAATGCTTTCTGGGCTGCTTCGTCCCAAACAAATGAGACACCCTTTTTGAGAAGACGGGTCAAAGGAAGGATGATTTCAGAGAAGAATGGGATGAATTTCCGATAGAAATTGGTGAATCCCAGAAACCTCTGAATTTCTTTTACTCCTGTTGGACTGGGCCACTCTATCACTGCGGAGATCTTTCTTGGGTCCATGGCGATTCCCTGGGACGATAGAACAAAGCCCAAGTAAGTGACCTGTCCTTGGTGGAACTCACACTTAGATGCCTTGCAGTAGAGATGATTGGATTGAAGGCGTTCGAGTACAGTATTGACATGATTGATGTGTTCGTCCTTGTTGTTGGAGAAAATGAGAATGTCATCGAGATAAATGATCACATACCGGAATAGAATGTCAGCGAATAAGTGGTCCATAAATCTCTGGAATACTGCTGGAGCATTAACTAACCCGAATGGCATTACGTGGTATTCGTAATGTCCGAAAGGAGTGCGGAAAGCAGTCTTCCACTCGTCTCCGGGTGCGATACGGATGAGATGATATGCTCCACGAAGATCTAATT
This sequence comes from Ambystoma mexicanum, assembly GCF_040938575.1. Taxonomy (NCBI): domain Eukaryota; kingdom Metazoa; phylum Chordata; class Amphibia; order Caudata; family Ambystomatidae; genus Ambystoma; species Ambystoma mexicanum. The sequence continues at coordinate 149,614,921 of NC_090933.1, forward strand.
TGGTATACCATGAGGCCCCTCTAACAGCTTCGATAATATCAGTGATGAGTGGCATCGGATACTTGTCTGCGGTTGTTATCTTGTTGAGACCCCGATAATCTATACAGGGACGGAGCTCTTCTGAATCTTTTTTGGGAATGAAGAAGAGAGATGCCCCTGCTGGAGACACTGATTCAGAAATGAGGCCATTCCTCAAATGGGTTTGCAGATAGTCCTTCAATACGGCTTTTTCTCTTTGAGAAAGTACATACATTCGGCCAAAAGGTATAGGTTGATCGGGAAGCAGATCGATATGACAGTCATCTCTGCGATGAGGAGGTAAGGTAGGAAAATCCGGATTATCAAAAACGGATCGGTAGAGTAGATGACAGTCAGGAATCTCAAGATGATTGATGGAGGATACAGTGGGTTTGAGGGTCTGATCCGAAGGTATTCGGATTCCTACTGATTCGAGGGAAAGGCAGTGATGAACACAATAATCCGATCCTAAAAACAAAGTACCAGCAGTCCAGTTTATGAATGGATTATGTAGTCGTAGCCAAGGAAGTCCAAGGATGATTGGGTAATGGGCCGTTCTTATGACATCAAAAACCAATCTTTCCATATGACCCGAGATAGAACAAATAAGTGGAATGGTTTGTTCTTTAACAGGTCCAGAACTCAAAGGTGTGCCATCAACCCCCTGTATCGGAGTTATCAACGTCTTTGGTACCTGAGAGATATTGTGTATCTTAGCCCACTCTACATCGATATAGTTACCGGCTGCTCCACAGTCAATAAGCGCCGGAATACCTGGGATAGTCCTTTCAGACAGCTGGATAGAAAGAGAGACGACCACCATGGACTGTTTAGTGAGTGAATCGTCAAGAGACATATTGGTCGCATACGGGGAAGAAAGTTGTTTGGCACTTACCGGTCTTCCCCTCACGGTAAGGCTTTGGAGTTTTCCGACTTAGGGAAAGAAGGACGGCGAGGGGGAACCAGATGACAATCCTTCAACACATGAGTCGAAGATCCACAATACATACATAGCTTTAAAGACTTTCTCCTCTCCCTTTCGGCAGCCGTAATAGGTCCACGGATGGTCCCAATTTGCATGGGTTCTTCAGATGAAGACAAACTTTTTTGAAGCGAATGGGACTGCTCCAACTGAAATCGTGTTGTTCCTTTCCCTTTCTTCCTTTCATATGCCCTCTCATGCATGCAATAGTCAATTTGCATGGCTAGGGTGATCATGTCGGCTAGATTAGCAGGACGAGGAACTTTAGAGACTTCATCTTTAAGTTCGTCTGTAAGACCTCTCAGAAATAATGTAAGTAGGCCTTCATCTGGCCATTCTAGTTCAGAGGAGAGTTGTTTAAACTGTGTGATGTACCAGAGTAATTCTTTGTTTCCTTGTTTGAGATCTAAAAGGCGTTCTTGTGTGGCAACTGTTATCTCCTTTCTTCCGAACATGGTTTTGAGGCTATTAGTAAAGGCAGCGTAAGAATCGAGAATTGCATTGTTGGACGTAACTAGAGGGGTTGCCCAAGCCAAGGCTGGTCCCGAAAGACGTGATATCAAATATCCAACCTTATCTTTGTCGGTCGGAAAAAAGCGAGACTTAAATGTAAACAAGACGGTACAACTGTCAAGGAATTCCTTTAATTTGTAGGGATCCCCGTCGTACATAAGGGAATGCACAGAGGACGGAGGGGTATCGGAAAACACTCTGTCTACACGATTACGTAGTTGAGCATTGTCTTGTTTAAGGGATTGGACTTCTAGCGACATGGCCTGCATGGCAGCCATTAACTGCTGCATTTGTTGTTCCATTTGGAATAACAATCGCCAAGAGCGATACCGATAGTATCTATTATGGGCGTCGCTTACTGTCACGACTGTCAATTTCACAATGAGTGTAAATGGTAAATTTGGCACACAGAGGTACTAAGCCATCCGCTTACCTTGGCGACTGTAGACTCCAACCGGAAGACTCAAAGCAGATAGGAAGATTACCCTGAACAAATCCTGACACCTCCGCCCGAGGTAGTGTAACCCGGGTGAGGAAGCAGGATTCCCAGGGAAACCCTCTAATGGGAAGAAAACCCTGGACGACTTTCAGCACGGTGGTCCAGTTGACGGCAGTGGATAGGACAGCTCCGGCAGGAACCCTCAATGGTAACCTCAGAATCTGATCTGTCGATTTGAACAAGGGAAGAAGCAGAGGGAAGTTTAGATGAGAGCGCCAGGTAAGAAAGAAATAAAGAGGTAATGGAAAGCTTCTCACCATCCGAAGATGGATTAGGAGTGATATCCGGAGGTTAATGGAGTAGGTGGGCTTCGGGAGAATCTAGATCGGGATAAATGGGAATAAGACACTGCGATAGAGGTACGAGGGCCCCTAAAGAGCGGGAGACTTACTCAGCTGGAAGGGAGGCAGAGACGGGAATCAAAGGAGAGTAGTCCGTGGAACCGAAGGCGAGCGGGATGAACGGGGATGGAGAAACCGGGGAGAACACTCTACAGAGGATCGAAAAAGACAGGTAAATCAGAATTGTTAGTTTGAAGAGAAAACAAGTGAGTAGGGAGAGAGAGAGATTCAGTAGCGAACTCACGGAGCGCCAAAGGCAGAAGCGACGCAAATTGCCGGTCGCTTGGTTTCCGTATAAAGGGTCACATGATCTCCATGCCACACGTGATCGTCTGTTCGCACGGTATGGGAGCGTGCAACAACTAGACCCCTGCTAGTCGGATGAGGAGAAAGGGAAACCACCCGCCTAGCGGGATGAGTAATCAAGGCACAACACAGACGGGTTCGAGCCCATATAGACCACTTGCGATGAGGTGTAACAATACAACTATTTCGGCCGGGCCTTCCATCATGGCCGCCGCACGTCTACACTCAATGAGGACTTCTGCCATCCCATCCTGGAGCCCGCCTCTGCTGAATGCAGATTGGCAGAGGCTTACCTTTTCTTCATTGACATGATATGATATGATATGGCATTTATAATGCACTTATACACAAGTGTTTCAAGGCGTGACGAGGTAAGGGAGGGGGAACAGAGGGAAGGCAGAGACAATGATCTTACGAGGCCAGGTGACATTGAGATCGTGCAAGTGTAGGGAAGGGGGAGAGGGAGAAGTGTGGGGGATAGGGAAGGGGGCAGTGCAGTACATAGGATAACAGTAAAAATAAATAAAAACAATAAATAAAATAAATAAAAAGTGCGGCCAGCTGATGCCATTGTAGGCCCAGGAGCCAGCAGGGGATGCCGCCTCCCTCAAAGGGCCACCTGTAAGGGCTTTGTTTTTACCCTCTCTGTCTGTCCTTTGCTCTCCATCTGGCACAAGGGGAACATCCTGACTCAGGAGCCCGTCAGGGGCGTCATTCAACTATTTCGGCTGGGCCTTCCATCATGGCCACTGCACTTCTACACTCAACAAGTACTTCTGCCATCCCATCCTGGAGCCTGTCTCTGCTGAATGCAGATTGTCTGAGGCTCGGCTTTTCTGCACTGTACATCCGGGATGTGGCAGACGATGCCGGCCCCCTTGAAGGGCCACCAATAAGGACCTTGTTTTTACCCTGTCTGGGCCTGTGTGGGCACGGAGGGCCCTGCCCTCCTATCAGCTATCACCGAACTGTAAGAAGTATGCCTGTTCTCTTTTGCACTGCTACGGCAGCTGCACTTAGCTGGCAAGATTTTGTCTCCTGTTTTCCCCTTTCTCGTATTCAGCTTCCCTTCTCCTCCCTTGTCCCTTTCCCATGCCATGTGACGTGTGAAGGTTGTACTTGACCCCTTTACCTGCCATCTTGTTGCATCCCTGAATTCACTACGCTCTGACTGCAATGTTAGCCTCGTTGATCGACGTGATTTCACTCTGGCTGGGTCTCCTGTAAATCACCCACTTCCGATGCGGCCGCTCCAGTCCTCCCCCGTCTGGAATTGTCCGTCAAACCTCTCTGTCTCCGTTTCCTCGCAATCCGTTGTTTCTTCCTCCGTCCCTCCTGGGCTCCAAACTGCTGTTGTTCAGAACTCCACCACATCTGACTGCATTACGGTTTGCCAAACCATGCCTTCGCGTTGCCACTATGGGCCATGCATACAGGCCTGCATCGACAATTTGACTTTTTACCATTCCGTGCTGCCCCTGCATCCTACCCTAATGCATCCTTGTATTTTATCTGATCTCGTTTTTGCATTTGCTTTCCGAATGTAGCAGCCTGGCACAGCATTGTATTTCTCCTGTCTGTAACTACTATGTTTACACTTTTTCTCCTTTTGTTTATCTTCTATACTGCTACTCAATTTTAATTTTTCATACTTACATGCTCCTCCTGATGTCTCCTTATCTTATTCTTGTGTCACATGCTTGTTTCGTGCCTGATGTTTTCAGTCCAATGTTGCTTCTGCATCTTGAGGTGTGGTTGTCGCCTAATGTCCACCCATGCCAACTGTCACCTTTTTCCAGCCTTTCTAACTTGAGCCTGCACACGCTTCTCTTACTGTACCTTCTACTCCCATCTTTACATCGCTCCTGCCTGCATTACCCCTCCTCCTTCTCCCCCACTGCATTCCTAGCACCCTCTTAATTAATCTCTCTGCACCGACATCTCCTGCCTACCAGCCCCTCGGACTTCGAGGTGTACATCTTACACTCCTATGGGCCGTTACCTTTCTTCTGAACCCATCTGGCTCCCTATTGTTGCATCTACTCTGTGATTCCATTGTTATGTTGCCCCGCTCCTGAGGTGAGGAAGTCCAATGTTTTCACCTTCTACATACTTGCATCTTTATACTTCCTGTAACCTATTATACTTTGTTGTGATGAGCTGTGTCCCAGGACAGCCCATCTTTTAACTTGTTTTGCACCTAATGTACCTCTCTCCTTCCTCCCCTCCTGCACTTCCCTTCCTGCTCCTCTCCCTTTTTATGTTTCAGCACTTGCACAATCTGAATTGCCTCATAGCCTAGTAGGATTGTTTTTATTTGTTTTTCGTCCCTTTCTACAATTCCCACACTTCCCCTCCTCCCCATCTCCCCTGTGTTCATGCTATAACACTTGCACGTTCCAAATGTTTCAAGACCTTTTAAGAACATTTATTTATTTCAGATTTCTTCCTCATCCCTGTTCCCCCTTGTCTTGATGTGCTTTGAAACATAATGTGTGCTGTATAGTGTGCATTACAAATAACCAATAAATATACAAATAAATAGCATAAATCTGTTTCAGAGTGGCAAAGACTTCCCTTAGGTGGTGAATTGTGGTTTGATATGTATTTCCTTGAGGGTTCATGTGTAGGTGTCTCTTCTTGTATGGCCCTGTAGTGGGTTGTATTGGGTTCCCAGCAGCAAGGGCCCCCCAGTGGTATCTCTGGTGGCTTGTGATTATATCTGACCTTGAGGGTCCTGTGTCACTGTGTCTCCTTGTGGGCTCCTGCAGTTTTGTAGTTGTGTTTGTATCGTGTTCACAGTTGCGAAAGCTCCTTCCGATTCCCTTAGGTTTGATCTTTCCTTGTGGGTACGGTATCCAGTGATTTTCTCGATAACCTTGTGGTAGAGGCATTTTTTAACAAACATTTTTGCCAAAATAAAACTGATTTTTTTTAAATATATAAATGGGGCTAAGGGGTTAAAACAGGTGGGAGGAGTTAAGGGGGGGTTAAAACCATGGGTAAACTCGAGGGATTGGAGTGGTGAGCCCCCCAAAATAAATATATATATAATTCCTTTTTTTTGCAGCAAACATGTTTCGGTAAAAAATGCCTCTACTAAAACGTTATAGGTAAAATCACATAGAACATTGGAACCTGTAATTTTGTAGTTGTATCGGGTTCACAATGGCAAAAGCCTCTCTTTGGTGACTTGTTTTGTCACGTGGTTACTCCTTCCTTTGTGGGGGTTCAGTGTGTATGTCTTTCCTCATGAGGTGTGATGTCCTTATGAGGTGTGACAGTTCACTGGGTGATGGAGCCCTTTCCAGGAGGGTAGGGAGGTGTGGCCGCTGCATAATAGTCCCTCTACAGTTGGTTTAATATGTAAGGACCTCATGGGGAAGGACTCCCCCTCTGGGAATAAGGATGACCACCTGGGTTCAATGGAACAGTTTCACACCCCAACAATTCCTAGACCCCCCCTCTCCAGACCAAACCACTTTGTTTAAAGCAGACAAATGTATTACTGTAGTGCATGGGATACAGCCAAACCAGAAAGTACTAGGACGAAGAATAGCACAAAAGACCTGAAGATTACTGACAGTGATAGTACTGGTTCGAGGTGGCCCCGAGGATGCATAAAGATCAAGGTGTCAAAAGAAACAAAGGACTCTGACAATCCACCAGGGAGGGACTCACAACAATATATAAGAAGAAACAATGGACCAAAAAAGTTGTCAAGCCCAGCTGGGAGAGGCAACAGGTGTGGAAACCATCCAGAGTGGGAGTTTCAAATCCTGTCGGCAGACCGGAGGAATAGGAGAGTGAAGGACGTCGATGAATAGCTGAGGGAGTACTCTGTGGGTATACCCGGAGCGGACCCGAACAGGAGAAGAGAACTTAGTAGTACAACAGAGCATGGAGCCGCTGCAGTACTTCAGAAGCAGAGGAGAACAAACCGAAGAGCAAGAGAGACAGACCGCCGTCCCAGGAAGCCCTGGTTTTGTACCGAAGTCCCAGAGAATTTAACGGGAGGTACAAGTAACCCGGAGGGGACAGAGGGGTGGAAAAGAGGTAGACTCGAGTGGCTCTCCTCTGGCCCATTAGTAACAACCAAACTATTGAGAAGAGTGGAGTGAGCATCCGAGGAGAGCTTCCTCTTCGCAGTGACAACAATAAGCCCACTGACCACCAGTGATGGGTCGAGATCGTTAACAGTATTGAATCAGGCATCCAAGGAGAACTTCCTCACAACAGTAGCAGTAACAAGCCCACTGACCCAACAGAAACGGAAAAGTGCAACAGAGGCATGTTTCCTCCCTACAGTGGCAGGCATAAGACCACTGACCCAAGTTGAGTGTTTCCTCACCACAGTAGCATCCTAAGGCCATTTACCAAAACTCCAACCAAGAATATAAAGACCACATAAAAGGAGTATCTCCTCTTCGCAGTGATAGTCAAAAGACCACTTACCAAATCTCAAGGGAACTGTTCATGGGGAATAATATCCCTTACCATACCAAGAAGGCATTAAGAGGTTAGACAATGGAAGCTTTTGGGACCTCTTGAAGAAAGCTTGCCAGAAGCTACAAGAGTTACAGACACAGCCCTCTGTTTTTCATATTTCCTATGGGAGGGAGTTCAAGATTTTCACTGCTATGTAGGCGAATGCTGATCCCCAACATTTTTTGTTTTGAGTATTGTTTTGGTTCGAGGCCAATGTTTTTGCTGGATCTCAGTGTTCATGTTGGTGTGTAGATGGATATTTTCTTCTGTATGAATTCCACTCCTTGGCCATGAGTCTCTCTGTGGGTTATGCAGAGAGTTTTGAAGAAGATTCGTTTTTTTGACCGGTAGCCAATGCAGCTTTCTTAGCGCTGGCGTGATGTGTTCTCTTCTAGTGAGTTTAGGGAGTAATCTTGCAGCTGCTTTCTTTCTTTGTTGTAGCTTCCTCAAAAGCTATTTTGGCATTCTGAAGTAGATGCTATTGGCGTAGTCTATTCTTGACATGACAAGTGAGATGATGGTGAGTGTTCTGTGTGTGTAGGAGAAGAAGGGAAGTATCTTCTTGATCATGTGTAGGTGGAAGAAGGATTTCGTAATTACTGCTTTGACTTGTGGTTCTTGTGGTTCTAGTGTAAGCTCGTTGTCCATTAGGCCTCCAAGATTTTTAAGTGAGCTATGGTTTTGTGGCTTCCAGTTTCATGTTTAGGTTAACACTGTTGATGGCTCTCCAATTTCTTTTCAGATTTGGTGGGATTTTAGGGACGTTGAGGGAGATCACAAATGGTATGATGATATGGTCACTGCAGAGGATTTGCATTGGAGGTGCAGTTGTGACCAGGTTTTTGTTGCCGAAGATTGCATCTAGTGTGTGAACTGCTGTGTGCATTGGTCCTTTCACCATTTGTCATAGCCGCTTTGTCACTAGTTGATTTGTTAGTGGTTTGGGTGAGTTGAAATTCTCTTCTTTGAACCAGATGTTGAAGTCTCCATGAATGATCAGGTGGTCATGTTTAATAGCCATGTTGGTGATGGCGTCTATGAAGATGTCTACGAATGTCAGGTTGTAGGTTGGCGGCCTGTAGATTAGAAGCTTTTGGTAGGGAGTTGTGCACTCTACCTTGTAGTTTTGGGTTAGCTAGGTTTCAGTGAGGAATAGGATGTCCATCCCCCCGTCACATAGCAGTTCATGTATTTCTTTTGTGTGTTTGTACATAGATCTGGCATTAAACAGGTTGCAGTGTTTCTTTTTGTTTCTTGTGGTCTGTTTGGTCTTTGGCTGTGTTTTTTTGTGGTTATGTTGGTGTTGTTCATTATTACCGCTGGATTTCATGTTTGGGTCTGTTGATGCTGTTTCTTTGTTGAGTAGTTCGGTCAGATTTCGTATTGGATTGATGTCTTCTTCATGGTTGTCTCCCTGTTGAGGAGGAGACAAAATGGTGTGTTGTTGTCGGTTCCTTCAGGTTTGTTTCTGTGTGTTTTAATTTTTTCTCCCTGGTATGCTGTTGTCCTGCTAATGTTCTTAAGGTTCTTGAGTATCGGTGGCTGTCCAGGTGAGTGGTAGGTTGACAGATAGGGTGCTAGGTAGAGCGATGTTGGTCTTGTTATCATGAATGTACTTGTTTCTGTGGGGCATGTGGGTCTGTTGTCCCTTGCTATATGCTTCCCATCAGAGGTGTAGTATTCCGAGATTGTTCCACTTCGTTTGTTCTATTTTGGTTGTCTTTGTGCGTCAGTCTTTCCTAGTACATTGCATTTTGATGTGTTCTGTTCTGAGAGTGGCTGTATCCCAGGGTGAAGGACTTGTCACTGGGTCGAGCTTTTCCAGGAGACTGGGATATCCCAGCGGTAGGGTGTTGTAGGGGCTGTGGCCTTGCCCTGGCAGTTACTGATTAACTTTGGCAGTCAGAAGTAATCTCTCACTGCCTCAGACTAACCCTGCCTTTCAGGGACTCACCCTGGCAGTAGGCAACTAACTTAGGTGGTTAGTTGTATCAGGCTCACAGCAGTGAGAGCTTCCGTGTGGTGGTCAGTAGTTTGATCTTTTCCTTGTGAGTTCCTTTGTATCTGTCTCTTCATGATGGTTTGTGTACTTTTGTAGTGGTAGTTGTGTAAGGTTCCCACTGTTGGGGGCTTCCCTCTGGTGATCTGTGATGGCATGTGGTTATAGCTTCTTTTGCAGGGTCCTGTCTCTCCTTGAGGGTTCCCGCAAATTTTGAAGTTGTTTTTGTATCGTGTTCACAGTTGAGATGGCCTCCCTCTGATTCCCTTAGGTTTGATCTTCTCTTGTGAGAACCTATATCTATGTAGTTGTATCAGGAATACAGTGGTGAGAGCCTCCCTCTGGCAACATGCGGCTTAATTAACCCTTATCAGTCGTATCCGTAGGTTTTCTTCCTTTGTATGGCCCTGTGTTTCTATTTCTATTGTGTCCAGTAGTGGATAGAGCCTCCTTTGGTGACCTGTGATGGTTAGTTCTTCCCTTGTTGGGTCCTGTGTGGCCGTCTCACCTTGTGGGGTCCATTGGTTGTGTCCTGTGGAATCTGGTTCACTGAGGCGGTATCCTCTTTGTGGAAACCTGTGCTTTGAATTCCCTTGTGGGGTCCTGTGTGGCTGTCTCCATTTTTGGGCTCTTGTGATTTTATTGGGTTCAGCAGTGTTGTGAACCTCTTTTTGGTGGTCTATTGGTGCCCTGTGGTTAGTTCTTCCCTTGTGGGACCTATGTGACTGTCTCTCCTTTTGGGTTTAGTAGGTTATTTTTTTTTTATAGTATCTGGTTGTATCTGGCTCAAAGTGGCGGGGGGCCTTCTTTTGGTTACCTATGGTTTTTTAGATGTAGTTATACAACTATTTCGGCCGGGCCTTCCATCATGGCCGCCGCACGTCTACACTCAATGAGGACTTCTGCCATCCCATCCTGGAGCCCGCCTCTGCTGAATGCAGATTGGCAGAGGCTTACCTTTTCTTCATTGACATGATATGATATGATATGATATGGCATTTATAATGCACTTATACACAAGTGTTTCAAGGCGCGACGAGGTAAGGGAGGGGGAACAGAGGGAAGGCAGAGACAATGATCTTACGAGGCCAGGTGACATTGAGATCGTGCAAGTGTAGGGAAGGGGGAGAGGGAGAAGTGTGGGGGATAGGGAAGGGGGCAGTGCAGTACATAGGATAACAGTAAAAATAAATAAAAACAATAAATAAAATAAATAAAAAGTGCGGCCAGCTGATGCCATTGTAGGCCCAGGAGCCAGCAGGGGATGCCGCCTCCCTCAAAGGGCCACCTGTAAGGGCTTTGTTTTTACCCTCTCTGTCTGTCCTTTGCTCTCCATCTGGCACAAGGGGAACATCCTGACTCAGGAGCCCGTCAGGGGCGTCATTCAACTATTTCGGCTGGGCCTTCCATCATGGCCACTGCACTTCTACACTCAACAAGTACTTCTGCCATCCCATCCTGGAGCCTGTCTCTGCTGAATGCAGATTGTCTGAGGCTCGGCTTTTCTGCACTGTACATCCGGGATGTGGCAGACGATGCCGGCCCCCTTGAAGGGCCACCAATAAGGACCTTGTTTTTACCCTGTCTGGGCCTGTGTGGGCACGGAGGGCCCTGCCCTCCTATCAGCTATCACCGAACTGTAAGAAGTATGCCTGTTCTCTTTTGCACTGCTACGGCAGCTGCACTTAGCTGGCAAGATTTTGTCTCCTGTTTTCCCCTTTCTCGTATTCAGCTTCCCTTCTCCTCCCTTGTCCCTTTCCCATGCCATGTGACGTGTGAAGGTTGTACTTGACCCCTTTACCTGCCATCTTGTTGCATCCCTGAATTCACTACGCTCTGACTGCAATGTTAGCCTCGTTGATCGACGTGATTTCACTCTGGCTGGGTCTCCTGTAAATCTCCCACTTCCGATGCGGCCGCTCCAGTCCTCCCCCCTCTGGAATTGTCCATCAAACCTCTCTGTCTCATTTTCCTCGCAACCCGTTGTTTCTTCCTCCGTCCCTCCTGGGCTCCAAACTGCTGTTGTTCAGAACTCCACCACATCTGACTGCATTACGGTTTGCCAAACCATGCCTTCGCGTTGCCACTATGGGCCATGCATACAGGCCTGCATCGACAATTTGACTTTTTACTATTCCGTGCTGCCCCTGCATCCTACCCTAATGCATCCTTGTATTTTATCTGATCTCGTTTTTGCATTTGCTTTCCGAATGTAGCAGCCTGGCACAGCATTGTATTTCTCCTGTCTGTAACTACTATGTTCACACTTTTTCTCCTTTTGTTTATCTTCTATACTGCTACTCAATTTTAATTTTTCATACTTACATGCTCCTCCTGATGTCTCCTTATCTTATTCTTGTGTCACATGCTTGTTTCTTGCCTGATGTTTTCAGTCCAATGTTGCTTCTGCATCTTGAGGTGTGGTTGTCGCCTAATGTCCACCCATGCCAACTTTCACCTTTTTCCAGCCTTTCTAACTTGAGCCTGCACACGCTTCTCTTACTGTACCTTCTTCTCCCATTTTTACATCGCTCCTGCCTGCATTACCCCTCCTCCTTCTCCCCCACTGCATTCCTGTGCACCCTCTTAATTAATCTCTCTGCACCGACATCTCCTGCCTACCAGCCCCTCGGACTTCGAGGTGTACATCTTACACTCCTATGGGCCGTTACCTTTCTTCTGAACCCATCTGGCTCCCTATTGTTGCATCTACTCTGTGATTCCATTGTTATGTTGCCCCGCTCCTGAGGTGAGGAAGTCCAATGTTTTCACCTTCTACATACTTGCATCTTTATACTTCCTGTAACCTATTATACTTTGTTGTGATGAGCTGTGTCCCAGGACAGCCCATCTTTTAACTTGTTTTGCACCTAATGTACCTCTCTCCTTCCTCCCCTCCTGCACTTCCCTTCCTGCTCCTCTCCCTTTTTATGTTTCAGCACTTGCACAATCTGAATTGCCTCATAGCCTAGTAGGATTGTTTTTATTTGTTTTTCGTCCCTTTCTACAATTCCCACACTTCCCCTCCTCCCCATCTCCCCTGTGTTCATGCTATAACACTTGCACGTTCCAAATGTTTCAAGACCTTTTAAGAACATTTATTTATTTCAGATTTCTTCCTCATCCCTGTTCCCCCTTGTCTTGATGTGCTTTGAAACATAATGTGTGCTGTATAGTGTGCATTACAAATAACCAATAAATATACAAATAAATAGCATAAATCTGTTTCAGAGTGGCAAAGACTTCCCTTAGGTGGTGAATTGTGGTTTGATATGTATTTCCTTGAGGGTTCATGTGTAGGTGTCTCTTCTTGTATGGCCCTGTAGTGGGTTGTATTGGGTTCCCAGCAGCAAGGGCCCCCCAGTGGTATCTCTGGTGGCTTGTGATTATATCTGACCTTGAGGGTCCTGTGTCACTGTGTCTCCTTGTGGGCTCCTGCAGTTTTGTAATTGTGTTTGTATCGTGTTCACAGTTGCGAAAGCTCCTTCCGATTCCCTTAGGTTTGATCTTTCCTTGTGGGTACGGTATCCAGTGATTTTCTCGATAACCTTGTGGTAGAGGCATTTTTTAACAAACATTTTTGCCAAAATAAAACTGATTTTTTTAAAATATATAAATGGGGCTAAGGGGTTAAAACAGGTGGGAGGAGTTAAGAGGGGGTTAAAACCATGGGTAAACTCGAGGGATTGGAGTGGTGAGCCCCCCAAAAAAAAAAATATATAATTCCTTTTTTTTCCAGCAAACATGTTTCGGTAAAAAATGCCTCTACTAAAACGTTATCAGTAAAATCACATAGAACATTGGAACCTGTCATTTTGTAGTTGTATCGGGTTCACAATGGCAAAAGCCTCTCTTTGGTGACTTGTTTTGTCACGTGGTTAGTCCTTCCTTTGTGGGGGTTCAGTGTGTATGTCTTTCCTCATGAGGTGTGATGTCCTTATGAGGTGTGACAATTCACTGGGTGATGGAGCCCTTTCCAGGAGGCTAGGGAGTGTGGCCGCTGCATAATAGTCCCTCTACAGTTGGTTTAATATGTAAGGACCTCATGGGGAAGGACTCCCCCTCTGGGAATAAGGATGACCACCTGGGTTCAATGGAACAGTTTCACACCCCAACAATTCCTAGACCCCCCCTCTCCAGACCAAACCACTTTGTTTAATGCAGACAAATGTATTACTGTAGTGCATGGGATACAGCCAAACCAGAAAGTACTAGGACGAAGAATAGCACAAAAGACCTGAAGATTACTGACAGTGATAGTACTGGTTCGAGGTGGCCCCGAGGATGCATAAAGATCAAGGTGTCAAAAGAAACAAAGGACTCTGACAATCCACCAGGGAGGGACTCACAACAATATATAAGAAGAAACAATGGACCAACAAAGTTGTCAAGCCCAGCTGGGAGAGGCCACAGGTGTGGAAACCATCCAGAGTGGGAGTTTCAAATCCTGTCGGCAGACCGGAGGAATAGGAGAGTGAAGGACTTCGATGAATAGCTGAGGGAGTACTCTGTGGGTATACCCGGAGCGGACCCGAACAGGAGAAGAGAACTTAGTAGTGCAACAGAGCATGGAGCCGCTGCAGTACTTCAGAAGCAGAGGAGAACAAACCGAAGAGCAGGAGAGACAGACCGCAGTCCCAGGAAGCCCTGGTTGTGTACCGAAGTCCCAGAGAATTTAACGAGAGGTACAAGTAACCCGGAGGGGACAGAGGGGTGGAAAAGAGGTAGACTCGAGTGGCTCTCCTCTTGCCCATTAGTAACAACCAAACTATTGAGAATAGTGGAGTGAGCATCCGAGGAGAGCTTCCTCTTCGCAGTGACAACAATAAGCCCACTGACCACCAGAGATGGGTCGAGATCGTTAACAGTATTGAATCAGGCATCCAAGGAGAACTTCGACACAACAGTGGCAGTAACAAGCCCACTGACCCAACAGAAACGGAAAAGTGCAACAGAGGCATGTTTCCTCCCTACAGTGGCAGGCATAAGACCACTGACCCACGTTGAGTGTTTCCTCACGACAGTAGCATCCTAAGGCCATTTACCAAAACTCCAACCAAGAATATAAAGACCACATCAAAGGAGTATCTCCTCTTTGCAGTGATAGTCAAAAGACCACTTACCAAATCTCAAGGGAACTGTTCATAGGGAATAATATCCCTCACCATACCAAGAAGGCATTAAGAGGTTAGACAATGGAAGCTTTTGGGACCTCTTGAAGAAAGCTTGCCAGAAGCTACAAGAGTTACAGACACAGCTCTCTAATAAGAGGAGAAAAAGCAGGGAGGCATTTTCCTGGACCTTAAAGAAACCAGGAGAAGTCACCCGGTGTGAGAACATTTCTTTTGCTTCGAACTTTCGGAGTTTACCAGGAGAAGGAAGGCCTTCTCTGGGACTTTTTACCTTACCGGATACCATGAGAAGGCAGTCATTCTCCTGGTGGAAGAACTTTATGTTATTTAGAATTTCTTAGATTTAAGTGTAAGGGATAGAAGCAGGGTTTTGGACAAGAACGGATTATCATGTGATGTACATTCTGACATTTCCTTAATCTCCTAGTTTAGGCAGGAAGCCCCCTCATAGAGACAGGGATAGTTAGATTTTATGGTTTTGAAATACAAGTCTATGGGCCTCATTACGACCCAGCGGGAAAACCATGGTGCTAATAGCACTATGGTCCATGGCGATAACTTACCGACTCCGCCATGGAGAAAGGGGGAATTACCACCCCATTACAAGGTTGGCGGGGCGGTTATTCCCCCTTCCTCCATGGCCCTTCCACATTCCCATTTTTGCCTCATAGGGCTCAAAGGGAATTTGGAAGGCGCTAAGTACGGTAGGGTACTTAGCACCAAGGTCCCTTTGCGGGTCCCTACTTTAACGGCTGGTGTAGACCAGCCGTTAAGGTCGGGTCCCACAAAGGGACCTCATAATCAGGCGCTAATGGGTTAACGGCGCTGCAGCCTTTTACGGCGCCGTTAACCCATTAACGCCAGGGTCGTAATGAGGGCCTATAACTCAAACATGACATTTCCTTGTTGGACACCTTCTTCTACACCCTTACTGGGGTCCTGCAGCTTTTAGGTTTTGTCCAGTTCACAGAGGCGGTGGCCTCCCTGTGGTGGCCAGATTCTTGTTAGTTACCAGATGTTGTCATTCTTACATCTGCTCTATGCTATGGGAGGGAAATGCTGTGGGAGGAAGTGCAGTTCAATGTGATGTGGCCTACTGCTACTAGAGTCAGTTGTACCAGAGTCAGATTTAATGGGTTGTTGTGGTCCGACAATGTACTGTGGGGTCCACAATTTTATCACATTTTGCAATGCAACATTACCATTTTGACCAAGTTCTATTAGATTGATGTCATTGCATGTGTTCAACATTTGCTGTACTCTAGTTTTCCAAGTTTCAGCAATGGCTGTATAATAAAGTTACAAAAAGAAGAAATGGACCCTGGTGATGGGGCTAGAACAATTCAATGTACAATTACTAAACACTCTTTGTATCAAAAATTATATATTTTATTCTTTTCAAAATAACACTTTGGTTCTTGTTCACTCATGAATCATGTAAACATATCACGATATTTGACAGCTTATCAGTCTCTTCACCAATCGTCTACTCTTTCATTCCATACCGTTATTGATTCATTCTCACACAAAGAAATATGTATCAACGAGGGAATTTTTCCGGCAAGCCTTCCAGTACACTATGTTATGGGTAGCCTGCAAACCAATCCAGAGAACACTTTAAGTACAGTATCCCTGTTGTATCACTTGGCGTCAGAATTTGAATTACTGACATACTCCAGTGGATGGTTAATATTCACTTACTAACGGGCCAGTCTCGTATTCAGGTTGCTCTCAGTGGCAGCGTGTAGTTATGATCTTCTCCCTACTAAGGGCAAAAAACAGAACCAGCATGCATTTGTATCTCATCCCTTAGCCTAGATCAATTGCTCTCTTTGAGCACCTCACCCCGGTTGTACATTCTAAGGGCATCATTGAACTGACACACATGAAAAAAACATTGATCGATACATGGGTATGAGGCTAGGACTGCTTACTACATCTGCTTACTACATCTGGAGCACTCTTTTGAAGCCTATGACAACCCCCTAATAATGAGTACATACATACATCCTATGACACGTGGCAATCATTGTGTTTTACAAATTCATTTATACACATTGACCAACTATTCAGCCGGATTTATTCTCTGGATTTCGCAAAATAGTATGCATATTGGCATTTCATTGAAAGTGCCCACTGCCATTATGTCTTGCACGCTCTCAAGCGATATATCCTGACTGTGGCCATCTTTAGATGATGAATAGAGGGCATATCACAAGTCTTTCCAACATGGATGCCCGTTTCTGCCACTGTCTCTTTAGTCCTCTTTCTAGCTCTAATATCCACAACTCTTTGTCTTAGACACTGTTACTAACGGCCAGTGGACATGAGAGCACAAGCAGCACGCCAAGTCACTCACCAGCCTTTGAAATTTAGAGGACGGGTTAAGCCACACGCAGCTAGGTAAGCTATATGTTATTTCACTTATGTGGAGACCGCAACCGCAGACCGCTAACCAGTATGTGTGCAAATGATGTGATTCAAATATTGTACGAGCCACATGATAGAATGCGGCTACTCACACTGTATTGACAGATGTGAGCTGGCACATATCCAGGTGGAAGCAAAGCAGTTTGAGTCCAAAATGGAGCTTGGTGTCAGTTGGGTACACATTCGAAGTAATGTGATCTGAATATACTTAAAATCATGGGATGTGCCCATTTGAGGTTAGGCATTTGGCCTCCCACAACAGTCCATTTGAGTAAGGCACACACTTCGGGCACCTAGATACTAATTAACCGTGTATGTTATTTCAATGGGGTCCAGTTTATTTAGAAGACGAGATGGAGGAACTAACTTGGTTTCGACCACACTCTGGTGGCCACATTGAAAACAAAATTCATGGTCAACAGAATGCACAAATTGTGTTCCATTTTCCCCTTTTTTTCAGCACGCTATGGACTGATTACTTTGCCCGTGTAGCGCAGATAAAATATGCTGTATATGAACTTGAACCCAGAACAGCCATTCTATCGTTGGTGAAGTCACCCAGTGGGGTAAGCTGAGTACAGGACTTTTTGAGCACCAAAACACATGTATTATAAAATTGTACTGTAATAAGTGATGATATACAAATGCATGCTAGTTCTGTTTTTTGCTCTTAGTTGGGAGAAGATCATAACTACGTGCTGCAACTGAGAGCAACCTGAATACGAGAGTGGGCTGTGTTCCGGTGGAAGAGGGGATCTCATTCTTGAGTGACAGTCTCCTAAGAATTAGTAAGTGAATATTAACCATCCACTGGAGGATGTCAGTAATTCAAATTCTGAAGCCAAGTGATACAACAGGGATACTGTAAATGAGGTGTTTTCTGGATTGGTTTTCAGGCTACCCGTAACATAGTGTACTGGAAGGCTTGCCGGAAAAATCCCCTCCTTGATACTATCCCCATTACACACACGTGGGAGGTGAGTGTCAACCCGTATGGTCATTGTTAGACCTATACACACAATTTGTTTGTGATTTTTGAAACAAGGGGCCAGAAATTAATGTATTGTTGTTGTTTATTGTATATCTGTATCACAAGACACTATTAACCTACACTTTTTCTAGACCAGACCCGAGTTGAAGTCTGTGTTGATCCTGAACAAGGTTGTTGATCTATGGGCCCATCATGCAAGGGCTGATTAGACAACTGAAACATATGTAGATCTAACAAATAAGCCATGGAGCTATTTTTTATCATCATACACACAAAGAATGTCCACTGGTGTAATCGAAATAGAAACGTGTCAGATTTGTTTTTTGTGATAGCAAAATGTTTCCAGGACATGTTTTTTTGTGTGAGAATGAATCAATAACGGTATGGAATGAAAGAGTAGATGATTGGTGAAGAGACTGATAAGGTGTCAAATAGTGGTATATGTTTATATGATACATGAGTGAACAATAACCAAAGTGTTATTTTGAAAAGAATAATATATATATTTTTTGATACAAAGAGTGTTTAGTAATTGTACATTGAATTGTTCTAGCCCCACCACCAGGGTCCATTTCTTCTTGTTGAACCTATATAAATCTTACCTGAAGGACTCTGGTAGTACAGGAAACCCCCTTTTTTGAGCCACTGTATAATAATGTTCACATAACAGTGTCTATAATACCGCAATTCAGTGTGTATATTGCAGAAACACTCCTGTATATTCAACATTGCCTTCACTCCAATAACTCACCCCGATTCAGCAGTAGCCACACTTCAGCAATTCATCTGGACTCAACAGTGGCTATATTGTAAACCTCACATGAATTCAATGGTGTGTATGTTGTGAAACATTCAGCTAGCTTCAACAGCGGCTATGTTGCAAATTCACATGAGTTCAGCAGTGTCTATATTGTGAGGGTTTGTGAAGATTCAGCAGTAGCTTTACTCCAGTAATTCACCCAGATTCAACAGTGCCCACTCTTTAGTGATTCACCTTGGTTCACCTTAAATGGCAATCTCAAAGTCCAGTGGAGTTCGAGAAGTTGGCCAACTAGGCCTGCAGCAAGGTGCAACATAATGGCTACCCAAAGCGTGCAGCAAGGTACAGTACAATAGCTAACCAAAGATCACA
Source organism: Ambystoma mexicanum (assembly GCF_040938575.1). Lineage (NCBI taxonomy): Eukaryota > Metazoa > Chordata > Amphibia > Caudata > Ambystomatidae > Ambystoma > Ambystoma mexicanum. Next base: position 149,633,752 of record NC_090933.1, read on the forward strand.
GCAAGGTACAACACAATGGCTATCCAAAGACCGCAGCATGATACAACAAAATGGCTACCCAAAGAGTCGAGCACGGTACAACACAATGGCTACCCAAAGAGCGTAGTGGAAAGCAATATAAATAATATAGAAGTGGCAGGGTCTTCCGGAACACAGTAATGGCTGTACTACCACTCTCATGGGCCTGCAGCAGATGAAAAGCAGATGAAAAGTACAATGCAACTAGTTGAGGTGTTGCTTAAACGAAAGGTAGTCAGATGCTTGCAAATATAGATTCTCACTAAGAAGAACTTAGCATTTCTTTCTGTATATAAATTACCATACACTGGGGCTCATAATGATTTTGCCGGTATTCTGGCGGTACATCGCTGGAAAATGGGCAAACAGAATACTGATACTGCCACTTGGTCAGGCGGTATTAACACTGGAGGTATTAACTCTGGTGGTACTATCACATGATTACAAGTGGTGGTTTGCCGTTGTAAATACCCATGTAATGGAGTCCACAGGACTCCATTGGGGATTTCAACCAGTAATACTGTTGTTGGTATTACTGAAGGGTAATACCAGCAATTTTTTAAGGTAAAGGAGAGGAGTTACCTCCATCTCGGTTCGGGGAGAAATAACGAAGAGTGATGATAAAGCCGGCGCTGAGTTCCTGAAATGTCTGCTTAACACAATTGGCCCAATCTTGAAAATCTTGACGCCCCACAGAGGAGGCACGAGTCGCGGAGGAGCCGTTGGACCCACACACTATATCTGGTTGGGACCAACGGGTGCATGTTTCCTGGGTGATGCCAATGCATTTGTTATACAGGAGTGCCACAAAGGCATCCTTATGAATATGAATCCAAAGCTAATTGGCCTGGCTGATGCCCCATCAGCAGTGAATTCGATGAACATTCTCTTTGGGGATGGATCAGTCAAAGAGATTGACACATTTGTGGCTACATGTATTTCTCTGGACAAAGCCCAATCATCCCATTGAACGTTTTTTCACCCTGAGATCCCTGCATGGGCCAGTCGCTCCCAGGGCCGGGTGAGGGGCTTTGTCAGGTCCGTGGGTCACAGTAGTAACAGGTCCTTTCAGCGAGGCTTCCAAAACTACCAAGGGAGGCAAGTATAGTTTTTCTCCAGAGCCCCCTTTTTTCCCACAGGGTGATCAGCATGGCCGAGGAGCCAGGCGCAAGATTACACAGCATGCCTATGGAGGTAGTTTTTGTTCCTCCCCTTCTGTATTTTTCTCTAGGAGGTCGGCTGTGATATTTTCTGGCACTTGGGTAGCATTTTCTGTAGATCACTGGATCTTGGATATGGTCAAAGGGTATAGATCGACTTCCTCGCCACACACCATCAGAATATATTCCAGGGTCACTCTGGTTCAACCACGTGCAATCAAAGGCAGTGAATCAGAAGTTTCTGCTATCATTGCAGAAAAGGGCAATAGAACCTTAGCATCCTCATCCAGTGTATTATTTTCAGCTAATATTTTCTTGGTCCACAAAAAGGACCACTCATTCTGCCCAGTTTTCTACCTACATGCTCTGAACCGGTTTGTCAAGTACTATCACTTCAAAATGGAGACAATTGGATGGTTACATGACATGTTGAAGCCTGGTGATTGGTTGGTCTGTTTGGACCTCAGGGATGCCTACTTACGATCCCCATCACATCCTGAACACAGGCAGTTTCTTCGCTTTTTAGTGGCATTACAGGGTATTTTTAATTTTTTTAATTTTATTGTGTTGACTGATTTAACAGTTTTTACAACAGATCATGTTATTTGATTGGGATGATGAGGATGATGATTCATCCTTTTCTTTGGTAAATGTTCCAATTTACTAGGGCTAAGACCTTTAAAGTTTTCTTTGTTTTAAAAAAAGAATCCAACTTGAGACTGTGCAGAAAATTTCCCATTGCAATCACTGACCTTCAACTTAGCCCATCCATTAGAGATGACCACCAGTACCCTTCATCCATCTCTGCGAATTTTGAGTGTAAATGACCAAGGTGTATGTCTCTATTAACGGTGGTACCTGGGCAAACCAGGATCAAGTGTTTTAAAGTTTCCATTGTATCCAGACTGTTACAGAAACGACAAGAATCAGTCTCTACTTTCCCTTGAATTCTTAACACCTCATTTGTCTTCAGGAGGTTCAGCCTTGCTCTCAAGAAAGTAGAACCGTACTTCTTACTAGGAAATTTTGTTAGGTAATTGATAGGCTCATTCATTTTTTGAGCGAAGAGAGGTAAGTGAGCTACCGACTTGTAAGTCAGAGCTTTCGACTGGGTTTCACACCAGTCCATTTCTTTAAGTTTTTTTGCCATCTTTGTCGGATTTGTCCATAGTTCTTCTTCTGTACTCCCTATTGCTTTAAGAAGTGACTGATTTTTAGTTAGCCATGCTTTGAGCATTTTATTGGAGTCTTTCTCAATTTCTTCTTGAATTAAGGTATAGATTTTTTCCTTGGAAGATCTCACTATTCTGTAAAACATCAAACCATTAAGAGAAACCGTACCTTGGAGAGAAATTAGGCTAAGCTCTCTCCTGATCAGAACCACCGGAGTGGAGGTCGGGATCCGAAGTAGTTTCTTCCAAACAAAACCTTCTAGTTTGGGCCAGATGGATTCCGGAATGTTTGGCATGGCTGATGCTCCGTAAGTAAGGGCAGGGACTACTTTCGTCGTATAGAAGGTAATTGCTGCTTTGATGGAAAAGCGGCCACATTTTTTGTCCATTATTATCAATTGGTTGGTTAACGTTTTGTTTTTCTGAACCAGGGTTTCTTGCATTGGTTGTTCTGTCTTCGTGTTACTGAAAGTAGTACCCATGTATCTGAAGGTTTTCACTTCTTCTAAGCGGGCTCCATTGAAAAACCATGTCTCAGCTACTTTCCGTTTGGCTTCCTTTACAAGACGCATCACTTTTGTTTCAGTGGGATTGCTTTCCAGGACATTAGCTTCGAGATATTCATTTAGGTTGTTTAACTTTCTCTGGAGCCCTATCTTCGTTTGATCAATTTAAATGATGTCATCAGCATATAGCAATCTACTGACCTTGTCAGAGTCCAGAGATGGTGGAAACGCTTTAACGCTTTTCTCGAAGTGTTGGTAATCGCCTGTGAAAGCATTGTATAAAGCCGGTGCCAGGGGACATCCTTGTTTAACTCCTCTATGAATAACCGAGGAGAGAAAACCTGTTCCATTAAGTCTGACTTTCAACGACGTCTCAGAATAAAGTTCTTGTTTTGGATCCAAGACTGATGAGGGGCAATTCCAATTGGCGAATTTCTCCCATAGCTTCATTCTATTTACTTTGTCGAAGGCTTTCGACAAGTCAATGTAGGCCAGACAAAGGGGGGGCGACCCTTCCTGGACTTTAGATTTAAGGATGTTCAACGTAAAGATGTTTGCCAAGGTACTTAGATTTTTTCTGAAGCCAGTTTGGAAATGATCCCAACCTTCGGATTAGAGACCCAAATATTGAATTTATCCAAAAGAAAGGATCCAAAAAGTTTTCCAATGCCATCTAGGAGTGCAATAGGGCGGTAGTTGTTGGGGTGACTCCTATCTCCTGATTTGTGAATCGGCACCATATTTGCTGTTTTCCATGACAGAGGAATAGATCTAGTTGAAGAGCACGATTCAAATATTTCCGCCACCAGGATGGACCAACTTGCAGGATTCGATTTCAAGTCCATGTTGGACAGGCCATCTGGACCAGGTGCTCTTGATGGTTTGAGGTTTCTGATTTTAAGTTCAATGTTTGCTGGATTTAGTTCAATATCCCACTTATTCGATAATTTGGTGAAACGTTCCTTCTTTTCCAAAGGAGAATTGAAAAGAGCAGAAAAGTAAGAGATCCACGCCTCCTCAGAAACACTAGATGTTAAGTTTCCTTTGCTCATCGTATCTTTAGTTGATATTAGTGCCCAAAAATCCTTAGTTTGTTTGCCACAGAGTGTTTTCAGCATTAGTTCAGAGTCAATCTGATAGAGCTGGATTCTCTACCCCTTTAGCCAATTCTTATAACCCTTTGTCGTAGTCCGAGCTATTTCATTGTTAATAACTGAAGGAAAGAGAGAGGCCTTTCTTTTCGCTCGCCTCATTATGAGTCTTTTTTCCCTCAAGATCGGATTATTATGATGTAAGGACTTTTCTTTCAAAGTACCTCCGGATTTCATTTTACTTTGGTATGGCTGCTACAATGGGCAGTAATCCGTCAAAGTCTTGGCAGCTTTTTCTTTGTCTGATGTTTTAATTCGACAGTACTTTTTTGTTATAGTCGATATAGTCGAGTCTTGCAATCTTAAACGTGTGGCATTTGCATAGGACTCTATGTTGGTTCATCTGAGCGCGCAGGAAAACACCTGAACCGATGAAGTGGGTATTGACCATGTTGTTTTCAGGAGATTATGATCACTGTTAAGAGTTAGCACCACCTTAAAACCAGTGACCTGCAACGAGAGATCTCTGGAAAAGTAGACATGGTCTAATGTTGCCTGGCGTCTGGCTAATTCCCATGTTGGGATAACCGGCAAAGAGGATTTTCCTAGAAAATGAACATTGTGCAGGTCAAACGTTTTCATCAGGTCATCCCATTTCTTTCCTCTGTGTGCAGAGGTTTCAGGCACAGACGTATCCTCCAGGTCGTTGAATGAGCTTCTTGTTCCTTTTGGCGTCATTTTGGCGTTCAGATCTCCACAGATGATGGTACTGTCAGTTGTGTCATAAGCAGTTGCTGCGTCCAATATAGTTTCAATTCTAGATAGAAATTGGTTTGTTGGGCATTCTTTCGGATTCCAATATACATTGATCAGTAAGTAAGTTGCTTGTTGAAGCTGAGTTGTGCCTGGATGTATCACGACTCGTCTGATCAACGTTGCCAAGATGTGAGGATCATCTATTATAACTTTGATCAATTGAAAGTTGGATCCGATACGAAGTGCGGTTAATAGGCCTGCTCTTGGATGGCCTGTGGCGCCTCTTAGCGATGGAGCAAAAGCAGTGATGAAACCGTCAATAGTCGTCTTTTTATGAATCCAAGTTTCTTGGAAACACCAAATATCCGCTGTTCCTCAGTTTACAGCAGAAGCATGGATGAGGTGAGAGAAGCCTTGCGTGTTCCAAGAGCCTATAGTTAGACAAGGGGCAGCTCCCATGTTTGACTGCCCACTAGCGTTGTTCTTAGCACTTGGTCCTGTGGTTGGTTGCTAACATCTCTGTTTAATTGACAACCCTTTGGGCAACCAGTCTCATCGGTTTAAGTCCTCTGCGGGACTTTTTCGGCACCGAACGGAGGTTGCCGGTTCCTGTTCTTTATTTGACACATCTTGGTCAATTGTAATGGTCCAGTTTTTTTGCGGACCTGGTGCCACTCTTTCCAGTTCTAAGGAGCTAAGACGATAGTTCCGATTTCGCTTCGGCGAAAAGGACCTCTTATTGAGTCTGTTGAGAGGTGCTACGGATTGATCAGGCGTTGATGGAATATTATTACAGTGTACATCGTTTGAGCGTCTCCTTAGAGCAGTTCTTGCAGGTTACTCCCGTGCTCGTTCCTTGTGATTGCCATTTGCAGAGTCAGATGATCTTTGTAGCTTCCTAGTTTGGTAAGGTTCTTTGTCCTGGTTTCGACATCGATTATTGACGCTTGATCTGGATGCTTCACGTTTATGGTTATGGCTGTAGGTTGGCACTCTTTCACGAGGTCTTGAGGAGGAGTCTTTCCTGGAATCTTTATTTTCATATTCTGTTAGATCGTATCCTAGGGATCTTAATTTGTTTTTTGCCATTGTTAGTAGGGACTTGGTTGTTGTTGATTGGATGTGCAGGTAGACCCTATCCATTCTCTTTTTGTCTTGAAATTCAACTATCGTGAGCTCCTCAGATGATAAAAGTTTTAACGAAGGGACCAAATGTAGGATCTTTAAGACAGTTTTTCTGTTTAGAATGAAGTCTGGGTCTTCTTTCCAGATACTTTGTAAGAGAAAAGTACGGGTCTTTGTGATTCTGTCAGAACGACTTATCATATCTCTTTTAGCTTGTCGGCCCCTACATCCTTCTCTGATTGGGTTCACGTGTATTGATTTCCTTGAGTCTCTTACGCTCGAATTCCTGAGACATCTTGGTGAAGGCGAGGATCTCCTAGTTCGATGAGTTTTGTTTGGTCTATTAACTGTTTGTGAACGTGATTTTGTGCGGTTTCTGGGTGATCCACTTCTATGAACTCTAGAGCGCCATCGATTTGAGTGTTTTGTTGGACCATCAGGGTTAATCTTTTGGATATTTTCTTTCAATGAGATCGTCCTGTTGGTCGAGGTAGGCTCTGAGCCAGACTGATGAGATATCTTAATCATTTTCTTTGCTGGTGGATATGGAATCAGTCTAAGATCTTTATTCTTTGCTATTAGCTTTAGTTTCTTCTCCTCAAGAGTTAGGAAAATCGGACTGACTTGGTCTGGGAGTGGTGTTTTGCCTCTTGGATTCGGTGTTTGATTCGCTAAAGACGAGCCTGGTGAAGAAGTTTGCCGGTTTGCCTTTCTTTTGCCTTTACGCAGCAGGGACACCTCCTCGTCCAGTGAGTTCACAGAGTCTATACTCTCATTTAATACCGTCTCCATCAGCTCACTTTCAGTCATTGATTGGACGGTGTTTTCCGTATCACACTCTTCTTTATTAGGAACTTGCTTCTTGCGATTTTGCGAATTTGTGGTCAGGTCCGAGGCTTTAGTTTCAAAAGGGAGATGAGATTGAATTAGCGTGGAAGCCAAACTTTTTTCGTTGGTTCTGACTTGAGACCCCTTTGACGCCTTTTTGTGCGGCCTGCTGGTGAAGCTACCATCGCTTTGGATTGACAGGTCTATTGACCCTATCGCACAGCCATTTTTTGTTTTTTCCTATTTTTGTTGTTTTTTGGCTGGGATATTTGAAATGCCTGACTTTGAGGAATTAAGGGTCAAGATAAGGGTCTTACTCATGTTGACATCCCTTTCTTCTTTTCTTTCTTTTGCTTTCCCTAAGGATTGATTGAAGAGAACCGGACCAGTCATGTTTGATGGCATCAGGCTCTGCGGTACACTTTTTGCTGAATTAATTAACCCATTATAGGCTTCTTTCGTAGAGCTTCCTGTGAAGAGAAAGGTTTTGATGGTTATCGCTTCAGTTTGGGTGGCCCTCAAGCATTTTACAGGCAGATGAGACAAGTCCATTTGTAATGAAGCTTCAACCGTTGTAGGTTTTTTTGTTTCCTTAGCTGTGATATAGCCTTCAATGAAAGAAAATCTTGTTTGCATGTATGCCATGATTGTTACTTGGTCTTTTGCTGAATCATTTAGCGCTTCATAGAGTTTGGTAAACGGAGCTAGTGCTATTGTTGAAGATGACATAATAGCAAGAAGATCAGGTTTCTTCGATGGAGTCAATGGAGCCGAGTCGCCCAGAGAGTCAATTGATCTTAGTGGTTTCCTGGTAGGATTAGGCATGAATGGAAACGACTGGGTCTCACGGAGACCTATCAAGTTTCCATTCGAAAGTCAAGAAGAGTTATTGCACTTTTCCTTTATCGTATTCTCTGCAGGCGTTGGGAGTGGTAAAGCATCATTTTTCCCCATCACCTTATCGATCGGGTGATCAGGTTCCTGGTCTGAAGGTTTACTTGAGTGAGATCTCTTGGGTGGGCTTGCCGTGTCTCTTAACACCGTGGCTTTCATTACCACAATCGTCGAGGGTAAACGGTGTGCTGTTTCCAAATCAGGGAGGATTTTTGTTTTCTGGTGGGGTTGCTTAACTTCTTTAACATGCTGCGAAGTTTCAAGTCCTGTCACACTCTCTTTTTTTAGATGCCATCTCTGCAGGAATGCTAATTTATGCAAAGTGTTGTTTTCTGAATCTTAAATTAAGTCTTGCCTGATTCCTTCTAGGAGTTTTGCATCAGATAACTCTGCTTTCCCTTCCATCTGGAGTTGATTATTTTTTTATTAGGAAAGAAATTCGCTATAGATCCCTTGCCTGCTGCTTTTTGTCTCTTGGCAGGGCACAGATTTAGTCTCTCTTTTATTTGAGTATTTTTGCCGTATTGTTGTTTGGTAGACTTCCAAACTGCTTTCGATTGGCGTAGAACCCTAGGTTTCTTCGGTCCAGCCATCGTGGAAGAATACATAATTTTGGGGACTGTTTCAGTCGGAATTGAGTGAGACCCCTTGAAACTGGTGCCTCTCTGAGGGGTAGTCTGTGACTTAAAAACAGGCATTGACAGGTCTAATTCATCTTCCGAGTACTCTATTGTTGAGTCCGAATCGTCTGCTTTTGGAGGGCAAGTAACGCTGTTATTGTAGGAGGAGGGGGCGGACACGCCGTTTGGACGCTGTTGGATTAGAACCTTGATTTCTTTTTTGTTCTCAAGGGCGTCTTGTATGACGTTGCAGATCATTTTAGCAGGGGTTGGTGTCGTTGAGCCTGACAATGTAGTGACGGCTGTAGTCTGAGCCTCCTTGTCTGTCCGTGGAAGCTTTGGAGACTCGGAATTCCTTTTTCCACTACAAGACTGGTCCGTTGTTGCTTGTAACGCCGATATGAAATCATCAAGTTTTTTCTCAACGAGACCTGACTCCAGCCAAGGCTCGGGTCTGTATCCTTCCACCTGGGAGGTCGGTGTCGTCAATGGCGGTCCCATCGCCGAGGTTCGGGCACCCCTGCCCGAGCACTCTCTCTCACTCCCAGCCGCCAGCGCTGCATCGGCCGAGAAACCCGTCGCCTCCGCGACCGGCACTCGAGCTTCGCAGTCGCACAGCTTGAGAGGGGGAGTGCCACACATTGGTGAGAAATGATCAGGAGAGTTCAGTGGAGTCGAAAGGAGGACGTCGCCATACAGTGCTTTCGTGCCGGTTTCCACATCAGTGTCTTTGATCGCCGCGGAACAGCCCACCAGGTGAGCAGTAATGTTCGGAGCGTATGAGTCTTGCAAGATGGTGTGGTCAGATGACAAGTGGATCATATGAGGAGGCCGCAATGTCGGTTCCTCGATTTTAGTAATTAGAGCGTCCTTGGAAGCTGGGACACCCCCCTTCTCTGGTTGCACATCGTGCTTGCTGTTATTTGCCGGTGCCCATTTTGGGGTACCGAGAAGGTCTTCTTTCTCGGCGGTTGGTGTCTCCGTAGAGAGTAAGTAGGATTTAGTAGATGTAAGGTGCCCCTTGCGTTCCACTTGATTATTAAGTTTTCTTGTGTTTACCTCTTGGGACGAGGGCACTTTTCTTGAACGGCTTGGAGGTTTTAACGGACTTCGTCATTCCAAGCCGCTATCCACACTGCGAGTTTGCTGGCTTCTCAGCCAGTGCTCCTCATTTCCAGATTCACAAGCCGCCATTGCTCCAAGAAGCGGACCGCGGAGCGGCCGCAGACTGCTGTGAACTGCGATCACCTTAGCGAGCAGTTCCGCGGCCGCTCCGTGGCTCAAGTGAGGTTTTAAGGGCTGTGTTAGACACACCTCCAGCCACAGGAAGTGAAAATGAACAAGATACTGCTCGTAACTCGTAGACTGCGATCACTTCAGCGAGCAGCTCCGGGGTATATCATTTGCCTGCTCCGCCCTTTGGTTTATGATCCACTCCTTGGTGTTTCTCAAAGCTATGCACAGTCTGTGGCTCAGTGGACTAATGCATGGTATGTGTGGAGCAGGTAGATGGGCAGGAAGTGGTAAAATAGGGGTTGGAAATGCAGCAAATCCCAGGGGCAGAGGTGGGGTTCTAGAATGGCAGTATGGTGACTGCCCACCATATAAATTGCTGCTGTAAAATATAGTGAAAGGTCCAATGTGGCCAGATGGGGGGTTGATGTTCCCCTTCCCTGAACCGGAAGGTTTCCCAGGACAACCATCCGTGTACTATACTATACTGGACTCTCTCTGTCTCTGTCTGTGTATGTGGGAATGTGCTTAAACTAGGCATGTTGCATCCCATTTCTGACACCAACTGTTGTGAGTATGCTAGTAGGACTCACCATTTGCATTAAAAGAACTGAAACATTTACAAAAGGTGTATTTTGAGTGTTTACTTACAAGTGTGCTTCAAATATACAGTAGCAGAATGATGGTTGCCAAAAGTGAAATACTGGAGAATGTTCCAAAAAAGTCCAACTCTAAAGTAAGGGTATGGTCCAATGCAGTTTCCTAAAGAAGAACTCCAGACTAAGGATGCCCCATCTTGCACACAAGGTCCTCAGAGGTCTGTTTTCCAAACATTCTTCACAGGCCCAAAATCTTCAGCAACTAAATAACCACAAAATACAACAAAAGAATGTTCAGTGTCCAGATAAAAGTACCTTCATAAAGTAATTTCCCTCAAGAGGATGAATCATATCCTGTCATACCCATATGGATGCTACTTTTGTCTGTCGGCTCTCTCCTTCTTCCATAGGTAGTCTCATTCTGCAGACTCTGTAGTCTACTGTCACCGTCCCATTACTTTCAGGCAGACTGATGCCTCTGTGGTCTTACAGATCTCGGTATCCTTTGTTGTTTCTCGGAGAATTTTCCAAAGGTTGGAACTGGATCTTCATGTTCACTCTGTGTATGGGTCTACTCAATGGGAGGATTGTGGTCTTTGGTGGTGCTTAATGGGGAAGTAGTGCCCTATTATTAACTACGGGCTTCTTTGTTGGTGGATTTTCCCAGCTCTGTCTAAAACTCTGCTCCCCAGTGTAAAGTCCCTGCCCCTCCGGCCAACTCTGCACTCCCCCTGGCTAAACGTCTAAACATCTAAAAAAAACTCCCTATTTCCCTTGATGTCTCTTTCATTATCCTCATTTTTGTCCCTCAGTCCCAAATGGTATACTTCTTTCTTCAGTTCCTCTTGACTCTTTGGCAATATCTCACATCCTCTTTGACCCAGATAAGCTCAGTATCCTATGCTCTCTTTCTATCGTCCTACGACCCAAAAACTTTTCCTTTCCATATTGTCTTTCTGTTCTTAATGTCGCTATATCTGTCACTTTCTCAATGTTCTCTTGCTCTGGTATGAGTGTACTCTCTTGTCTTCGTATGAACCCCCCTCCACTCTCTCTCTCTGAATGAGTTCATATTCTTCACTCAGTACGTTGATAGTCTCTACTTTCTGTTCTCAAGATGCTACTTCCTCTTTCTCCCTCTACACGTTAAGAGTCCTTTCTCTCTTTCCTTTATTCTTGCTTCCCAGATGGTGTCACTTGCTTCTTCCTCCAATCTAGAACCCTACTTGTTCTATTCACAAGCAATCTCTTCCACTTTTTCATGGAACTTGAATTCTTACTTCTCTCCAGTTACCCTTCCACTTCCCGGTATGGTACCTCTTCTCTCTCTCCAAGCTGGTGCCCTACTTGTTCTCTTGTAGTTCTATTTTAAACACATGCTGTTTATGCTATCGCTCATTTCTCCAAGTGTACCTCTCACCACTGCTCTCTCCCTGCAGCGCTTATCCTTTGGGATTCCTTCTTCTTGTGAAAACACCCTGGTATAGGTCTCCTATGATCTGCTGCTTCTCTCAGCCCAGCCCCCACACCATGTATTTATTCCAGCTGCCAGGTTCCCCGACTGCGGTCTCCTAAGATTGGCTTTCCTTCTCAAACTTCTTCCCAGAACTGACAAAGCTGACTGTGCTACCTGCCTTTTAAGGTGTGTCTGTTCATCAATTTTGGTGGGTTCTATATGGTTAGCTGTCACCTGTGTATAGGGAGGTGTGCTGTTCCCTGATTGGACCATGTGCTCTAGGTCAGGTAGTCTCTCAGAGGACTAGCATTAAGTAATATAAGTGCCTGCCACCATTTTGAATTTTACTTTGGGCTTGATGGTATGCTTGTTCCCAGCCCTGCGTGCCTGAGAGTGCCAGCTTTCCATGGCATAAGCTAATGAGGTAAGCACATATGTTCCTCTTAGGTATACCGTCCAGTAAGCTTGTAACATGTGTCATTATTTTAGCCTGCTTTGCCGGGTATTGGTGTCATATAAATAGTAACACTGTTTTTACACCACACTTGCCACTGTGAGAGAACAATGCTTGAGACATGTCTCTTTTCCCTGCAGGATGTCTGTTTATTCTTATCAGAGAAACTGTAAAAAAGTAGAAACTTTGTTATTCTGTGTCTCACGCATGGGTTTGACTTTATTTTGCCTGGCAGCGTTGCTGGAGGAAACCAAGTAACACCAGTATTGCACGGTGTGTTTCTATGTCTACTCTGGATTTACTTAAAGAAAACATGACCGATTACAGTGATCCTCTCTCGGGTATACAGGGTGCTGTATTTAATGTTTTATGGCAAATGGGGCTTTTGGGTTCCCCAGTAGGGGCTGCCAATGTTCCAAATAGAGGCACCCACCTTCTGAAGGGCTGCCTCATCATATTTCTCTTAACATTTCAAATAGCCTGCTCATGGGTATTCAACTACACATTGAAGAAACTGGATCTTTGCATTCTTGAGGACTTAGAGAGGGCTCTTAGCAATCTTCCACCATGCCCAAATTAACATGAATATATCTGCCATAATGAAAAAGGACACTTTTCAAGACGTAATTCAAAGTCATATATCACTTTTGGTACTTGACATTTGCTGGCACCAGTTATCCCACCAATTTGAGTTTAACACTTGGTGTGCTGTTAAGAAGGGCCTGTTGTCAGAGGACAATCGAATTGGTCTACTTCAAGAGCACAGTGGAACGTTCCTTTGTACAGGAATATGATGCAACTGTTTATGCTGTAATTAAATTAGCAATGTTTTTTCTCAACTGCAAAGGTTCTGAAAAACTCATCAGCGGATCCTTTGTGGTCTCACACATCGATGGGGGAAATGCTCTCCTGACAGGGCTCCCAGGTTCTCACTTGGCTCCCCTAAAAGCAGTCCAATACGTTGAAGCACGTACATTTGACCAAATTACTCCCATCCTACACAAATGACATAGGCTTCGACTCCAAGCCAGGATACTGATCAAGACTGCATATATCATCTACAAAGCAGACACAAGTAGCACACCTGCGTACCTGGAGGCTTAGCTCCACCTATTTGGTGGTACACGCTCCTCGCTCAGCAAATCGACCAATCGGCTTGAATCAAAACTCGTCCGCAAAGAGAGGCCCTGCAAACAATCCTTCTCTTGCCATGCACCCGCCCTCTGGAACTCGATCCCTGTGTCAGCTCGGAATGCCCCTACAATTCTCCAATTTAGCAAATCTCTCAAAACAGGGCTCTTTCAACAACACCAAGGACTAATTCCAATGGATGCACATACCGACACACATACCTCACAGTTCTGCGCTACTGTTAAAAGATGCCAGTCCAAATGCCAGCTTCCCACACTCTATACAGCACTGCGCTGCTATCAAGCAAGGTACGAGCTTCAAACAACAAAATAATTTAAAGAAAATGTTTATCAGCCATCATCCAACAATTACATTTACTGCTCAAGCGGGAACAAAAAGTAACTTTTTTGAACACTTCGGTTAAGCTTGAAGTGGCTCCTGGTGCCTTTTAAAATCCACAAATAAGTCCTAAAGTAGCACATTTCTGCATAGCAAATCCCAACACTCTAAATAAAACATGCTTAATTCCTAAGCTTCAAAAAAAGAGCGCCGTCAAATTGTCAGCAATTCTGAAATTTGTCTACAAGTATGACACAAGATATTTTCGATCACAGTTATCCCAGAGAAACAGTACTGACAGCTTTGTGGAAACCTCAATTATTAATTAATTACATCTGCCTTGCAAATAGTGGCCAACACATCTAAAGAACACAGAATCATGTGTGCTTTAACACATGGCCCCAAGGTAGAAGAAATCAAGCAAAGGATATTACAATATTGCCGCCCATGACCCGGAAATGTGCAAAATGACTAAAAATAATCCATTGTTGACCTTGGACTGTGGCGATGCACTCATCTTTTCAGCTGTAAGGCACTCAAAGCCATCTCTTCAATTTTCCTGGATGCTCATGTTGTGTAGACAGCATGACACGTGAAATATTTCAACATCCATGTACTGCGGTAAAAATCAATTTCCCCCAGAAATGTCCCTTTGGTAAGGTCTATGTAGGCAAATTATTGTGATGTTTTATAGATCACTTTATTTTACATACAAGTGACCCTTGAAATCACTGTAAAAACTCCAATGTGGCGCAACATATTCCCACACATTCCCACAATGTCGGGCACCTTTGGTGTCAAGTACTTCAACATATTCGGGATGAAGAGACCACAAGTAACTGAGACAAAGGGAGGATTGTTAAAAAACGCACCGCAGGGACAATATGAGCTATGTCATGCAATGTTATCCACAATTAACATTCCATGCGTTTACATCAAGCAGTAGTGTTTTTTTTAGATATGTGTTTTAAGTTCGCGTGTCAGGCAATCTGATATATGAAATGAATTGCTTTAAAGTGTGACATCAAACTGCCAGCAGGCAAATCTGGCACATCTTTAAAACAACAGATTCGAACTCAGAGTACTACTGGCCATAAAGCTGGATTAAACCAAATCTCAAAATTCAGGGGGTGTCGATAAACACTATGGACATTGGAGTTGGTTCTCCCAAAAATACGTTGTCTGTGTATATTAACCCTTTGACTGCTTACCTCCACACACCCTGCCCTTCCCACACCCTGCTTACCTCCCCCCAATGACTCAGGCTTTCATGCTGAAAAAACCCCATAAAGGTTTGGCAACAAACAGATCCACCACTAGTCCCCCACTCTGGAAGATATGTATAAGTCCTATTTGCAAAACGGGACCATACTTTGAAGCATATTTGTACGCTTTAAGAACAATGAAAGGGTTAAAACGCTATGGTGGAATCATGATGATGACATGCAGTGACCCCCACTCTGGAAGATATGTATAAGTCCTATTTGCAAAACGGGACCATACTTTGAAGCATATTTGTACGCTTTAAGAACAATGAAAGGGTTAAAACGCTATGGTGGAATCATGATGATGACATGCAGTGACCCCCACTCCCCCACTCTGGAAGATATGTATAAGTCCTATTTGCAAAACGGGACCATACTTTGAAGCATATTTGTACGCTTTAAGAACAATGAAAGGGTTAAAACGCTATGGTGGAATCATGATGATGACATGCAGTGACCCCCACTCCCCCACTCTGGAAGATATGTATAAGTCCTATTTGCAAAACGGGACCATACTTTGAAGCATATTTGTACGCTTTAAGAACAATGAAAGGGTTAAAACGCTATGGTGGAATCATGATGATGACATGCAGTGACCCCCACTCCCCCACTCTGGAAGATATGTATAAGTCCTATTTGCAAAACGGGACCATACTTTGAAGCATATTTGTACGCTTTAAGAACAATGAAAGGGTTAAAACGCTATGGTGGAATCCTGATGTTGACATGCAGTGACCTTCCTATTTTTCTCCAACAATAGTGTGTTTAGGTACCGTTGTGTACTACTATGTACCTTCTTTTAATCCATGGCTTTTCTACAGCTGCACTGTGGAGTAGATCAGTATTACAGACTTTTTAACACCTCAAAGAAACCAAAAAGGGGGAACCCAGGACTCACTTACAGTGAAAGCCACTCACGGAGGATGCATTACAAGCGAATTTGTCCTAAAACACACGGGCTGAGGTCCTTCTAATTCTTTCCTGAATGGGACACGAAAGTGTAACAAAAATGCGCTTTTCTGAAGCTGTACTCCAAACAAGTATGTTTAGCAATGGGTTGGGAGTTCTCCTGATGTATGTTCTCCTATGTGTTGCCCACGAGCATGCCTCCTAATGGTTCAGCATGTGCATGGCATATTCAGTGACATTATATACAAATCCACACATTCACTTAAAGAAAAACTCACAACTAATGATCACTACATTTTAATACTGAGGAAAGTAAAACCTGTGCTGAACTGTTTTAGCATTAAAAAAAAGTTTGGGTGCGTTGCTATTAAACAAAGAAGCTACCCCGCATATAAAAAAATGGACACCCATAGATTCTCGAAGATTGTCCTTGCTCCGATGTCAACCCCTCTCACAAACATAATTATTTACAAAAGTTCTCCAAAATCCATTCTGCATATGTCACTGTTAAAATGAAATCAAAGGTTCCATCTTGTTTGTAAGTGCCTTGGGAGGAGAAACGTACTGTAAGCAGAACACAGCTGTCACCAAAAAACACAACAAAGATCAATGACTGCAATTAGGAAGTGCATAAAAACAGCACAGTCCTGGATATAAAGCTGTGCTCTCTTGAGATTTTGTGCTTTAGACGTATTTGTTAGCTGCATTTGTAGGAGGCACTGTGTCAATAAGATATTCTCTAATGCACTTGGAAGAAATTCTCTGCGACCATAAACTCTTCCACCTCTATTCTACTGCTACATTCGGAACACGCTTTGGTTTGCGTAATAGTTGCATTGCGCCAGCGACACATCGGATACTAGGAGCGAAGCAGGAATAGCTGCAGCCAAATGGACTCCGGCGGAAGATGGATGGCGGCTCCGTCATTTTTTCTTGCTCTGCTTCTTTGTTAACGCCCCGGTACCTGTTGGTAAGGGGGCGGTGCTGTTTGACTGCTTATCACTGGGTTGACTTTCCTGCGAGACTTGTTGCAGCGCTTGTTGTATGGCTGTTTGCACAATCTCTTTGCTGGCATTTTGCAGTTTGACCTCCTCCTGTGCATTTCCAGACTTTTCACCTGGCAAAAAGGGGAAAAGTGAACAAAGAATAAGGACAAGTATTCATTCAGGCCTTGCAAAACCATTTATAGAACGCTGAGCATTTGATGTAATCCTCGGCAAAGAGGAAGTTGAAAATTGAGGCCACACAAATATTGATGTTGTGTTTCAATCAGTAGTAGATACTTAATGTGTAAGAATTGCCACAATATCGTTCCTATCAATATCAAAACAGGTTGGGTCACTCACTCCTCAAAAAAACATCTCTGGACCTCTCACTTCCAGCTAATTAAAATCCTATCCCTTCTGTCCCATTACTGCCTAAAATCTTAGACCGTAGTGCCTAAACCCAAGTTCAACATTTCCTTGATCACCACTATCTATTAGGATCAAGACAATCAGGCTTCTGTCCTAAATATAACACCTAAACTGCCATTCTTCACCTTAAAATGCAGCTTGACAGTTTTCACGACTCCTGCAACTTAGCTATTCTCCTCCTCCTTGACCTCTCAGCAGCGTTACAACTTGTAGATCATGGCACACTATGCCAGCAGCTGAGCTTGCACTTCCACTTCTTCAAAGAAGCTGTCCCCTGGGTCAACTTTCTTCCTTAGTGAACGTACCTCGAGAGTCTTCATTGGAAATTCATCAGTTGACACTATTACAGCCCTGCTTGGCATTCCCCAACCATTGTGCCTGTCAACCACCCTCTACAACACCTACACTAAACCCCTCTTTGACATCTTTGATTCACTGGACATCACCTATACCAACTTTGCAAATGATACTCGCATGCTTATCCCCATCAGAGGTAATCATCCAGGAGACACTGCTACCATCAATAATCTCACTCAATTCAAAATTGGATGGCCACCCACAACCTATGCCTATGCCTGATAAAACAGAGCTAATCATTGTGGGATCACGCTATCGCCTAAAGAACCTTCACACAGCCCATTCTACACTAATCATTGATGGCACAACAGTACCAATCCACAAACAGGTTAAAACCTTACGGGTCTACCTGGACGCAAAGCAAACTATGACCAAGCAAATCAAACTAATCTCCATGAGTAGACAATTCCTTTCACCAAGCAATTGCTTAACACTCCCAAGAGCCACTATACTAAGGAAATCGGACTACTGTAATGTCCTACTTAAGGGCATGTTAGCAACTTATCTAGCAAAACTTCAATTATTAGATAACAAAGCTTTGCGCTCAGTGCTGTGGCATCGATGTCCTGAGCACATCACACCAACTCGTTGTGAGGCTCCCTGGCTGCCCATCAAAGCACGCATTGACTATTGACTTTAAAACCCTGACTAAAGCTCACTGTTACATCTACAATGAGGCTCCACTTTACCTTAACAATAGCCTCCCCAAGAAACAGCAGGTGTGTGCATGCGATCATCTAACACAATCTCTCTGGTCACCCCTCGATTCAAACATGCTAAGGCAGGTGGTGTGAGTTTCCATGTCACAGCCCTCACCCTCAGGAACGCCCTACCACTTCATTTCAGGAATTAACCCTCCTACCCAGCCTTCAAGAGACTTGTGAAAACATGGCTGTTTGACCAACATGATTAATGTAACCTGTCCTAGATGCCACTAACTCTTTTACTGAATACATTGTGCAAACCCTTTGTTGCCCAAGGGTTTGGGCATCATATAAATGGAATAAATAAATACATAAACACATAAATACATTGGTCCGCAGCATAAGACCATCGTACATGTCTGCAAGCCTGTCTATGTTATGTTAGGAGGGTTTGTACTGGCTGGACCAAATCACAACTGTATTAGTGACAGCACCTGACTTGTCCATTGATTGGCATACTGTACCACACCAGGTGTATCCAGACCTTGGTCTTTGAAAGGAACCATTGTGCACAACCTGTGACCTATTCTTAAAGGCTTTGCCATCTTGTGTCCTTATTGTGCAGTGCTATCATGTTGACCTTTGAGAGCGCTACACGGACTCACTGACTCTTCTCTGAGATTCTGAACAGTTCTCTCCCTTATTCCAACTATGAGCACACTGGTCTGTATGTGCCAACCCCTAGGGTGCTACTGTGCAAGCATACACATGACACCCAATTACTGTGTGGAACAGTCTGCTCTACTGCAACATGTCTAAACTCACCGCAAATGCTATTCTGACTCATTGCTTTACAGACTAACCTAACAATGCATATCCCATGAAATGCCCCCTCCATCAAGCACAGCTAACCAATACATCCCTCACTTTAATCGCCATACCTTTTCAACAAGCCAGAACTCTGTACAACCCCTACATTTCAGCAATGTGCCCCCCAACTAGAGCCCATCCCCATATTGAACAATACCCTCCTAATCTCTACTATACCACCAGCAAACAGACACGTTTGATCCGTCACATCAGCGACAACCAAAAGTACAATGCAATAACCAGTCGTGTTTCCCCTAACTGGCCTGCACTTGCCTCTCTCGATCTTCCACCCCATGCCGTCATCACTTTGAAGCATTTTGCAGCTTAAAAGTTTTAATACATTGATATAGTGTTGTATGCCATATGACTGCAGAATAATTTCCTCTGTGGAATATTTGAGACCTGTTACTAAAAGCATGCATTATCTGTGAGCAAAAATATACACAAAAGATAGGGCAGTGGGTGTGAAATAAACAGAATCCACCTACAGGTATTAGTCTGAAACACTTTTAGAGTCACATGATTTCATTAGGAGGTCACTAAAAAGATGTAGATTTCATAGTGTGATTGTGTACACATTACTCAATCAAAAAGACTTGCGTTTAGAGGTCATGCCAGCTGGTGAGGCCATGCACACAAGGGTATAACTAGAATTGGTATTCGCAGTGCATTTGCAATGTGGCTGCACGGGGTACAGGGTCTGATTCCCAACCGGCCCGAGCAGTGTGTGCCTTGTGCCAGCTTGTGTTTGCTGTGCCCCTTTATATTCCCTGTACCCCTCAAGGATTCCTGTGCTGCTTTCAGTGCATAGCACTACCCGTGTTGCTCTGTGCATCGTTGTGTATTCCTCGCTCCTCTATGATGGCTATGTCACCTGTTGCCCACTTGATGACCTGTGCCACTCACCTTTTTAAGAATAACAGAGACACACCAGCTGGAGAGTTAGGAACCTTCTTTATTCGATTACAATATGGAAGTGAATCACTTCCTCCCTATTTTCCTCAAACCCCCTCCTTTTCCCTGCATCACATCCTGCTGTGACGTCCCTTTCAGTGACTGCCTTAAAGTGTAACAGCACCCCTGAATGAAATATCCTTGCGAGGTAGTTAACTGGAACTCTTTTAACTGTGGTTTAACATTCTTCTACAAGTCTTGGAGGTCTCTTGATGACCCTTTGGGGTCGTCCTCATGACTCTCGACTTGAGCCACCGTCAGTCTGGTCGTGTGGATCTGACTGACATTGAACCTGCGGTTCGAGGGGATCCCACTCTTCATCTTGCATGTCATAGTGCTCAGGGTCTGGGTCAAACGGTGGCAGTCTCTCTTCTTCTCCCCTCAGGACACGTTTGAACATCAAACTATTTCTGGTCACATCCTTTGACTCGCTTGCAGCCGTGATCACAGTCCCTTTTACAGTGATTATTTGGAGAGGCTCTGGGTAATACCTTGAGTCAATTTTCTTGGTCATATTCTGTTGAACCCAAACTTTGTCTCCTATGTGAAGTTCTTTTGACTGAGCTCTCCTCTTTTAATCTGTCTGGAGTTTGGTTTTCTCCTTTCGTTCGCCGTCCCTCTTGATCTGGTTCGTGTCGTGTTGTTGGATTGTTGACAAGTCTGCTTCTAACTTGGTATTTCATCATGAGCACAGCTGGGGTTTTGTTGGTTACCTCATGTGAGGTATTTCGATAGTCTCTCAACATTCTGCATAAGGCTTGGTGGGGGTCTGACCCCTCAACTCTTGCTCGTTACATTGTCTTTTTAATTGAGGCCATGAACTTTCTGCCATCCCGTTGGCTTGGGGCCAGCGTGGTGTGATCCTTTGATGTACAAACCCCATGTGCTTTGTGAATATTCCGAACTCGTGTCCACTAAACGGTGGACCGTTGTCTGACTTTATTGTGTTTGGGATACTCCATTCGCTGATGACTTTGTGGAACGTTACGGCTACGTGGGTGAATGCTGTGGACTTCACTTTCTTTACGATGGGGAACCTTGAATGTTTGTCAATGAATAATAGTAGGTATTCGCCTGTTTCGAGTGGGCCATAAAAATTGACCACAACTCGTTCACATGGGTGGTAAGGGATTGTGGTTATTCGGAGCGGTACCGGGGGATCCGCTTTTGCGATGCATTGGCAGGCTGTGCAGTTCTTCACCCACCTGTTGACCATAGCATCTATGAAGGGGAACCAGACGTGGCACTTGAGTTGTCTTTTGGTGTTGTCCGTGCCTCTATGGCCTTCGTGGGCTGTCTTCATGATGTCAGATCTGAGTGTCGCTGGTATCACTAGCCAGCATCCCCTTTAATAGGATCATCTTGTCCTGGACGGCAAGTACGGTGTGTGTCTTGGCGTACCTTTCCAGCTCATCTCTGCATGCATCAGGGTGTCTCTGTACTGCTCTCCGGAAGTCTTTCCATTTATTGTTTTCTGTCAAGCTTATCACTAACACCATGGAGGGATCTGCTTCTGAAGCAGCTGCAATGGTTTCGATGGAAATGGCCGGGGGTAGTGTGTTGGCTGTTATATAGCTTACATATTCGGCATCACCGGATCTGGGGATGGGTTTTTCTGTCAGGTGCCTAGATAAATAGCTGGCTGGATTGTTCTCGCCTCCTGGTCGATGGATAATGCCAAAATCATATTCTTGAACACAGATGCCCCAGCGTTCAATTATGGGGGGCATTTTTGTCCTTTGATTCCCAAAAAGGGATAGCAAAGCCTGGTGATCTGTTATTAGTGTGAATATTCTTCCAATGATAAAATTGTGAAAATGTTCACAGGCCCAGACAGCTGCCAGACTTTCCTTTTCTGCCTGGGAGTACGCCGATTCCGTTGGAGCCAACACTCTGCTAGCATAGGCAATTACATGTCTCGGATGGGTGTCCGGGCCGCTGGTTTGTACAAGGATGGCTCCTAAACCCACTGGACTGGCGTCCACTACGATTTCAGTATGCCAATCAGGGTAAAAGTAGGCGAGCTTCCAGGCTTCTGCATGGGCTAGTTTGATGGAGTCAAATGCCCTTTGGCATTCGTCTGTCCAGGCGAACGGGACCTCTTTGCAACAGGTGGCAAAGGGGTTCAGTGATGGTGACAAAGTGCGGTACATAGCGAGCGCAATATCCGGCCATCCCCAGGAACGATCTTACGTCGGCGGCCCGATTAGGTCTCTGCAAGTCTCTGCAAGTGGAAGATGGTGGAGACTTTTTCTGGGTCTGGAGTCAATCCGTCGGCTGAGAAGATGTGTCCAAAGAATTTGAGCTTGGACTTGCTGAATCGACACTTCTCCAGGTTTAGGGTCAGTCAGTACAGGCGGCACAAAGTGCTTTGTCATGTTCTCTTTGAGTCTTTCCAAACACGAGGATGTCGTCGCTGTAATTTAAAGTTTCTCTCACCAGTCTGATGATTTGCCTGATTGTTTCATGAAAAATTTCAGCTGCCGACGATATCCCAAAGTTTAGTCGTTTGTAACAGAATAGTCCATCATGGGATGCAAATGTGGTGATTGGTTGTGACTCTGGATGGAGTACCAATTGATGGTATCATTGATTCAGGCCCAGTTTTGAAAACAGAACGGCATTGTTTAATTGAACGATCATGTCTTCGATCTTGGGTCCCGGATGGTGCTCCATTTGGATGGCTGTGTTGGCTACTCTCATGTCGACGCACAGTCACAGTCGACCCCCTTCCTTTGGGACGATCACAAGTGGAAAGACCAAAGGCGTTGGTCCAATGGCTGGTTCTATGATATCATCTCAAAGGAGTTGCTTTAGTTCATTTGATACCGCCGCTTGCAGGTGGAATCCAACTCTGCGTGGGTGCTGTGGGACTGGACGGACCGCTGGATCAATATGTAGCTTGATTGGTGAACTTTTCATTTTTCCTAGGCCTTGGCATAGATGGGGAAATTCCTTCAGAATGTCATCTTTCGAGATGCTCTGGCTCATCGGTGGTGTGTGACCAATGTTGTATATGTGTCCTCAGGTTTCACCTCTAGGTGCAGTTCAGCTGATCGTATCACCCTCCTGTACATTTATGTCGATGAGGCCTAGACAGGAAGCTGTCTTGTAGCTCAACAGGCATCGCCCATTATGGGCTCCTTATTACATGTATTATGGTCGGAGTTGACTTGTCTCCGTGAATAAGTAGTCTTTTGAATGAACCAACACAGTGCAGGGGAACGTCGGCACCCCATTGGAATATCCTGGAGGGTGTCTGTGTTAGTGGTGGCTTGTCTTGAAGTTGTTGGAATTCTTTCTCCCCCATAATGTTTACTGTGGCTCCCGAGTCAATGAGGAAACAGAATCGCTTGTCACAAATGTCCACTGCTATTCGTGGTGCTTCCCATGCCTCCTCTTCGGCCTTGATGAGGTTTACAAATTCATCTTGTGAATATAAGTCAAAGTGATCACTCTCATAGTCTTGGGAGTTTTGAGACATGGCTTGGTAGCCTGAACGAGGTGGAGGTGGACCATCATATTCGTCCTTGATTCGTGGATTTAATTCCTGTGGTTCGTATTCTTGGAAATCGTCCTCTGGGTATAGCTCTTCCACTACCCTCATTTATCTCCTTGGTCCTTGTTGATAAGGACACATCTGGTATGATTGACTTGGCAGTGTCCTTTGGTATGATCTGTATTGCGGTGACGAGGTTGGTCATGGCGTGTGGAAAGGTTTGCCCTCTCTGCAAACAGACTGAAAGTGGCCTTCCCTGCCACAATTCCCATCCTACACCTATAGCATTGCCTTTGCATTTGTGGGGTCGGAGTGTAGTTTGAGTTGCAGGCCTTTCACCTGTCCTGGTGTTGTTAGTTTGAAGTGCTGCTATTACATAATGTTTTTCTTGTTTGAGCGAGGTTGTGCTGGTCATTTGTGTGGCCTGCTTGTCAACCCTTTTAAGGATTCCGGCCATTTCACTTACTTCTTTGATGGTGAGGGGCTGCTTGAGGAGTTGCTTTTTTAGGGTAGGTGAGAGGCACCCTTCTATTACACGCAGACAAATGTCTTCTTCTAGAGAAAATGCGTGGAATTGGCAGTGTGCTCCCTTAATTTGAAGTCTGGTGATGAATTTGTCCACTGTTTCATTGTTGCACTGTGTGCATTGATTAACCATATACCTTTCATAGTCCATGTTGGGTTCAATGACGTTTTTTGTTGAGGGAGGTTATTAAGGAGCTAAAGTCGGTTTGTTCTGCTGGAGGGATGGTTTTGATTCGTTTTTTTTAACTCTGCGCCAGCCGTGTTGATATCCATGCTGTGCAAACATGGAGAGGTCTCTTCTCCTGCAGCTGCAATAAAGTCGTTAAAGTCCTCAAACCACTCAACCCACCGTGGGCCTTTGTCTGCCTGTGGGGTCATGGAGAAAGGCGGGGGCATGCGTCTGCTGTCGCCGTCGACCATGTAACTGGTGGAGGGGGCTGTGTGGCCTGCCCGGCCTGATCAGGGGATGTGCTCATGGTTCGTGGGGCATGCTCATTTCTGGGGGTTTATTTGCATCCTGTATTTCTATGCGTGATGTCCTGCTGAACTTGCTCAGGAGCACTCGATGTTGTGGTGTGCTTAATATTTGAGCACAACGATTTAGGTATGTGCAGTGGTTTGAGGCCTCCTTCACCCTTGGTGCTGTTGTACCCAAATGGGGGGGGCCCTCCTAGGCTATGGGGTACCGGTTCTGGTTGTAGGATGAGGGGCGTTCGTGTCAGGCTGCATGTCTTCCACAGTGTGTCTGTGGGGCTGTCCTCGTGAGGTGGGCCGCTGCCTGAGGGTTTCTTCACTGCACCACGTGTAGGGGCTCGCTGAAGGTGGAGGAGACACAGCGGGATTGCTGGCTTGGAGAGGAGGAGCCACTGGAACGTGGGCGCTCGGCGGGATCGCCGGCACACACACAGGGCTTGCTGCAGGTGCGGATGCCTGGTGGGATCATCGGCAGGAGGACACACTCAGCGGGATCGCTGGTGTGGGGGGAGCGCGACTCTTGGTCCCAACACTCAGCAAACTTTGAGGAGCATGCAGGATTGCTCACGTGAGAACGTGTGGGCCGCACGGCTCGGCACTCTGCACCTGTGGGATCACTGGCGCAGGTGGATGAACGTGTAGCAGGATTGCTAGTGTCTGGAACAGGAGGACGCTGGTGTGTTTTACCCCTCGTTGCCAGTTGTTAAAAAGCTTTCACCTTTGTAAGAATAACCGAGACACACCAGCTGGAAAGTATGTAACCTTCTTTATTCGATTACAATATGGAAGTGAATCATTTCCTCCCTCTTTCCTTAAACCCCCTCCTTTTCCCTATGTCACATCATGCTGTGACGTCCCTTTCATAGACTGCCTTAAAGCGGCAGTGCCTATAACAGTGCAGGTATGCATTGCTTGCAGCGAGCCGCACAGTCACCATGCATGGCACTGCCTGCACATGGCCATTTACCATCTATGCACATCCCTATGTGCACCCGAGTGAGGTTCACTTGCACTCATCATTGATTCAAGCAATCGGGGAGTTGTCCAAACCTCTTGTGAAAGATTGGAACAGCATGCTTCACTGTTGCCATGGAGCTGACCGCTCTTGTCCCCTGTGAACCATTTTTTTCATTTGCTCTGCAGAGTGCAGAAGGGAGATGTAAAATGGTAGCGGAAGCACCTTTACACCTCCCGCTTGCACTCTGCAGTGCACAATGAGTAAACTAAGCTGGCCTGTACACTTTGCTGGTGTAAAAAGCGGGCAGGTTTCACAGGGATCCACAAGTTTTTCTTCCAGCATGAAAATGTCATGCTGTCGTTAATCCAAGTGGTTTTTGAAGGCAGAGGTGAAATGGGAGGCAGAAACATAACTCCTGTTCTACTGTCCCCTCGATCTTGAAACAGGACAAAAATGCTATGGAGCGAGAACGAAGGTGTCGAGGCAACAGTAAGACGTCTACGCCGGTCCTTGGTACCCTCATTACTACCTCCATGGACTTGCAAAATGAGCTTGCGTGCACTTTGAATTTACTATGAACATGCCATGAAGATGGCCGTATGGAAGGCCCACCCCCCTACTATCTCACTTCCTTTGAAATCCACAAGGGTGAAGCCCCCAGTCCCAAATTGGATCTGGATAAGCCATGCCCAATACCAATATATTCTTATACAGTGTGACATAAAAGAATAACTCTTACCATAAATGAGCTTATACACACCTTTTATTTGAGTTCTTTTAAGATGGGCTAAGCTATTAGCCGAGCACATCAGTCGTATGCACTCAGCTAGAAGGGGAGAAGGCATGTTTTTGGTTGAAAACCATACTCACAAAAATATGCTGCTCTTTTGAGTTTAATTTGGCATTAGCGCCTAGAAAAGACGTCACAAATTTGGCTTAATTGCCAGCAACCCAGGTTGATGCTATAAACTGACCTCTCCCCGAGGGCCGAAGATGAGTGTTAAGGCTATTATGACGTCTGGCAATGGGCATGGCGACATTTTCAAATCCAGTACCTTTTTCTTTTAATGCACAGGAGCTGATTTTCGAATGTGGGGTAACGTAAATGGAAGGCGTAAAAGAAGGCTTTTAAGCCTTTTATGCACATCACAATCCAGTTTCATGTGTAACTTACGATTCCGCCACCCCCTTTCTCACCACCATAGAAATACTACAGCATCTGTGACGGTATTAATTATATTTTTGGCTCAAATGCTGTGTATTCCTATGGAGTCCGCTGGCTTATTTACACCAGCAAAATCTAGGCAGACTGCATAGGAATCCATTGTAAACACTGCCTGCCATGCATGGCAGGCGTCGTTTACCTAATTTGGACGGCGGAGTGTAAAAGGACAGCATACAAATGTGTACACCTCCCTTTTACCCTCCCCTTGTGTACTCTGCTGTGCAAATGAGGAAACCTCAGCATAGGGTACCTGTGCCCACAAAAGTACGAGGTCCCAGGCGCCGAATTAAGAGGACTCCAAAAATGAGCCCTAAACTGTTTTACTCCTTTTGTCTTTATCATCCTCCTAAATCATAGATGGCTGATGACGAGTTTTGGGTAAGACTTGCTGTCTGCATGGAATATTTTGTTTCTCGATTATACAAGTGCAGTTCATTGGCAGAAATGGGTGGAGTAGACTTTGCAGAAGGTAAGGGCTTCAGCGTTCCTCCTTTTCTTCCCTTTTAAAGACAATTTGGGGGGGCATCTCTCTTAACAGTGATGTCAATGTGATTGTTAGCCCAAAAGAATATTGTAACAGTACTTTGTCAACCACTGAATAGTGTTATGATGATTTCTTACCTTCATGCAAATCGGATTTGCTCTTCACAGCATTTCTGATTAGTTGTTTTTTTGATTTATACCGGGGCTATTTCAGGGCATTACTTGATGAGATTCTGGAATCACCCAGTCCTTTAATCTTTCAGCTAGTTATGCAGAGGACCGAGGATGGATTGCTGCATATGCACGAAATTGCAATGCTGCATGGTATCTTCAAGAGAGCTATTTTTGTCTAAGACCAACCTTTACTCCTCTCAAATCGAAACGGCTGATAACAGACCTACATTGCTTTTGCCCAGATAAAACTATAAATGTACCTGTTATAGGTCCCCTGTCTCCAGTTACCTCTGATTCCTGCAGCGAATTCTCTACACGTTTACTAGTTTCCCTCTGAAGATTTCTGATATTCAGAATAATGTCCTCCCTGCCACACGGGGCCTTTGACAACATTTCTTCAAGCAATGTGTTTTTTATTATGACCAGGATGAAGGCTACTTTCTATCCCACCAACACCCTACCATTGTATTATGTTAAAAAATGTTTGGCCTTGCTTGAGCCATGGCACACCCAGATTCATGCCTCTGTATTCTGGCGCGCTTTCTCCGAAGTCTTGAATATTGGAAATAGAGGCTCCAAAAATATTGCTCTTGAGCTTAACTGTCTTGTTAGTTAGCAGCCAACTGCAGGTCTAGCTTATTTAGGTCAAACTTTGCAACAGGTTCTTTCTCTAAAAATACATCAGTATGTGTGGCTGCTGCCCAATTCTTATCCACAATCCAGCCTGGCTTCTGTGCTGGGTGCAGCACTGAAGCTGCAACCCTACCAGTGGCGGCTGGAAAGAGGCTGCTGGTGTCTGATTCATGGTTTTACTGGGTCTCTTAAAAGCCTTCAACACAATCAACTATGGGGTACTGATTGACATCCTGTAACATTGTATGTGGTTTGTTGGAGGGGGTCAGTGTATCAAACCCGTTCAACCACTTGCAGCTGCTTAGGGTTGGAAGAGCCGCATACACCTAAACTCTATTCCTTTCGGCCTCCCGATGGATAAATCCTCTCTTATGTGTTATTTATTTAAAAACCTGTATTTAATCACTTGGCATGGCATACTCTATAAACATGTCTTCATATGGCAGTGCAACAGACATTAGGCAATCAGTGTACATAATGTGTAACTGTTCAAGGTCAAAAGACCTTTTTAATTAAAAAAAAAACATAATAAAAAAAGACTGGTTTAGAAAGACTACTCTGTGACTGGACAGAACAGTATTTCTAAATCAAACTGCCCCTGTGACACACATAAGATATCTAACTCCTCATTGTCGTTGGCTCATGTCAGAGCCGCCAACCAGTGTTGTAGTGTCGAGAGAGTGCCCTCTTTCCACTTTAATAATATTACTCTATTAGCCAAGAGAAATGCAATATGAAGAAAGTAACATGTCACCCTCACCCTTGTGCTGTAGCAACCCAGTATTGCCCAGCAGGGATAAACAGGGACGTCTAACCCCACCATTATGGACAGTGCAGCGAATGGACTGGACCAATGTGGTATGAGTTGTGGGCAAGCCTAAAATATATGTAGATGTTCTGTGTCCATGGTTCCGCATCTCGGCCAGGAAAGTGTGACAGTTCTCTGGTATTTATTTAGAGCAGCTCATGTATGTTGCAATTTATGTAGAATCATGAAACGCATTAGCCTAAATTTGAAGATGAAAGAAACCTCCTTGCTTAGTAGGTCCGCTCTGAGCCACATGTCGTCATCTATGTCCACTCCCATGCTGCCCTTCCCACACAGCCCCTAGCTGGGGCTCCCTGTATTCCAGGATGGACTGGATTATAGAAGACTGTTATGAACTTTTTACATACATGACTTGATGGAGAGCAGAAAGTCAACACATCTGTGCGAGGCCGTGTCTCCTTCGGAAACACTGGCAACTCTGAACTCAGGGCCGTTCGGACCCGCATATATTAGAGTATTACTATGGGGCTGTGACCTAGTCTCTCTAGCAGCTCCTGTATATCTAGGAACGCTCCATCATGAAGCCACCTCCCATATTCTCAAGCCCACTATCGCATGCAGCATTTGCTAATTGCTATGTCCAATGTCAACCCAGTATCCAGTAAACCCGATCAGCGCACCTCGGCAGTATGGTTGATCTACAATTAGTCACTTTAAAATCCTGCACTACGCTTGAAGCGTAGCCGTCAAGGGATCATAAGGACATGAGGTGGTGTAGCCTGTACTAAGGACTGCTTCTAGTTTCTTTGACGCTGCAGTTTTTCTTTCAGCATTAACATACGGGTAGTTAGCACTCTGACACATATGAAACGATTTGCCATAGTTTTCAGCATCTTAAATAACAATTTGTAACACTATAGAGATATTAAAAAAAATAAGACAACATGTTCAGTAGTACCACCATTTCGCGCAGGGCCACCTTGCACATTATAGAGATGGGCATTTTTGCCCATCGTGTTAATTTAGATTGAAGGATATCGATATATGCCTCTACATTATTTGCAAATAGTCTTTCTTTGTTTCTAGACACTTTAAGCCCCAGGTATTGTATCTCAGACTTTGACCAGTTGACGATCAAGCTCGAGTATTCACTGAATTTAATGACATCAGTCAATATTGGTGAGAAATTAGTGACCGAGTCTCTAACATATACTAGCACCTTGTCTGCATACAGTGAGATTATATATGGCAAGCCTTGCAGCCTGATTCCCCCGTGTTTGTGTCTATGTCTAAGTAAGTCAGCAAACAGAGGACTTATTCATCTGAAGGGCAGAGGGAAAGCAGACATCCCTGGTTTGTGCCTCTTCCCAATGGGAAGACTTGCATCACCCCTCGCCCCACTGTAATCCTAGCTATCGGCTAACTGTGCAGCAGTTTAATAATAGACATCATGTATGGAACAAATCCATATTGTTACAAAATTTTAAATAGGAAGTCCCATGTGTTAGGGAAGATTTCCTAAAGTCTTAATGGTAGTACGATTTTAGCTATCCCAGTGGTGTGTAGATCTCCAACTCTTAGTATCAGTCTGTACTAACTCAGGCCCTTGGTAGAGTGGCAGAGCAGTCAGCCTTATTTTAAGAGGAAGATGTGAGCTGTAGGTAAGTAGACTGAACCTTAGTTAGACATGCACACCAAAGAAACTCTTACTTAATTAAGGTGACCACTTGATTAAGGTGGCTAAGGATGTAAAGACACATGGCTTCTATAAAATTATATATTCATTTCATATACACACCAGAACCACTTTAAATACTTTAGACGTTTATACTAGAACTCTTTGGAATACTTTTGAATACACTTCAAAGGACCCTCAGACCAAGAAACGCTTGGCGAGGAGTATAATAAGATCATGTTAACTACACTCAACAATATTGCCCCAATGAAACTCAGAACAAGCAAACCCAAAGCCCACCTAAACAAGTGGATCACCCCACAACTAAAAGATCTACGACTTCTAAAAAAGGAGTTGCAAAACTTTGTGGAGGTTACTCCCATCAGAAGACAGCAAAACTAAACTATTTGGAATCTCATCTCTTTACAAAAAGGAAATCTATTTAGCCAAGCATAATTCATACAATAAGCGTATATCCAACACTAATTCCAGTATGAGGGAACTGTTCTCCATCCTCAAGGAATTAGAATCTCCGATTGTCATTCCCGACATATACACCAAAGATAAAAAATGGTGTTCGGACATTCAACAGGCACTCAACAACATTGCCCAAAAGAAGTCATACTCAACATACCCCACTCCATTGACAACGCTACCGACTATCCCATGAAGGAACATGACTCTATAGCTCGCTTCAAGTTCACTAAAACCTCCATTCTTGAGGTAGAGAAAGTCATCCTCTCACTTGAGCCTTCTAATTGCCAGGGCGATCTGTGCCCCCCGCCCAGCTCATAAAAGATGCTGTAGGAGATCTCGCCCCTTTTGTCTCTAAACTTGTTAACACTTAATTTGCCTCGAGCTCTGTCCCTGCTAACCTTAAACAATCTTGGGTGCTGCCTTTGCTAAAGAAGCAAACCCTAGATCCACTCATACCTACTAATTACCGTCCCATTACGGCAGTGCCATTTTTGTTAAAAATCTTAGACAAGATTGCCTACAATCAAATGAAACAATTCCTAGAGCTACATAAGCTCCTAGGTGCGTGACAATCAGACTTCCAACCTAAACATGGGACCGAGACTGCCCTTGATTTGAAGGCACAAATTGATGAGCTGCGAGATATAGGGAAATCAGCCCTCCTCTTACTGCTCGATCTCTCAACGGCATTTGACCTTGTTAACCACAAGGTCTTATGCAGCCACCTAGACACAGCTGCCCATTTTTCCAAAGAGGCTATAACTTGGATTGAGTCCTTCTTAAGCGACAGGACTATGAGGGTGTTCTCTCCAGCAGCAGTGCAGACCCGATCCTCTACACCTGCGGCATGTAACAGGGTTCCTGTGTCTCCCCCACCCTATACAATATATTTACTAAGCCCCTTTCTGATGATCTGGACCTTCTGGGTATCACCTACATGAACTATGCGGATGATACACAGATTCTCCACCCACTTTCTGGGGATTACAACAAGGATTTGGCCTTGGTAAATAGAGTGTATCTCATTCTCCATGCATGGATGGCAACGCATGGTCTATGCCTGAACGATGATAAAACAAAGCTTATCATCCTGTGCATCCAATCTAACCTACAGAAACTAGGTCTTGACTATTCCTCACTTGACATCGACAGTAACCTGATTAAGGTGGCTAAGGATGTAAAGACACTTGGCTTCTACCTCAATGCCACCCTTTCTTTTTCCAAACAGGTGAAATCTTTGGCTTCAGCCACAGCCTATACCTGTAAGCTCATGAGAACAGGCAAACCATTTCTTTCAGAAGGCAACTGCATCATCCTGGCTAGAGCCCCTATTCTATACAGGCTTGATTACTGTAATGTTTTATACATCAGTGCCAATAAATCCACCATCCACAGGATTCAAATCCTGCAAAACAATGCTCTGAGAACAGCTCTTGGCATATCTAAAAGATCCAAGGGTTTAGATAGAAGTGCACACCTATGGTAAGTAAGTTTAGTAAAGAAATTCGAGGATTATGTTAAATACATTTTTAGGTGCGGGGGAGGAACTGGGGTCATGGCACAAGAACCCGACAATAAACAGTAAAAAGAAAGAGGATTCAACTTGGAAACCCTCCCGTCCCCTGCACACTTTCAAATATTTGGATTAATCCAATACAGTTGTTCAAATTGAGTTATAGGCATTGTACATATTTTTGTTTCTAACAAATATGGTCAGACACAGAAGTGTGAGATAAACAAATATGTACTTATAGCCAAGCTATATTATTTTCAGCCAGAATTATAGTTCAGAGCGAAATTGTTTACAGTGCCTAGAAACAAAATGGAATCAATAGATGAAGCTCAAATTGAGAAAAAATGGAGTTCAAATTAAATAGCGACGTGTTTCGAGGAAGTTCTCCTCTTCTTCATAAGGCCAAACTTGGACTCTATATGTAAAAGGAAAAAGACAAATTCAGTAGAGAAAATATTGTAGGCACAGTTCATATATTGTTCATAACATATTCAATTTTACAATTTAAAAAATTTGGTGACGTTAGTTGTAACATGTCATAATATGCGTTGTAATACATGCAACATTATAAGCTGAATTATGTGGTCCATGTTTGAGAGAAAAACTGAAGGGCAATTTAGACACCCCTTCCTGTAAAATAGATAGTCAAACGTACAACATATTATAGTTCAGTGGAATGATCCCTCTAATGGGACCTATCAAGTAGATGGTGAAACATAAAATAACGTGAATATACAGGGAAAAAAAGCTAGTAGTTCCTAAGCTCCATCGATCTAGTGGGGAAGAAATGCGAAAGTCATTACCTTTGTGTGTAGAAAGTGTCAGAAACAAAGAATCCGACGAAGCAGGAAAAATAAGTAAACAGACTGTCTTCGTGTATCAGTTAGTTCCTAGAGACACGACCAATTCCCAAAAAGATACTAGAAATCTGTAAATAACAGAGCCTGATCAATGTCAAGCTCATTGTTTAAAAGTAACGGACATTAGTATGAAATATATAAAAATCGAATAACATACCTAGCCAGAATGTGGATGGCGGTAAATAATCAATAGAAGAGCCCACGCAAAGTGTGGACCTCAAATATCCCGCTGTCGCTGCAGGAGTGCCTCAGAATGTAGGAGTTCTGTCACGTAAATAAACAAGCTGAACAGGAATGGAGTCCTGATTAGTATAAAAAACTCAGCAATCTAAAATGGAGTACTGAAAACGTAACGTGATGTATAATAAAGGCAAACTGAAATGTTAAAAATTACCATGATTAGGATGTGCACAAGGCACAATTCTTGAAGCTGATGTGAAACTGATGTCAAGATTGTGCGGCCGGTCTGCTGAAGAATCCGGCAATTATGGATTAGGTAGAGTATCAACTAAAGAAAGTGTAAGGAAAAAAGAATAATGAGACTAAGGAACTTTATCCCTGGTCCCTAGATAGACAAATGCTAATGCATTAGCACTTACCTGGAGCGTAGGGGGACAATCCTGAACAGGGTCTGTTCAGCCAAGCAGCTTGTTGTTCACAAACCATGGAAACAGCATGTGACCATGGAGATAAATAGAGGACTAGAGTTATAGATAAACAAGAAGGACAAAGGAGTAATCAGGCTGAAAGATCGGCCATCTTGAAACGAGGTTATATGTTGTGATAGAGTATGGACCTCTAGATAATCGATAAACTAGAAGTCATTTGAATCAAGAAGCGCAAAAGTGCGAAATAAGATCGATTGATACGAAAAATTAATGTGGTGCAGATACCTAGTATAAAATGTAAATCGGGCATAACAAAAACTAGTCCGCACATAATAGAACGGGTAGAGGAAAGCTAAGAAAAATGGTTTACCGTGTGAAATAGAATTGAAATAAGCAATGAGAAAAGGGTCGTAAATTGGACCGAACGCTCTGATCTATGAGGGGGAAAAATAAATATAATTATCAAATAATCACGGCAAGGTCACTGAACGACTGCGTGTAACCTCTCAGTCTATAATAGGTGGAGAAACTAACCCTAGATCTCTCTTTTTCACATGGAAGACATAGTACAATGTGACAGTCTCAGTTGGGTAAACGCATTTAATTTACAGAAGATCAAAATGAAATGTAATAAGTTTAACAAAAATGACATAAATAAGAGTAAACAATAAGAACAATTTTTACATTGAATTTACAGGCAATGATTTTTATGGCAACCATGTATTAGTCTCAACAAAGTAGTGCCTTAGATCACAGTCAGACACTGGAATAGTAATGTAACTTTCAAGTTTATGTTGTTGAAGATCAAGCATTCCTTATTGACAAATTCAAATCACAAAAAACAGTTCAATGTGAAATCTTCATTTAAACCCCAGGGCTGTAAAGAGCTTAAGTTGTCAATCCAATAAGCCTCTCTTTGTAGTAAGAGTGACTGGTAGTCACCTCCTCTTGTAGGTCGTTTGACAACTTCTAGCACCTGGTATTTTAATTGGGCAATTGAATGTTTCTGCATGTTGAAGTGGCGGGCTACCGGTGAGCATTGGTTATTACATCTTATGTTCGACTTGTGTTCAGACATTCTTGATTTGACAGGTCTTTTGGTCTGTCCTACATACACTTTGCCACAAGGGCACTTCAACATATATATGACACCACATGTCAGACACGTGGAGTAGTCTCTTAATTTGATTTTTTGACCATTCCTGGGGTGAGTCACTACATTATCTTTGATTGTGTTATTACAGTGTATACACCCTAAACAAGGGACGGTGCTTAGTTTTTTGGTGGCTAGGAAAAGTTGTTTCTCCTTTGGTACTCTTTCAGCTTTCACCAGCTTGTCTCTTATATTTTTACCCCTTTTTTTTACCCCTTTTAAAACACATCATTGGAGGTGTGGGGTACAATTCTAATAGAGTTTTATCATTGTGAAGGCTATTCCAATGTTTCTTTATACTTTTTGTGATCTGAAAACTCTGTCTTGAGAATTCTGATATGTATAGAAGTGGGCTATCTTTAACAACAGATTTAGGTTTCAATAAATCTGTACGAGAGATCTCTGAAGCTCTATCTTTGGCAATTTCCAAAGTTTCCGGTGGGTAGCCTCTGTTCTGAAATTTACCAACAAGATTTGTGCATTCCTTATCTAGAACTTCTGGGTGAGAAATTATTCTTTTCAAGCATAAAATTTGACTATATGGTAGACTTTGGAGCATCGCCCTCGGGTGGAAGCTAGAATAGTGAAGCAAACTGTTAACATCAGTCAGTTTATGGTATACAGACGTAGTAATTTTATTGTTAACAATGCTCAAGTTAACATCAAGAAAATGTAGATAAGGGTTACCAATCTCAATAGTAAATTTGATCCTGGGGTGCACTGAATTAAGGTATTCAAAAAACTGATCTAGGTCATCTCATGTGCCACACCAAATGCAGAAAATGTCATCAATAAATCTCTTCCAGGTTAAAATGTATGCTGTCCATGTGGGGTCTTCCAGTACATGCTGACTTTCAAACTGAAACATAAAAGTATTAGCGTACACGGGCGCCATCGATGATCCCATCGAGGTACCCGATATTTGTAAAAAGCATTTGCCCTGATGTCTAAAATAGCTATTGTAAAGGATTAAGTTGAGTAGCTCCAGAATGAACTGAGGATTACCTTTCACACCTGAATTGTTAAGTAGCAACCATTCAACAGAATCTATACCTTTACTATGGGGTATTGAGGTATATAAACTACATACATCAAGGCTGAATAGTATGCAGTCTTCACTGATAGCTGAGAAATCTTTAAGTCCATTAAGAAAGTCTGTTGTGTCCTTTCGGTATGTGTATGATGCCTGTATAAGTGGTTGTAGTAATCTGTCAATGTAGACTGCCAGTGGGTCGAAGACACTCTCTATCCCAGCAACAATCGGTCTGAGGGGTGGATTTTGTTTATCTTTGTGAATTTTAGGGAGCCCATAGAAGACTAGTGTAATCGGATGGGAATTAGTGAGATATTGATGTGTTTTATCATTAATCCATTTGTTCTCTTTGGCTTTAAACAGAGTATTGCTAATCAGTTCTCTGATTTCTGGTAGCGGGTCCCTATCTAATCTAGCATAGGTGTCTGTGTCGTTAAAGAGTTCAATGCATCTTTTAACATAGAAGGATGTATCCATGATAACAATTCCTCCACCTTTGTCAGCTGGTTTAATGGTAATGTCTTCACTTTTCGCCAGTTCATCTATTAGATCTAGTTGGCGGTTTTTGATATTAATGGGTGTTTTTCTTCTATAGTCAATTCTGCTTAAATCTTGTAGGACACTCTTCTCAAATAAATTCAGAATTTAATTTTGTACATGTGGGTCAAATGTACTCTTGGGACGTATTTCCAGTAAGTCACTTTGTGGTGGTCTAGATTCCATTTCAGGTTGCGAATCAAAGAAAATTTTGAGTCTTAATTTTCGCATCAATCTGTGTAGACATATTTTTTCTTGAAATAATGAAGTATTGCACGTTGGAACAAACGATAATCCTTTGTTCAAAATGTTAAGTTGTTCTGCTGAAAGGATCTTACTGGAAATATTCACCACTAGATTGTTGTCCTTTATTTGTTTCTCTTTTTTGTTTGTGGCTTTCTTCCCTCTCCGGGTCTTTCTCTTATACCTAAAAAAGCCCCTGTTGATGTATTAGGTTCAGCATCTTTATTAATTGGAGATGTGGACCCCCCTGTTTTTGGAGTCCTTTTTTATTGTGTCCCCTGCCTTCCTGTTAGTAATCCATAACCATCCTGTACAGCAAGTACCAGGTAAGGAGTTTACAGCCTGTTTGTTGTCCTTATGAAGAGATGTATGTGTGCTTTTAGTGTGATTTCCAATCTGTTTTTGGTGCAAGATTGCTTCTAGAGGGCACAGCCTTTGGGGTTTACTCCTGCCCTGCGCTATTTTCTGTTATTTTCCTCTGTCCTCCAATCTTCAGAGCAATTGGCTGAGGCAGCCAAGTGTTACTGAACTCTGTTTTTGGTGTCCTTTCTTACTGCATTCCTCTGCCTTCCTGTTAGTACTCCATAGCCACCCGGTAAAGCAATCACCTGGTAAGGAATTTACAGCATGTTTGGTGTCCTTTTGGAGAGATTTGGGTGTGTTTTTAGTGTGATTTCCAATCCATGTTTGTGCTGGATTGCTTCTAGAGGGCACTGCCTTTGTGGTCTAGTCCTTTGCTTCTGTTCTTTTCCTCTCTCCTCCCATCTTCAGAGTAATTGGCCGAGGCAGTCAAGTTTCACTGCCCTCTGTTTTTGGAGTCCTTTCTTACTGCTTTAAACTACTTTCCTGTTAGTAATCCATAGACATCCTGTACAGAAAGCACCTGTTAATGAGTTTACAGCCTGTCTGGCGTCCTTTTGGAGAAATCTGTGTTTATTTTTAGTGTGATTTCCAATCTGTTTTTGTGTGCTGTATTGCTTCTAAAAGGCACTGCTTTTGTCATATAGTCCTTCTCTCTCCTCACATCTTTAGATCAATTGACTGAGGCAGACAAGTGTTCCTGTCCTCTGCTTTTGGTGTACATTCTTACTGTGTTCGCCTGCCTTCCTGTTAGTAGTCCATAGACACCCGGTACAGCAAGCACCTAGTAAGGAGTTTACAGAATGTTTGGTGTCCTTTGGGTGAGATTTAGGTGTATTATTAGTGTGATGTCCACTCCGTTTTTGTGCTGGATTTCTTGTAGAGGGCACTGTGTTGTAATATGCACGGGCTCGTGCATAGGCACACTGGTGGAATGTTGATGCGTGTTTGGTAATCAACATTCCACGGTGGCCGTTGGAGCTGAGGGAGCTGTGGCAAGAGGCTGCGGGGTCTCTGAATAAAGATATGTGACTCTACATATCATAGTGTCGGAGGAAGTTTGTAACATTGGCGACGAGGATTGTGCGAGACCCCGTCCCACGTGTGTGTGGAGCAGCTGTCTGGGCTTCGAGCCCATCCCCGGTGGTTGGCGAGGACGAACCGGGAGAGAAAGGGAGCCCCCCTGGCGGGTGTGGGTGTCCGTTTGGGAGGTGAAGCGGAGGAGCAGTCCGGGTGCCCAGTCAGGGTACTGCTGTGGGTAAAGCCGCGCCGGCTCGCCGTGTGCAGGGAGGAGATGTTCGGGTGCCCGGTTGGGGTGGCGGAGGTGCGGTCCGGGTGCCCAGTCGGGGTACCATTGCGGGCCAGTCCGCGCCGGCTCGGCGTGAGCAGGGAGGAGCGGTCCGGGTGCCCAGTCGGGGTAGCGGAGGAGCTGTCTCGGTGCTCAATCGGGGTACCGCGTAGGCCGGTTTGTGGTCGGCTCGCGGTTGGCAGCGGAAGACCCAGGGAGTTCGCGGGTCAACAGTTGGAGTTTCAGTCGCCGGTGATAGCGACAGAGGAGGGAGGGCTCCATTCTCTAAGGAGTCCTCGGCTGCTTGGATCAAGTTGGGGCTGCCAGCTAGAGTGGCCGGGCCGTTGGGCTGCATGGAGGCGGGCGCACGATAGCATCTGCGCAAAGAGCAGAGTGCCGGCAGCTGGCCCCGCCTTTCGGCAGCGTCCGTATTCAACGCTGTTCTTCGTGGATGAGGTGGCGCTTGGCAATCACGTGGCTGGCCGCTGCCCCGCCTCTGACAGCGTCCTTATTCAAGGCTGTCTCCGTAGACTGGGTCGCCTTAAGGAAGGAGGAGGGGCTGCGGTGGCGTTGATAGCTGCCAATTTGGTGAGAAGGCAGGGCAGCAGCATAACACAACTCAGGCAAGTGGAA
Organism: Ambystoma mexicanum; assembly: GCF_040938575.1. NCBI lineage: Eukaryota > Metazoa > Chordata > Amphibia > Caudata > Ambystomatidae > Ambystoma > Ambystoma mexicanum. The sequence goes on from NC_090933.1 coordinate 149,672,668, forward strand.
AGGGCGGCGAATTACTTCTAAAGGCGGCAAATTACTCCTAAAGGCGGTTGGCGGTAAGGTTGGGGCATACAAACTGCTTGGAGTGCTGCCAACTGGAGATTAGTGGATTTGCTTGGGCTAGGTTGGCTGCCAAGGTGTTTGGTATCAGCAGTTGAGACTCACCCGGTGCCAGAACTTGGTTGTACTGCAATTACGTGGGGCTGCACGTGCTCAAGGCAGCAGTTGAGACTCACCCAGTGCCAGAACCTGGCTGTACTGCATTTACGTGTGGGTGCACGTGCCCAAGGCAACAGTGGGAGATATCTATCTGCTTTTGCATTGGTTGGGTTGTCATCCACAAGTGACAAATACTATATTGTATGTATTTTGGGGGCAGGTGTACAAAGTAAAAGTGAGGTAATGGTCTGCTGCTAGGGAACTAAGAGTTTTCAGCATTGCACAAAGGTCGGCAAGTTATTATTGGGGACATAAGGAACAGGCGAGTACATTCAAATATGTTGCATACAGCTGCTAGGCCTCCACCTGCTTTTCTGCCGAATCCCGGAGAGCCGGTTGCTCCTTGGGAGCAGTGGGTAGATGCTCTTAAGGTGTATTTGAGGGCTGCAGGTGGGGCAAAGTTCAATGATGATGAAAAGGAGGCTGCTTTACTGAATTGCATTGGTACTGAGGGGTTGAGGGTTTTTCGTCATTTGCCTGGAGAGAATGTGATGGTTCAAGGGGGAGGTGAAGGGGAAATGGTGGTAAGTGCCTATGAGACTGCTTTGAAAAAATTGCAAATACGTTTTGGTAAAAGAGTTAATGTGGTTTTAGAGCGGTATACATTTTTCTCTAGGGCACAAGGTTCATTGGAAAGCATAGATTCATATGTTACAGCCTTACGTGCACTCATGGCTACGTGTGGGTTTCCGGGGAATGGAGAGGAACATATAAGGGATCAGATTATGATGAAGACGTCAAATCAAAAAATTAGAGAGAGGTTGTGGATTGAGAACAATCCTTCTCTGGATAAGGTTTTGGAGATTGCCAGAGCAATTGAAGCCTCAAAGGCGAGTGTACAAGTGGTTACTGAAAGGGACGGGAGTAGGGAGATGGTACATGCTGTGGTGTCAAGGAGCAAAAAAGCAGGGGATAAAGTTGTGGCACAAGGTAATAGAGCATCCAAGGCTAAGGAGGCATGCAAAAATTGTGGCTGGTCGAGTCACAATGTGGACTCGAAATCCTGTCCTGCTAACAATGTTGAATGCAGGAAATGTAAACGTGTGGGTCATTTTGCACGCATGTGTAAGGGGCAGGTGGTTGCTAGTGTAGCTACAGAAGATACTACCATGGGACTAGAAGGGGCATTGGGAGGTGGCTCTAATCAGAGTGTCATTTTACATGTTGAGGGAGGTGGGCGGAAGGGTCCATGGGTGTCGGTATTGGTGGACCAGCATCCTGTGGATATGTTGGTGGATTCGGGGTCACCTTACACTCTGGTGTCTCCGGAAGTCTATCATGAAGTGCTGGGTAAAGAGATGTCTACTCTGTTGCCTCCGGACATCAGACCATATGCTTATGGGCAGCATTCCATTGACCTGCTTGGTTATAATTGGTCGAATTTCTCTTTCAAGGGGAGGCAAACTGCGGGTAAATTGTATGTGGCTTCAAAGGGCACAAGTGTACTGGGTTGGGATGAGCAGGCTGCACTAAAAATACAAATACATCCAGGTGAAAAGGAACCAGTTCTAAGTGTCATGAAGGGAGGGGAAGAGAATGACATAACGGTTACTCCCACAGTGCTCATGAGTGAGTTTCCGGAGGTATTTTCAGACACCCTTGGCATGCTTAAAGGTTTTACACATCACATTGTCTTGAAGAAGGGTGCGATTCCGAGAGTTCATAAAGTGAGGGGAGTGCCAGTTGCAGCCAGGGAGGCATTCAAAGCAGAATTGACTAAGTTACAGTCAGCAGGAATAATTGAGCCTATTGAGTGTTCAGAGTGGTTGTTTTCTGTGGTTTTAGTTAAGAAGAGTGATGGCAGCATCAGAATGTGTGTAGACCTCCGGGAACTAAATTCCAGCATATGGGTGGATCGGCATCCTTTGCCAAATATCAATGAGTTGTTGTTGACTCTGGGGGAAGCTAAATACTTTTCAACCTTTGATTTGTGAACGGCGTACCACAAAATTGACTTGCATGTGGATTCTAGACCCCTTACATCATTTGTGACTCCGTTTGGGGCTTTCAGGTTTTGTCGCATGCCTTTTGGCCTGGCTTCGGCTTCGGCTGTGTTTCAGCGGTTGATGCAGCAGTTGTTTGGGGGTGTGAAGGGTGTCAGCTATTTTCAAGATGACATTTTAGTCTGGGGCAGCAGCAAGGAGCAACATGATGTCAGGGTAAGGAAGGTCATGCAGATTCTTAAAGAGAGAGGATTGACGGTAAAGTTGACTAAGTGTCAGGTGGGTGTGCAGGAGGTCACATATTTGGGACACACATTGAGTTCACGAGGGGTGAGCCCAAAAAAGGAGTTAGTACAAGTGTTGAGGGATACGCCAGCTCCGGGCAATAAGGATCAGCTAAGGGCTTTTCTGGGTCTGGCGGAGTACTATGTTAAATTTGTGTCAAATTATGCTGAAAAAACGGTGGCCATGAGAGCTCTCATGAGGAAATGTGTAAGGTTTGTATGGTCTGCGGAGTGTGCGGCAGAATTTGAGTTGGTCAAGAAGGAAGTGGAGAATGCTCCTTCATTGAAGTCATTTGACCTAAAAAATAAAACTGCTTTGACGGTGGATGCAAGTGAGGTAGGTCTGGGGGCAGTACTAGAGCAATGGATAAATGGTGAATGGGTACCAGTGGCTTTTGCTTCAAGAACCTTGAGAGAGGTGGAAACAAGGTACTCTGTTATTGAGAGAGAGACTTTGGCAGTCTTATGGGCTTCAAAACACTTAGGACATTTTTATGGGGCATACCTTATATTGTCAGAACGGACCATAAACCGTTGGTGCAGGTATTTTCTACCAAGGGAGTTTTGGCAGTGTCCCCGAGGATTGCAAAGTGGTCAGTACAGTTGCAGGATTACAATTTTTCCTTGCAGTGTTTTCCAGGAAGGTTGAATGTTGTTGCGGACTGTTTGTCCCGCTTGCCAGTGGCACAGGGTGATAGTGAGGCAGGAATAGTACAAGAGGATGATTCGCAGGAGTGTCAGGTTGCTTTGGTGACCTCAGCTGTGGAGAAGTCGGTGTGGGATCGGGAGTCTGAGATGGATCTTGAGTTGAAGTGGATTAGGGAAGGTCTGCTTAAGGGGTGGCACACTGTTAAGGACAGGTTGGAAGGGAAAGCTTATGTTCAGGTTATTGATGAATTAGCCGAGGGTCCCTGGGGTGTGTCTAGGGGATCTAGGTTAATACCTCCTGTAAGCTTGAGGGGAAGAATAGTGGAATTGGCACATGTTGGTCATTTGGGCCGATCGTTAACCAAAAGGAGACTGAGAGAGGAGTACTGGTGGCCGTCTATGGACAAGGATGTTGAGCAAGTAGTGAAAGATTGTATGGCATGTTCTGTCAGCGATAAGAGCAAAGTACTGCACCCACAGCCTACACATCCTGTAGAGGTTCCAGAGCAGGTATGGTCGAAAGTGGCTTTGGATATCATGGGTCCATTTTACTGTTTAGAGCATGAGTTCAGATATATGTTGGTATTGGTGGACTATACGTCCAGGTGGATTGAGGTGGCGGCATGTTCTAGTATTACAACAAATTCCGTTATTGATTTTTTGAGGAAAGTATTTGATCGTGAAGGATTACCTGAAACTTTAGTTACTGATAATGGGGTGCAGTTCACCTCTAGTACAATGCGAGAATTTTTGGAGCAGCATGCCATTTCTCATTGTAGGACAGCTTTATATAATCCTTCTGCGAATGGATTAGTAGAGAGAGCAAACGGTACCATTAAGTCAGCAATACAATTGGCTTTGGCCAATGGTTTGGATTGGCAGGAAGTGTTGACACAATATCTGGCTGCATATCGGAGAACCCCTACCATGCTTACGGGAAGATCTCCTTTTGAACTCATGAGGGGTAGGAAGGCAGGTACAACGTTGAGAACTTTGGCCATGGGGGGTGGTGGGCCATGTAATATGGATTTGCGAGCTATTCATCGCAGTGTTTTGGAGCGCCAGCAGAACACAATGGCCCTCATTACGACCCTGGCGGAATTCGGAAAACGATGGCGGAAATGCAATACCGCCATCGAATAGCGCTCGGTGCGACTATGACCCGTCACCGCAAAGTACGATGCCATTAGCGACACCGTAGTGAACGCCAACGCTAACTGCACCAAGCACGCGTGCGCGCGCCATGCCAAACCGTAAACACCACCATGGCGCAACGGTACGCCAATTCCGACCCCAGCGGACATGTACCTAACGCCATCAAGCATGGCGGAATGCACCATTCCGCCATGGTGAGAAGTACGGCATCGCGAATCAACCGTAAACGGCCCCACTGACTGCCCGTACACCGCTCCCTGCCCACAAAGTACAACTCCCCGTAGGTGCAACGAAGCCACAATGCAACCAGTGAAATGCACAAGTCACCCATGCATGCCAACGAACAAATGGACCTCAAGAGGGGCCAATGGGAGCTGCAGGGCACAGATGGCACGAATACAGAAGCCATCCCAATGGACATAACCACAGTCCCCCACCAAGAAACGCACGCAAACACAGGCACCTGTGACCAGCAATATTCAGAAAATCACAACATAACACCAGTCCACCTGGCTGACCGGCATCTGTCACACAAAACCCAATCCCCCGCCCCTGAGCATGACAACATTCAAACTGTCATATTGGCAGCCCCCATCCCTGACCTCACGGGCTTCGTAGGCAAACGCGCCCAGTACAGGACACGCAACAAAACTCCGAAGCTGGAACCCAATGCAGATCCCCTCACAATACATCGCTCCCCAAATAGGAATATGCCACATCACTTGCAAAGAAGAACGCTACACGGCCCATATCAGAATAGAATTTTAATGCACATCAATATCACCAAGCCCATATAGCCATCAGGCCATGAACTCCAAAACACATTTCACCATTGTGGGCTGCATCCGCAAGAAATGACCAGCCACTACTCGTGTGACGCCCTGTTCCCTCATGGTACACAGAGCCACATACACGTACGAAAAGGCAACATGGAAGCGCACAGAACCGCAGGGCCGTCCCAATGGGGAGGCACTAGTCCAGCTGAAAGGCCGAAATGTTGCTCCGAGCCACCAGTACTGCGTAAGGGCATGTGGCCCATTGGCGATCGTCCCATAAGATCGTAATGCTGCTCCACTGATTAACACGAAGCAGCAGGTGTCGGGAGTAAAATCCATCTGCAGGAGTGGCATACAGATGGCAGTGGCAAAAGGGGAGGAGATACCTGTCAACCAAAAGAAAAGAAACAGAATAGAATGGCCATCAGAACTACATTCGAACAACTCACTTCAATGATCACACTAGATCCACAGTCATATGCATGCAAGCCCACTCCAAAGGATCATCACCACCCCAAAACCACTTGCGAATCATAACTATCTATATCGAGGTGAAAACACCATCACAAACGAGTGTACCTGTGCATGCGCCTGTGAAAACAGGATCCTTCAGATGGGATTGGTAACGTGCATGGACACAAGTGTCTGAAGGCGCGTCGAGACAGGGAGGGCTCAACAAGACCAGATAGACGATGGTCCCACTATGGCAGCCCTGCATCACATAGCGCAGGGGGGGCGGACAGATCCCAAGAAGCCCTGTACATGGCAAACACTGTATGAAATCACCTGCCCATGCATCCATTCATCATTCCCTCATCCCGTAATGAAAACGCCTGAATATTTACTCACATAACATTAGAAATATCCATTGAGTCTGTGCGTCATGCAGCCTGCAAAATCCACAGTGCCCCAGCACGTAATTCCAGTCTAGTGAAGTAACATGTATTTGGGAACGTCCTGCCTTATCGTCCACTACGCAATTGCGCATCCCATACTATTCATATCAATCATAGCATTCTCGCCATGGCCCCTGTCCCAAGGACATTGAACAATAGAACGTTATATTTGCAGTCAGACCTGTGGGCATCTCCTCGCCGCTAGCTGAATACCGAAAGCGCCGCCCTTCGAATTCCTCATTTGCAACATCACGTCGAAGAGGCATCTGTGGCCGTTTGAAAACACTAATTAATCCATCGAGTGCGGCTGTGTGTGAAAATGGCAACTGCCTTCACCCACGAATGGGACGCCCCGCCCGTCGTTGCAACTCGGTACAGTGATGAATGAGGGCCCACCGTTACTCGAGTACTACGTTCCACTGACCCTTCACAACTCTGTTCGCGACTGCACAGATAGTATGTGAAACAATGGGACCACAACAGAATGAACATATCAACCAATGTTACACGGCCATCGGGTACAAATACAAGATTGCAATAGCAAGATGCCATTCCACGAATTGCAGCGTTGTGCGCGGGACGTGCTCGGCCAAAGGGGAGAGCAGTTTGCACAGGTGGAATGAATCTCCACAGGTGGAGGCCATTCAGCCTGGAAACACATAAATTGCACAGCCAGTCTCCTCCCACAACCACACCGAAATGCTACCGGCAGGACTCGCGATGTTGGCCCTGGGGGACCTGATAGCACTGCAAGTACTCCAACTCCAAGAAGAAGACGAACACCAACTACAACCGGCCGCACGGAGGAGACGCAGGAGGAGGAGGAGGCCAAGGCAGGGCCAGCAAGGGCCGCCAGCACAGCCACTACCACCACGCAGGCAGCCCGCAATCCCACGCCTCCGAGCACATCCGTTCAACCTCACTGATGAGCAGATCCACACCCTCTACCGTCTGGACCGGGACACCATAACCGCCATTGTGGACATGACACAGGCTGACCTTGTCAGCATGATAGATAGCCCAACCGCCATCCCACCCCTACTGAAGGTGGTGTCTGTACTCCACTTCCTGGCCACAGGCACCTACCAGCACACAGTCGGACAGTTGCATGGCATTTCTCAGCCACTGTTCTCACGGACACTATTGCAAGTGCTCGATGCCCTCCTGCAGCACGCAGACGACTACATCTCTCTACCACGCTCGGAGCAGGAAATTACCAACACAAAAGTGGGATTCCATGCACTTGGCGGCATACCGGGTTGCATTGGTGCCATCGACTGCACCCATGTGGAATTGGTCGTCCCACATGCCATGGAGGCCCAGTACCGCAACCGAAAACAATTTCATTCCCTGAATGTACAAATGGTGTGTGACTCCAACAGGATCATTACACATTGTTGTGCCCGATTCCCTGGATCAACCCATGATTCTATGGTCTTGAGGAACTCTACAATACCACGCTACATGGAGCGACACGCAGGGAACAGATCCTGGCTACTCGGTGAGTCTCATTACATGCATGATAATGTGGGGTATGTGATGCGGCAATGACCTGGCAGGAAGGGGGGGGGTGTGCGTACGTAGCAATGGCATTCCACATCATACGTTTCTGGTCCACATACAGGTGATGCTGGATATCCACTGAAGAGATGGCTCCTCACACCAGTCCGGAACCCACGGGACCAGCATGAGGAGGACTACAACCATGCCCACTCACGTACCCGTGTAGTCATTGAACAGGCATTCGGCCTACTGAAGGGTCGTTTCCGCTGCCTCAGCAGGTCTGGCGGGGCACTCCTGTACCGCCATGAGAAGGTTGCAAAGATGGTGATGGCATGTGTCATGCTACACAACATGTGCGTACGTAGAAATGTGCCCATGCCCCCTGACGCAGAACTGCAAGCACCTGAAGATGGTCATGATGAGGGTGGGGATGTGGCAGCACCTCAGGGAGTCTGCGAGGCACCGGAGGCCCGTGACATTCGTCAGCATCTCATAGATGCATGCTTCTAGCACTCACGCCTGGTGGCTGATACATGGACACGGGACTCGCGGCACTGTGTGTGTCTGGGACATGCACAATATGGACTGTACGCCTATGATGGCCTAGTACACAAAGATCAATGTCCACACATCTCATTGGTTGATCGTGCACTTTTTATGGCATATGTGATATCATGTTGTACACCCTATCGACCCGCCACCCAAGTGAGCCCAACACACCCCCTCCACCCTCCCACCTCCCCCCCGAACACCAGTGTCCAAAGATGCTCATCGTCCGTGGGCAGTCGCTATTGCAAGCCCCCTCTGCGGGTATCAGGGGCACCCCTGCCTGTGGAGCGCAGGTTCCTCCCAGATCTACGTTGGGGGCTGCCCTGGACGGAACTTGCAACGGATGATGTCTCTGCCTGCTCACGTCCATGCATGTCCCTAAGGGTTTGCGAGAGCTCAGTGAGCACACGGCGCACTGCGGCAAGTTCACCACATACGTCTTTGGACGTCGCATGCAGTTCCCCCCTCAGGCTCTCGGTGCTTCTCTCCATTTGGACTCTCAGGCTCTTGGTGCTACTCTCCATTTGTGCCCTTAGTGTCTCTGTGCCTCTCTCCATTTGTGCCCTAAGTGTCTCAGTTGATGTTTCTATGTCTGCCTTAGTGCCCCCACATTCATCGGCATGGTCCTTGAGGAGCGTGGCCAGTTGCTGCTGTTGCACGATTAACTGGTCGAGGGAATGTTGCCTCTGCTGGGCCATGGCCATTTGCGGGGGTGTCACAGAGGGGCTGTTGTCCTCATGTTGCCCTGCCACAGGGCTTGTGGGGGATGGCCAGTCGTCGTCTTGTGGGTGCCCCTGCGTGGTATCCTCATGTAGTACGGGATGGAACAGACAGGGGGATTGGGACAGGTCATGGATGGATCTGACTTCGACATCCCCGTCTTCTGTGTCGGAGCATGCTGCCATCAATGGGGTGTCACCTATGGTGCTGCTGCCACCAGAAGCAGTGCCTTCTGTGGCATCCGTTGTGGGGACCTGTGGTGGTGGTGTTGTGGGCATGCTGGCTGCTGGGGTGCCTGTTGATGTTCCCTCCTGTGTGCTGCCACCTGATTTGTGCTGCTGCCGTGTCTTGATGCGTGCAGCTGAGGTGGAGGGTCTTTGGCCGTCGGTCTTGGCCCTCTTTGCAGGTGTGCTGGTAGGGGTGTCCTGCAGCTCGTCGTTTGGATCGGACCCTGTGGTGGAGTAAAGGAGGGCGAGGGTTATTGGTGGGTCTGTGGGAATTGGAATGGCATTGTATCACATGCATTGGGGTGGTACCTGAGGGTGATTTGGGTCGGGGCCTTGGAGGTGCTTCCATTTGTGTGTGGAGTGAGGGTGCAGTTGTTTGGCAGCCTGGAGTTAGGGTGTGCCTGCTGCACGTGTAGTGCGTGTTTTAGGGGTTTTTAATTATTTATGTATTTATTGTGGGTTTTAACGTGCGCTATCAGGCCAATGTGTGTGGACGTTCTCCTGGCCATGTGTTGCTGTTGCGCTATGTGGACACATGTGAGTCACATGATTGGACATTGTGGATTTGGCATGGTTTTATTTGGGCCACCTACCTGATTCTTCGGATGTCTGCACTCCTTTCTCCATCCCTCCGACTCCCTCTATGCTCTCCATTCCGATGGTGGAGGCACAGATTTCTTCCCAGGGGGTCAGCTTGATTGGTGATTCCGACCCTCCCCCGGTGGCTGTGGCAATGTTGCGGATGGCAGAGAGTATGCTGCGGACGCGTATCCGCAGGTTGTCCCATCGCTTACGGCATTTCTGTGGGGTGCGGGGTGCGGTCCCCACCGCACTTACCCGCTGTGCCACCAGAGCCCATATGGCCTTCTTGTTTGCGAGTGCCGTCCTGGTCATTTGCGTGGAGAAGACGATGGCAGCATTCTCCTGGAGGGTCTCTGTTAGCACGGTGAGTTCCTCACGGGAGAAGTGGACCTGCCGCTTGCGGTCGCACGCTTTCTTCGCTACTTTTCCCATTTTTCTTGGTTTCGCTAGGGTGGATGACGGGTTGGGTTGTGTCTCAGGGTGGTGATTTTAGTGGTTGTGTGGTTTTAGTGGTTTTATAGGTGTACGGCGGGTTGTTTCCCGTTCCGGGCCCGTGTTTTAACTTCCGTTTCCGTATATTTCCGGTCACCGTACTTTACGGTAGGCGCACACTGCGGTGTCCGCTGTGATGGGTGGCGGTATTGCACCTAGGGCGCCGTACGGCGGCGGTGTGGGCCGTTTTGGGGTCATTTCCGCCATCGCGGACTTTGCACTTCCGCCATGCCGTGGTGCTCGTGCCCGATGGGTCGGAATGGGCCGCACTTTGCTCCTTCTTGCAATGGCGGAAACGCTATTTACGCTGTGGCGGTCCGGTCAGTCACTTTCCGCCAGGGTCGTAATGAGGGCCAATGTCTTCACAAAAGGCTAGGAAGGAGTTGAATGTTAAGCCTGGGGATGAAGTTTACATAAAGAATCCTAGGATGGTTCACAAAGGTTACAGCTCTTTCATGCCTTCAAGGAGAGTTGTTAAGGTTGGAAAGGGGCATGTGCACTTGGAGGATGGCTCTGTGTGGAGCAAGAGAAGGGTGGTGGTCAAGGGTTGCAAAAGTATGGTTAAGCCAGGTGTGGCATCTAATGTAGAATCGCAAGAAACAGTACTGGATTATGATCCTGTGGATTCACAAAGAATAAGGATTGAACAGGAAGAGATTGTTCCAATTCCAATTCCTGTGGGTCCAGAGGTAGATGTGGGATGTCAGAATGATATTGATCAACAACATGATGAAGGACAACACAGGGGTCGTGTGAGTAGGAGATGTGGGCCTCCCATAAGATTTAGAGATTACATTTGTTAAAAGTAAAAGTACATTTAATTGCACCCATCTTACTTTGTCTGTATCTAGATGGAAGTTGTATTGATGACAAGTCATGTAATATTTTGTTTATGTTCCATTGTTCAAATTGGTATTAACAGTTTCATCCAAGGGAAGAGGATATGTTGTAATATGCACGGGCTCGTGCATAGGCACACTGGTGGAATGTTGATGCGTGTTTGATAATCAACATTCCACGGTGGCCGTTGGAGCTGAGGGAGCTGTGGCAAGAGGCTGCGGGGTCTCTGAATAAAGATACGTGACTCGACATATCATAGTGTCGGTCGTTGGAGCTGAGGGAGCTGTGGCAAGAGGCTGCGGGGTCTCTGAATAAAGATACGTGACTCTACATATCATAGTGTCGGAGGAAGTTTGTAACACACTGCCTTTGTGGTCTAGTCCTTTGTTTCTGTTCTTTTCCTTTCTCCTCCCATCTTCAGAGCAATTTCCTGAAGCAGTGAAGTGTCACTACCCTCTGTTTTTGGAGTCCTTTCTTGCTGCTTTCATTTACTATCCTCTTAGTAATCCATGCCCATCCTGTACAGCAAGCAACTGTTAATGAGTTTATAACCTGTTTGGTGTCTTTTTGGAGAAATGTGTGTGTGTTTTTAATGTGATTTCCAAACCGTTTTGTGCTGAGTTGCTTCTAGAGGGCACTGCCTTTGTGGTCTTGTCCTTTGCTTGTTTCTGTCCTTTTCCCCTCTGCTCCCATCTTCAGAGCAAATGGTTGAGGCAGTCAAGTGTTACTGAACTCTGTTTTTGGAGTTCTTTCTTACTGTGTCCACTTCCTTCCTGTTAGTGATCCATAGCCATCCTGTACAGCAAGTACATGGTAAGGAGTTCACAGCCTGTTTGTTGTACTCTTGGAGAGATTTATCTGTGTTTTATTGTGATTTCCAATTTGTTCTTCTGTGATGGATTGCTTCTAGAAGGCACTGCCTTTCGGTTCTAGTCCTTCTCTCTCCTCACATTTTCAGAGCAATTGGCTGAGGCAGCCAAGTGTTCCTGACCTCTGCTTTTGGTGTCCTTTCTTACTGTGTTCCCCTGCCTTCCTGTTAGTAATCCATAGCCACCCTGTAAAGCAACCACCTGTTAAGGAGTTTACAGCATGTTTGGTGTCCTTTCAGAGAAATCTGGGTGTGATTTTAGTGTTATTTCCAATCCATTTTTGTGCTGCATTTCCTCTAGAGGGCACTACCTTTGTGGTCTAGTCCTTTGTTTCTGTTTATTTACTCTCTTACTCTATCCTACCATCTTCAGAGCAATTGGCTGAGGCAGTCAAGTATCAGTTCCTTCTGTTTTCAGAGTCCATTTTTACTGTTTTCATCTACTTTCCTGTTAGTAATCCATAGCCATCCTGTACAGCAAGCACCTGTTAATTAGTTTACAGCCTGTTTGGTGTCCTTTTGGAGATATGTGTGTGTATTTTTAATTTCCAACCCGTTTTTTTGTGCTGGATTGCTTCTAGAAGGCACTGCATTTGTGGTCTAGTCATTCTCTCTCCTCACATCTTCAGAGCAATTGGCTGAGGCAGCCAAGTGTTCCTGACCTCTGGTTTTGGTGTCCTTTTTTACTGTGTTCCCCTGCCTTCCTGTTAGCAATCCATAGCCATCCTGTACAGCAATCACCTGTTAAGGAGTTCACAGCATGTTTGGTGTCCTTTTGGAGGGAAATGTATGTGTTTTTAGTGTGATTACCAAACTGTTTTGTGTGCTGGATTGCTTCTAGAGGGCATTGCCTTTGTGGTCTTGTCATTTGCTTGTGTCTGTCCTTTTCCTCTCTCATCCCATCTTCAGAGCAATTGGTTGAGACAGTCAAGTGTCCCTGCTCTCTATTATTGGAGTCATTTCTTATTGTATTCCCCTGCCTTCCTGTCAGTAATACATATAAATTCCGTACAGCAAGCACCTTATCAGAATTTACAGTAATTTTGGTGTCCTTTTGGAGAGATGTATGTTTGTTTTTAGTGTGATTTCCAATCCATTTTTTTGTGGTGGATTTCTTCTAGAGGACATTGCCTTTGTGGTCTAGACCTTTGTTTCTGTTTATTTACTCTCTCCTCCCATCTTCAGAGCAATTGGCTGAGGCAGTCAAGTATCAGTTCCCTCTGTTTTTGGAGTCCTTTCTTACTGCTTTCATCTACTTTCCTGTTAGTAATCCATAGTCATCCTGTACAGCAAGCACCTGTTAATGAGTTTACAGCCTGTTTAGTGTCCTTTTGGAGAGAAGTGTTTGTATTTTTAGTGTGATTTCCAACCCGTTTTTTGTGCTGGATTGCTTCTAGAAGGCACTGCCTTTGTGGTCTAGTCATTCTCTCTCCTCACATCTTCAGACCAATTGGCTGAGGCAGCCAAGTGTTCCTGACCTCTGTTTTTGGTGTCCTTTCTTACTGTGTTCCCCTGCCTTCCTGTTAGCAATCCATAGCCATCCTGTACAGCAAGCACCTGTTAAGGAGCTTACAGCAGGTTTGGTTTCCTTTTGGAGGGATTTGGGTGTGTTTTTAGTATTATTTCCAATCCATTTTTGGGCTGGATTGTTTCTAGAGGGCACCCACTACCTTTGTGGTCTAGTCCTTTGTTTCTGTTTTTTTTAATCTCTCCTTCCATCTTCACAACAATTGGTTGATGCAGTCAAGTGTCACTGCCCTCTGTTTGAGTCATTTCTTACTGCTTTCCCCTGCCTTCCTGTTAATAATAGATAGCCATTCTGTACAGCAAGCACCTGTTCATGAGTTTATAGCCTGTTTGGTGTCCTTTTGGAGGGATTTGTATGTGTTTTTACTGTGATTTCCAAACTGTTATGTGTGCTGGATTGCTTCTAGAGGGCATTGCCTTTGTGGTGTTGTCATTTGCTTGTGTCTGTCCTTTTCCTCTCTCCTCCCATCTTCAGAGCAATTGGTTGAGTGTTCCTGCCCTCTATTATTGGAGTCCTTTCTGCCCTTTTCCTCTCTCCTTCCACTCTCCATGTCGTAAGCACAGCTCCCAGGGCAGCCAGCTAAGTGCCAAGACAAGGGGCCCCTCCATAGGGCACCTCAAGCACCTGTTTGCTCTGGGTATCCCAGCTAGGCCTCTAAAGCTGCCCGCAGCAACTTCCAGCTAAGAGATAACTATTTGGTTGCACAGCCAGTGCTGCATTTGTGATTAGATTATCTTGTATTTACCTGATCTATAGTTTTACCACGGCTATCACTCTTGCTGAGCTTTATTCTGCCATTGTGCTGAATTTAGCAGTTTTTGCGTATTGCCTCTGTGTTATACTTAGCTGCATTTGGAGCATAGCCACCATGTTGAAGTTAGCTTTGCCTTGATTTTGTCTAATGTGTTAATTTCAGCTGCCTTTTGAGTATTACAACTGTGTTACATTTAGCTGATTTTTTAGAATAGCCACAGTGTTAAATGTAGCTGCATTTTGAGTATAGCCACTGTGTTAAATTCAGTTGCCTTTTGAGTGTTACCATTGTTTTAATGTAGCTGATTTCTTTAGTATATCCACAGTGTTAAATGTAGTTGCATTTTGAGTATAGCCACTGTGTTAAATTCAGTTGTCTTTTAACCCGTGTGTTAATTTCTGCTGCATTTTTTAGTATGGCCACTTTGTAAAATGTAGCTGCATTTTGAGTAAAGTCACTTTGTTAAATTCAGCAGTTTTTTAGCATAAGCACGGCTGTATTTGGAGCATAGCCACCATGTTGAAGTTAGCTTTGCCTTAATTTATTCCAGTGTGTCACATTCAGCTGCCTTTTGAGTATAACCACTGTGTTATGTTTAGTTGCATTTTTAATATAACCACTGTGTTAAATGTAGCTGAATTTTGGCCATATCCACTGTCATAAATTCAGTTGCCTTTTGAGTATAACCATTGTGTTAACTTTGGCTGCATTTTTGAGTATGCCCACTTCGTTAAATTTAGCTGCAGTTTGGGTATAGCCACTGTCATAAATTCAGCTGCCTTTTGAGTATAACCACTGTTTTAAATATAGCAGAATTCTTTAGTATAGGCACTGTGTTAAATTTATCTGCATTTTGGGTATAGCCATTGTGTTAGATTAAGCTGCATTTTGACTATATAGCCACTGTTTAAAATGTAGCTGGTATTTTAGTATAGCCACAGTGTTTGATTTCAGATGCCTTTTGAGTATAGCCAGAGTGTTAAAGTTAGATGCATTTTGAATGTAGCCACAGTGTTTATTTGATTTGCCTTTTTTTAGTATAGTCACTGTGTAGAATTTAATCTTTCTTAGAAATTGACCCTTTTAAATCTTGCTGCACTTTAAGTATAGCCTCTGTGTTCAATTCAGTTGCCTTCCGAGTATAGCCACTGTGTTAAATCTAGCAGCATTTTGAGATGTGCCACTGTGTGAAATTCAGCTGCCTTTTGAGCATAGCCACAGTGTTGAATGTAGCTGCATTTCTTAGTATAACCACTGTGTTTGAGGAGCCTCACTTAGAACCTGCCCCATTTAAATCTAACTGTCCTTTGAGTATAGCCACTGTGCTAAATGTAGCTTCCTTTTCAGTATAGCCAATGTGTTTTATATATAGCTGCCTTTTGAGTATAGCCTCAGTGCAGAATTTAGCCTTGCTTAGAACTCAGCCCGAATCTAATTGCATCTTGAATATAGCCACTGTGCTGAATTTAACTGCATTTTGAGTATAGCTTGTATGTTATATCTAGCTGCATTTTGAGCATAACTAATATGTTAAATTGAGGTGCATTTTTAGTACAGCATATTTGTTAAATTCAGCTTTTATTTTTAGTATAACCACTGTGTTACATTTTCTGCATTTTCTCTATAGCCACTGTGTGATATGTAGCAGTTTTTTTCACTATAGCCAATGTGTTATATTTAGCTGCCTTTTGATTATAGCCTCTGTGTAGAATCCAGCCTTGCTTAGAATTTGCCCCATTTAAATCTAACTGCCTTTTGAGTATAGCCTCTGTGCTGAATTTAGCTGCATTTTGAGCATAGTGAATGTGTTATATTTAGCTGCCTTTTGAGTATAGCAACTGTACAGAACTTAGCTGCATTTTTAACTTGTCCCCTTTTAAATCTAGCTGCATTCTGATTATAGCCATGTTTTAAAATCAGCTCCATTTTTGAGCATAGCCACTGTTATATTTAGCTGCATTTTGAATATAACCACTGAGTTAAATTTATCTGTATTTTGAGTGTAGCCTCTGAATAAAATTCAGCTGCATTTTTAATATAGCCAATATTTAGAATTTAAACACGCTTTGAATGTGCCCCCTTCTAGATTCAGCTGCATCTATAAAACCAAGAAACCACCAGGACACATGTGTACGTATAACAATCCATGCTTATGGAGGATAGCTGAAGGCAGAGTAACCAACCCGCATGCATCTGCTATCATACACTAATTTAAGACACATCAAACAACCCCCCTGCCATAAGAATACAGCTATCCCCCAAAACAATAATTCTGGCTAGCTGGACACATAATGAGTCTCCTGCACTCACATACTCTGCAGACTACCTCACAGTATCCATCCACATGCCAGCTCGACATGGGTGGCTAGCAGGGACTTAACTACCTTTGTATTGGCTAAAATGTAAACACACATTCTAAACTCCTCCGTTGAATTTCCCATACCTTGGACTCCCACTGCCTCCCTTGCCCTCTCCCTCATCAAATGACTCAACAATGATTATGATAATGATGTGCTATTTATATGACAGTTACGCCTATTAAATGCGATGTGTCCCAAAAATATTGCAATTTTAAAACAAAATACAATACTGCTGTCCCGCGGATATTGAAGCTCTAATGTGAGCCCACATACACACTAGTAATTATATGGATCCACTGAGTGGACAGCACAACTGAAGCTGCATCCTCTTATTAATTAAATATTGTAAACGAAAAAAGTAGAAACTTCTTTTCTAGCATACTTTCTATTCACTCATTCTCTGGCAAGGGTATGCTTCTTTCAATAAACTTAACTGCCTCTTCTGACACTATGAAAAAAAAGGTGTGTTCCACCAATTTGAAGCCAGGAACAGCACAGCATAGTTCATATGCTTCTCACAAAGACACTTTTTTTCACTCCAAGGAAGGTCTTGCTCTCATTTTGAACATTGATGGATAAGTCAGGCTATAAAAGAAATCATTTCAGCCTCATAACATAATTCACCCTTATCACTGGCATACTGTCAGGTCTCAGGCAGGAGTGGGCTTGGTAATTCCTGTGGTGGGTGTTGAGGGGAGGAGGGAGGCCCTGTGACATCCAACACTATACTCCAGGCGTGTTCTCCACCCCTTTTGTAGATCTGGAGCCCAAGGCTGGAGAACAGCCCGGAGACTACACTACCCAACAGGCCGTGTGCAGCATGAGCCTGCTGGGGAGAAGATAGCCACGGCCCCGGCCACGCCCGGACAACCGCGCATGCACGAGTTGCGCCCTGCAAACTCAGCTTGCAATTCTGACCGGCAACTAGGAAGGATGTGTTTTCTGAAGCTCCCAGTGGCATGCCTACGTGGGGCATTCGCCCGCCTGCTGAGAACCCCAGGCCCTGCATGAAAAGCAAGATAAGTACCGCTCTCAGTTTTACATGCGCAGCGGTTGGCGAGAGGAGCCCGCCCAGCGTTACTAAAAGCAGCGCATAACCGGAGCATGATCAGAACTTCAAACTGCATACTGATACGCACTCAGGTTTTCTAATGAACCTGGCATGGGCAGCGCATGCATGAAGGGGCGTTATGTGTTGCGAACTTGGTGATATGTTTTGAGAACTAGGTGAAGCGTGGTCAAGGCACGGACCAACCGAATGCTTGAGAATGGGACTAACCTCATGAGGGAGCGAGCGAGTGTACGCACACCCATCTGACTCTAATTTATATCCTTTCGGTGGCGAACGAAGCTGAAGGGACGGCGCTTGGCCCAACCAGCACAAAAAAGGCGAGAAAATCCCAAAAACTCGCAGCAAACACGAAGCTAAGTGTTTATGTGTTTCTTATGACTTGAGGCATTCTGTGCATGACGTAATGTGGGGGCTTTGTCCATCCGTTTGGTGGTACTGCAAAACCTGAAGCCTGCATGATGTAATGTGGGGAGAAGTGTTGAAGCCTTACATAAAGTAATGTGGGGGCACAGTTAAAGAACTAAGTGAAGGCAGTATATGTTTTAGTGCCGCTAGAGGCAGTGTTCTGGTTAGAGGGCTGCAGTACAAAGGCCCACTCTCACAAGGTGTACAGTGTGTGAGTGCAGAGTGCAGGAGTGTGAGGGCGGAGATCTTCAGCTCAGAAGCAGGGGCCGAGGAGCATGTTTCCCTAATCACCCCCTACCTGTCCATTAAGCTTACCTAACCCTCTTTCCGATGTTCCTGAAATCCCCCTACCTATCCACTCTACGAACCCTAACCCTCTTTCCCCGAAGGGTTGCGGTGGCCTGTAGTAACAGTAACTCAGGTACCAAAACCCAATGGGGAGGCAGGTGTTTGTGCTGCCTCTGCGCCAAAAGCAGAAGATTGACGATCCTGACACATGCTCCGTGGTATACTTCAACAGCAAGTCTGTCTCTATAGTTCAGGATATATGCAATTATGAGCTGAGAGGGGGCCACGGAGTGGGCTTCGATGCTAGTGAACTATGCATGTGCTCAACCATGAAATGGGCCAAGAGATCAGGTTCATACAGAATCTTTTCCAATATTTCTTCCACAACGTTCTCCATTAGCCCTGATATTCATCCTCGGAAGCCCCACTATATGTATGTTGTTCCATCGCGCCCACGACTCTAGGTCCTCACATTAGAACTGCACAGTCTTTAGGTCCTTATGTAATGTGGATAGGGCAGGTCATAAGTCTTGCCGATCCTCTCTTCCGAATTAATGCTCACATTTTACTAATGTCTGGCAGAGGGACTCCCAGGACCCCCCTTGTTAATTTGCATATTTAAGTAACTTTGGGTCTCACCCTACATTACTAGGGGAATCCATACGTGGACCCCTTGCTCACTATTCTTAGAGAGACACAGCTCCTCCCTACTGATGAGGTCCAACCAGACTGAAACACGTTGCTGCGGAGGACCGGTGCTGAGCTGCCGCAGGGCAGGAAAAAGACTGATATTTTTGGGATATTTCTTCTCTGTGAAAGATAGTGATCTAAGGACTCTGGGTAAGTCTCTCCTAACCAGGACTAATGTCTGGCAGAGGGACTCTCAGGAACCCCTTGTTAATTTGCATGTTTAAACTTTGGGTGTCACCCTAAGTTACTAGGGGAATCCAGACATGGAACCCTTGCTCACTATTCTCACAGAGGCACAGCTCCTCCCTACTGATGAGGTCCAACCAAACCAAAACACATGTCTGGGTATGCTGTTGGTACTCTTGTTCAGAGGAGAATTGCCTAGCATTTCAGTACTGGACAAAGACTGATATGTTTGGGCTATTTCTTCTCTGTGAAACATAGTGAGCTAAAGACTCTGGGTAAGTCTCACTTGTGTAACTAATGTCTGGCAGAGGGACTCCCAGGACCCCCCTTGTTAATTTTCACATTTTACTTGTCCAATTTTGATTTCAATGCACGCAAGTTGAAGGTGTTTACGCCCAGTTTGGTAATGACTGATGCAATATCCTCCTGCATACTGTGGAGAAGTTGTCTCATGTCCAGGTCTGCATCACATTTGAGGGAGGAGGGCGGGTCAGAACCCACAGCTCCTGCTTGAGTGGATGATGGGATTCTGGGCACCACGTTAGCAAAGCCATCCAGATTGTCCTGTTTTTTACTTCCAGTTCAGACCAGATTGCTTGGGTTTCACACCCCAATAAGCCTTTAATGCACAATCAAGCAGCAAGTGACTAGTTTGACAAATACCAGGTTGAGCTGAAGAAATG
Organism: Ambystoma mexicanum; assembly: GCF_040938575.1. Taxonomy (NCBI): domain Eukaryota; kingdom Metazoa; phylum Chordata; class Amphibia; order Caudata; family Ambystomatidae; genus Ambystoma; species Ambystoma mexicanum. The sequence continues at coordinate 149,692,333 of NC_090933.1, forward strand.
GTGACATGCGCAGGCCTCACTAGCCCAAACAGGAGTGGAGACAAGGGAGAGTTACAACAGGAAACACTGCCACAACAGCTGCAGGCGGGTGCCCCCTTGCTAATGTCCAGGCATATTGCAGTTGTAATCGGCCTCCTTCACCCTACTCCTCCCGAGGCTATTATTGGCAGCGCATTCAGCCTCTGCAAGACCTGGGGGCCAATGGCTGTCGAAGGTCGGGAGTGGGCAGGCGGAGCAGCACCAATAGAGCAGAGATCCAAGCTCCGTGCTGCCCTGCCTCCATAATCACCTGGGCAGGGCCGTCCCCCAGCATTAGTCAGAGCAGCCGAAAGCACTCACATAATCCACTTCTGTAGTGTGGAGCACACCATCATCCCTTCAATGTAGGGGGATGGGCCTTCCTGCACCTCAGCCCTCGGAAAACCCATCACTACACAGACCCGGCATCAGCCATGCCCTCTCACAGACCCCTCCACCCGATGCCGAATTAATAGCAACCCAATGTTGTGTGCTAAGAGGCACACTCCATGGGGGAGGTTCTGGAGCTGGCGTGTAATGATGCACACTGCACCACAAATAAGAGGGTCCACTCTGTTCTGCGGTTTACCCGCGACTGACACTTCCCTTGCGGAAGTGCGCCTCATCCTTTATTACCCATCACCACGCTAGCGCCACCATAGCACCCAACCCCGGAGCTCTCTTCAGGCTGCCTGGGTTACAGCACTCTTTCACACACATTTTAGAGGGCTCCCCTCAGTCGCACAGCCAGTTGGAGAAGGATAGTCTGCTGCATCAAAGAGCCTTTCTACCTTGCAACCGCCATGTTGGTCACTCCACAGTAATCCTGTCTCTCACATGTTATTTAATCTGTACATAGAGCTGCGGAGAGATCTAGTACAGATTGGGGCATCTCTGTGCACCACTTTTCTGACATGACGTCATTCTACTGCCCCTGTTGGAGTTGTCTGCAGAAGGCCACCTTGTGCAGTGGGGCTGATTTGCATTTGGTTGATCCATGGGTGTCCTTTCACCAAGGGGTAGCGGATGTTACATCACACTCCCCTTGACCTATGATGGCAGTGATGTCATTTGACCCTGCCCCAAGTGACATCACAGGACCTGATGTCACACAACCTTTCACCCCTTGACAAAACAGAAAGGGACATCAGATAGCACTGTTCCTCTGTACACTAAGAAGAATATGTTTCAGATATCGCGGCAATATGATATACATTTCATACAAGAATGGATCACCAGCTATATGGTCAGTGGCATATGTGGTTGATTAGACCTTGCTAGGATTGAAACCTATGACAGGCAGAACACACATAGACCCCAGCAGTGAGCACTTAACCCACTGAGGTATCTTATCAGCTATTTATCCTTAAATGTGCATACCAAAGCATTTGGTAATGTGTTGGCTAGTGGGGTTACATTTCTTATTAGCATAACCCTTTATATTACAGGGCTTAGAAGCAGCAGGGATATGCTATGGCACACTAGTCAAACTCACAATTGCAGTGCAGTATTTTAAAAAAAAAGGATTTATGAGGTTGGTGGGTCGATATCCTCATGTTTCTTTTCAACTGCACAATTGATTCTACAGCATATTGTGTAACAATTGGATAGCTCAGAGAGTTTAAATTATATGTTTTTTTTCAATTTGTGCTGCAAAATGTGCAGTAAAATGTGTTGTTTCGACCCGGGGATGGATACAGCTCCCTTGCGTCACTCAGTGTGGCAATATCGCCTGCCGTAGAAAAATCTAAAGCTGCCATCCATTAATATATGCACAGTAAAGGAACATATTGTAAAGTGAAATATACACATTTAGTCCAATTGGCATTCCATTAGAAGAAAGTGCACAAGACACATGAATATTTGCCATTCAATATAAATAATGGACACTGGAAAAATAACCTGAGAGAGGAGAATTCCCAATAACTTTGCTGGCAAAGAATAAAAGTTGCCCACCTTTTAACCCCAACAATGTATGATGAAATATTCCAAGGGGAAAAAAAAATCCAAACAGGAGACATGTGCTTTAGTGACACTTGACCTCTCATGCTTACCCTCCTCACCCCCACATTTGGCTTTCAACAATACTCTGTTTTATAAAGGGAACTTGAAATGTACACAAACCATAGTAAAGTACTCACACACATATTAAACCCTTATATTACATTTCTGGCATTATTCCCCCACACCTGCAATGAAAAACAAAAACCACCAGCATGCAATTCAGCAGTAGGCAAAACAATGACCTGCTGTAGAGCGTTTGACAATAAAAGTCAGTGTCGGAGAATTCGAAAGCAGGCCGTGCTGTGCTTTTCCTTGGAAAGAGCTTGGAAGCAGTGACAGGTAGAAGGTGCTTATCAGGCAAAGAGGCCTGGCAGTGGGCTTTGAAGATAACAGCGGTGGGCAGCCAGCCCTGGATACCGGAGTGAGCAGTGCAGCTTTGGAGGATGCTGGTTGGGTTTGATAAAATCGAGTGTTCTGAAAGCTTCAGAAAATGGACTGCAGCGTGCAAGCACATCAGAAGGATAAAGGCTACGGTCACGAGGTTTGGGCTGGGAAGAAGGCTTTTGGGGCATGACTAGTGCCCAGCCCTTGCACTCGCACTAAGCCTTCTTACTTGCAGACTCGCATTTCTTACCTTAGTCCTGTCTTATTTACTCACGGAGCCTGGCTCCATCCCCAGACTTAAATGTTTCGTCCTGCTGCCTGGTTCTTCTACTCGCCACTCTCTCCTTTAAATGTGTCCAGCGGCCGTGGGTATAGAATACCTGGATAGGAGCGAGAAACGGAGAACTGACCCTCGTTAGGAACGGTGGATAGTGCATCACTTTGCCGTGTTGAGATGTTTTGAGTTTTCGGTATCCTACTGTACACCCGAAATTAGACCGTAGTGCATGTAGGCAGTGTCTGTGCTCCTGGAGATGAAACACCATTTTGCTTTTAAGTCATTTCCATCAACTGCGTATTTGGTAATGCAATGATATTCCCATTATCGGGAATCCATATTCCATGTTGAATTTTTTAAAATTTAAGACGTGTGAGCCACAAAGCTGGAAAGGAAACTCAGCAGGTTGACTGACCTCGTGAGGCACAAACATGAAATTGTAGATCTCAACAACCGTCAGCCAACCTACTGAGCTTTGATCACCTGTGTGTCCTTGCACCTGTTTGAACCCTTGTGAGGCTGCCTTTGTTATTTATTTTTTTCTGCACAATTGAATCCGATTTGTTTTTGCAAACCTGTTTCAAATAGGATTTTGTATCTGATTTATCATGTATCATGTGAGTTGGTGCTTTCATGTCACATTTATTGGAGAAAGTACTAATTCACCTTCTGAAAGACAGCTATGTAGAAAGTATTGTTTGTTGGTGGTGAAAACGAAGATGAAACAGGAAAAGGCCATCATTTCTGCTGTTTAAATTGTCAACATTTGTACCAGCAAACTGGGACTCAGATCTCCGCTTCCCACATGACAGCATCATGTGATCGTAACCGACAAATTTTAACTCGCTGTACGCAGTGGTCGAAGTGAGCGGGAACCGTCGGGAGCGCCGTTCCAATACTTTTATTTTTTACTGTTAACAGTTTCACTACTTTTTGTAACCATTTTAACCATTCTGGAACTGTTCTTTGTGAATTTAAATCACCCTTCTCTACTTTACCATCCAATAGCATTTAAGGCTAAATTGACATCTGTTTCAACATGATTGGCTGTCAACCAGCATGGTTGCAACCAATGAAAAATGTGTTGCATGTTGCTCCCTCCCTGACTGTTCTATCCCCCACTGGGGTCACAGTTCTACTACATTTTTTGATACACTTCTACCACTGGCTGTACCTGATTTTCCTTAACTACCAAAAGTGGGACCATCGAGCTGTTAACTCGGCCAGTGTATGTTCTAGAGTCTTACTCATCCAGCCTTCCATAGTGTATAGTGTTGCTGCATATATTGTGGAAATATTAACTATTTTTATAGTGCACACTGAATTGGCTCACTCATGCCCATATACGCTGTGAATTTTTGTTATCTCACAAAAAACGGTATATGCCAATGGTTAATGACGCTCCCATTCTCTCCCATTTGTGATGTCATCTTTGATGTCCTGGGTGTTAGTGTTAGCAGTGCACGGTGGCGCGAGTTATGGTTGCTTATCTTACCATAACTGCCGAATTTCATGGGTTTTTTGGTTTTACTTTGAACCATAACGTCCCTTTAACAATGTTTTTTCACTGAATTTCATAGGTTTTTAGTAGCGCAACTTAACCATAACGTCCCTTTAACAAAGTTTTTTTACTGAATTTCATAGGTTTTTAGTAGCAAAGCTTAACCATAACGTCCCTTTAACAAAGTTTTTTCACTGAATTTCATAGGTTTTTAGTAGCGCAACTTAACCATAACGTCCCTTTAACAAAGTTTTTCAATGAATTTCATAGGTTTTTAATAGCGCAACTTAACCATAACGTCCCTTTAACAAAGCTTTTTTACTGAATTTCATAGGTTTTTAGTAGCACAACAAAACCATAATATCCCTGACTTTAAATACATGTAACATAGAATATACTGAACCCCTAGCTAGTGATTTCGATGTCCGCGGACTACCGCCATGTCCGCGGACATATAGAAAATCAGAGAGTGGTGAATGTAAATTTAAATAGTGTGCCCCATTTCCCCTTTGAGGTTGGCCCTGAAAAGAGCCATTTTTTTGGGTTTTTTTGCAGATGCTTGAAAGACACATGTTATTTTGTATTTTTTTTCTTCTTTTTTTCTTACTTTACTCCTAAAATCTTCACATAACCTTCTCCAAAGCAACCCTTACATTCCAAAACAGCATGGCATTTCCCATAAAAGATAAGGAAATGCCATCTTCTTTAAAATAAACAGCATTACTGGAATCAATATTCTCATTATTACAGAAGAACATACCAGCTCTAAGCATGAAGGCACACATGCCTCGGTTGATTACACACCTAGCATTGTTTTGCTGAGGACAAAAAACTGAACTATTGTCCCATATTGCGCTAGGTAGTAATCCAGAAAAAATTACTTTGGCATTTGGAAGGATGTTCATTACTGCCTGAACCAAGTGTTCCAAATCTGCCAACAAAGTAGGGGCACTGACATAGCCCAAACGGAAAGCACCATAGTGCAAAACTACCACATGGGGACTGTTGATCCTGCCCATATCTTCACAAACTTGCACAATTCCCTGTACATTGCAATCAGGCACAGTGCTCCACATGACCTCCATTCCTTTAACATCAAAATGATTTGCAACATGCCTGCATTGAGCATACTGTTGTAAACCATGCACAAACATATCTCCGAGCACCAACACCCTGACTTTCTCCACTTCTGCCATCTTCACTACACACAGTCTCTTTCAACACAAATCCACAACCTCAACATCTGATTGGCTGATCCCTACAGTCTTTTTTCCATGCTGGATTTGCTGGAAAACCCCGGATGTAGCACGCCCTGTCCACGGACAGCCGCGGTGTCCGCGGGCCGCGTAACTCTTGGACAGCCCTTCTACCATTTCCACTTCACTCTCTGTGCCATTCTCTCATTGCATACAGCTAAGCAGTCACACAATATGGAGAACGTCCTCAGAACACCCCCATTTTGTTTATTTTTGAACTTTTCAGGACACCACGAGTGTTCTTATAACAAATGCAACTTGCCAGCGAACAATACGGACAACGTCCTCAGAACACCCCCATTTTCTTTATGTACGAACATTTCAGGAAGATGGAGCACTGTGCCTGATAGCAATGTACAGGGAATTGTACAAGTTTGTGAAGATATGGGCAGGATGAACAGTCCCCATGTGGTAGTTTTGCACTATGGTGCTTTCCATTTGGGCTATGTCAGTGCCCCTACTTTGTTGGCAGATTTGGAACACTTGGTTCAAGCAGTAATGAACATCCTTCCAAATGCCAAAGTAATTTTTTCTGGATTAGTACCTAGGGCAATATGGGACAATAGTTTTTTTTCCTCAGCAAAACAATGCTAGGTGTGTAATCAACCGAGGCATGTGTGCCTTCGTGCTTAGAGCTGGTATATTCTTCTGTAATAATGAGAATATTGATTCCAGTAATGCTGTTTATTTTAAAGAAGATGGCATTTCCTTATCTTTTATGGGAAATGCCATTCTGTTTTGGAATGTAAGGGTTGCTTTGGAGAAGGTTATGTGAAGATTTTAGGAGTAAAGTAAGAAAAGAAAATACAAAATAACAGGTGTCTGTCAAGCATCTGCAAAAAAACCCCCAAAAAAGGCTCTTTTCAGAGCCAACCTCAAAGGGGAAATGGGGCACACTATTTAAATTTACATTCACCACACTCAGATTTTCGATATGTCCGCGGATATGGCGGTAGTCCGCGGACATCGAAATCACTAGCTAGGGGTTCAGTATGTTCTATGTTACATGTATATAAAGTCAGGGATATTATGGTTAAGTTGTGCTACTAAAAACATGTGAAATTCAGTAAAAAAAACTTTGTTAAAGGGACGTTATGGTTAAATTGCGCTAATAAAAACCTATGAAATTCAATGAAAAAACTTTGTTAAAAGGGACGTTATGGTTAAGTTGCGCTACTAAAAACCTATCAAATTCAGTAAAAAACTTTGTTAAAGGGATGTTATGGTTCAAAGTAAAACCGAAAAACCCCTGAAATTCGGCAGTTATGGTAAGATAAGCAACCATAACTCACGCCACCGTGCACTTCTAACACTAACACCCAGGACATCACAAATGTCATTGAAGACATCACTGATGACATCACATGGCTGGCTCTCCCTTTTTTTCCTTTACTGACATATCTAAGCCACATAGTTTTCTTCAGTAACAGTCAGGAAGTAAAAATTGAAAAGGTACTATATTTGTAGACTTAGGGTCAAGTCATATCATATGAAACATATTTATTGCGGAAGACACAGGCTTGAAAGAGAGCAATCCTTTCTGTGCATGAAGATAATCATTAGAGTTATCAGCACTTTCTCATAGTTTTATTTTTATTACTATACCTTCCCTATATATGCTCATATTTGTATACATTGTACTCACACTCCTTTCCTTAGGGTTCACTGACAACATTTGATACACATACATACAGTAAGTAGCAGCTTTGAAACAGAGCAATCATTTCTCTGCATAAAGATAGTCAGTTAGGTTATGAACTCTTTCTGCTACTACTTCTGCTTTTTGCTTACTTCTCTGTCCCTGTTATACTCATATTTGTATGTGTTGTTGTCTCTTTGTGTTTTGTTTGTAATAATGTAATTATGTATTAAGTGGGTTTTATTAGCTACTTATTACATATTTCACAGTATGCAAAACTCTAATAAGAAAGCAGTTATCATTTCATTATTCTACATGGCAAGATTATGAATATTGCACCTTCATCATGTATACTGCACACACTGCCTAAGTTTCTGCATGAGTTGCTTAGTATACTGGATAGAACTTCATAATAGAATGCTATTTATATCAATGCATTGCTTAATGCACTAATTAGCTCATGATATTTATTCAAATGATCCTTGACACTTTTTGGTCAACATTATAAGAATCCCTCCTACAGAGTTTTCATGAAAAGTAAATGCACATGTGATGTCATCAGTGATGTCATCAATGCCATTTGTGATGTCATCTTTGATGTCCTGGGTGTTAGTGTTAGCAGTGCACGGTGGCGCGAGTTATGGTTGCTTATCTTACCATAACTGCCGAATTTCAGGGGTTTTTCGGTTTTACTTTGAACCATAACGTCCCTTTAACAAATTTTTTTTCTGAATTTGATAGGTTTTTAGTAGCGCAACTCAACCATAACGTCCCTTTTAACAAAGTTTTTCATTGAAAAAAAAAAAAATAAATAAAAAAAAAAATATATATATATATATATATATATATATATATATATATATATATATATATATATATGTCACAAGAAAAATGGCAGGGGCTGCAAATGTGAACACAGGGGACGCATTTGCGACCCCTGGTGATCCCCATATGACGTAACTGGGTTGATCTCCCTCTTTATAAATAGAGCCATGAGGCAGATGTCAAAGCGTTTTCACTGTGCCAAGATGCCTTGGAAGTCTTGGAGTCCTAATTGCAGTTTCAAGTAAAGAATAACAATATAGGGCCCACATGCTCTTAAGATAAGGTCATTCGTGATGAACAGAGATTGGGGCTAATTTTTGAGTCCGCCCTAAGTTACTCGGAAGGGACTTGTTACATTTGGATGTTGCGGCAAGCAAGTCTGCTCCATGTAACTTTAATCATTTGCATGTTGGAGAGCAAAAGGGAGGGGTAAAGTGAAGGTAAACCAGTGGTTGTCAAGAGACTTCACACCTGTGCTTGTCCAGCATTGTTACACAAGGGACGCCAACTGGCCTACATCAGCACAAGTGTTATCAGCGAAGGTAGCTAAGTGTTAACAATTCCTCATACTTCAACATGCCAATCAAGTCTTAGCAATTGTTTGTGGAGAGTAAACTAAAGAGTGTTCCTGCTCCAAGCCGACATCCCTTTCAAACCCATATTGTCTACGGAATATATGTATCTGGTCCATTTGTCAGCGGGTAAACACAAGCAACAAAATAATGTAAACAATACAGGAACAATTAAAAAAGGCATTGCAGACAGGATATTGAAACCTGTCGTTTATGAGTACTCCTCATTCAGAGGACTGTCCCATAACCACTTCACAATACAACATGTGAAGCCCGTATAAGCACAGATAAGCATTAACACACCTTCGTATGTCAGATTGCGGTGGTTCATGCCAGAATCCTGTGCTTAAAATGTGCAATTAGAGTGCATTTCTATACCATGGATGAGAGTGGAGAGTTACCCCAAGTTTTTCTTTAGGCCTATCGGCTATGAAGACAAAAAATAAATCATCCAAATTTAACTTGAGAGAAAACAGGTTTAATTTTGTGCCAGAGGCGCATCATGCGTTGGATGATATTTGAAATGGCAACTACAGATACAGCACTTTCAGGTATCCTCTGTGATGAATCTGAATAGAGGGAATGCATCAATTCTCCCCAAGGTGGAGGACCTCCCATTGGGAATAGGGAGGTGAGGCCATTACACAATACCCTCCCTAGGTAATAGGGTAAGCTGGATCCCACTGGAGATGACCCAAGTCCGGGTTTTATTCCACCTCCCTTTACTTCAAAGTCCCAAGTGTTTGTAGGCTATATGGTAGTTGAGCAGGGCACTCATATACAGGGCACTTTTAAAGTGGATGGCCTTTTTTTTATCGGTATTTGTTGCCACCCTCTCATAAAGACTGGAACCAATGGAATCCCCCCTTCCATTTCAGGAATGCACATAAAGACACTTGGACAACAACAGAGGATGGGAAAATCCGCCGGAGAGCGAGAAACGCCAGCCTGCACATCCTTGCAGGGAAGGGATCCTCTCCCTCTGAGGAACAGAGTGCAAGAGCCACACAGTCGGCATGGTGGGTGCAGACTCAAGCAGTTCAAGGAATGCTGCCACTTCCACAAAGGCGGGGAGTCATATGGGCTCAGAGCCACTGAGGAAGGAAGCAAAACCACGTCTGAGAGGAAGTACCAGCGTCCTGCCTGTCTGACACCAACATTGTGGAGGAGACATGAGAGACCCGACCATACAGACCAGAGCCAGGTCAAGAATGTGGGTCTGCGCTAGCCAGAGAGACCACCTTCCTTAACAACCACTACAGCTGAAATGCAGGTACGAGATAGCCTACGATGAGTGGGTGAAGGGCCATGAGGCTAAAACGCATCTCAGGCCGGGCTGAGAATCCATATATCTCACGAGAAGGAGAGCGAACTGGGAAGCAAAGTAGGCTTTAGCAGTCCTGTAGCCTTTACTGGAATGAGAATTTGCCTAACCCACAAGAGGGGAAAGAACTGAGAAGCCCACGCTAGGCTGAGAATCTGCATTCCCCACGAGAGAGGAAAATAACTGAGAAGCAAAGCCAGACTGATCAGGTCCATACCCCATGCTGGGGTGAAAATGTGCATACCCCTTGAAAGGTAAATAAAACTGAGAAAAATTGCAAGGCTGAGCAAGGTAAAACCCCAGGAAAGGGCTGAAAATCTGCATGCTCCAGGAGAGAGGAAATTAATTGAGAAGCAAAGTAGGACTGAGCAGACCTGTAGCCCATGCTAGGCTGAGAACCTGCATACTCCACGAGAGGGGACACGAAGTGAGAAGCAAAGCTGGGCTGGGCAAGTCCATAGCTCATGCCAGGCTGTGAATCTACATTCCCCAAGAGAGGAAAATAACTGAGAAGCAAAGCCGGACTGATCAGGTCCATACCCCATGATGGGCTGAAAATGTGTCTTAGCAGGTAAAAAGAAACAAACCCTTCAAATCCAGCAAAGCTGCTGGGGGACTCTATAGTTAAGGGAAATCAGCCATAGAATGAGAATTCTCCCTAACACCGTAGGCTGGGCCAATCTGATCACAACTCAAGTTGCAGAACTTCAAAAATTAGATGTTACTTGAAAGTTCAATATGGGCCAAAGAAAATGCACTGTACCCAGGGTGGTATTTACCACCGTCCACTTTTCTGAATCATTCCCATTATACCTATTCCTATACTGTTTTTTGTTTTTTTGCAGTTGCATGTACTGTTGGGATGCATGTACAGCTCCCATACAAGGCCAAATGATTCAGGCTAAGACATATCTATTAGCATATGTGAGAAGTGAAGGTGCACAAATGCAGAGGGGTGGGGGGCAAAGATGGGAGCAACACATGTGTTTCTAAAGTAGTTATAGAGGCTTAGGTCGGCCCAGGTATAAGGGCATGGGTGATATTTTCTATCCCCTGTTGTAGGTGTAGCAGGGTTTGAATAATTATCCCTTTCCCAAGCCCCAGGAGTGAAGCTCAGAATAGTGGTATTCTCTATTCTCTAATTCTTTAATTGTATCAATCTGTCGGCCAGCAAAACAAGATTGGAATGTGAACGGCAGAGTGAGGATAGGACTGCGCCCATTCCGTTTAGATTTAAGGGACTGGTGACCCCGGGCCTCGGGACAATAGCCATCCAATTTGAACTGTGAGGCAACTGGAAAATAGAGTACATAAATCCATCCGAATTGATTGGTCAGTTTAATGTGGGCCTCGATAGAGCAAGGAGGCGCACCATGGATGGGCAACTGATAAGGGAGGAGTGAGGAGCAAAATATCATGTGATTTGTGATATGAAGAGCAAGAGGTGATGCCAACAAATCCAGGGTTGGGGAGGTAAGTGTGGGGTGCCTGTTTGTCTGGTATGAAGAGGAGCGCACCATTATTTCAAAAGGCCAATTTGACCTCTGAGTTGTCCACTGAGCTCATGCTAATGACCAGGTGCACACAATGTGGCTTGGCTGATGGGGTGGGTAACTTTTCAGGTAACTCGCCAATCCAGTATCTGTGAAGCAAGGGGATGGAATAGGGGAACCACATGTTAGAGGGTAGGGGTAGATTAAGATGTGGCCAATCGTTCAAGGGACTATAGGGGACTGGAAGTATGTATGTAGGCATGTAGCCAATGAGGGTGGGGATAATACTGTATATTGTTTACATCATGAGCAACGATTTCTTTCATTGGAGTATATGGGCACGGTTGTCCGTTTGTATCAGGAGAAAATTATGAAGTACGATAGGGAGTGGGTGGCTGAGATGAGAGGAGGAATGTATAAGCCATGGACAGAGCAGGGAACAAATAACAAGGAGGTTTTGGCCCATATGTACACATTATGGCAGCCAAGTCTAAGGGGAAGAAATTGAAGCACAGAAAAGGGGTTCTAGAACTATGTAGAATGGTGGAAGATTTGGAGGATGTACCCCAACCACTGTGAACGTAGTGATGCCCGAGTCCACTCCTATTGCCCCGAGCATCCAAGGGTGGCCCATTCCTCCCAGAAAAGCGCACACATTGAAGCCCCCCCCTGGTAGGGTGTTATCCCATGTGTGTAGCGGCAGGGTACACCCATCCTTCATATGTGCCACTGCAAGCCACTGCCACTCCTCTTTCAGCATACACACAATACAAGCATATCCTAAACCGCACAGCATCTTCAGCTGCTGAAACACAAGCGTGTAGGGAACCAGAGCAGAGACCACAGAAGTATTTAGAGGTGGCTTTAAGGAAGACAGAAGAAGAGTTAGCTAAGATGAAATTGGATAGAGGAGATGGGCAGAGAGTTCTCGTTGGAACGGATAATGGCGAGCAGGGGACATCTTTTTAGAATTGACAGTACGTTGATTAGGAATGTGCATATGGAGACAGAAGGTAAAGTACAGAGTTCCGAAGGGCAACATAGTTGAAGGCCATGGGCTGGAACTTTGGATTACATATCGGCTTGGTCTGATGCTGACATTGCGGCAGTTGTGGAAGAGGAAGAGTGGGACACTGAGGAGGAGCAGGGGGGATGAGGCCCCACCCATGATATCACTGCAGGGTTAAAGTTTGCTGGGACCTAGATTGAGATCACAGCACCGGTGCATGGCATTAGTGAAAGGGAAATGAGGGGTGAAGAAAACAAGAGGAAGACCGATAGGGCCAGAGCTCCTGTTATTGCACAAAGGCCAGGAAGGACACAATATGTATCCTGGCCACACATGGACAGGAACAAATTCATTAAGACATTATAATCCCTCACTGCGGGTGCAGTAAAATGGATATATGCCTTTGAAAAACAGACCGCTGGCATTATACTTGCATTATACTTGCAATGGGTGATATCAAAAGTTTGTTCATCACAGTATTGGGAGACCAGGCAGATGGCATTTGGGTTGAGGCGGGGTATCCCGGAGTTCAGATAGGGGCGACAGCCATGACAGGGCCCATTTTAATGACTGAAGGGCCCGTGTGTGGGCTATGTATTGGCAGGTGTACCCTGACACGTCATATCTCCATTTGATAATGGTGCAAACTATGCAGGATGATGAGGACCCAGCACAGTATATATAGCATACACAGGCAATGTGGTGGGCAGAAACGGGACTAGTCCATAGCATTCTCTTATTATATGGTGAAGCAAAGCCTCCCCAAGGAGGTACAGAAAGCTTTAGATAAGCTGGTAGGAATTGAAGCAAAAGGTTTGGTGGAGATACTGTGCACCATTGGAAAAGGGTGAGGGAGAATGAAAAGAAAGTGGCAGAGATGGTACAGAAAGCAGAAGTGAAAATAGCACAGAAGAGTTAGCAAAGTTGGCTGGAGGGAGCAGAAGTATCTTCGCCACAAGGACGGCAAATGAGCAGATGGCGATGCCGGGAGAGGTAAAGCAGTCTCCACTTGGGGAGGAGGGTATGACTGGAATGTTGGGTAGCGTGGACAATATCAAGGAGGGCCGCAAGGGGGGTATCCCATGGAAGATAGGGGTTTTCAGGTTTCAGAGGGGCCAGAGGAGGATTTGGAGGAATGGACCAGAGATTTGGCATTACAGGGCAGTGTTGGACATGTGGAAGGATGGAACATTTCTCATGGGAATGTAGGAGTAGACAAGCAGCTGCATATGACTCAAGCATACCCCCATTCACACCAGGAGAACCAACCCACTATCACCAGCTCTATGCCATGACGCTTCTGAATGTCCCATATGGTGTGCTGCCCAGGCCCCCATCTAATGTCCTGCCTCAGTATCCGCAGATGGATACGTCAGCACCCAACAACACACAGGTTTATGCTCTACATCAGCCACCACTTCAGGTCCCCCAAGTGCCCAATAAAAATGCGGTACCCCACGGTACGGTCACAAATTGCCAGGGGGCCAGTATGGTGGGTGGGAACCTGTTTACATTTCCAGGAATTAATATCTACCCAGATTAAGGCAGCCCACACAGAGCTTTACCGTGCCCAGTCATGCCAGTCACTGCCAACCCAGAAGAGGACCCATTGGTGGCCATGGAGATAGGAAACAAATCATTTGTTTTCATGCTAGAAACCGGAACATCAAAGTCATATATCAGGGAAGGACATTTCCCCTTATCGGGTGAAGTAATGGACATGGAAGTGTTCTCTGGAGAAATACAATCAGTTCCATTCACAGAAAAAATACCCATAAAGGTAGGTAACAGAGAAACACAAGCCGTGTTGTTGTTTTTACGGGTGTGCTCTGTGAATTTGTTGGGGAGGGATATTCTAAGCAAACTCAATATGACAATATCATTCACGGAAGAAGGTGTAGTGTGTTTGATCCAAGGAATATGTTGTGTGAGGGCCATGGTTATTGTGCATGCATTGGGAAGTGAGGAAGAAACCTGAGCAGTAACCGTACACCCAGATTTGTTCACATACAGGGTTACAGTTTTGCTTAATGGAGTGCCAGGAATGGCTAGTAGAGCATAGGGAGTGCCATCTCAATTTTTATTTTGACTAGCTATGTCCCAAGACCATGAAGCAGGTATGGTCATTACACTAGAGTTGGAAGGGATGGTGAACATGGGAGATGCAGATGGAGGAGATTGGTGCACGGTCCAATGAATTGACATAGCCATTGAGGGGGTGTCAGTCGGGCAACTGTTTGAGGACACTGACCATTATGGGAAAGTAATATTGAAAGCATGTGTCGCATGTGAAATAATTATCCAATATTGCAATGACCCATGTCCCATCATGGTAGCTGGAAGTATGCCATCATTTGCCCAGGACGATTAGCACAGACGGTTTATGGACGAGGAATACCCATGATGTAGGACTGTTAAAGAGTGTGGCAGCAGAGCACGTTACCCTTAAAGCAGGAGCAATATTACCCAGAGTAAAGTGGTCCTTGTTGTCCAAGGAGGCAGGTGATGGCATACATCACTCCATCACAACATCACTGCACTAGGGCCTTAATGTACCCTCCGAGTCCCCCTGTAACACAGCTATATACCCCGTCAAGAAAGCAAAGGGGTCTAGTTGTAGTATGATTCAGGACTCATGCCCCTTAAACAGTGTGGTTCAAGATGAATTGCGAATCCAGCAACTATGTAACATACCTACCACAGAGACTCACTTCACTGTCATTGATTTAAAGAATGCATTTTTTGCTATTCCCGTGGCATCCAAATTCCCAATAACTCACCACATTTACCTATTACAGGATGAGATTCAAGCATAATTGGCTCCAACAGTGGTACTCTGAGTCCCCCTGTATTTTTAACAGGGTACTCTGTGCTGCCCTAGGGTACATACGTGTGCCCAGTATCATAATCCAATATGTTGCTGATTTGTTGGTATGCAGTGCAAGCAAACAGCAGCACAAAGAAGACTCCATGGCATTATTGAAATTGTTAGCAGACCAAGGGTACAAGGTGGACAGGGCCAAAATGCAATATTGTTAACAGGAAGTGTTGTATTTAAGACAACTAATTTCTGGTGACGGGAAGAGAGTCACACCTGAGCGTGCAGCTGCAGTGAGCAGCACACCACATCCAGTCACATTTAAAGACATGCAGACATTTCTAGGGTTCTGTAATTACTGCAGGGCATGGATTCTTTATTTTACCACATACACAAGGCCACTATTACAAGGACTGAAGGAGGCCCAAAAGGCAAAAATCCACATCACATGAACAGATAAGATGGTCTGATGCTTCAAAGAACTTAAAGACATTATCAGTAACACCCCTGTTTAGCAACCCCCGACTACAGACAGTAGCTTTATTTGTTTTCACATTCAAATAGACAGATGATGACAGTAGTGTCAACACAGATAAGTACTATGGGTCACAAGCCCTTGGCTATTATAGTGGCATGTTGGTCAGTTCCCATGTGAGCAGGCTGTGGCGGTGGCAGCGTTCCCCATTAAAAAATCTGCCACGATTGCAATGGGGTGCTCAATAACTTTATATGTGGAACACGCAGTAATCACAATTCTTGAGAGGTCCAAATCCACACGTACTACACAGAGAGCATCAGCATAGCAAGTGATTTTATCAAGCCCACCAGTCACATTGTTAGGTACAGAATTGTCAATCCAGCTACATCTCTCACTGAACCAATGAATGAGGGGAACAAAGTGCATGACTGTGTTACCTATGAGGACCCCGAGGATGACATGCCTAAGGTGAGGGACTGTGCTATGAGGAGTGGGAAGTGATCTTTGTGGATGGTTCAGCGACCATAGACCATAAGTCAGGAAAAAGGCACACAGGGTGGCACTGGTCCACCAGTAGTTGGAGAGTACGAGGTATTGGTACTGACGAGATTGCCCATGCAATACTTTGCCCAAGCTGCAGCGCACATTGCCCTAATTGAAGTGCTGGAAGGATGCCAAGGGTGAAGAGTGACACTATATTCCAATTTAGCATATGTCTCCACCACTGTACATTCAGGATGATGTTGATGGAAGAGGAGAGGGTTTCACAGGACTGAGGGGTCCCTGGTGTAGCATGGAGCGCTATTAGAGAGATTGATGTATGCCCTCTCACAGCCCACACTTGTCACAGTGGTCAAGTATGCCGCCCATACTAACAGCAAAGACAACATTTCTCTCAGCAATGAGGCAGCAGACCAGGCCACCAAAGCAGCAGTGTATCTCCCAGTGCCAGACATTTTGGCCTGTTCAGAAGTAGCAAGTTTATACGTGCAATTAGAGGATCCATATTCTGCTGTACCAGTCACTCAAATTATTGAACTTCAGGGACAGGCACCCCAGGAAGAGAAAGAGTTGTGGCAAAAAAGGGGATGTATGCAATCACCTACTGATCTAATCTGGGGACCGGATATCACGGGTAAAGTATTAATGCCCCGACATTTGGTAATGCTTGCTTTTGACCAGCTGCATCACCCATCGCACATGTCTAAGCAGCATATAACTGCAGAGGTCCAGGCAGATTCGCTTGTTTCCAAACCTAAAGGAATTAGTGAATGTTGTTACTGCTAATTGATCGACATGTCACATTTATAATACGGGGCAAACATTGAGGACACTGTGGGGCACATTACCCCGCCTCAGTACACCATCTCATGGGCTCCATATAGATTTGCTGATATGTGCAAAGATGTAACACCTACAGATACCTCATTTTTATTGTGTGCCCGTTCTCCCAGTAGGTTGAGGCAGGGCCATGTGCACATCTAGAGGCTAAAGCAGCGGCCACATTTCTAGTTCAAGAAGTGTTTCCCCGCTGGAGGGTGTGCGAAGTACTTAATCTGATCATGGCACTCACTTCCTCAACAAGCTATTTAAAGAGATAGCTGCATTGTTAAGCATTCGGTATAAGATGTGCTCCATTTACCATCCTAAAGCCAACAGGATGTTGTATGAATGAATGCGCTTTTCAAGAGGAAGTTGTCCACATTGTCTGTGACCCTCAAAAAGAGTTTGGTCCAATGGTTGCCCCTGTCCTTGTTCACTTTGAGAACGCAACCCTGCAAAGATCATCACCTCTCGCCTCACGAAAATGTGACAGGGATAAGAATGCACATGCCACTTTCACCTACACGTAGTGCATCTGATGCTCTCAGTTCTGCAAGTATTTTTGGGGAGGAGTTCACAGGGTATTTGAGTCAGTTAACCAGATGCATAAAAATTCTCTCTCAACAGATAGCACCAAAAAGATAATACTTTGAGGATGGCACAGTTCCCAATGCTGTATGCTTACCGCCCGGCAGCTCTCGTCTGGAGGCACTGTCTATGTCAGGAACTGTGTCAGGCGCTGGAGTCAGCCAAAATGTAATGGGCCCTGTACTGTTGTATACGCTACACCTTTTGCCATCAAGATAAAAATGTTGTGGTTTTGGGTTGACCTTTCTGATGTCTGGAAGACACCTCATACAGCTCCCTCTTTGCCAAGTCCACAGCAGCTTCCAGATGAAAGATATAACTGTTTAAGTATGATTGCCACCAATCAATGTTTTAAAGCCATTTCAAGTAGAGAATGTGTTTTTCTGTCAGGAATGTGTTCCTTCAACTGTATAATACATTAATTATAGTGGTAAGAAGCATGACGAATACTGTGATCACTGCATGGCTGTCTTCTTCTTCTCATTCCTTGCAGGTTTCACACCACAAGCATCATACATTATTGTACATATGTTTATGTTTATGTTTTGTTGCAGGGTATTGTGTTTATACTTTAGGTCAGTTCATATGGTGGGGACATATAAAGAAAGGGTGTAGAGTGTGTGCACAAAATGATATTTTTCAAAATGATGTTGTCCATATGAAAAGAATAGAATATTAGACAACAATACTTGGTTCAGAAAAGAACGCATTAGGGGGGGTTGATGAATATAAGGAATATGACCAATACAAATGCGTGGTGTGTGATATAGTAGCTGACGTGCACCATCCAGAATTCAGTAATCTATGGTACAGTGACAAGCGCTCAGTGGGGAAGAAGAGGTCAAATGGGAGCTGTTAAGTTTGCTCTCTCCTCCCTCATGCTTCAGTGGCACCCAAGCTGTTAATACCCCAAGAGATGCCACCTCTGGTAGCCCAGTGTTCAGTTCATTTGGCACTATGTCGGGTAGGAAGCATGTTTCAAAGGCATGAAGTATAGGTTGTACTGATGAACAGAGACAATGGAGAATATGCAATAACAGAAAAAGAACCACAGTGGAAGAAAGGCTTATTGCTAAAGATGGAAGGAGTGCTGTTTAAAGGCCAACAAATGGCAGGTGGCAGTAGTAACCTGTACAGCAGGGGATTTGGTGTGTTCCAATGAAGAAATAATATGGAATGTGAACAAGAACTATGGTGCCATATGTGGAACATATGTGTCAATGCTTACGTGGATTGAGGAAAAAGAGGCTCCAGCGTGGGTACAGACAGAAGCAGAATATGCGTTTTGCTTTTGAGAAACTGGGACCATTCCTGAAGGAAATAACAGCAAGTGCAAAAAGACATTATTCATCCCTCACCTTAGCAAAGGAACAGCTGGTTTTATGGACATATTCTGAGTGTGAGGCCAGCAAGCCTATATGCATCTCCTACCTTCTCCATCATGGAGAGGCACTTGCTCACTAACTACCCTGCATTCAGATGTCTTAGTGGTTCCTGATGCACACTTGTCTTTATAAACATGCCAAGACCAGAGCCATCCCAACCACCACAAGTGAGTTGGAAAAAATTGTCAATCAGAAGATTCTGGCAGAAACAATCTAATTACCTGTCCAAAGAATCTTCAGAACGTTTGAATTCAATTTTAGACGAATATCACTTCTATAATAAGAATTAAATGTTATTGCTTCCCTTTTGGTGCCAGGAATCCAGAGTGCAGCCGACCCCTAATGATTGCAGATAGTGTGGTGGGAAATGGTCTAGTTGACGAACAATATAGATCAGGGACTGAACTTGATAAAAAGGGAGCTGAGGGCAATAAGGGTGATGACCCTGAAGAATAGGTACATCTTGGACTTGTTGACAGCCATGTAAGGGGGCATGTGCAAGAAAATAGGGCTGTTATGCTGCACGTACACCCAAACAAATGATGCAGACATGGGTCCTTTTCCCACATAATAGAGGCACTACACAAGTATAAGATAGGAATGGAGAAAGAAGCAGGAGTGGAAGCTGATGATTTGTTCATTGTCATGGCTAGGGCTAACGGTGAAGATATTGGTTCAATTCGTAGTGTCTCTGCTGATTATTTTCTGCATGTGCCAGATGGTCCTTCAATGTTGCACCAAGACTCTCCCAAACAGATCCATCATGATGGTATCAGTAAGGACATGTGCACCTCCTCCTACCACAAAACACCATTATATGTAAACAGACAGTCCAGATATTTCACATATGGTGATGCCCATATAGATCCCCGGGACATTAACGTTGCACCCGCCAGACCCAGAAATGTATGTAGAACACTGGGTCAACTTAGATGGGATATTGATTCTCTTTACTTCATTACCTTACCTGTACCCCTGAAAAATATGCCCATGGTGGAAGAAGATTACATCATATGTGTAGGGTATAGGTGTCCAAAGATGGTGACTTTAGAAGAAGGGAAGCTGGAGGATTGACTAAAGGGGGCAATGTTAGGATGCACATACAGCTCCCATACAAGGTCAAATGATTCAGGCTAAGAACAATCTATCAGCGCACGAGAAAAAGATGTGCGGCTCTAAGGGGGTGGAGAGCGTTGTTGGGAGCAACAAATGCATTTTTAAAACATTTATAGCGGCTTAGGTAGGCCCAGGTATAGGGCATGGGTGATATTGTATAGCAGTAGTGGAATATAGTATGTAACAATGAGGATGTAGACACAGGGCCTTGGTGTGGGAAACGCCCCGAGAAACACTGAAGCATCGCCATATTGGAAGTGAGGCCTAGCATTTTGTATTCCCTATTAGAGGCATAGCAGAGTGGCATAATTAAGAGTTCAAATCATTTTCCCTTTCCCAAACCATAGGAGTGAAGCTTAAAATGGCGGTATTATCTAATTGTATCAAGCTGTAGGCCTGCGGAACAAGTTTGGAATGTAAACGGCAGAGTGAGGGTAGGGCTGCACCTGCAACGATGGACAAATCAATGAGAGCCACATTAGAGGTCTCAAGCTGCAAACATGCTTAGTTTAGATTGAGGCCACTACCCCCCCCCCCCCAGGACAATGGTCATCCCATTTGAAATGCCAGGCAGCTGAAAAATAGAGTACATTTATTCATCAGTATTGGAGGGATTAATGTGGTCTCCGAGAGAGCAAGGAGGTGTACCATGGGTGGGCAACTGATAAGGGAGGAGAGAGGAGCAGAACAACTTGTGATTTGTGATATGAAGAGCAAGAGGTGATTCCAACCAATCTAGTCCAGAGCTGCGGAGGAATGGTTGAGGTGCGTGTGTGTATTTCAAAGGGACAAATTGACCTCAGAGTTGTCCACTGAGCTCATGCTAATGGTCATCTGCAAATCATGTGACAAGGTTGATGGGGGGGCAATATTCCAGGTAACTCACCAATCCAGTAGCTGGGAACCAAGGTGACGGAATAAGGGAACCACATGAACCCTATGAGGGTAGGGGTAGACTAGAATGCGGCCAATCGGTCAAGGGACTATAAGGGACTGGTAGTTTGTATATAGGCAGTAGCCAATGAGGGTGGGAGATAACACTGTTTATTGTTTATGCTGTAGAGGAGGAGCCAAATGCCTCAACCAAAAGTCACGCTTCTATTTTGTTTATATGCTGGAAACCGTAAATTACGACATACATGACACCAGTAATGGTCTCTGTAGAGCTAAGAATCCTCGAAACAAGGTATTCATTCAGAAAACCCTATATGATGTACCCGGGGAGAAATTACAGTCTTTTAAAGGAGGTTCTGGAAGAAGTGTGAAGATCAATGAAAGAGAAGACTGTTGAAGTCACATGAATCATAAATGACACACCCAGAGGAGATGCCAAAGAAGAGGTATATAGACCCTATAGAATCTGATGGCAAACTGAAAAATTGAACAACATTTCATGTGCAGAGTGAAGATTGCACGTGCAGAGAGCACTGAAGAAAAGGCAAGCTGTTTTATAACTGTACAGATGCTGAAACGCAAGTAGACTAAGTAATCATAAGGCTGGCTATACGTAGTGAATAGACTGCAGGCGGTGCCTCCATTATATATATGTGTATAGAATCTGGGAGTTCCACAATGTGTTTTAGAAAACTAGGACACCATGAACAGAGGGCTGAAAGTGTGGCACAGTAAAAGAAAAAAGCTGATGATGAGGGAACATTTGAGAAAAGCTGTCTGGCCCACTGGCAAGGGTTGGAGCAGCCAAGAAATTTGTTATCTATTCAAGAAGACACAATGAACGTGAGAAGCGAGTCAAGCTCCTGTTGAGGTGTAATGGAAAAACACTAGAAGGGCCAGGTTTTAATAGTGTTAAATACGAAGAAGGAACTCAAAACACGATCTCCTGTCACATGGTCAAGATTAAAAAAGACTTTGGGCAAGCTACATGCTCGCACTCCCTTTCATTCTCAGGCATAATGATTCTTTGCAAGGCCGAGTTCAAAGACAATTCAAATGTTAGGCAGCAGGAGTGATGATGGAAGATGGGCTCATTGGGTGGGGAGGGATGGTCACGTCCAACCCTCCAGCACCTGGGGTACCAGTTTATGTGCTGCTAGCGAGTGGAATATTCCAGAAGGCTACAAGCATGCCAACCAATCATAGAGAGCAACATAGTAGAGAGCTTTACAGTTTGAAAGCCAATGAAACGTTGTGTATTTTATGATGGCGAAGATGACTTGCACTAGGGGTGGGCATAGCTGTCCACCTGACCTTAGAGACCCAATCACCATCCTGCCCCCCATAGAAAGTATACCTAGATGTTCCCCTCAAGCCTATCACAATCCCAAGTAGGTTTTCTTATTTTGCCATGTAGTATGATGTCACTGATGACGAATATTTGCTATATAAATGTAATTTTTTATTAAATGCTTTGAGAGAGTGCAGCCAACGCCAAATGATGGCAGATAGTGTGGTGGGAAATGGTCTCGTTGACGAACAATATAGAGCAGGGTCTGAACTCGATAAAAAGGGAGCTAAGGGCAATAAGGGTGATGACCCTGAAGAATAGATACATCTTGAACTTGTTGACGGCCGTTGAAGGGGGCATGTGCAAGAAAATAGGGTTGTTATGCTGCACGTACACCCACACAAATGATGTAGATGATGGGTCTTTTTCCCACATAATAGAGGCACTACACAAGTTGAAGATAGGAATGGAGAAAGAAGCAGGAGTGGAAGCTGATGATTTGTTCAATGTCATGGCTACGACTAATGGTGAAGATATTGGTTCAATTTGTAGTGTCACTGCTGATTATTTTCTGCATGTGCCAGATGGTCCTTCAATGTTGCACCAAGACTCTCCCAAACAGAGCCATCATGATGGTATCAGTAAGGACATGTGCACCTCCTCCTACCACAAGACACCATTATATGTAAACAGACATTCCAGATATATCACGTATGGTGATGCCCATATAGATTCCAGTGACATTAACGTTGCACCCGCCAGACCAGAAATGTATGTAGAACACTGGGTTGACTTAGATGGGGATATTGATTCTCTTTACTTCATTACCTTACCTGTACCCCTGAAAAATATGCCATGGTGGAAGAAGATTACATCATGTGTGTAGGGTATAGGTGTCCAAAGATGGTGACTTTAGAAGAAGGGAAGCTGGAGGATTGACTAAAGGGGGCAATGTTAGGATGCACATACAGCTCCCATACAAGGTCAAATGATTCAGGTTAAGAAAAATCTATTAGCACACAAGAAAAAGATGTGTGGCTCTAAGGGGGTGGAGAGCGCTGTTGATAGCAACAAATGCATTTTTAAAACAGTTATAGCGGCTTAGGTAGGCCCAGGTATAGGGCATGGGTGATATTGTATAGCAGTAGTGAAATATAGTATGTAACAATGAGGATGTAGACACAGGGCCTTGGTGTGGGAAACACCCCGGGAAACACTGAAGTATCGCCATATTGGAAGTGAGGCCTAGCATTTTGTATTCCCTATTAGAGGCATAGCAGCATGGCATAATTAAGAGTTCAAATCTTTTTCCCTTTCCCAAACCATAGGAGTGAAGCTTAGAATGGCGGTATTATCTAATTGTATCAAGCTGTAGGCCTGCGGAACAAGATTGGAATGTAAATGGCAGAGTGAGGGGAGAGCTGCACCTGCCACGAAGGACAAATCAATGGGAGCCACATTAGAGGTCTCAAGCTGCAAAAATGCTTAGTTTAGATTTAGGCCACTAGCGCCCCCCAGGACAATGGTCATCCCATTTGAAATGCCAGGCAGCTGAAAAATAGAGTATATACATTCATCAGTATTGGAGTGATTAATGTGGTCTCCGAGAGAGCAAGGAGGTGTACCATGGGTGGGCAACTGATAAGGGAGGAGAGAGGAGCAGAAAAACGTGTGATTTGTGATATGAAGAGCAAGAGATGCTTCCAACCAATCTAGTCCAGAGCTGGGGAGGAATGGTTGAGGTGCCTGTGTGTCTGGTATCAAGAGGAGTGCACCATTATTTCAAAGGGACAAATTGACCTCAGAGTTGTCCACTGAGCTCATGCTAATTGACAGGTGCAAATCATGTGACAAGGTTGATGGGGGGCAACATTCCAGGTAACTCACCAATCCAGTAGCTGGGAACCAAGGTGACGGAATAAGGGAACCACATGAACCCTATGAGGGTAGGGGTAGATTAGAATGCGGCCAATCGGTCAAGGGACTATAAGGGACTGGTAGTTTGTATATAGGCAGTAGCCAATGAGGGTGGAGATAACACTGTTTATTGTTTATGCTGTAGAGGAGGAGCCAAATGCCTCAACCAGAAGTCACGCCCCTATTTTGTTTATATGCTGGAAACCGTAAATTGCGACATACATGACACCAGTAATGGTCTCTGTAGAGCGAAGAATCCTCGAAACAAGGTATTCATTCAGAAAACCCTATATGATGTACCCGGGGAGAAATTACAGTCTTTTAAAGGAGGTTCTGGAAGAAGTGTGAAGATCAATGAAAGAGAAGACTGTTGAAGTCACATGAATCATAAATGACACACCCTGAGGAGATGCCAAAGAAGAGGTATATAGACCCTATAGAATCTGATGGCAAACTGAAAAATTGAACAACATTTCATGTGCAGAGTGAAGATTGCACGTGCATAGAGCACTGAAGAAAAGGCAAGCTGTTTTATAACTGTACAGATGCTGAAACGCAAGTACTAAGTAATTATAAGGCTGGCTATACGTAGTGAATAGACTGCAGGCGGTGCCGCCATTATGTATATGCGTATAGAATCTGGGAGTTTAACAATGTGTTTTAGAAAACTAGGATGCCATGAACAGAGGGCTGAAAGTGTGGCGCAGTAAAAGAAAAAAGCTGATGATGAGGGAACATTTGAGAAAAGCTGTCTGGCCCAGTGTCAAGGGTTGGAGCAGCCAAGAAATGTGTTATCTATTCAAGAAGACACAATGAACGTGAGAAGCGAGTTAAGCTCCTGTTGAGGTGTAATGGAAAAACACTAGAAGGGCCAGGTTTTAATAGTGTTAAATACGAAGAAGGAGCTCAAAATACAATCTCCTGTCACATGGTCAAGATTAAAAAAGACTTTGGGCAAGGTACATGCTTGCACTCCCTTTCATTCTCAGGCATAATGATTCTTTGCAAGGCGAGTTTAACGACAATTCAAATGTTAGGCAGCAGAAGTGATGATGGATGATGGGCTCATTGGGTGGGGAGGGATGGTCAAGTCCAACCCTCCAGCACCTGGGGTACCAGCTTACGTGCTTCTAGCGAGTGGAATATTCCAGAAGGTTACAAGCGTGCCAACCAATCATAGAGGGCAACATATTAGAGAGCTCTATAGTTTGAAAGCCAATGAAACGTTGTGTATTTTATGAATGTGAAGATGACTTGCACTAGGTGTGGGCATAGCTGTCCACCTGACCTTATAGACCCAATCACCATCCTGCCCTTCATAGAAAGTATACCTAGATGTTCCCCTTAAGCCTATCACAACCCCAAGTAGGTTTTCTTATTTTGCCATGTAGTATGATGTCACTGATGACGAATATTTGCTATATAAATGTAATATTTTATGAAATGCTTTGAGAGAGTGAGTTGGAAAGACTTGAGTGAATGTCCGCTGATGCCCGTTGTACTCCCTGTTTTAGACGATTGCAAATAAAACAGTTATGTTTTTGCCAACTTCCTGAGTCGATCTTATTATTGGTGTAAGAGTAAAATCTGTATCCCCATCCATCCAATTGAGCGCTACCTCGATTAAAGGGCTTACAGGTTCACGTGGTAGCAGAAGGAGGATGGTTCAGGCCCATCGACCAGTAAGTCTCTAGTGTTTTCAGACGATCAGACACCCTCCGCCATCGAGCTGGAGGATCGCAAAGTTTCTTGTGGAGTGCGGCTGATATAGAATTCTTGCAAGAAAATCTATACATTTGGGACGGGTCCCTCTTTGACAAAATCCCTCCTGGTTTTCACAGGCACTGAGCGGACTGAAGGCGGCGGTGGTCGATTGGAGGAAGGGGACGATACCGAAGGTCTTGAGCTGAAAAGTGAATGGTGAGTAGATTGAGGGGACTGGCAAAATAAGGGAATGGGATTGTGGTAACGATGAAAAGTAACGGGATGTTTGTTTAGTATATGACGAGGACCGTGTAAACGAGGAGCGTTTTTATAGAGCCCGGTTTCCTACCACAAGGTAGGTCTAGAAGGAGTAATTTCAAAACCCCAAGGGGGTAAATAGGCAGCACATAAACAGGTTTATGATAGGGAATGACTTGATCTCCAATCGGGGTATTTTAGGGGCTGGGTGAAAAGGAGAACCATGGTGAATATGTAAAAAGTAGACTTTTCTGTCTGTTCGTGTATTTTGTAATTGAAAAGAGGTGTCCAAGAGAGGCAAGAGTAAACTGTGAGGTTAAAGAAGAGACAAAAAGTTGTTAAATATTTTTTAGTCATTGTCGGCGGCGACAGAACAGATAGATTGAGATAATTGAGAAGTTGAGGTTGGAGCATGTTCATATTTGATATTTTTCTGAAATGTATCTGTGTAACTAACGGTAAGTATTCGCAGTCATTTGAGACTTGTCACAAAGGGGGATGTTACTCCACTGATGCATCGTTGCAAGACGCTGCCAAAACATGTGCCTAAACTCAAACAGTATAGTGCAGGGTGGGTAAAGGTCACAGCAGACAAGATGTACATGCCATGGCCAGAAGGGGGATTGCTGTCAAAAGCGGTTTTGCAACACATGACCACATACTTGCATGCTGCGTAGACAGGGAAGAAATTGGAGAAGAGGCTAGCTCTGGAAAATATATCAGGAGGAGCGGGAAGATCCGGCTCCTGAGTATTGGATGCTTAATCAGTGTAGGGAGGAAGGTGTTGAGCCTTCTGCTCCCCATACCTCGCCCGAAGTAAACAGCAATAGTACAGAAGATGTAGGATTGTATCCGTTAAAGGAACTAAAAGCGGCAACAGGATGTAGTAATCAGATAAATGAACCACCCGCCTACAGCAGTGACGACGGTCCAGAAGAGACTTAAAGAAAGGAGGAGATCTTTATGATCTTGCAGGACAAGGAGGAAAAATGTGAATGACCGAATATATCAGCAGACATAAAATGAGAGATTAAGAGATGGAAAGGAGAAAAGATAAATCTGACAAGGTAACGCTCATACCGAACGAATGGATGGGTTGGTGGATAGATATTGCTCAAGCTCGAAGGGAAATGTATTGAGGATGTTAGGCAAAGGGAAGACCAAGATGAACAGCATAGAAAAGACAGGGAACAAGAGAAAAGATTGAAAGAAGATGAGCACAAAAGAAAGAATAGGCAGTAACGAGAACAAGTGTATCAGGAAGAACAGCAAAGAAAGTTAGAAAGGGCAGAGGAGCAAAGGAAGTATGACAACAGGCAGAGAGCAACCGAAGAACAAGATAGGCAAGAAAAGAATAGAGAAGAGGAAGACGCACAGAAATTATGAGATAAAAGAATACAAAGACGAATGGAAGAAGAAGAGCGTAGAGCGAATGAAAGAAGGGAAGAGAAAAGACAAGAGGAAACCGTTAGACGGGAAGCAAGAATGCAAAGGTAATTAGATGAAGAAATAGAGCGAAAAAGAAGTCAAAGTTATCGTGACTTTGATCTCATTCATAAAGAGTTAATGGAACCGAGTCCAGTATTAACATGGGGCAATATAGAAGAGTTCCTCCCGAAACAGGGAGCAACAGCAGGAAATCTAGGATAACCTTAGAGGAGAAAGTCAACATAGGGAGCATCAGGGAGAGGATCGATAAAGCCTATCAAGACATAAGGGAAAGTAGCAAATTGGGAAGCTGAGGGAAAGAGATCAATCCCTGTTCCTCCAATAACGAAGCAAGGAAAGAGACCCGTTTATTCTCGAGCATAGAGCCTTGTCCGTAGACAGGCTGACTTTAGATAAAGGTGTAAGAGAAGAGAGCCATACTAGTTGGGGACTAGATATGTCAGATGGAGAGAGA
Organism: Ambystoma mexicanum; assembly: GCF_040938575.1. Classification (NCBI taxonomy): domain Eukaryota; kingdom Metazoa; phylum Chordata; class Amphibia; order Caudata; family Ambystomatidae; genus Ambystoma; species Ambystoma mexicanum. The sequence continues at coordinate 149,720,310 of NC_090933.1, forward strand.
GAAACCTTCCCTGGGGAGGAGAGAGAAAGTGCATGCAGTCCCGAGGGATGTTGCAAGCCAGATAAGGAAGTGATATGGTCTGATCTAGAGCAACCTAAGGATAGAACAGCATATCCAGAGTGACCTAAAGGATGATTGCATAGTGAGAAGGGAGAGTCACCACCATATGTGAGCAGGCTGAAGTCATTGCCAGGCAGAAGGCGATCAGGAACCTTTGTCCCCACTATGGATACTCAGACGATGGATTCACGCAATTCCCTTGGAGAAAGGAAGGACCAGACCGCAGTATATTCCCTAGCCACAAATGAATAAGGATAACTTAAGATGTAAACTTCCCAGTTTAACGGCAGGTGTGCGGAAATGGATTTATGAGCTAGAAAAAATGACAGGAGTAAATACTCTAGCAATAGGGGACATTAAGGGTCTCCTAGCAGCCATTCTTGGGGAAAGGGCTGATGACATTTGGACGAGAGCAGGTTACTCAAGTGTCACAACACAGCACACGTGTAGAGTAGATGTCTGGAGAGCACTCAGGGTACAGTATTCTGATACGTCAGATATGGGTGCAATTATGGCATGTAAGATGAAATATGATGAATATCCGCTTGCTTATATTCAAAGTATTCAGGATCGGTGGACTCTTGAAATGAAGGAGTCATGGGGGAAATCGGTGGCAGTATTTTACCACATTCTATGTCAGAGATTACCGGAGCAGGAACAGAGATAGCTCAAGAAATTAGTGGGAATGGAATCGAAGCCATAGGCAGAAAGTCAGTTCACTATAGCACATCACTGCCGGCTGTTACAAGAGAAAAATTAGAAGAAGCAAAATGCTAGAAAACTTGAGGAAGCCAAGTTAGTTCAGAAGAAGTTGTTGAAGTATGCATTAGAAGGGGTGGTACTGATAAGTGGAGAAGGATTGGGAAAGCAGCAAGCAGTAGGTACATCACAGGCGAATAATCTGCGTCCGGTGGATCAAGGAGGGAATGGGTTTGTGCCACGAGGCAGAGGAATGAGTTACAGAGGTAGAGGTGGTTTTCAGAATAATCAAGGTGGTTTTCAAAATATACAGAATGATAATCAGAATGTGCAAGGAGGATTCAATCAAGGGGGGCTGGTTAGAAGAGCTCCTCCTATATTTTGGACATGTGGAATGATAGGGCATATTGGGCGCACATGTGGAAGCCAAGTGTATGTACAGAATGGGCAATTCTCAAGAGGAGGGATAGCTAATCCTCCAGCATAAAGCTCACAAGTTAGGGATGGGTTTGCCCAAGATCAGACAGTGTATCAAGCACAACCACCGCAAATGTAACGGGCATTGCAGCCACAGCAAGCACCATTGATTCCACCGCAAGGGCAGTCGCAGCACGCACTCATGCAGATACAGCAAAATGAAAACACAGGACAGTTACTGACACCTAGAGTAGGGGGTGTCACTGTGGTAAGAGGAAGTCCTTTTAAAGGTACAAGGATAACCATGTACCACAATAGGACAGTTCACAGGGTGACTTGATGTGTTCAATACTATCAGTGACAATAGACCCTCAAGAGGAACCAAGGGCTGATGTGACAATAGGAGGAACATCTTTTTCTTTTTTAGTAGAAACTGGGGCTACTTGTTCATGTATACGAGAGGGAACATATCCAATGTCGGGAAATGCCATGAATGTACAAGGTTTCTCTGGAGCTACAATTTGAGTTCCTTTTACTGATGAATTACCAGTCTCCGTAGGAGAGTGTGACATTTTTTCCTCCATTATTGTATTCAAGGCAAACACTGGTTAACATTCTAGGATTAGAATTAATGACAAAGCTTAATATGACGATTTCTTTCACTGATGAAGGTATACTGTGTTCTACTACAGGGATACATTATATGAATATGGGCACATTTGGCATTTACAGGGCAAATGGCTCTGCGGGGACTGCCATTAGAGCCAGAAGTTTTTCTTCATGGGGTACGTATTTTGTTGACATGGCTACCCAGCTTAGTGGGAAAGATTATGAGAATACCTGATGAGTTTTTGTTCAGGCCAACAATACCTATGGATGAAGAGGTGGGACAGACTATTTCCCTAGAGTTGAATGCAGCCATGGTTCGAGGGGAATTAGCCATGCTCATAGATGAAGACCAGGGCAGGCCATGGAGAACAGTGATTGCAATTGGGGAAGGGTATAGATTGACTGACGTCACTGACGAGGTTATGTTTAGAGATGATCCATCAGATGATGAAGTAATATTCGAGATGAGTATAACATATTGGATCAGAATATTGAAAAGGGATATCCCACAGCGAATGGTGCGGCAGTGCCCAGCATTTTTGGATGAAGATTTGGAAAAAGTGTCAAATTCTTTATGGACTACAGGCCCCTATGACGTAAGCCTATTGAAGGGAATTGGGGAGGTTAAGATTAAGCTGAAGCCAGGAGCAATTTTACCTCAAGCAAGAGAGTACCCAATGTGTTGAGAGGCAAATGAGTGTATTTTTAAGGCTATATCAGCCCTGATGGAACATGGTATTTTAGTGACATTAGAGTCACTGTGTAATACTGCAGTGTATCTGATTAAAAAAATCGAAGGGAGGGTCGTGGAGATTCATAGAAGATATGAGAACAATTAACAAGATTGGAGAGGCAGAGCTTCCTTTGGATCCAAATCTGGCGACATTACTATGTAGTATCCCAGCAGAGGCACGATATTTCATGGTGATTACCTTGAACAATTATTATTTTTTCAATCCCTTTGCATAAGGACTCCCAAAACCTTGAATCATTTGTGTTTCACCAAACTAAGCCAAAGAGCACTCGGTTGCCCCAAGGGTACTGTGAGTCTCCATCGATTTTGAAAAGGGTCCTGCAGATGGATCTGTGCAATGTTGATTTGCAAAATGTTGTGCTGAAGTACGTAGTTGATATTTTGGTTTGTAGCATGACAGAAGATGAGTGCAGGCAAGATTCAGTTCAGTTAATGGCTATTCTAGCAGACAAGGAATATAAAGTGGATAAGGAGAAGTTGTAATATTATCAAGAAGATGTGTTGTATATAGGTCAGTTCATCTCACATGAAGGGAAGATAATCACACCTGAAAGAGCTGAGGCGATTATGAAAACAGTAAAACCACACATGATAAAACAAATGCAGCAGTTTTGGGGATTATGCAACTATGTTAGAGCATGGCTATTTGATTATTGTTCATACACAAGACCCCTTTGGCAGGCTCTGAAGAGAGCACAAGTGAACAAGGAAAGAATAGAACAGACTGTGGAAATGGAAGGAGGGTTTGAAGAATTAAAGAAAGCAATTTGTAGAGCTACAGTTTTAGAAATTCACTATGATGAGGAATTATTTTTGTTTTCACATATGAATGGGACAGTTATGACAGCAGTGCTTACACAGAGGACTACATTGGGGTACAAACCCCTGTCATATTATAGTGGGATTTTAGATCCAGTTATGAGAGGGCACTTTCCTTGTGAACAATCGCTGGCAGCAGCCACGTTCGCAATAGAGAAGTCTACTAGTATTGTGATGGAGTGCTCTATGACATTGTTTGTTGACCATGCTTAGTTTGCCGTTTTGGAGAAACCTAAGGGTACATTGACATCTCAGAGGGCTTCTGTATATGAGGTAGTAATTTTGAATCCAGCAATAAAAATAGTCAGGTGTGAAATAGTGATCCTTGCCATGTTTGTAGCTGACCCTTGGCATGTTTATAGCTGACCCTGTGGTAGAGGATGAGCATGTGCATGATTGCGTTAACTATGAGGGGTTCTATGATGAAATACCACGTGTAAAGGAAAATGCGCCAGCAGGGGGGAGATTCTCTTTAATGATGGGCCTTCAGAAATTGATCAAACTGTTGGGTTAAGACATTTCGGTTCATCTGTGGTAAGACACAGAGTCAATGGTGAATTTGAGGTTGTAGCAAGTGCAAGACTACCATCTAATTGGTGGCGCTTATTGTCATGCTCGAGAAACATGCAGGGTAGTAAGTGACGCTGTGCAGTGACTTTGCCTATGTGACATCAACCATGCACGCAAGGCTAGCATGTTGGAAAAGGAGGGGCTGCCTCCGAGCGGACGGCACTTCAGTGCAACACGCAGCACTATTCGACAGGTTTATTAAGGCACTACAACTCCCAGTAGCCATTGCAATAGTTAAATGCACAGCACATACTAAGCAAACTGACTTTATATCTCGCTGGACCGAAGCCGCAGACGAAGAGGTTAAGAGTTGCATATTCAACGGATATTTCAAGTTTTGATACTCCAGATGTAAAGGAAAAAGTAGTCCCAATTATGATTGTAAATGAAGGGTTTCATCATTTATCAAGAACACAGTGGATGGAGGGTCAAGATTGTGTACCAAAGGAAGAGCAAGAATTGTGGAAAGGAAGGGGGTGTTCGTTATGTCCCTCTGAAGCATTGTAACGATGGGACAATGGGACAGCACAGCAAAGCCGGTGATGCCTGTAGCCCTGTTAAGGGTAGCGTTTGAACAGCTGCACCACCCTGCGCATGTAACTAGGGAAAGCCTTGCAGCAGCTATTTCGGTGAACTGGTTCGTACTGAACCTGTTAAATCATGTTGCATTTTATGTAGTAAATTTCATTGTATGTCAAAGGTTTACCGCTGGGCATATACTGCGAATCATCAGAGGAGTGATTCCTCGGCCGAACGGTTGTTTTCAGCATTTACATATTGACTGTGTTGATTTGCTGCAAGTATGTAGTTTATACAGGTATATGACAGTGGCAGTATGTACCTTTTCTAGGTGGCTTGAAGCAGGTCCTTGTACACACCCTTGGGCCCCTTGCACAGCACATTTTTTAGTCCAAGAAGTCTTACCCAGATGCAGAGTATGTGAGGTGCTGAGATCCGAAAATGGGCCCCATTTTGTTAATGATTTTTTTGAACAGATTAGCCTATTGCTTAGTATAAAACAAAAGTTTTCTTCTGCTTATCACCCGCAAGCAAATGGTATATGTGAGAGACTCAATGGCTTCCTTAAAGAGATAATTGCCATATTAAAATTGACATTGGAGAAGGGATGGCTGTATTGCCTGCCCCTTGCATTATATGCATTAAGGAATCAGCCTGGTTCAGACCACCAAATCACACCCCACGAGCTACTGACAGGGACGTGAATGAGAATGCCTTTGTCTCCTCCATCGAGGAGCAGAAGTGATGCCCAGAACACTGCTGAAATGTTAAGAAATGAGTTACATGCTTATTTGACATGTATGAATGCTAGTATCTCTGTAATTTCAGATTAACTCAAGTGCAAGGGGTGTCAGTCTCAGGACATAGATGAAGACCATTCAGCAACCAGACTTCAAGAACTATTTCCTGTACCTAGATTATTTGTGGGAGATTCAGTCCTAGTGTGTAACCTCACAAGGAAGTGGCATGAGCACTGTTTTAGTGGTCCCTCTATTGTGGAGAACATTACTCCCTCAGCAGTAAAAGTCAAAGAGGGGTGTGCATGGATCCACTTAAGTGATGTAAAGCCTTACTCTGGTGAGACCAACGCACCCCCAACTGTTGATTCGGAAGCAAGACAAGAAGAAGGGGTACATCACGTGCAGACCCGATCGATGATGAGGAAGAAGGACGCCAAGATTGCTGATTAAATAAATGCAAGCGTGTATTTGGACTGTGGCTCACCCCGGACACTCTTTATAGATAAAAAGTTTTTGAGCCACAGGAATCTTTCAATTGGACTTTAGAAAGTGTTGATGTGATAAATATGCCAAATCTGGAGTTTGAGTTTGATGACTGGAAATGTGAGCAGTTTCCAGATTCATTCCTCACTGAGTTTCTCTTTGGTTAGTCCCATGGTCCTGTCAGATGCTGATGCCCATAGACTACTTGTCGCTGTCTTTGTTTTAAGTCCTTCGAGTTTATGCAGCTCTTATTGTGCGTAGTACTGATATATGTGTTTTTCTGCACGGTCCAAAAGATGGCCTAGCAATTAGGAGGTTATTTGTGGCAATAGTTCAACATATCCTGCAGTCACCTGATCATTTAACAAGGCTGGATGATTAAAAAAGTGTTTTCCTACCTTAAATCAGTACACAGGCACAATGAGGACTGTCTAGAATGGTACAGTTTCGGAAAGTGAACAAACACCACGATGTGTTGAGAATCGCAAATGGTGGGGACTTATGTATTGGTGCATAATATATGCGTGTTCATCATGTATTGTTGTTTTTCTGATTTTTCTAATCCATACTATCTACTTCATTGGTCCAACTAAAGAAAAAGTCCCTTTGATTCTTCACAATGCAGTGACTTATGCAGAATTATCTGTTGCAGAAAGACCAAGGCTACTTGTGATTATCCCTACACCAGTGACACACGTAAGGTCACCCATTTCTCTGACAAGTGTTCCCATGATTCACCCTGGAGGATGATCTCTTATTGATGTACTTCATGAGCATTATGCACACACCCTCCTTGCAAGAGGGAGACACAGGAGAAGCACAAGGGAAGATGATTATGAGTTAAATAATTATCTAGAAAGTACAGCACATTTGGGGAATAACATGTGAAATAAGCACATGAAAGAGGTGGGAAAAAGGACATCCAAGGAGAGTTGCTATGTTTGTGCACTCCTACCTTATGCTATGGGGAATTCTAAGATATTCATAGCTATAGTAGTAGCAGCCCAGAAAGCTCACTGCCTGATGTACCTTGCACTCTGCCATACAAGAGGTCAGTTCCAGGGTCGAACAGCATCCTTGCTAAGCATGTCCGAGTGGACAGCTCCAGAAGAAGATGATTATGTGCAAGATTTGAAGACAAGAGTGAGAGCACACGCCAGAAATCATGTGATGAGATATGAATAGCCTGAAATGAAGGGAGCAGGGATCAGATGGGAAATAAACAAAAAAACTCAATTGTCAAGGAAAGAGCTTTGAAGAAATACAAAGATGCAAGGAGGGAGTTCAGCTGCAAATCAAGAGAACGGTAATTTCTCCAGATGGATGGGAGGAAGACCTGGTTGTGTGTAAAGCACCAGCACTTACAGGATACTATGAACCAGTTATAAATGCTACAGAGAAAGAATGCAAACATCAGTGGCCAAAGATTGCAAAGTTGCTTATGTGGGTTAATGATACAGGAGGCCCGCTGCAGATAGTGGCTCTTGCCAGTGCAGAACTATGTTAAAAAAAGCAATGGCACAAGAAAGGTTGGAATGAATCAGCAGTGTGGGCGTTTTTTTGATTTACCAGGAATAAAAGATTGAAAACTAGTGATAATGGACCACTGCTGGGCCTGTGGAACCAGAGCATATATGAAGTTGCCCAAGGACTGGGGAGGGCTATGTTCTATAGTGATCGTTCATGTTCCAGTGTTGGTGATTCCAAAGAGAGACCTGAACATTGGGGAGTTTCCAAAAGCAGATGCTCACATGAGAAAGAGAAGATCAGTTGATTTTCTTAAGTGAACACAGGGGGAAATTTACTTGTCAGCTAAATCAATAGATGCCTTTGATTCTATTCCATATGGACACAGGTTATTCAATCAGACTTTGGCAGTATTCGTGACAATCTTCATGCTGGGATCCAGGCGATGGCCAATGCCAAATGGTTACAGATTACGAGATGGGATCTCCTGCAGATGATCAACACTACCATAAAGGGATTTAACACTATCAAGGAAGAATTGAGAGCCATAAGACTGATGACCCTGCAGAATAGATTTGTCTTGGATATGATTACAGCCATGGATGGAGGTGTTTGTGCCAAAATCAGAGAATCATGTTGCACATTCATACCTTCTCACGATGACGAGAATGGAACCTTGACAGATGTCATAAAGATGCTGATAAACTAACATATCAAGATGGAAGACGAAGTAGAAGATGTTGCAGTTAATAGCTGGTTTGCATCAATATTCTCATGGGTTCCACAATGGATGGTGAACATCTTCAAGTTCCTTGGAGCATTGTTGGTGATGATCATGTTTGGATTCTGTGTGATCAGAGTAATAATCACACAGTGTAAGAAGACAGCAAAGAAAGCAGTAGGAATGAAGATCATGATCGATTTCGAGTCAGGGTTTGGACCCAAAGAGCAGACAGATGAAGAAATTAGAAAGTATATAGAAGCAAGTATTCTAGCACCTGAGGGAACACAGTTCCTGTATCCAAGAAACTACAAGAAGTATGTGGGAAGATGTATCTACTGCAGCCCAAATGGACAATGTAGTCACATGACCTGGAGTGTTGATGACCATGTAAAATCAGCAGGATCTCTGAAAGGAGTAATGAAGATATGGACTCCAAAGAAACACCTTTTCAGACAAGGATGTCTAGATGAGAAGACTGATGAGAGAGTGGTTGATGAATCAACCAGATTGTAAACAAATTATCTCACTAAAAAGGGATGCTAGGGAAGATCATTACTATATAAACACATATCTTAATAATTCAGCCCATTTAAAGAATGACAGACGGTATCAGCACATGAAGGAAGTTGGAAAGAGATTTAGACGAAAGCTATTACGTGTGTTCTCTCATCCCTTGTGCCATGAACGCAGCCAGAACATTTATTGCAAGAGAAATATCCATACATGATGCAAAGTGCCTGAGTCATTTAGCAGCATGCACAACAAGAGGACAGTTTGAAGAAAGATGGGCAACCCTACGATGGCGATCAACGCAAACATTTCCATATGAAGGTGCTTACATAAAAATGCAGAAGATGGAAAATGATCCAAGATGGGCAAGCAGAATTCTCATGTGTTCACTAATTTCTGGAGAACAGATAAGGATTGTTGAACAAAGAAGACTGGCTTGTGCAGATATATGGGAAACACCAGGATTGCCAGGAGGCTGGGAGAGACCTCAGCTATTGGTGTACGGACAAGTTGCCACCAGTACAGGATGGGAAGAAGGTATTTTGGCATGCAGTGCACACTTATTGATGATAGCACCAGTCAAAATAGTGCAAATAGTGAATGATGAATGACTAGAGACGTGGGCCAAGTATTCAAAATGATTGACCCAGGTCGAAATGAAGCAGGACCAGTATCCATATTGCCAGTAAAGAATGCAACATTGTGTTTCAGGAATAAAGGTCTGGTCCCAATTGGAGAAAATAAAGATTGCAAGCACATATTTGATGTGCCAAGAATGAATGGAGGAACTGCTTTGCTAATGGACGACTACTTGGCCTATGGATCTAAGGCTTTTATTCAACGGCCTTGGGAGGGATGTGTTCTATGGTGATCATACATGTTCCTGAATTGGTGATCTCCTAAAGTGATCTCCACATTGACAGCTTTCCCGTTTGCTTAGCCTTACACGTCAGAAGAGAGGGAACTATTTTTTGACAAAATCAATAGAAGCTTATAAGGAAATCCCAGATGAGCATAAATTGTTCAGCAGAATTTCTGTGATATTTACAGCTATATTCATGCAAGGACTTCAAGCTGCAGTGAATGCCAAGTGGTTACAAATCACTTGGTGGAAGCTGTTACAAACAATTAACACAACAATAAAATAATTTAATGCAATCAGAAAAGAACTGAGGGCCATCAGACTCATGACCCTCCAGAACAGGTATGTTCTGGAATTATTACAGCAATGGCAGGAGGAGTATGGGCCAATATCAGGCCCTCCTGCTGTATGTGGAGAAAATGGAACTCTGACAGAAGCAATAATTATGATGTCAACCCTGCATACGAAGATGGTGGAAGCAGTAGACAAGACCAAAGATGGTGATTGGTTATCATCCCTGTTTTCACGGGTTCCAACCTGGTTGGCAATGCCTTTAAACTACTTGGAGCAATACTAGTGTCAGTATTGCTGGGATTCTTTTCCTATTAGAATAATCATAGGACACTGCAGGATGCCAGAAAAAAAGGCAATTGGCATGAATATAATGATTGATGGTAATGCTCAGACTGATGAGCACACCCAGACTGAAACAACCACCCGTGAGCACCTGAAGGGAAGTCCCCTCCCACCCCCAGGAATGAAGTTTCACTATCCTAAGGATCATAAGAACTATGTAGGATGTTGGGTATTCAGTCAACCAATTGGAGAATGCTGCCACATGACCTGGTGTGTGGATGAACACATAAAGAATTCAGGTGTCCTGAGGGGTGTGACCAAGATATGAATCCCAAAGAAGCTGTTCTGTGGAGGAAAGGTGATGAAGATTAGGGAGAAGAAGGTGGTCGAGGACTCGACCAGAGGGGGAATGTAGAGAAGCAGACGTACATATCTTCAATAGAGCCACCCCCTCACCTCCGACATACTGGATGAAGAACAAGAAAACAATGTGCATGACGCCAGGTATCATCCCAATACAGCATCAGCTATTTGAGAGACGTTATGCACTCAGACAACCTTATTGAATGTATCTTCAAACTGAAGTGATAGAAGGATGTCTGCAGACACCACTGAATATCAAAGAGCTCTAAATGAAATCTGGAAAGTTCAAAGTGATGTCATGAATAGAAGATACAATGATGTACTGAAACTATGGAAGGAAACTTAAGGAATGACGATGTAACTGAAGAAGAAAAGTAATCATACATATAAGTGTGAAGAAATCATATATGATGAAAACAAGTAACCAATGGTGCAGTAAATGTATATACGCAGAAACGCAAGGTAGATGAGCCACATAGAAGCTTGCTGCAGTAGAAAACAAAACATGAGTACAGCAGCAATGTTAGAAAGTTGGACATCGGCTCTGAAGAATAGTAAGCAAAAAGCTTCAAGTAAAGAGACCAGAGCTACAGAGCTGACAGACGTTGAAAATACAAACTTGTGCATGAACAAAGAATGGCTGTTGGCCAGAAATCAAGGATGCCACAGCAAGAGCCATCTACAGAGTCCAAAGGGAGTTAGCAAGGATAAGCAATGTATGCGGGACATTTTTCTTAGATTAAGTAAATGAGCAAACATTTGTGAATACCAAGTATTGACAATTAAAGATGCAGAAATAATATGTGAGATGGAGCAACCAAGTCTCCAGAGGCCGAAAATGGTAGTGACATCCAGCCTAATGGAATTGAATAGCACTAAATAAAAATGCAAGATGGACAAAATGATGGTCATCTCACACGTGGTGCAAGACCAGAAAACAAGGCCTATTCATAAACCCCAGACGAAGATATTTATGTACCTTAACTCCCCTAAAAGTTCAGGAGAGATCAGCCAGTAAGGTCAACTGCAAAGGAGAAGCTTTGGCTGAGGGCCTAACTGATGAGAGATGGTAGGCTAATTGACCAAAGTGGGCAGTTGACTGACGTTGTTCCCTGCACCTTCTTTCGTTTTGCTTACGTGCTGCTAATGAGCCGAATGTTCATGGTTGAAAAGGGATGCCAACCAATCATGAGGGCCTATGCAGTGATGACTATACATTTTTGCAGAATCCAATCTGTTGCTGTTATTCTGCTACAGTCTGTATAATATGGAGTTAGAGGGAGGTTCAAGGCATGCCTATCAGATATGGGGCAGCCAATTTAGTTACTAAAACATATGAAGTGATATGTAGATATGCTCCCTTAATCAATCCCTCCACCCGATGGGTTTTATTATTTGCCACGTAGGATGATGTCATAGCTGACGTACATCAAAGTATAAAGCCCTTGTGTAATCAAACAGTATCTGAGAGTGAGCGAGATACAGTTTGTTATTCACCAGGTTTCCCTACTTTATTGAACTGATAATAAAGTAATATTTCGCCACATTGAGTCTGTCCGGTTATTTGGGTCAGAGATCATTTCTTATGGTAATCCTATTCTACATGTAAATCATCGAAGGTGCTACTGCACAACATTATAGTTGGCGAAGGTTGTGACGTTGTTGCAGATGCTAGCGAATGTCACCATGTGACTGCACCTGTACGGTGTGATAACTTGTTTGTGATCAGTGTCCGTGCTCTGCGGATATCTTGAAATTCAATTTCTGGCTGCTCTAGCAATTTTGAAGTTAAAACGTTGCTCTTCCACACCTTCTACTACCATTCTTAGTGTTTTGCAGAAGTTTCTACAACTTTGTATGCACTTTCTTTCATCTCTGAAGTTTGTGAAGGTCATGATGACAGTGAAGATGCTGGCGAAGTTCACCTTGTGACTGCCCCGTGTGGCGTGATGATGTATTTGAGATTGGTGTCTGATCGGTGTCCGGTCCTCCATGGACATCTTGAAATTCAATTTACACCCACATTAGCAACTCTGAAGTTGAAACTTTGCCTTCCAAAAACTGCTAGTGGCATTTTTATTTGTTCACTAAACTTTAAAACTTTAAAAAAACAATTCAACCTTTATTGGACTTTGAGGATTTAGTAGAGGAGGCACCTACTACATTGGGTGGGCAGAATGAGTCGTGGGTGTGGAGGTTTTTCACCATCATTGAAGAGGGAGGCTGTCTGTGTATGCTGCACTGAGTGTAGAGTCACACTCACTCACGGCTAAAAGGGGGTACTCTTTTGGCACTACCTCCATGTGCTGCTACACACACGATTTCCCATGAAGAAGGCAGTTCCCCACTCAGGTAGGAGAGTTACCTCCTCGTCTACACCCTCACCAACCACTCCTGCCTCCACTCATTCCACCTCAGATGGGCAGAGGATTCCTCCTGCTGCCTCACAGGCCATGAAAGAGGCTGTTGACCCATATCTTACATGGTCAACGATCCTCTGTATGTACTGCGACATACTCATCTGTGAGGGGGAGCAATTCAGGAATTCCTTTGGAGCATCTGCAAAGATGCACAAGAAGAATTGCCCCCCTGCCTTCGATTTTAAAGCAGCCCTACATCTTCCCTTGTCCACCTGTCCCTCCCTTATGGTGGGTGGTACCCCTTACCCCCTCACACTCCCTCCTCATCTCATCTGCCTCCCACAAAAACAAAAATAACAAATAAATTCCCCCCAAAAATATTCCCAAAATGTGTTCCATGTGGAACCACCTTTAAAAGTTAAAAAATAGAATGACAAAAATACTTTAGTCTTGTGGACTTCATCTAATTTACATTCCATGCTTAAAATGGTTAGACTCTACAAGAATCTCCAACATTTTCATCAGCATTTGATTCCATGTTAATGCAAATACTGGAGCATTTGAGAAGAACAAAACATGACAGAAATAATGTTCTGTCCCATTTACTTTTCTTTGTGATCCAAAATGTCAAGCATAACGTGACACGTGAGTGGCAGGTATTTCAGCCATGCTCAAGGCTTTCTAAACTTCCCATTCACAAAACGCCACCCAACACTATCAATTCCTCTAGTTTTCTGCCATTTTGACATCCGTGAATAGTCTATATGTCCACCGACTAACAATGAAGAAAAGGAGTTTATACGTTTGCTTTATTGCCTCAATTCTTACTATAATGTTGGCTCTTAAAATAACCTTTTTTGTGATTAAATGTACATGTACAGTATATACAAACACATGTTTTAGTACATACTCTTCTTTTTTCTTTTTGATTTCTTTCACAAAAATTGTTTCACTGCATTATGAATATTAGAAAGAAAAAAGCTAATTTCCAACATCTGTTAGATGTATTCCATCTTTTCGAAAAAATGTTAATTCCATCACGTCGTATGTTTTCATTGTTAAAAGATGCCATTCCAATATCTTGTAAAAGTGCACATACAGCTTTACTGACATTCTATCTTGCTTTTTTGATTTGTGGACAAAACAAGTTTGATCTCTTCCACATTTGTCTTTGAGTAATTCATGACACAATATATATGTCTGGAAAAAGTTCCATTAGCCTTCCAAAAGTACATTTCATTGCAAACTACAAAGATATTCCAGTTACATATCCTAAACGCTTGCCTTCAAAATGTGCGATAATATTTTCTGGCTGTTTCACAGGCACCATATTTTCACACATGGATAAAAATTCACTCCATTTCATTCCACGAACTCCATGCCATAGCACCTCCACTTCTTCTAATCCAAGATTAGTTGAGATGCAAGGCTGCTCTGCATATATCTTCCCCCAATGAATCCAGGAATCTGTTAACATCCAGACAGTCATCTTGTTCATATCCATACTTACAGCAATTAAAACAAGAAATTAAGCACTTCCTACCCTGTCTTCCTCTGCAGTTCAACTTCTCCTCCAAAAACAGAAAGCCTGATTGTCTAATCCTTCTGCCGTCCGCGGACCTGCCTAAATGTTCACTGCCTCTCTTGTCCTCTTTGCATGCAGGGCATGATGAAAGGTCCCGGATGGCATGTATGATACTTTGGCAAACAGCCACGGACGTATGCATGGATCTATTTGATATTTCCAAATTTAAAGACCGAAGACAAAAAAGAATGATTTTTTGGCCCGTATTTCTGTGGCCTTTAAAATGCCAAAATATCACATATTATGCTGCCACCCCCTCCCTGGAAGGCGATCCTGTCCCCCACCCCACCCTCTCCCGCTGGTTTTCCTGTTAATTCGGGGTTAAACCCCCAAGCCATCTATTTCCTCACCCACCACGCCCTTCAGCCCCAACAAACATTTTCTCCCCAAACACACACTCACACATGCACACACACACACCACATTAAACACACTTGCCTCACTCAATGCTCCTTTACTCTCCTGTCTGTGCTTGACAGCCCCTGCATGCACTTGTGTTTGGCAGGGGCATGACAGTTCGATTTAGAAAGACCGCTCTGTGCGGTCACAGTGCAGTCATTCTAAATCTATCTTTTGTCTCTTGATTGTAATAAAACTACTTTTTTACTTGATACTGTCTGCGGGCGTCGAAACACAGGACAGCCATTCTTCCCTTTTTACCTTTATCTCTGTAACACTCTGTGATTGGCTACATTCAAACTGTCACATACCCATCCTCCAATCGCACCCAAAAACTCTACATTTAACCCTGTTACCTCAATTCAACAGTTCAGATGTGCTTTTCAACTCTGAGAGTGCATTTGTCCTGTGATTCAGAGCCTCCACTCTCACAAAGGACATAGAAACTTTTACAAATCTCTATTTGCAGATTCAACATCTACATTCTAAAATCTACATTTAAGAATACATAGGGCCTCATCATGGGTTGGGTGGTATCCCAGCAGTAATACTGCCAGAATACCGCCTAACGCTAACAGCTCCAACGCAACTTGGACGGACACAATTTGCGCAGGACAATGAGTCGTGGGGGGTGGTGAATCCTCATTCCCCATTGGATCCATAGGACCCCATGGGGTTCGGAGCACTATTACCGCCGGCGGTAATTGCGCTGGCAATAATAGTGCCAAAAATGAACAAAAATTACCCACAAATTGTAATTTTTTCCTCCAGCAAAAAGCTGGAGTTAAAAATGCCATTTTCCACCCAGCTCTTGATTTGGCCAGCCCTTAAATGCAGTGATAATACCGTTAAGGCCACATTTTAGGGCTCAGGCCAAACTCGTGATGAGGCCCCTAGTACAGGTATTCTTTCATTTTCCAAAGTATATTTTTGTACATTAAGTATATTAATTATATATGTATGACAGAATATATAAAGATTTTTTTCTTCCATTAACTGACTTGAGGGACACTCTCCTTCCAGCAGTATTCACTCAATTTGACGATACCAGCATATCTTGTTTAACTTCTTTATTAGTAAAATCCTGGCTCCATAGCGTACAGCCGCCTTTCATCTCAGCTCACCCAATTAGTTCATGCGTTTCACGGCACAACTTGCCGCTTGCTCACAACACCGAATCACTTCCACCACCGTGTTTAAAATACATAGAGGCATGACTGTAGACATGGAAAGGGGGATGTAGAAAAAGGCATAGAGAAAGGACTCAAATGTTTCGTAGCGCAGGTGGCCATCTTTTAGCAGGCTTAGTGCCTACAGTGTATTATCACACAGTCTATGTATGGTCCCTGATTAAATAATCATGCCGGACTATCATCATAAATAATATTTTCATGCGTAGGCTGCTTACTGTTCATCTAATTTTAGTATGAATCCGCCATGCACATCGTTATTTCTTAATGCAATTCTTCATTGCTTGTCCCATTTACAATATATGTGACCCATACTGGGCAGTACCATAATCCTTAAGATTTATTCTCCAGATACCATTTATCTAAAGTTCAACGTGCCTTCACTTAATGCATAAAGTGCATTGTGCAGTAACATTCACAACTGAATATTAACCATAAAGTGCATAGTGCCTGCAACTCTTAAAGTGCCAAGTGCTAAGGTGCTAAACATCCTCCAATCTACTTAAAGGGCATAGTGCTTGCAACTTCAAATACTTAAAACGGTACATGTCTCTCTAGAGAATAACTTGTAATTTCACAATCGGATCGCATTAAAAGTCTTATTTGTGAAATGCCTAGAGAAATGTCAGTTTACGGTAATTAAAACATACCCAAACCTGTGACACCTAATGTGCACAAAAATACCTGTTCATAAAAATATTTATCAACACTCAATTAAAAACAGGCAACAATCATACAATCACAATTGTTAAAAAGCAATCGTTAAAACACATATTTTCAGTCATTATGATGAAGTTGGGAGCCTTATTCAATTTTTTTGCTAATATTCTAAAAAAGTATATAGTTCTTTGTCTATATTATGTCCATTAGGCTGTTTGGTTTCAAAATCAAGGATGCAACGAGTTTCTTGTTGTCAAAGCTTTCTCTCTCTATCTCCTCCTCTCGGGCCGCTCTCTAGGACGTGAATTCCAAAGAATGCAAAACTTTACATGTTGTTTTCGTGGTACTCAGTAAAATGTTTTGCCATCAGGTAATTTGCATCTTTGTTTTGGATAGCACTGATATTTTGTTGCACCCTTGTTTTTAGTTTGCATTTCGTGCTTCCGACGTACCACTTTTTGCATGCACATGACAGTATGTGTACCACATACTCTGTCTCGCAAGTGATTTTTTCATCTATACACACAGTCGCTCCTGTTATTGGATGCTCAAAAGTGGCACGATTCTTTGCAAACTTACAAATATTACACCTTGTGCACTTGTGAAAGCCTTTTCTTCGGCTCGTCAGCCAGGTATTAGCATGTCCAACTTTTTCTTTTTGTATAAAATTATGGACCAACATATCTTTAATAGAGGTGTTTCTTCTAAAACTGATATTGGGATGCTTTTTCAAAATATTTCCAATGTCCCTTTCTGTGGTTAGGACTTTCCAGTGCCTTTGTAATACCCTTTTCACCTCCGCTGTTTGGCTATCAAAGGTTAGTATGAGACGTATTTGTTCATTCTCTGTGTTGCTCATTGTTTCTTTTTCCGCCAAGAGAATTTGTCTGTCTTGACTTCTGGCTCTAAGATACTCTCTTTCTATAACTTTTTTTGGATAGCATTGTCTTAGGAATCCTCTAGCTGTTATTTTACTCTCAGCATCATATGTGTCCAGAGTGGAGCTGTTTCGTCTTATCCTTATGAAATCTCCATAAGTTACACTCCAAATTAAGCTCTTAGGATGCCCACTTTTCGCATGTAGTAGTGTGTTCGAACCCGTCGGTTTTCTATGTAGTCACACATCAATTATTGCTCCACTATTCGTAAATTTACATCCAAGAAAGTTATAAAGGAGTAGCTGTGGGTTTCAGTGAACCTGAGATTGTTCTCATTTTGGTTTGGCAATTTCACAAATTCCACCCATCCTTTTTCAGTCCATTTCCAAATTATAAATAAATCGTCTATATATCTGAGCCAGATGACGACATTTTCCATTTGTTCGTGATTTTGTTCCGTCTATACCTCTGTTGCTTCCCAGGCACCCATGGTTAAATTCGCGTAGGGCGGGGCAAATGTCGTGCCCATGGCACTGCCCTGTACTTGCCTGAAGTATTCTTCATTAAAGACATTGTGATTCAAGCAGAGATCGATCATCTCTGGGATCATTTGTGTATGTTCATAGTAGTTGAGAGCCCTAGTATTCAGATATCTCTTACACGCTTTCTTTCCATAAGCATGACCAATAGACCTATACAACGACACGACATCCATTGTGGCCATCATGTAGTTGGATTCCCAGGGAATGAAATTTACATGGGATAGGAAGTCCTTAGTATCTTTGAGATATGAATGCAAAGAGGAAACAAAAGCAAAGAGTATTTTGCCTATAAATGTACACATATTCTCCAAAACGGACCCTACTAATGATACAATGGGTCTCCCCGGTGGCCTTTTACAGTTCTTGTGTATCTTTGGGAGAAAGTATATTGTGGCTGTGATGGTTTGTCATGATGCCTACCCCCGGAGCACCAGGCCAGGCCCAGCACCCCCGGGAGCAGGCATCATGCCCCTGGGTAAAAGCCCAGCGGCCCCTTATAGGGGCTCTTTGGACTCTGCCCTGGCGCCTTTGGCGCCAGGCTCATGTTGGACATCAGTCCTGGCGCCATATGCGCCAAGCTCATAAAGGAAAGTGTTTGGTGCACTTACCTGATGCAGACCATGCTGCATGAAGACCCAAGCCAAATGAGGCTTAGGAGGGACTATTTTACTGAAGGGACTATTTTCTTACTTGAGTGGGGCTGTGGAAGAATACTTACCTAGGACTTCTTCCAAGGCTATTTAAACCACGCCCAGACAGCCACACGTGCTTCGCGTTGTTCTGCATTCCAGCAGCTGAACGCTCACCGTGTCTGCTCCTGCACCTGACTCCAGCCACGCCTGCCTCGAACCTGGAACACCTGTAAGGAAAGAAGAGAAGAGAAAGGTGAAAACCAAGAACTTATTCAAACTTCTTACCTGCATCCGGAATCTTCACGCCAGCATTCTTGAAGAAAGACTTCCATTTAAAAGCATTGCGTTGCTCGCTGCAGCGCTGCGCTTCACTCACCTGTCCTCGAGACATCTCCCGGCTCCATCGCGGCTGTCAGCACCGGTCGCCACATCTCTGCACCTGGGGGAGAGAAGAAGAGACAAAAGGTGAGCAGAGGGAACACAGGAGGAAAGCCAAATGTTCAGCCATAATACTTACCAGCTTTTCTTGGTGAACCATTCCACATTTCGGGTCGGCACCGCTTTGTTGGCAGGTACCGCACCCCGGCCCCTTTGGGGAAAGGACAAAAGACATTACTGGGGAATTAAAAAGACATTTAGAGGGGTCGCCCTCATCACTAACTCACCTGATTTTACCATCAGCAATTTAACCCCTCAACGCATCGCCTTCATTCTGCACCTGAAATAAAGGACAGATCACAGGTTAGGAAGACAACATAAAAAGAGGCTCACACTTGAAACTTTGAATCTTCATACTTACGGCGTATCGCCCAGAAAAGTCAAGTGGATTTTGCCAGCGCCATTCTGAAAACCAGTGAAGTAACTGGACGAACGCGCGCCCCTGCACCAGAAGCAGGATGGAGAGTTCATCCTTCCAAACCATAAGGTGAGCTTAAACCGGGGGTTTTGGAGGAAGTCAGAGAAGAACGAACGGGGAAAGGGGGGAGCAAGCACACTATTCTGCAGACAGTTAATCCCCTTTCTCATCTGCAGAAGGATATTCCTACGGGCCAGACAAGCAAGATTTGGGGGTCCTGTTCAATCGGTGGTCCGAGTTCTGCGCATCACGCTTGAAGAGGCCACAGCAACCCAGACTAGACCAGCGCCTCCGTGGGAGCCAGGTGAGCGTTACATGGTTTTAGTTGTTTGTAGAAATTTACAATTTTCTTCGATTAGAATGCCCCTTTGTTCCCAACCCCCTACAAAATTCTTAACCTTCCATTCAAGTTCTTTTGTGTTTTTTTTTTTAATTCTTTTGTAGCATTTTTTGTCATTTAACTGTTTGTATGCCTCATTGATGTAATTTTCGCGGGTCATTAGGACAATAGTTCATCCCTTATCCGATGGCTTAATTACACAGTTGGTCAGGTTACGCAATTCTTTAAGGGCCATTCTGTCCTTCATAGTGAGATTGTTTATCACTGTATGTCCTCTTAGTCTTCTGAGTTTTTTAAGGTCTTCGATCACCAGTGTTTGGAATGCCTCTATGTTCTTGGCCATGTTTACCATGGGATTGAATTTCGATTTCTGTTTTAATTTACTTTTCACTATCCAATCCGTCCTTATAGCTAGATCTTGAAAATCTATTGATTGTGATTCCTGGTCAGCGTTCATCTCCAGACCTTTTTGTAACTCAACCAGGTCGGTGAGCACACCTATTTCGGCAATGGTTATGTTGGTTCTTCCTTCAGGTGCTATGGTTTTCCGTGCCTTAAACTCTATGGTAGCGAAGAACCTTTTAGACGTAACTTTCTTACAAAGTGGTTGAAATCTATCCGGGTTTGCACATAATTAAAACATGATGTTTGGCAGAAGTTCAAGCCCATACTCAATAACTTCGTTTGGTTGTCAGTAAGAGTATGATTCGACAAGTTAATGATCCTGAAACTTGTCTCTGTATCTTTGCTTGTTTCTTCTATTTGCCAGAGCGCAGCGATCTGCCCGGGGTACTGTTCGGGGCACTTATTCCCTCTCTGCCCCCTCCTCATTCTTTTCGGCCACCTCTGCCTCTGCCCCTTGTTTGATTTCCACGTCTTGCTTGTTTTTTGCCGTCTTGGCAGAGCAGTCTCATTTCGTCTAAAAAATTGAGCCGTGTGGTGGACTCTTCACTTTCACTACCAGTGATGTCTGATTCAGATGCTGATGAATTGGTTCCACTGGCTCCATCTTTTGCTGCTGGTGTTGTGGATTCACCTGGAGTTGAAGCTTGTTTTAGATGCTCAAACCTTCTGGCAAAGGTATAGACTCTGCCTTTTTCATAATCCTCCTTATCTCTCAGAAACTTCCTTTGCTTCCTCTGTTTAATTTCTTCTTCGTAATTGGTCATGTTTTTTTCCATACTATTTTTCAGTTTTTTTGCCTCTTCACTTTCAGGTATCAGTTTCAGTTTATCCTCTCTTTCTTGAATTTTGTCCAATAATTTAGCCCTATCAGCACAAGCACACTTTACTAGTATTTGAAGGAAGGTTTTTGAGCACCCGTTTGTTACTTCACTCCACTCATGTAGCATTTCGGGGTCTTTTTCCTCAAATGACGGGATTGTTAGGATCCTTAATCCTCGTGGGATTCTTCCCACATCGATGTAATTTTTCAAGGAATGCTCCTCCCAACATTTACTCCCTTCCTTTGCAATCTTTCTAATTCCTTTAGTAAGCAAATTTCATTATTATCCTCAATAGCTTGTGTGACACTTGGCTGTTTGTGAATGATTTTTAGATTTATATATATATATATATATATATATATATATATATATATATATATATATATATTACAGCTGGCTTGCCTTTCTGATATCATAAGGGACCATCACTATTATAATTAGTTGATACAGGTTTATTCTGAATTTATTTCTTTCAATAGATATTGCTTCCCTTCTTTTCACTTTTTGCCCGTTTTCCTTACTTGTTATCCTATCAGGCTGTGCACTATGCAGATTTCTTATTCTCATATCCTTGTCTTTCATCGTGTGGACTTATAATTAACATATAACCAATTACTCTTTTAAGATTCTAGGGCATATAGTGTTTTTATTCCTACCCTAGCTTGCAACAATATGTATTTTAATATGGAACTTTATTGTAATTTCTGTGCATTTGCACCTTAGGAGTACCACAATAAGTTTGGTCTCTTGTTTCTTGCTGCTAAATCGTTTTGTTTACATGGAAATGCACTTGCACTTTATGAGTATCAAACCACATTGTTTGATTGTTCATGGCTGCTAAGTCGATATGTTTACATAGAAATGTACTCACACTTTATGTTGTAACTGTGGGTTGTCCTACTCACCAGATCTATTGCACTTGCACTTTATAGAAACTTGTTTTATTTCCATGGTTGCATTTTCAAGATACTGATGCATTGATCTTTTGCTACTGCTATGTCAATATGTTTACATATTATTGCACTTGCACTTTATGTTTTAACCCCTTGACTACATGTTGTGGAATGCCATGTTTTCATTTCCCCAACAGAGCAAAACTACTGTGGTGTATGTATATGTATCAATTGTTCTTTAACCATTTATATTATGGGGATTATATTTTAGCACTAAGCTTGTCTCTTCCCTCTTTGATATTTTAAAACATGTTTTGTAAATTTGCTTTATAGTGCATTGTATTATACTGCTATATTTAAATGCTGATGTGATTGTTCTGTGTTGGACTATACTCCAGTCTATCATGGCTGCCCTGGTTTTCACAACATAGTGGTTGATGTGTGGAAACAAGCATAATGGAAGAGGTACTATTGCGCAATATGTATTGTGTTTTTCATCATGGTTCCCTTAACGTGATCAAGCGCTCAGGGAAGCACGAAACGCGTCGTTCAGGACCCATCCTTGGCGTCCTGCTTTGTTTGTTGTGTGTGTTCTGCCTTTTTTTGCCTTTTTACCAACATTAAAAACTCATGTTTTCTCCTGGATCCGAGTTTGTTATTCTTTTTGGGACCTGCAGTACCTCTTGGTGGAGTGCGTTTTATTTCCTCTGCTTTGTTTTGTGCTATATTCACATGGAGCGTTCCATGTTTTAAATCAGCACCGGGAGCACAAACATTTCTTCAGTGGATTCTGCAGGATTTTCTCACGATCGCTCATGTGGGCTCTAACGCTGCAGCTGGTGGCAAACTGTTTGTTTATTGGAGTTTGAGTGCGGCACCCTCTAGGGAGTTGGAACCAGCTGCTCTTTGATGTCAGCTTTTGTAACGTGTGCCGGAGGACGCACGGACAACGGCTCACAGGTAGGTGACAGTTTTGTTCCTTTTGATCTCCCTAAGGCTTACGCTGTGGTATAGTGCCTTTCACTCACGCTGCACCCGCTTCTGCTGCTCTTGCATATCGATCCACGCCATCTATTGTGGACGAGTTTGCCCCTTTGAGGTCATTCCCTATTTCCATCCTATTTTTGTTTATTTTTGGTAAATGCCAAGGATACTTTTCTTTGGCTTTTCGGCTTGCTGGCAGGCACGCGCACAAACATGCAGGACGCCAGGGTGGCAGCCCGGCTACTCCAGGCCAGGGATTTATTTAATGAGAAGCAGGATGCACTAACAGTGTTACCAAGTAGCGGGACTAAGAAGACTGTCACCACTATCTCCCCTGAACTTACTTTACTTTGAGAAATCGAAAAATTGCGCAAGAAGGAGATTTCCAAGTGGTGGGAGGAGCACTCTCTGCAAAATTATCTTGACGTGGGCCTTGTGCCCCGTGGCCTCCGTATCATGACTACACCGTCCTTCGAGGATCAGGATCCACGTATGTTGGAAGAGTGGGGAGGTGCTAGTAGTAACTGCTCTGCACATTTTCTGAAGATCCTGGTGAAGTATGCCAATTTAGACTGCACTGCTGCACTTGCACATCTGGAAAAACTTGAATCTGAATTGCTTGATGTTCCCAGTACTGAAGAGGGAAAGAAGCTGAGTATTGAAATAGAAGAAGACCTGGTTTCTTATGAAGAAGAAATCAAGCAGCGTAAACACAGAAAGTTTATTAGGGATAAAACGGACTATGAATCTGGACGCATTTTCACCTTTGCTAAACGATTTGACTTATTGCGCAAAAACTGAACCATACAACCGTTGCCTAAAGAACCTGGTGATGCTGAGGCCATGTCATCGGAGTCTGATGTCTCTATCTCAGAAAATGATGAAATACCAGTCAAATTAATTTCTTTAGACGAGATGAGACTTTTATGCAAAGATGGAAAAAATTAAAAGAGTGGCAGAGGCCGTGGCAAGAGCCGAGGAAGAGGGAGAGGAAACGATCAGAAACTGCCAAAAGGTGGGAAAAAAGCTGTTGAGGCTGTCGTGGGAAACGGCTCCAATGTTCATCAACAGGGCAGGTTAACTCGCTCTCGGGTAAAACAGTATCTATGGAAGCTATGAAAACCCATCAAATTGTCAACATGTCTTCCCACACAACTCACGGGCCCACAATCTTCATTACTCTCACTTGGCTTAAACTTTTGCCCTACCACAACATTTGATTATGTTGAGTCACGCCTTGATTTTGATACATTTTTATGCAAGGTGAGACTCAAAAAGTTCTTTTCGATTAATCCTTCTCATGTCAAACCATCTTTATCTCGTACTGGTCGTACTGACCTACGTATTTCTGATATCCCTACCCTGACTGACCTGGCCTGCTTGAATAATGATTCATTCGATCCCTACACCTTTGATCCTGTTGACTTTGACATTGATCCCGACTGGGATATACGTACCAAACTGAAAAATAAGTCCAGGTTTAATCCGCAATTTTCTGTGGGTGGTTGTATCGAGGCTTTCCAAGATCTCTGCATCAGTGATCTCCGCAAATTAAGGAAGAAACCTTTTAATCATAAACAACATTTGACTACTCCACAACGTCTGGCCCTCAATGAACTACAGAATCTGTCCAATATTGTGATAAAACCGGGCGATAAAGGCTCCAATATTGTTATTCAGGATAGGGAATGCTATGTGGCCGAAGCTAATCGCCAACTACGGGATCGGTGCTGTTATTCCAGGTTGCAAAAAAATCCTTTTGGCACAATACAGTCGGAGCTGAGCTCTTTATGTAGCAAATGGGCAGATAAAGGTCTTATTGAGGATGAGCTAGCCAAATTTCTTGTTCCCGACCGCCATACCATCCCTACAATATACTTTCTTCCCAAAACACATAAATCTTTGACTCATCCGCCAGGCAGGCCAATTGTTACTTTATGTGGTTCCCTTCTTGAACATATGGCTCAGTTCATTGATGAGACTTTGTTCCCGTTTGTGTCAGTGCTACCTTCTTATTTACGGGACACAAAGGACTTTTTGAGCCACATTGCTGATATACCTTGGGAGGAGGGTTTAATATTGGCCACCCTTCATATTGTCTCTTTGTATAACTCCATCGACCACACCAATGGGATGGCAGCCTGCAAGTATTTTTTGGACACTCGATCTCTGAATTATCTAGGGCACAGTTGTATGATTTTGGAAATGCTTTTGTTTCGTTTAACTAACAATGTTTTTCTGATTGAGGGTTCCTTTTATCATCAGGTTAGAGGTACTGCCATGGGCAGTACCTTTGCTCCATCATACGCCAATTTGACCATGGGGTGGTGGGAGGCCACTTTTTTGTCGTATCTACTTTCATTGAGTTTCCCTACAAAAATCATTGGTTGGTGGCGTTAAATTGATGATGTCTTTTTAATTTGGAAAGGTAATGAAAGTGAATGGGCATTTTTTGTGGATTGCATTAACAAACAATACTATGAACCTTAAATTTACATAATGTCATAGCCCCATCAAGATTGTTTATTTGGATGTTAATGTCAAACTTGACAGCTGTGGCATTCATACATCCCTTTACAAAAAAACTACTAACACAGGCCTCCCTCTGCATGCCACAAGTTGCCATCCGCCCTCCTGTAAGAACAGCATTCCTTATGGCGAATTCATTCGCTTTCGACGCAACTGTACAGACATCCTGGAATTTGATCGTTGCTGCAGTCTAGCTGCCATTGGCTTTTTACAAAAGGGTTATCGTAAAAAGATCATAGAAATGGCCTTTGTTAAAGCACGTGCACTTTCGAGGGAAAAATTACTGCATGGTCCTACTAACAAAATCAACAAGGACCATGAAGATCCTCGCCTCATTGTTAAATTCAATAATGCTTCGCATGATGTCCGGAAGATGATTATGAGACATTGGCGCACTCTTATGCTGGACAAAGATCTTGGTCCAATACTGCCTAAGTGCCCTATTTTGACATACAAACAAGCACCTTCATTGAAGGACAGACTGGTTTCCAGTTATTTACCACCTTTCCAAAAAAATTCTATTCTGACCAACTTGCTCCCGAGTTCTCCAAAAGGGTTCACTAAGTGCCAAAAATGTAAGGCCTGTCCATATGCCACTGCCTGCAAATCCGTGATACATCCTGTCACAGGCACTAATTTTAAGATAAAACATTCTATCAATTGTGATACTCCTTTTGTAGTCTATGTTCTTGTATGTCCCTGCCGTAAATGGTACGTAGGGTCTACTACATGCATTTTGAAGCTCAGAATTCTGCAGCACCTAAGAGCCATTAAGAACTTTGACCCATTTTATCCCATGGCCAAGCACTTTAGGCAGGAACATTGTAGTGATGTACACCTTCTTACGTTCTTTACTGTTGCTCATGTCCCAATTAATTTAAGAGGTGGTGACCGTACTTTGAAACTCAGGCAATTGGAAACCAGGTTGATCTTAGACTTTGATACTAAATACCCCAACGGTCACAACGTGAATGAAGAGTTGCATACTTTTATTGGCATCTGATATTATGTTCTTTTTGCATCAGTTTTTCTTTTTCTTGTTCGTATCTATTTGATTTTGGTTACCCAACCCTACTTCTCTTAGGTACTATTTTGACATATTGTTCTGGCCTGGAAATGCTTTGTTTTAATTTTATTGTCTTTGTTATTTGACCAGACTCATTTTCTCCTTTTGGTTTTACGGCTGTCTTGCCTTTCTGATATCATAAGGGACCATCACTATTATAATTAGTTGATACAGGTTTATTCTGAATTTATTTTTTCAATAGATATTGCTTCCCTTCTTTCCACTTTTTGCCCATTTTCCTTACTTGTTATCCTATCAGGCTGTGCACTATGCAGATTTCTTATTCTCATATCCTTGTCTTTCATCATGTGGACTTATAATTAACATATAACCAATTACTCTTTTAAGATTCTAGGGCATATAGTGTTTTTATTCCTACCCTAGCTTGCAACAATATGTATTTTAATATGGAACTTTATTGTAATTTCTGTGCATTTGCACCTTAGGAGTACCACAATAAGTTTGGTCTCTTGTTTCTTGCTGCTAAATCGTTTTGTTTACATGGAAATGCACTTGCACTTTATGAGTATCAAACCACATTGTTTGATTGTTCATGGCTGCTAAGTCGATATGTTTACACAGAAATGCACTCGCAATTTATGTTGTAACTGTGGGTTGTCCTACTCACCAGATCTTATGCTATTGCACTTGCACTTTATAGAAACTTGTTTTATTTCCATGGTTGCATTTTCAAGATACTGATGCATTGATCTTTTGCTACTGATATGTCAATATGTTTACATATTATTGCACTTGCACTTTATGTTGTAACCCCTTGACTACATGTTGTGGAACGCCATGTTTTAATTTCCCCAACAGAGCAAAACTACTGCGGTGTATGTATATGTATCAATTGTTCTTTAACCATTTTTATTATGGGGATTATATTTTAGCACTAAGCTTGTCTCTTCCCTCTTTGATATTTTAAAACATGTTTCTTAAATTTGCTTTATGGTGCATTGTGTTATACTGCTATATTTAAATGCTGACGTGATTGTTCTGTGTTGGACTATACTCCAGTCTAACATGGCTGCCCTGGTTTTCACAACATAGTGGTTGATGTGTGGAAACAACATAATGGAAGAGGGACTATTGCGCAATATGTATTGTGTTTTTCATCATGGTTCCCTTAACGTGATCAAGCGCTCAGGGAAGCGCGAAACGCGTCGTTCAGGACCCATCCTTGGCGTCCTGCTTTGTTTGTTGTGTGTGTTCTGCCTTTTTTTGCCTTTTTACCAACATTAAGAACTCGTGTTTTCTTCTGGATTTGAGCTTGTTATTCTTTTTGGGACCTGCAGTACCTCTTGGTGGAGTGCGGTTTTTTCCCTCTGCTATGTTTTGTGATATATATATATATATATATATATATATTTGTATATATATATATATATATGCAGAGACATTGGAAAGTGCTCACTATAGACAAGGACATTGGTAAGTCACTAAATAAACATCCAGACATCAGCTTTAGAAGGAACATTTCGATTAAAGACAGTTTAGTTCACAGCTTTATGGATAAAGAAATACTCGATGATGCGAGCTCCTGGCTAAAGAATCGAAAGAAAGGTTTCTACAAATGCACAAGGTGTAATATGTGCAAGTTTGCAAAAAACTGTGCCACTTTGGAACACCCAGTAACATGGGTAACTGTGCACATCAACGATAAAATCACATGCAACACCAAATACGTGGTATACATTCTGTTATGTAAGTGCAACAAGTGGTACGCGGGAAGCACCAAGTGCAAATTGAAAACAAGAGTGCAACAACATGTCAGGGCTATACACAACAAAGATGCGAACTATCCAATGGTCAAACACTTTACTGAATACCACGAGAACAACATGGAAAGTTTCGCATTCTTCGGAATCCATGCCATTGAAAATGGCCCTAGAGGAGGAGACCGAGAAAAAAAGCTACGACAACAAGAAACCCGTTGCATTCTAGATTTCGAAACAAAACAGCCAAGGGGCCACAACATGGACGAAGAACTTTATACCTTTCTAGGGCATTGATTTTTATGATTAATGGTCCTTATGTCTGATATATAACTGATTTGAAGTGATTTCATTAACTGGGTTCCAAATAAGTGTGAACCCAGATTTGTTGCAGATTTTAACTAAATGTTGATCACATGTGTTGTGGTGATGGGTATTTGTGTGCCTTTTGTGGAGAGCCACGATTGTGGAGTGGTGTATATTTTTAACATTTGGACCAGTATGAACTGACACATAATGTAGGCTAGAGACATGCAGGTAACATCAATTGGGATATTTCCAAAAAAATTCTGATCTGAGGCTGCTAAGAACTAAGCACCAAGCACTTTATGGACAATTTAGTCTTTATGCACGTAAGCAGCTGGAACTTTCACAAACTGCACTAGGCACTTTATTTGACAAGTGTCGAATGCACTATGCACTTTACATTAAGGCATAAGCCACTTTAAATAAAGAAAACAAGGTACTAGATGCAAACTATACAGTACCACATTACTCGGATCAAGTGGAACATTATTCAAATAAGTTGCAGGCACTATGCTCTCTATTGCATAAATGGTTAATGCACCATGCACTCTACATGAAGGCATATAACATTTCATACTTAGAGAATTAGGCATCTCATGGTAATTAGAGATTACCACACTACTTTGATCACGTGGAAACCATTTAACACACCTGACATCTGCAAGACTAGTACAAAGTGTGCCGTAGGAGAGACCATACCATTAAGAAGTTATTAATAGTTCACTAATGATAGTACTGGGTATCACAATAGTCTGTAATGATTATTCAATCACTGACTTCACATGAACAAACTCAAATGGGATAAAACACATCATAGGAAGCAAGCCTATCTTAAGATGGGCGCCGGCACACAACTAAATAGTTACTAACATGCAAGACCCTTCTTTGTTTCCACTAAATGCCGATCTGCATGTCCTGTTTCTATGCCTACAGTTATATTGTTTTGCATTTAAACACTATGGTGTTAGGATACTGGTGTTGTGAGCAAGCGGCGAGTAACGCTGCGAAAAGCGTCAACTTTTTGTTGGAAAAGCCGAAATGCAAGGCATATTATATACGTGGATGCCAACTTTTAACCAATAAAGAGGTTATAAAAGACATGCTGAGAGTGATGTAAATCTCTGAAGTAACATCCGAAGGCGAGTGCTCCTCGAATGACTGATGGCAAGTCAGTTACATGGATGACATATATATATATATATATATATATATATATATATATATATATATATATATATATATATATATATATATATATATATATATATATATTACATGGCCCACGGTAGCAGCTGTGTAGTTATGGTTAAGTTGTTAAACTCATTGTAAGAGCACCTTTTCGGCGGGTTATAACATCGCTCACCCTGGAGGAATCCTCACCAAACTATGCAAAAAAAGTATATGGTCTGGTCAGATTTATTTCACCAAGTTGGGGGAGGTTTTGTGTGGGGAGGGCAAAGATATAGGGGGGTCCCACATTTTCTTTTTCCATAGCCTGAATGGGGATGCACTTTCTGCACAGCTACAGGCCGAACGGCTGGACAGATTTTCAGCCATTTTCGCAGCAATCCGACCGGTAGTTTTGTTGCAGAGAACTGAAATGTACGTCCCAAAAAATGAGTGATATCTGTCATTGGCTAGCGGTACAGCGTGCTGTCGGAGAAGTTTGGACGCGGCCGGTGGTTGGCTGGAGGGGAGCGTGGTGTACGTCAATTTTTTTGGGGAAAGCCGCCATGGTGTATAGGAGGACAGTGCGGCGGCGGAAGGGTCTGGAAAATGTACCGTATGGAATGCGTTGGTGGCAATAAGGGAGGGAACGGGTGGGGGAGTGAGAAGTGGTTAATGTGACATATGTAGGCGAGTACTGTGTGTGGTGATTGGAGGCAGCTGTAATAACAGCCCCATAGCTTCTGTTGCAATTTGTTTGCATGAACCTCTTTTCGTGGTGAGTGGTGACAGGTGAATTGCAGAAGGGGAGTGATTTGCACATAACATAGGGTGGGTTGGAGCGCGGGTGGCTGTGTGCTGCGGATGGAATGCGGTAGTTGGCTTCTTGGTGGCATGCATGGGTGAATGAAGGTGCGGTGGGTCTGTGGAAGGATCGGACTATTGGGTGCATGGACGAAGGCCGTAGGCCGTAGGGTGTAGGGCATGCATTCCAGAGCGTAGGGCTGCAACATACCCACCAAAGGAATGCATGTTTGACTCTGCATTCAGTACAGGGTGGTGCTTGTATAGTTTGGTATGTGCAGATTGGTTGCAGTAGGGCTAGTGTTGTGACCAGCATGTGGGTAGGTTGGCAGTGACACAGTACTTTGTGAATGAAAGTGGGGACGCCCATAGTAAGTGAATGAAAGTTCACAGGGGTGCAGGAGAGAGTGTTTTCTTTGCACATTATGTTCACTGTTGCAATGTGTTGCTGCATAGCTCCATGGGGGAGTGCAGGTTGGGTAGGAGTGCTAGTGGCAGTGGTGTGTATGTGGATGGTCGTATTGGGTGACATTGCTGTGGGTGTGTTCACGGCCTATGATGTGTGCAGATTTCTTCAAGTGGGCCCAATGTGGTGATCATTTTGTGGCTAGAGACACAATACTTTGTGAATGGCTGTGGGTAGAGGTGGCGGAGGCTGTAGTGTGTTTGTGGATTCTGGTCATTGCAACAGGCTTTCATGCATGGGTGTTTCGTTTGTGCTTATTGTTAGCTGTCCACATCGGCGCTATGTTGAGTGGTGCAATTTGGTGTTGCATAGCACCATGGTGCTGTACAAGTTGGGTAGGAGTGCTGGTGGCAGTTGTGTGTATGTGGATTGTCGTACTTGCTGTCATGGTAACATGCATGGTGGCATTACGTTGTTGCAGGTGTTTTCAAGGCCTAGACTATTGAGTGCATGGCCGAAGGATGTAGGCCATGGACTCAAGATCCTAGACCTTGAGGACACCCTTGGCAGTAATGCATTTTTGAATGTGCTTCACTTAGACGGTGGTGACATGTAAGGAATGGTTGTGGAGTACATTTCAGCCGTTATAGGCAAGTGTTGCAAACAGATTGTGGGTAGGTTGAAAGTGGCACAAAACTTTGTGAATGGAA
Organism: Ambystoma mexicanum; assembly: GCF_040938575.1. Taxonomy (NCBI): domain Eukaryota; kingdom Metazoa; phylum Chordata; class Amphibia; order Caudata; family Ambystomatidae; genus Ambystoma; species Ambystoma mexicanum. The sequence continues at coordinate 149,751,733 of NC_090933.1, forward strand.
GTGGTTACGCCCGTAGTATGTGATTGAAAGTGCACAGGGATGCAGGAGAGATTGTTTTGTTTGCACATTATGGTAACTGTTGCAATTTGTTGCTGCATAGCTGCATGGAGGTGCGCTGTGTTTGTAGATTCAACAGTGAAAAGTCACGCAGTGCGGGCTCTGGGTGCAGTGTTTGCATACTGTCAGTATTGCAGAGCTGTGGGAGTGTTCAAGGCCTAGACTATTGGGTCCATGGCCAAAGGCCGTAGGCCATGCACTCAAGAGCCTAGGCCTTGAGGACACCCATGGCAGAAATGCATTTTTGAATGTGCATCAGTTAGAGGGTGGTGACATGTAAGGAATGGTTGTGGAGCACAGCACAGCCATTATAGCCAGTGTTGTACATAGATTGTGGGTAGGTTGGAAGTGGCACAATACTTGCAAGGGGATATGCCCATAGTATGTGATTGAAAGTTCACAGGGATACAGGAGAGATTCTTTTGTTTGTATATTATGATAACTGTTGCAATTTGTTGCTGCATAGCTCCATGGCGGTGCGCTGTGTTTGGAGATGCTGTAGTGAAAAGTCACGCAATGGAGGCTCTGGGTGTAGTGTTTGCATACTGTCAGTATGGTAGAGGGTATGGGTGAAGGGTAGCTTATATGTGCTTGGATAGTGTGTTATGTGCATAATGCCTGCAGTATGGGCAATGTTGAAAACATTTTGTGGTTGTGTTGGCAGTGACACAATACCTTGTGAGTGGAATTTGGTAAGACAATACTATGTGAATGAAAGTGCTTAGGGGTGCCGGAAACAGTGCAATGTTTATACATTATGGTAAATGTTGCATGTAATGCTGTGCATGTCCATTGCGGTGTGGAGGTTGGTTAGGAGTGCTGGTGCCAGTTGTCCGTATGTGCATAGTGGTAGTTGGTGACATGCTGACATACATGATTGCATTACGGTGGAGAGAATGTGTGCAAGGAGCACACCTACTGGAGCAATGCAGGTTTGATAGTGCATCAGGCACAGGGTGGTGATCTTTCGAGAATGGGTGTGGAGCACATTGTCGACGTGCTATAGCACTACAAGTGAGTTGCGAAGCATGTATTGTGCATTCCATGGTTGTGATGATAGTTGTAACATGCTACAGTATTTGGTGTGGAGCAGGAGATGGTGAGTGAGAAGTTGTGCAGTGTGGCCACAGTGTGCAGTGTGAATGTAATGTGAGTATGGAAGTGGGTGTGGTTGAAGTGCAGCTTATATGTGGTTAGTTACTGTGCTGTGTGCAGAATTATTGAAGTAGGCCCAATATTGTGCAGCTGTTGTGCATAGTTTGCCAGTGACACAATACTTTCTGAATGACATTGTGTGTGGGTGATGCATGCTGCGGTATGTTTATGTGTTCTGTGTGACATGTTTTCGTGAATGGGTGTTTTATGGTGTGGGGAGTTGGGTGGAAGTGCCGCTACGTATGTTACGTTTGTGCATAATGGTAGGTGCCCACATAGTCACTTGATTGGATGTATAGTGTTGTGGTGGGTGCGGAAAGGGCTGCAATGTTGTGGTCATGGCCAAAGGTGTGCTGGGTGCGTCTTAGGATCTTTGTGAATACTGGAATCATGCATTATTTAGCAGAAGTTTCTGGTGGAGGGGCTTTGCAATGAAACGGAACATGTACTAAGAGTGTTCAAATGTAAATATGGAGTGTTATATAGAAAGGACAGTGTGCAATGCAGAAGTGTGGTATTGAATTGCTGCATGCTTGTTTGAAAATTGGACAGCACTCAATGGGGGAGTGCTGCAAAAGGTGACCATGCATAAGGAAGAAGTATTGTCTCAGCTTTACCGGGCCGTGGCCCTCACTCTAGATGGGAAAGCACACGTGCACATACTGCCATTATGAGCAGGGTGGAAAGGGAAATGGAATTGTGGGAAATAGGCAAGTAGGAGTTTAGGGCGTGGTTCACAGGGAGGGGTGGTACCATTTCCTCCCAATACTGTGTCGTGACGGTAGTCGAGATGGAGAGATGCACATTGCTTATCATCAGTGATACCTTTGTGCGCCATCTGCACAGGTGTTGTGTGCAAAGAGGCGTTTCTGGCAATTTCGGGTTGGAAGGAGTGGACGCTCACTGTTCCTGTCAGGGTGACTGCAGTTTCGGTGGGATGGGTCGCCTTTGCAGATATGTGACATCCGTCACGAACATTGACTTTGTCGTGCTGCACTATGGAAGTCTACATTTGGGTTGGATGTCGTATGGACGATTAATCCATCACATGAAGAGGTTGCTGACCACAGTGATGCATATTTTTCCTACAGCGAAGGTCGTTTACTCATGCATAACACCAAGAGGAGTTTGGGTCCATGACGGTGTAATTTGTCCGCAGCCAGAGGTCGGAAGGTGTGCTATAAACAGAATTATGCATGAGTTTGTGGTGACTGCTGGCATGTTCTCCACCCACTATGAGGTCATGAGGTCGAAAAATACGCAGTGGTTCATTACAAATGGCATTTATTTGAGCGCCATTGGCAATGCCGTTTTCTTTTACAATGTGCAAGAATCATTGACCAGAATGTGGTAGAAATGTGACGAGAGGCAAACAGAAACGCATATAAAGAGAACATTTTAAAAAAGTTGCTGGCACACACGTCACAAAAAAAACAAAAAAACACCCCTTACTACATCTATGCTGGAAGACTGAATACCCTACCCAGTTTCATATTGTTCACCCCCACACTCTATCACGAAAAGGTAGTGCATTACGCGGTACTTTCAGGATTACACATGCCACATCCAGGGTGGCTATGTGGATGTACACAGATGGAGCAATTGTGCATACTTTTATTGAACTTTGTAGTGGACGTGCTTTGGAATGGCACGACATGTGTACTGTAAATGTGTAACAGTACATTTCAAGTGTTGTACAAGAGTCACAGTCTTGGATGATGATGGCTTCTATTCGACTGGTGAATGTGTGTGTGCCTATTTACGCATAACCCAATGAAGTAGAGCTTCAGAGAACATATTGCAAAGGGAAGAAGGACTGCTCCAGCTTTACAGGGGTGCTGCCCTTGTGCTACTTGGGAGGGGCACATGCCAAAATCTGCCCTTTACACCACCTTGCCCAATTGCCATGGCAGTGTGGGGATTAGCCAATCAAGTAGTGTGGGTGTTGCTAACAGGAAAGGGAGGTGTAACTGTGGTACATTACATTCTGCATACTGAGGGTGGCTGACATGGCGAAACTCATTGTGTTGACTGTAGGTGATCCCTATGTCATAGATCTGCACAACTATGCCCTGCAAATACACTTTGACTGCAATTTTCCTTTGGAAGGAGTGGATTTATCGTGGAACGCTGTGTATGAGTGCAATTCGCCGATATGCATGCACTTTGCAAAGACCTCGCCACTTTTCCAGTAGTAGATGTCATCGTTATCCATTACGGCGGCATGAATATGGGTTACCTGCCTTGCTTAGATTTGTTCTGTCGACTGAGAAGATTGCTGAATGTCATGAGGACGCTTTTTCCCACCACCAAGGTGCTTTTCTCATCCATAATACCATGAAGAGTATGGCCTACTGCTCATGGTTGTTGTTCTGAGCCAGACGGAGGAAGGTGTCTCATCAACAGAAGCATGTATACTTTTTTGTCTGCCCGTAGAAAGTTCTTCTGCAACAATTACCTCATTAGTTGTGGAAATGCAGAGTGTTTCCAAGAAAATGGCAATGCAGTTTTGTTTGCTTGTCTACAGGCTGTGGTGAAGAGTTTACTGTACTAATGTGAGCAGAAGAACTCACAAAAGCTAATCAAAACCGAAAAAAAGTGTTTCCGTAGAAGCATCTAAACAGAAAAATAACAACCGGCTCTTTGAAGAGTCGCCCCTTACCACAAACTACCCCTACCCTGGTTGCAAGTTATTCCCCCGTGGCCCTGATCGCTGCGTGAATGCTACATCCGGAATTTTGCGAGTGGCGGCCACGAAAATGGAACGGTGGGGTTTGTTAAATCACATGTTTAGCATGTGCGCCAATTGGAAGAGGGACTCCTGCTTCACTCTGGGGCCTGCCCTTGACGTACTTTGGGACCCACATGTGCCACATGCAGTGCTTCTCACCATGCTGGCCTATGGAAATGGGACTGCAGCGATTGTCCTATCAGGCGGTGATCAGGATGTGCATCACAGGAAAGCGCACCAATACAAAGAAGCACTCCTCGTGCTGTACTGGGGCGCGCCCTGCACGCTACATGGAAAGAGGCATGCGCCACATTCTGCGCTTCTTAGCATACTGGCCAATGGAAATGGGACTATGGCCTTTGGCCAATCAGGTGATCAGGGTGTACATCCAGGAAAGAGCTTCAATAGGGAGAAGGAATCCTCCTGCTTCAACGAGGCGCGGCCTTTCATTGGGGAAAGGCACGTGGCACATTTTGCGCTTCTCACCTTGGTGACCAATGGAAATGAGACTATGGATTTTGGCCAATCAGGTGCTCTGGGTGTGCGTCACTGGAAAGGGCAGCATTTAGTTTCCCCATTACTTTGTGTACTGCGGCTGGCAAATATGGCAAGACGCACTTTTGTCATGGGCGATGGCTTTGTGGAAGATTTGTGCGTGTATGCCCTCCAAGAAGACTTGTCTGGAAATTTTGGTTTGGAGGGAGTGGACGCTTTGTGGTGTAGTGTTGAATCGTGCTGTTTCAGCAGACTGCTTCTAGAATGTCGATGCATGGCCTCTTTGGCAACTGTACATTTTGTGATCGAGCACTTTGGAGCCTTTTCTTTTGGGTTACATGCCTTGTTCCGGTGTGTTTAGTCAAGTGAAGATTATGATGAAAGCAGTGCAGCGCATTTTTCCTACTGCCAAGGTGCTTTTCTCATGTATACCCCTGAGAATAGTGTGGAAGTATTCCAAGGATTCCTTTCACCAGCCAGAGGTCGGAAGGGGTCTCATCAACAGAAGCATGTTTGACTTCTTGAGTGCTGCTGGGATGTACTCTTGTCAGAATGAGAACATTGGTTCGTGATGTATACACCTTTTCAAGGTAAATGGCATGTCTTTGTCGCACAGTGGTAATGAAATGTTGTTTCACAATCTACACACTGCAGTGAAGACCCTATTATAACAATGTGAGCTGATGTTGAAAACACACATTTACGTATGAAGACCACAAAAAAAGTGTTTCCACAGAAGCACCTTTAAAATAAATAAATACATAAATAAATAAACCAAAGGTTCTTTTAAGAGCCACCACACCTAACGACATCTGCTCCCCTGCTTGAAAGTTATTCCGCCGCTCCTGCGCGCGCCCAGCAGAAAAAGTCAGCAAATATTGCAATAGTTGCAGGGTGGCACGTGTTACATACGCCCCTTTTGCAGATGACGGCCATTGAAATGGGCCTGCAGAGGCTAGGGGATTGGGCAATAAAGTTTGTGGGTGTGGTGTGTACACAGTGTATTTGTCGCCAGAAATGCAGAGGGTGCGTTCATGGCTGTGTGTTTCATGAGGCACAGCGTGCAGGTCTTAGGGGATACCGATATACATTGAGTGAAAGTGAATGGAAAACACTGTGCCGTGGCTACTCATTTTGCAATCTATCATGTGCATGTGTAGTGCTATGGAGTACCTAAAAGGAAGTGCCAGATTTTGGTTTCTCGGTGCGACACTTTGGTGACAAGCAATCATGCCGATATTAAGGCTGTTCATTCCACAGCGAAAATGGTGCAGCATGTTAGACAACCTTAAGTGCCGTTTGCGATGAAGGAGGAACTTGCCCAGGTCACGCGTTTGTTTCAGATTTCTTGCATATGTTTCTATCACATTATGCAGCTACCAATGTGGCAGCGTCAATTTCTATTTGGTCAGTGAATGCAGAGAGCACGGTAAATTGCAAAGAAGAGTATTTGTGACTTTGTTCAACATGTGCCAATGGCATCCTCCGCCCATGGGACTATGACGTTTCACAGCACAAATACTTTTCCACAGCTATAATGTTTTTCTTACTATGCCAGCCATCCAGATGTTTGCACACCCCACCTAAATTGGCTTGGTGCCCTTCTTGAAAGTAGTGACATTATTTTTTACTTAGTGTTGCGCTGTGGCTCTCTTGAAAACACTCTGGAACACCTAAAAAAAATCTCTTTGTACAGCGACCCCCTATGTAACCAATAGCACTACAGTGTTTACCACACTGCCACGCCTCCTGCCCTGCATGCGTGCATTGGCAATTCTGTTGTTGATCTGTGAAAGGTGCTTTCTTTATTTACCTTTTTCCCTTTCACAGTTCATTTTCATTTATTAAGGTGTTCTCACACACGCAACAGAAGGAGCGACAGGAAAGGTCCAGTTCAGAAGGGGCAGCACATGTCTGGATACTATAGCGGACTATAGCGGACGTGCCAGGAGACTGAATTATTGGGTAGTCCTCACCTACATAGGCAGCAGTCATTGTAATGCTCCTCTAAGGATGGTCCCACGCACTTCCTAATACAATCTGTCTGCGCAGTAACGTATTGCAGTATATGCACAATACAATGCCCTTTGCTGGGTAAGGGACTGTAGTGCGGCATATGGTTTGCAAAGGTAGTTTTACTGCTCCGCTGCCCTACAGGAGTGCCCCTCTTGTTGCCCCCAGCAGATGTGCAAAATTCTGTACATGAAAGTACACTACGTAATTGCTGGAAGGCTGGTAGCCTGCCCACTGGTCCCTTGTGCTTTGTTTTCAGTTGTCATCACATGCAGTAGAAACACTGTATGCTACACCATTAGTGTTAGGGGTAGCATTCACGGATATATATACATTGTGGAATACAAGAATGTTTACAAGGACGGGAAACAGCTTCATTACATGCAGCAGGAAGCCATTTATTCTGTGTGACCCATGCAGCTACAGCGCTTTTCTAACCGGCACTAAGGTTGTTTGCGCTCTGCATATTTTGCTGTTTCCTTACTTGCCTTTACATGCACTAGTATGTGCGTGAGGAAGGTCCAGCAGCTTTGCCATTTTACAGACTAAGTACAAACTGTCCCACCTGCAGTTACATGTTTTCTTCAAATGTACGACCGGCAGGCAACCACTTGATACTTTCTGTCACACCGCTGAGTACATACACAATGTATTTGTTTCAAGGGTCATGGAAAGGCAAGCAGCAGATAATTGAAAGTAATGCGACATTTAACACAGCCACGTGACAATGCAGGTTGCTGTTCCTTGTTTAACAGTGGCCGTAATACAGTTAGGAGTACTGTAGCCACACATTGGTAGGTTTGCAGAGCCACCCACGAAGTTGGCAGCAGTACTTTAAATGCGGTAGCCTACTCCTTGATTCCATAGGGCTGTCGACAGGGGCGGTGTTACCAGCATACAGTGGATGACCTATGCATGGGTCTAGGTGTGGAACGGAAACACGTGCTCATCCAAAACTACTCAAAAGTGCATTTGAAGATGTGGCCATGTGGCCACTAATGGAGTCCTATGGATACTTGCAGTGTGATTGCACATACGCCAACCAGGTGCAGTGTTCCTAGGAAACATCCATATTGCTCATTTGTACTCATCTCGGCCAGTACTGTGCGGCACAGATTTATCATGCCCTGTTAACACAAAAGGAAAGCCTACTGCCACACTACGCAACATTTACTATGTACATCTACAATTGGTATGATACGCCAACACTATTCGGAAAAGTAAGGGGTAGCCCAAATGGATACATACACCAGACAAATTGCCCTTTCCACATGTTTATCATGAGGATAGCCAAGTAATTAGTAACAAACCATTGTTAACGGGACGTTATGGTTATGTTGCCGTACAAAATACCTATCCTCTTTACAGAAAACGCTATGCTAAAGCAACATTCTGCTTACAGCGCCCTACTACAAACCTATGAAATTCACAAACAAAAACATTGGACATTATGGTTAGGTTGCAGTCCCAAAAACCTATGAAATTCTATGGAAAAACTTAGTTACAGGGACGTTATGGTTTCAGGTAAAACCGAAAAAAACAGAAATACGACAGTTATGGTAAGCTAAGCAACCATAACTCGTGCCACCACTGCGCACAGCTAAGACTAACACCCCTAACATCAAAGAAGACATCAAAGCTATAGCCCCATGCATGTGCACCATGAGTTGAGACCAAACCCTAAGGAAAGTACTTTAAGAACATACAAGGTTAACGTTTTGATACACAGCACCTTTTGAATTTTAATATTCTGATTGTCAGTGAATAAAACCACCTGGCCTAGGTTTTTCAGTGAACCAAAATAAGTGAGCCATATATGTGATGTCATCAGTGATGTCATCAATGACATTTGTGATGTCATCTTTGATGTCCTGGGTGTTAGTCTTAGCAGTGCACATTGATGGCGTGAGTTATGGTTGCTTAGCTTACCATAACTGGCGAATTTATGAGGTTTTTCGGTTTTACCTATAACCAGCACGTCCCTGTAACAATGTTTTTCCATTGAATTTCATAGGTTTTTATAAGTGCAACTTAACCATAATGTCCCCTTAACTAAGTTTTTTCATTGATTTTCATAGGTTTTTATTAGTGTAACTTAACCATAACGTCCCTTTAACAAAGTGTTTTCAGTGAATTTCATGGGTTTTTACCTGTGCATGCTATTTTCCTACAACTTACTAATATCAAACTTCGCCAATAAGCAATATTTTTGTCCAATTTACAAAGTTTCACCTTCAAACTCTGCCATTTCCCACCTTTTAACATAATTTTTAACACGTCTATACACTTTTTGCAACTTTTTAAAATAATTTTTCATCCGTAGATGTCCGGGAACGTCTGACTTAATCGCAGACCTTCTGGAAAGTGCCACGTGACCATATGCTTGCGTGTGGCATGGTGACGTGTTCGTGAAGGCGTCTGAACTCCGTGATCAGATCCGTGATTCGAAGACAGTTCGGAACTTCATTTTCTACTGATCGAGGAACTTTTCAACTTCAAAATTTCCCTTGCACACCTCCTACACCTTTTCGTATCCATTACCAATCTTGTACACCATACATACTTGGGAGAATTTTATAAAAACTGCTATTTATCTTAAAAATGGGATCAGTTATTGCCATCCCTTCTCCCCAAGAGCCTCCACCAAAACCAGCTGGAGGACCTTCACAACAAAAAAAGCGCAGTACTTTCAAAGACAATGAAGAGGACCAAGCAGATGAGGTAGAGGAAGTGCCTACTTCTAGCACCAAGATTGAATCATGGCTGTGCCAGTTCTTTGCTACTGTTAGGAGTGTACCAAAGGCTAAAGCTACCAAAGTGAAATGCACTGAGGGCAATTTTGTACTCAGTCGCAGACTACCTGGACAGTACTCCTACGGGACCACCTCCATGCACCGCCATACCAAATCCATTGACCGCAATGCTCTCAGAAAGGTTGTTCCTTTCTCAGCGAGTAATAAGCTGTCTTCCTCCACCTCATCTTCCTCAACAAATACTTTAACTAAACAGCCTGATGTCTGTGGGCTTTGGCGCGTTATAAATAAATTAATAAATAAGGAGGGCAATGAACCATTATCGTCCATTTCAGCCCCTGAAATGGGGGATACAGGCCATTAGCACCCATGGTTAGCAAAGCGGGAACATCGATATCACAAATTGTTTTGCCTTACGTTTTTGTCATTTAAAAAAAACTACTAAATGGATTTACACCAAATTAACAAAAGCACGTTTTCGGGACCAAGCCGCCGCTCTTGCCCCATTTTTTGTATTTGTGTATTGCACGGGCCGCAGCCCTAACTAACAGTGTAGTTATGGTTAAATTGCCAAACCCATAGGAAGACCTCTTTTTGGCGGCTTATAACTTCGCTCCCCATGGAGGAATCATCACCAAACATTGGCAAAAAAGTATATGGCCAGCTCTGAATGTTTTCACCAAGTTGGCTGAGGTTTCGTGCAGGGGGGGAAAGGTTATGGGGGGGTCCCGCATTTTTTTTTCCATAGACTGAATTGGGTAATATTTTGTGCATGGCTACAGGCCGTACGGCTGGACGGATTTTCACCAGATTTGCGGCAGGAGTGGGGGCTTGGACCAGAAAGCTTGCTTTTGTGTGATTGGTGGAAATCGGACCAGTACTTTTGTTGCAAAGAACAGAAATGTACATCCCAAAAAATTAGTGATAGCTGGGTCCACTCTGTACCCATTTCCCTGTTCACTCCGCGGACCGAAGTCTCATTGGCCTGCGGTACACAGTAATGTCAGCAAACATTGGACGTGGCCGGTGTTTGGCTAGAGGGAAGCGTGCTGTGCGTCAAAGTTTTTGGGAAACGCCACCATGGTGTATCAGCGGATAGTGTTGTGGTGTGTGTGGCAAGGCTCTAAGCCATTGTGTGCATGGCTGGGCCTCTTGTACGTAGCAGTGTGCGCACTAATGTTTGTCATATCTGGCGCTGCTCCGGCGTCCCATTTCCCTGTTCACCACCAGGTCAAAATTTTTATTGCAACGCAGTGTGCGGTGACGGGATGTGTGTCAAAAGTGTTCCATGACTGCGGCATGTTGTATCGGAGGACAAATCGGCAGCAAAAGGGGCTGAAAAACATAGTGTACGGCATCTGGTGGTGGGAAGAAGGGATGGAAAGGGTGCGGGAGTGAGAAGTGCTTAATGTGATATATCTCATTAGAAGAAGACGGTGGTGTGCCAGCGCTATCCGTGCATGCTCCGCCAATGTGTGAATACCTCAACAGGCAAAAATCTTGTGTGGTCATTGCAGACAGCCTTCGCTATGGCATGCCAGCTGCAGCGGCGATGTCTTTCTGTGATGAGTGGTGGCAGGCACATTTGCAGACGGGGAGTGCATTCCAAGAGACATGAGGATTTAAACATAGCGTGTACTATGGTGTGCTGTGTGAGGTAAGTCTGTAGCCCCATCGATGCATGGCTGCAGCCCTAGCACAGAAAAGTATGTCCACTGGTTGAAAAGGTATGTGCACTGGGTGAAAGTAGGTGCCACATTGTTGCTTTTTGTGTGTGGTTAGGCTGCAATGCACACAATGTTGTTGCATGGGTATGGTGATTGGTAGAACAACCTACAGTTGTCGATTGATGGGTGGAGATGCTGCAGTGACCAGTCGTGCAGTGTGTGCACTTGGTGCACTAACTGAATAGTGTACGTATGGGAAAGGTCACGGTGCAACTGGTTCTTATATGTGCTTGCGTAATGTGCATTGCGCAGATTAGTAAGTGTTGCAGCGCACTACGCACCACTGGTTCTATGCACGTAGTAGAATGTTGGGAGCAGTCCCAATATTGTGAAGATTGTCTTGTTTGGTTGGCATGCTTATAATGCTTTGTGATTGGAAGTGGGTAGTGTTGCCAATCACAGCAATATGTTTCTGCATTACGGTAAGTGGAACACGTGTCCTTGCCTCCCTGCTTTATGGTGTGGCGGTTGGGTTGAAGTGCTGGTGCGTATGTTGTCTTTGTGATTTCTGGCACATGCCTAAATGGTTGCCTGCATGGCTCTGTTATGTTGTGGTGAGTGTGGGCAAGGCCTAGACTGTTGGTTGCATGGCCAAAGGCTGTAGGCCATGCACCCAACAGCCTAGGCCTTCATCACAGCCACCACAACATAATGCAGCGATGCAGTTGTCACTCTGCATGCATTTCAAGGTGGTGAGTAGCACACAATGGTTGCAGAGGACATTGTACACTTGGTAGAAGAACAGAAGTCAGCTGCTATGCATACATTAGCATATGGTGTTCATCATTGCCCCTGTTACACAACAGGGAGCCACATGTCACCATTTGCGTTTGCAATGGTTAAGCCCTCATAAGACCCTTGCTTGAGAAAGTGTTTGACTACATTACCCGATGAAAGGAAGTCATCAGCATCAGAAAGTTGCAATATGGACAATGTACACAGCCACTCACATACCGTTCAGCATAGGCAACACAACGGCATGGAGACATGCATGTAAAGATGTGCCAAGGGTGAAAGTTGGCAGGCACAATTGCAAATCGGGAGTGCATTACACATGACATGAGAAGTAAAACATGGGTTACTAGGGTGTGCTGTGTGTGGTAAGGCCCTAGTGGTCATTGAAGGTAGAGCAATGGCAGAAGGGGAGTACATTGAAGACCACATGAAACTTGAAATGTACACTGCAGTACAGTGTGGTGCGTGTGCTAACCCTGTAGCCCCTTCAATGAATGGTGGCCACCTTGCACCTCCAAATATATGCCCTGGGGTTAAGTAGGTTTCACATTGTTGCCTTCAGTGTGCGGTTTGTGATCATTGCATAAAATGTTGTTTTTATGGTTGTGGGGATTGGTTGCAATTCTTACACTGTGTAGTACATGCCTGGACCTGATGGAGTGCCAACTCCTCTAGTGTGCCCTGTGGGTGCAGTGGTGAAGTAGTGGATGCTTATAAGTGGCTAGGGGTATCCTGCATGTACCTGGCCACTTCTTCACCTGCATGACTCTGTTATGTTGTTCTGGGTGTGGCCAATGTCTACACTGTTGGGTGTATGGCAAAAGGCTGTAGGCCAGGCACCGAAGAGCCTATGCCCGCACTATAGCACGCCACCATAACACAGACATGCAGTTTTAAGTATGCAGGTCTCTGATGGTGGTGACGTTCAAAAAATGGTTCTGCAGGACCTTGTAGACGTGGTAGAACAGCACAAGTGACCTGATATGCTTCCAGTACCATGTGGTGTACATTATACCACCACCTTATGACATTAGGGAGGCACATGGCGCTGTTTGAGTTTGGCATGAGTTGCCCTTTGCACACCCATCTTATGGTACTATGTGGATTGTGGTATGTTGCAAATGTTCCACTTCATGAGGCCAATATTATTTTCTGTGTGTGGGTAAGGTCTAGACTATTGGGTACAAGGCCAACAGCTGTGAGCGGTTGGCCATGCACCCAAGAGCCTATCCCTTGGTGACAGCTAGCACACTATACTGCAGCCATGCAGAGTTGGCTCTGCATCTCTCCGAGGATGGTGACCTTTGAATAATGGGTGCGGAGAGCATTTTACACTTGGTGGAACAACCAAAGTGAGGTGCTCTGCATTGATGAGCACATGGTGAAGGTCATTGCATGTGTTGCACATTAGGGAGCCATATGTTAGCATTTCCGTTTGCTATGGGGTGGCCTTTAGAAGACCCTTGCGCGAGGAAGTGTTTTAACATATTGCGCCATGAAAGGAAGTCACCAGCATCAGAAAGTTGCAATATGGACAATGTACAGAGCCACGCACATACGGTTCAGCACACCTAACCCAACGTCATGGAGCCATGCATGCAAAGATGTGGCCAGGGTGAAAGGTGGCAGGCACAATTGTAGATGGGGAATGCATTACACATGACATGAGGAGTCCCGGGACAATCCTAACATGAACTAAATTTGAATCTAAGGTGTATAGGTTTCTCATTCACTAATATAAAAATTGAAGTAGAGGTACTTTTGAATGTCTGACTTTTTTTTTCATGGCAACACTGACTTTCGCAAATCGCTGCTGTAAACATAGCAATGCTGGAGAGAGGTATTAGTGTTTGCTTTAGGATGCTAATTACAATCATTACACATCCTGTGTGCTACTTTTATCCAGAAATGGTAGGAAAAACTGAAGTTAGGGTCCTCAATTCTTTTTAGGCCTGGAATGTGTGCCCCATGATGTAAATGGTAGATGTAGCCATGTACTGTGGATGTATTACAACATTAACACCATCAGAGGGAGTGGCCATGGGTGGTGACCCCTTAATGTGTTAAAATATACTGTGGGCATGTCAAATGCATGGCCATTGGCCATGGGCGGTTAGTGTTGTAATGTAATCAGTGATTCCATCAGTGATTTCATCAGTGATGTCATAGATGAAGGTATTAGTGATGCCACCCGTGTTGTCATCCGCGATGTCATCACTGATGTCATCTGTGATGTCATCATTGCGGTCATATTCTGCCCAACACGGGGCACGAAGTTAATGTGGTTTTAGCTGAACTTCAGGGGGTTTGTTGTGTTCAATTTTCACCTTAACATCCCTAGAGACTTAGTTGAAGGTAATGAGATTTTATTAGCTGCAGTAAAATAAGGGCATATTAAATGAAGTGGATGGCAGGGGCATGTGTGAGGCAGAATGGGGTGAGGCATACATTTCTAAATTGGGGGTTATTTTTCCCTGGGTGAAACTTGTCTATGGATGTAACTTGGGTAAATTGTGACTAGATACGTTGTGTTCCTTCTATATCTTTTTGGAACACACTGTTATTCATTAAAAAAAACAGCATTCAAAATGTAATGTCTTTTACAAATGTAGCAGCTTCAGGGTGGACATAACCCCCTTGTAAAGACTTCCCATTGCACATACACCTCTCACGAGAGGCAGGTAGATCAGGATTGGCTAGGGCAAGCTGGCCAATCAGGGCAGAGTCAGGGGAATTAAAGCAGGGGACAGGAAACAGGAAGACATGAAGAGTGGGTTATCTGGTTAAGGTCAGCAGTGGGGGAGGATTTAGACCAAGAAATCAGCAGGAGGAAGGAGTGGTGGGAGGAGAGCAGTATAAGTGGTGGAAAGAGAGTAGAAGGAGGGGAGTATTAGCAGAAAGAGGAAGAGTAATTTTAGCGTGCAGTAAAAAAATGAGAGTAGCATTGAGAAGAGGAGGAGTAGTAGTGAGAAGAGGAGGATTAGGGGGAGAAGGAGGAGTCGTACTAGCAGTATAGGTGGAAGGGTAGTTAAGTGAGAGGAGAAGGGGTAGAGTATATTCCAAAGAGTGTAGGCAGGAGGAAGGTGCCGTGAAGCATCAGAGGGAAAGAAGATTGGTGCGGAGGAGTAAAGGAAGAGAAGGAAGAAGCAGAGTAGAAGGACAAGGTGAAAGTGAGTGTGACTGGTTTTGGGCGAGACTAACTGTGTAAGTACAAGGCACCATTCCCTATCTCTGGTAAAACAATAAGCAGGAGTCAAGTAGGGATGGCTAGCAAGTCCCTGAGGGATTCAGTATGGCTGCACTCAGGGAAATCACCTTAGCCTAAGACCAGACAGTAGACAGTAGAGGTTACCAATCAATATTACTAACCAAGGGTTATGGATGCCTAGACTAAAGTGGGCATCCCAAGGGAGACGAAAGAGAGAGGGACGGCCCTAATTCCACAGCGCCCAAACCCCTTTTTACGCATGGATTGCTATATTGTAATAGCTGTCTATTTTTTTTCCAAAAATATCTGACAATTTACAACTGTAAACTGCCAATTAATACTCATGAACTGCTCTCCAAGTCTCTGCAAATTATTACGCCACCTGTGATACTTGGTGCCAGAAGTGAGATTCATCTAGACCCTGACACAGAGGTCACCCACATCCTAAAAGCATGGGAGAACAAGTGGAGAATATGGACATGAGGGATTACACTTATGGAAAATCACCATCAAGAACTCGATTTGCAGAACTGGTCTTCCACATTCTCACCAAGCAGGTGTACATACCATCATGTAGGTCCCCCTCAGAATGGTCATATGAGCTAAGAAGCACATATATATCATATATATATATATATATATATATATATATATATATATATATATATATATATATATATATATATATAGGATCCCAGCTGATGTGAATATGTTGTCGAGACATCTGAGTAGACCTGCCTAGGGACAGCATTGGGCATTGGCTTCCTGAACAACAGATTAAACAAATAAACAATAGAAACTGTGATCAGTCATGCCAGCACCACAGCAATATCTGGGCCCCCTTGGTGAATCAATCCTGGCTCCAGAAAGAAGAGGTGTTTGGCCAGTTCTGCTTTGACACAATGCAGGAAAAAGATATTGACCTGGTGAGAGGAGACAATCTTGGAATCCAAGAACCACCTCATGAGGATTCCAGCCATAGCCAATATATCATGATGGATCCCGAGCTTGAGCTACTGAACATTTCCCCAGAGTGCTTGCAGATAGTGATAACCATTTTGGAAGACTGTGGAACAGAGCCTGAGAACCCACTTGCCGCACTGTCTGATATTGAAGGTGAGTTTCTAGGTGGGGAGAGTAACAACAGCCCGTACAGACCAAGAGGAAGAGGTCCCCCATGTCAAATCCCAGGCCCAAGGGACAGATCAATGAGGAGGTCATAGGATGTAGTAGTAAGGTCCACAAATGGAGAACAAAAGGAGAAGATACATCAAGAGACGAGCCTTCACACCCAGAGAACTCCTTTGAGATCACAAGAGAACCTGAGCACTCAGGCAAAGTGTGTTCCAAAGGAAAACTGCCATCAGAACCTGGACGCCCTTTTCTTTTGCCTAAGATTGGTTAACTAATAGGAGGAAATCCGCTCTCGGGAAGACATAGATCAACTGTGGGAAATGCTATTGCAGCAATGGCCAGGAGAGGATGACCCAGACAGGAGTGGGGACCAGACAGCACAGATGTCGTATCTAGTCAGTGAAGGAAGTGGGTTAGTTGAGGAGCGAGAACCTGTTCCCAGACCCCAGCCCTTAGACCTTGCACCCAAAGGTAAAGCACAAGTCCAGAAGATAATAAGAAAAAACCTGAGAGGTTTGCTCTCTCCATTGACCGCTATATGTCCAGGGTGACTTCCTGTAATACACTTTTAGGACGCAGGTGAGGATACACTGGAGGATGATCTGGGCTCTGGTAAACACAGGCAGCACCTATAATAGTATATGTCCCCTTTACAAATTGATGAAACCACCTGGAAAACCAAAGTGCTGGTGAACCCGAATCTCCCAGAAGATCTAATACTAGGTAAACCATTCGATTTGGGGTCTATTTGACCTAAAACATTTGACCTAATCACATTTGATCTAATTTATTTGACCTTTTTTCGGTATAATCTGCAGGGGGAGACCCCCTGCAACCACCTCACTTCCCCTCAACCTAATCTATACCCTTACCCACCCATATATGTATTTAATTAAATTTGACCGAAACAAGGTTTAAAAAAAATGATCAAATGTTTTAGCTCAAATGTTTTTATGTCAATTATGCTAATGCCAACAATTCCCTGTGTTTAACAGTTGGGTACAATCTCTATGTTGACGGAGACCAGAGTGCAGGACACCAATGCCCCATAAACCCTGGGGGAACTTAGCCATGAAGTGCTATGCACGTGGGGTCCAGGGACATATTTCTCACCAGTGTCTAAAACATTCTACAGAACAGGTTCCACAATCAAACCAGGAACCAAGATATCTGGGAGAATTAAAAAAAACATCTTTGGAAAGACTGTCACTAATCAGGAAGAGGAGGAACAGGAAGACTTTAGAGAAAGGGTGGGGATGTGTGATAAGGCCAGTTTCTTGGAATTGTGAATAGTGGGAGGAGGGCTCACCACAAAGCAGCCCAGAGCCAGTCCCGACTCTCAGGAGGATTGCGGCAACTAAGTGGGGCCCAATCCTTACCCCTTCCCCAGGTGCCACTTTATATGTTTACAGTTCATATTTATCTCACACCATACAAGTGGGCAAGGCTGGGGGGAATGGCCCGCAGCACTGCAAAATGTCCACTTAGTGCTGGAGCTTCCCGGCCAAATGCCAGACCTCTCACAGTTTGCCCCCACTACGTCTCATGCACCAACACACCTTCAAAGACAAAGACATCACTGGCTGAACCCCTCAGGACTTGCCTGGAGAAGTATCAGACCCGGAGGTGCAGCGAGACCTGGCTTCTTAGTGGGGAGCAGCAGACCCACTCTCTGGAAGTGGACAAGATGGTGGATGGGGCCGGCGTGGTTGGTAGTGTATTCTGACCTGCAACATCCAGGCTGGGGTGCCTGGAACAAGGTGGAGTGTCCTTTCGGGACTGCTGGAGTGCGCCACAGGAGAGCAGTCCCACTCCCGGACGAGAGGGGACAGAAGCGACAAGGTTGATGGGGACGCCAGGGGACAGAGTTGCTGAGGCCCGCCCAGCATGTTGGTCTCACTGGGGAGATGTCGTCCGATCTTTCAGCAGCTGGCTGACAGGGAGCGAACTGGCAAAATCGCAGTGACTGTCCCTTCACATACTCTTCCACTCAGACAGGGCCGATGGGGAAGGAAATAGTTACCATCTTGGGTAGGTACCTCTGCCTTCCATACACCTGTGAAGCAGGAAGACTCTCCCTCATGTCCCTGAGTCAGACCATACCAGGAGTGGAGTGCCAAAGATCACTGCACCTAGAGTGTTGGATCGGGGGCCCAGGCGAGGTGTTGTCACTGTGTTTTACCCCCAGATCTACCCACCAGCTGTGGGAGACCAGCAGAGCGCAAGTGTAGCGCAACTGCCAGGGGAGTGGTGACTGGAGCCCAAGCAACTTTAGATCCCCAGCTGTTTGTGGAGGCTGCAGAGCGGCTCCCTAAGGGCTAGAGCATCTGGGCCCGCTGGCTGGTCGGAAGGCATGGAGGAACAGAAGAACACATCAGAAGTAGCAAAAATGTACTTTTGCAAAAAATTTCCAAAAGCAGCAATGCCATCTCGGGCATCTACTCCAGAGTGAGGGACACTATGTTGAAATTCTGCAGGTAAAATCAGAAATGGGAAAATGTAATGACAGTCTGGTGGAGGTGGAGGAAAGAGTCAGATGAGTTTTCTCCTTGCAATCACAAATAGAGGAGCTAAGGGCCTCCAAGATCAATTTGCAGGCTCTCAGTCACTGATACAATATCCGATTATTCTGCTTCCCAGAGAAGACATGTGATGTTGTCCCTTTTCTTGATAAGTGGGTTAGTACGGTGTTGCAACTAGACCTCACAAATCCGCTCGAGATACAGAAAACCTACAGAGTCAGATGACGGGATTCATCCTCCCAGAAGACACCTCGGCCTATAATCGCCTGCTTCCTGCGGTTCGAACAGTTTAGGCAAATTCTGCTGGTGACGAGGAAGAAGACTCTGATTATGTGGTAAGGACATAAAATATATGTGGACCCAGATTTCTCCAAGGATACTAAGGAAGTGAGGTAAAGATTCCTGGCTCTTAGAACTGCACTTAGGAAGCATGAGATTAGGTATGGTCTGCTCGACCCTGCAACAATGTTCGTAATGAAGGACCAGAATTCCAAAGAATTCACAGATCCTGAGGCTTTATGGCAGTATCTACAAAAATTTGAATCTACCGCTCATGGATAATGCATCATTCAAACACAGGGACAAGGAGAGCAGAGGGAGGAGCCTGTATGAAATCAGGGCATAATGGTGCAGAATCAACACCATGGACAGACAGGGTGTAGACAGAAGCTGGTTGGTGACACATTTCGTCAGAACGAGGAGGGTAATGGAGAAAGACAGAGAGAGAAAAACAAGATGACAGATTAATCTGCAAATGAGAAACTTGATGGGCTGAATTGCGGTGGCACGCATGGCTTGCCGACTTGTAGTCTCGTGCTGTCATCTCTCTGAGTGAGCCCAGTAGAGGGAGTATGCATAATGGTGGGGTTTATTGGCTGGTAATGCAAATGCTGGGTTTGAGGAGGTGGGTTTCTTGCATTGGAGGTCCATGGGGAGGGTGTGTCTTGAGTGGTGGGATGTAGAGCTCCTTTTCCGTAGGTTTTTTGGGAGAGGGGGTGTTGGGGGAAGACAATTCCTCGCTATGAAGTGGCAGGATGGGTAGGCTGTGCGATGGGTTTCTGGCAACCTGTGCAAAAGATGATTGGCTACAGTGTTCTTTTAGGCTGCCATTCCCGAAATCCTTAGCCTATGGTCAGAGTGAGCAGCATCTCCCCTAGTGGGGGGGATCAGGGGGAGTGGAACCCTTCAGTGAATGTTTATTGGTTTGGATATTGACACGGATGTTCTGGTGGCATAACACAACACTGCTATTCTGTGACAGGCATCTGTGCTGGTGTACGGATGAAGTGGGAGAGGGGTGAGACCCAGGAAAGACCCTAGACCCGTGTGTGGGGAACATATATGATACAGAGAGGACGTCTATATTAAGACCCTAGAGCGAGGTATGGCATATAATGATTTGAGAATGGTCTCTCTGAATGTGAAAAACCTTAACAGCTACATTAAAAGGAAAACTATGTTGCTGTAACTAAAGGCGCAGAAGGCAGATGTTGCCTTGATACCGGAGACCCATATTAAACGGGTGGAGGCGGATAAGCTAATGAGAGGGTGGGTGGGAAAGGTGTGTCATAGCTGCAGGAAGGGAGGGACGAGGAACAGAGTAGCTATCCTGGTAAGTGAGCTTCTCCATGTCAGGATCTCAAAAAATATAGTCGAAAGGAAAGGGACGGTTTCTAGAAGTGAAGATACATTTACGGGAATGGACACTGGTGGCAAGCTCTGTGTACGCCACATCCACTGAGAGGCAGGCATTTCTCACATATATGCACAGAGTACTAGTCGAGATTAGTAGACACGTGGTAGTTCTAGAGGGGGGGCTTTAACTCCGCACACAGCCAATAGATGGGGGATGAACACAGGCCTCTTAAAATCTGCTAAAGAAAATGAGCAGTTGGTATGCCTGCTAGAGGAATATCTCACTAACATTATTGGCTCAGTAAACTCACTGACCACGGTCTGGGTGGTGGGGAAGGCCTACGTTATGGGCAGACTGGTCCAGAAGTGTGCTCTTAAGAAGAAAGAAGACGGGAGAGATTGGTAGCTATAGAGAAGGAAGTGACTGCCCTAAGGCGTAGATATGACGAGAGACCCACCAATGATAAGTTGATGGAACTGCAAAGGGTGAAATTTGAGCTGAACACTCATTACACGAAA
This sequence comes from Ambystoma mexicanum, assembly GCF_040938575.1. Taxonomy (NCBI): domain Eukaryota; kingdom Metazoa; phylum Chordata; class Amphibia; order Caudata; family Ambystomatidae; genus Ambystoma; species Ambystoma mexicanum. The sequence continues at coordinate 149,772,417 of NC_090933.1, forward strand.
AAGGCGGAATATGCCCTATTCAGGTTGGGGCTTGTGTCTTACGGCCAGGGGAAAAAGCAGGCCCCATACTGGCATCCCAGCAGAAACTGAGGGAAAAGCAGCAGGGGATAGCAGGGATAGGGCGCCAACCCTCAAGTGAGTTTATTTGAAACCCCAAGGATATCCTGGATGTCTTTTGAGTTGTCTACCAAAAGCTATACTCAGCAAAACCAACAGTTCGAAACTTGGAGGAGGTTGCTTGTATGTAGCATTTTCCAGTCCCGAAGTTGGGAAAAGCAAATGTTTGGCGAACCCATAAATGTGCAGGAAACGAGGGACAGCATTAGGAGTATGGGTGGGGGGAGAGCACCAGGGGAAGATGGCTTTCCCACTGAATTCTATAAAGAAGGCAGCCTGGTAGTGGCAGAACTCCTAACTAAGATGTACAATGAGGTGATAGATGCAGGTACCCTGAAAAAAGAACTTCGCCCAGAAATCATTACAATAATTCATAAGCGAGGCAGGGACCCACAACATCATAGCCATAGGCCGATCTCACTAATGAATGCGGACATTAGAGTCCTGGCCACCAGGCATAAGAAGATGATAATGAAACTGATGCACCACTCACAGTTGTGGTTTGTCCCGGGAAGAGCGGCAAGGGATAACATGCGCCTGTTGCTGCACATAAGGTGCCAGGAAAAGGAAGGGCAGAACCCAGCAATTGTGCTGTCATTGGACGCAGAGAAAGTGTTTGACCTAGCAGAATGGGGATACCTGTTTCACACCTTGGAAAAGTTTGGATTGGGCAAAAACTTTCTGCACAAAGTAAGACTACTGTATGAGAATCTGAGTGGCAAAGTGAGTAGTTGGGGACATATGTCAAACGCCTTCAACATCGGAAGGCAGGGCTGTCCCCATTACTCTTCACCTTGGCTTTAGAGCCACTTGCCCTGGCCATCTGTGTATGGTGGGAGATTGAAGGAGTTAGTATGCTAGTTGAGGAGCTAAAAGCATTCCTATATGTGGATGACATCCTACTTTTCCTAGCCACACCAGAAGCCCCGATTCTGGCGTTGATGGGGGTCATAAGAGTCTTCTCCAGCTATAAAGTGAATTGGGAGAAATCTGAGGCCATGCCCCTCAATGACAGAACAAACAAGCACGGTATCCGGGGTGAGTAGATGAAATGGGTAGAGGCGGGACTCAAATATCTTGGGACACTTTTGCATAGAGATGTGGCGGAATTGGTTAGATATAATCTGAATAGAAAGTATGAAAAGATACAAGATGACCTTGCCCGCTGGTCGCAATAAACGCTTTGATGTGGGACAGTATGCAAATGATTAAGATGGTGGTGATAGCGAAACTGAACTACATCATTGGCATGCTTCTCTAAAGATACCACCAGCGATCATGAAAAAAATGATGAAGGGCACGAAGTCCTTTGTCTGGGGCAACACGAGACCCTGTATAAACATTTAAAAGCTTTATGCGCCCAAAAAAGTGAGCGGCCCAGGACTCCCGAATGTGGAACTTTACTACCTAGCTCACCAATTGTCTCAGGTGGTTAAACTATTCTTTGGGTGCACTTGGAGCAAATCCAGTCTGGCAGGTCGGGGACATCGATGATATATGACCCAAATGCATTGATGAAGAAACATCCAATAATAGGAGCCACTGTTGCATTGTGGGGGAGGATACATGCTGTGAGCATGGTTGATAACCTCTTGCAGCTAGAGGTACCCTTGTGTAATAACACTATATTGAGGCTAGCAAATAGGGTGATCGATTGGGCTAGCTGGAAGGATAAGGGGATACGTCGTATCAAGGATGTTTGAGAGGGCCAGCAGCCTAAGCACTTTGAAGCCATAGCGGATACTTTCGACCTGACCGCCAAGGAAGTATGGAGATGTGGTCAACTGGTGCACTGCTAAGTAGCAGCAAGTGACGTACGTGCATGCCCTCCTGTAAATTCACCCATCGCCAAGTTTGCAAGAGCCTGGAAGGGAGGGTCAGGGGTCTCATTGGCAAGCTCTACACTATTCTACTGGATACAGCATGTAACGACCATAGCAAGTAAGGCAGATTGAAGAACTGGCAGAAGATGCTGGGGAGAGAGACTAGTAGAAGATAGGTGGCAGCATATCCTAGGTAGCTTTGAGAGAGGGGGCAGGGAATCCGGATTGCGCTTCATGCATTTCAAGATTCTCCATAATTGGTATTGGACGCCAGCCAAGCTCTGGCGGGCGGGCCTGACTGGGGCTGACGTCTGTTGGAGATGTCACTTGGCCAGTGGAGACCTCTTACATATGCGATGGTCTTTTCCCAAACTGAAGAGTTACTGGGCCGTGTGATAGTATGTCCTGACAGCAGTGGACTGATCGTATGGAAAAGCCTGAAGCCATCAGACCACATTGCAGGGATTAAGTTGGGAGCCAGCTAATAGCCGCGCGAGCACTGTTAGGTCCCGTTGTTGCTTCAACCGGGACACCCCACAAAGTCTTCGGATGAGAGGGCACAATTGCAGACAAACTGTGATCGGGTACTATATGGTCCGTCTACATCCCGGCTTCCTATGCAGGTTAAGTGCCTGTCCCCGACATTGCAGACACTGCAGGACTTACCACCATGGAATAACTCAGGAGCACTGCGGACAGAGGGGATTCATCCTGGAGAATGGCGTGACGGCACAGAGAGGCAAGGGCTATGGCGGCCATGGATTGCAGTATCAAACCACGGGGCGTGGTTAGTAAAACAAGAACACTTGATGACAGATTATTAACTGACAGGAAATGGATACTGTTGTCAGGACGGCGTATAAAGAGGATTGAGACAGATACTCAGTGTCATTTTGTTTCTGCATTTTGCAAGACCCGGACGGCTAGATGAACGACAGAGAGTTTCTTTGGGCCTATTAAAGCACTCTCAGAACGCACGGTGAAGAAATGAGTGCGTCCTTATTGGTATCACTCCAGTGGGGGCTACCTGAAGCAATAAGGAACATGCTTTCTTTTTTCAGTATATTTCTAGGATAATTGAGCACCTGTTTGCCTTCCAATGAAAAATCCCTGACAACTGAAAACGCTGCCTCCTACTCGGATTTCCACACACCAATATCCTCTTGAAGGTCCAGAACACTTTGGGGAGGGTGATACTGACAGAACCGATACTATGTGTGTTGCATGATCTGGCAGCACTGGGAGCTTGTAAAGGGAAGGAGTAGCGGTGGGTGAACACAGCTCTGCTAACTGCCAAACAGCTTGCACTGAGACTGTGGAGGTCACTGGCAGGCCCTACTGTGGACATATGGGATGCAGAGATGATCAAGACAGCTTCATATGAGCGGCTCATCCACAGGGCCTTGGACAGGAAAGCAGATGTTCTAGTCATGTGAGGCCAGTTCTTATAGCTAGCCCGAATCTGAGGCCAGATGGATGACCCACACTAGAGGGCTCCGATTCCTGTCCTTCTGCTGCACCCACCCTCCCCACCCACCGTCCCCCTCCACCAAATCAGATAGGCAACAGTGGAGATTGTTAATTAAAATGGGATTGAACTTGTGCTCATAATAGTTGCTTCAGGGCCATCCATTTAGTTGTTTACCACGCATGATGAATTAGTCTATTTGACATATGCATCTTTTTGTAATGGTTTTATCTTTAGATGTTAATAAAAATCAGAATTATTTTTTTTTAAAACAACTATTGGGCAGGAGAGGCCAGCAGTAGTAAGGAAGGAGCAGTGGAAATGTGAGATAATGGTGTAGTGAGTGCAAGTAGGAGAAGGAGTGTGTGTTTCTGTGGTGAGTGACTAGAAAAGCTAGTGTAGAGAGTGTATGCCAAGTGTACGACAACAGGGTGAACGTAGAGTGTTTGAAAAGGAGTAGTGGGTGGAGGAGTGGGTGGAGGAGTGGTTGGAGGAGGTAGCAGTAGAGTGGATGAGGTAGCAATAGACTAGAAGAGGAAGTAGTAGAGTGGAGAAGGGAGCAGCAGAGTGGAAAAAGGCACAACCAAGTAGAATAGAGTGGAGAACAGAGCAGTAGTTGTGGCAGGCGAGCAGTGGTAATGGTGAGAGGAGAGTAGTAGTGGAAGGAGGGGTGTATTAGTAGTGGAAAGAGGAGTAGTAGTTTAGAGCTGTAGCAGGAAAAGCAGGACAGTAGCAGTGAGAAGAGGAGCAGTAGTGAGGGAAGTGTGGGGGAGTAGCAGGAGTACTAGTAGTATTAACGTAGAGTGGGAGAAGAGTTAAAATCAACGGGTGGAGGCAGGAGGAAGGTGGACTGAAACACCAGAAGGACAGAAGATTGGTGCGTAGAGAGGAGGAAGAGGCAGAGTAGAAGAAAATGGTGAGAGTGATGGTGAATAGACTTAAGCAGATCCAGCAGAGTAAGTGTAAGGCACCATTCCCTATCGCCGGTAGAACACTAAGTAGAGATAGAGTAGGAACAGCTAGGAAGTCCCTGAAGGAATCAGCGAGCCTTCACTCAGGTAACCACTTCACATCAGAGCGTAGACAGTAGGGGTTACGAATGAATAGTACTAACCAGGAGCTATGGGCACCGGACTAAGGTATGCATCCCAAGGCAGATGAGAGAGAGAGGAACTGACCTAGCACCACACCCAGCCCTCTTTTCAGCAGGGACGCTATATTGAAAAACCTGTCCGCCCTTTTTCTAAAAATATCTGACGAGTCACTGAGTCTCTGCAAATTGTTATGCCATTTGTGACAATTGGTAGAGTGACCATGATAGGTGGAACAGCATAATCCACCTATGCAGGAAGGACCTTTTGAGGGCAAAGTCACCGAGCAGGAGCTGATTGAAAATGTTTTTTCACTTTTCACCTCACATTTTGTTTAGTATGATGTAATATCACACCAAAAGTTATGCTCATACAAAAAACAAATACACCATGGATACACTTTAAATTAAATGTTTTGAAAGATTCTAACCACAGCAAGCACCGATCACACACCCCAAACACTACCACCTATCTAACCATGAACCCATTGACCTGACACACCTTCACTTATTCCTTATCTTAACTCCCTCAACTTCCCCCTAACTTCCACCCCTTTTCCAACACAAATCCCATTGTAACCCCCAGCCTCTCATGACTGAGTAATATAGCAATGATGATGCACCCCACATCCCAACCATCCACCTAACCGAAAACACCAATCACACCGAACAATGTTACTTCCTATGTGGTTGTTTCTTAGTGTCATCTGAAGTGGTATGGGAAGCCCGAATGCTCTTGCTGAATGTCTCCTGGTAGTTCTGAATACAGAGGAGTCAAGTGGGGGAGATGAAGGAGGAACTGGCAAAAGATGGTGTCCCAGGGTGCAGTGACATCTCCACAGCAACCTCAAGGTCGTATTTTCAACTGGATCTGGGGACTGAAATACAATGGCAAAAGCATGACTTGTCTTATCCTTGCCACACACGCTCTACTACTCTGGTAATTAGTAATACCGGGCAGTACATTTAGTGCTCAGCATGAGGACTGAGTCATGCTCCCAACCTTCCTGACTTAGCTTGTGGCTGTCCAATGATACTTCCCGTATTGCCAGGCCAAAACCCTGCATAGCCACAACCACTTGCCTTGCAAGGTGTTCCTCAACACTAGGCCATAACTGCAACCCTTAACCACCAGGTTGGCCTCTTCCGTGGTGAAGGGTATGTCTCCTGCAGGCGAGAAACACTGAGCAACATCTCTTGCCATGTCAGTTCCCATGCCTAATTTGAGTTGAATATGCTGTGGGAAATCCTCAACATCAGCATCCTCATCTGCCTCCCTCAACATCCAAATTATGCTCATTGGTGGGTTCGATGTACCTAGTTTGACATCATGCTCCCATTTAACACATGGTGGTGTGACATTGGCCAACCACTATGATGGTAACCAGCACTAGAAGTACAATCACATCATCTCTGAACTTCAGTGGTACCCGTCTGGGCATGGAACTAGATGGAAGGTGGCTGGTTATCAGGAACACTCTCATAACATGTTCTGTGATTGTGGACAGTTGTATCTGGAGCTGCATGTGGGTCATTCTGTAGCTGTTGCAGAGGTGTTAATATTGATTGCGGTGAAGGTTGTGGTGGTGGCTTAGGTGATGATAGTTCTAATAGAAATGGCAGAGGCATCAGTTGTGACGTTGGTTCAAACACCACCATTCTGGAAGTCTTCATGGTGCCAAGCCGCCTCCTCCACTACATTGCCTTCAGCAGATAACCTGCACTGGTGCAGGATACAAGAGCTGGTATTTTTATCAGTTTAAGAGCCTAGTCCTATTTAACTATACGTTCTCAGGGATAGCCCAGACCATTAACGAACTGTGGGAATTCGCTAAGGAAAATGTGTTGGTAATTAATATTGTAAAACTAAACTGATACAATTTAGGAATAAAATTACTAGGCTCCCAACCTTAATCACTCCAGATGGGCCATCCGATTTCGTTGAACAATATAAAAATGTGGGTGTGGACATGAGCACATCCACGGGATATGTCGATTTGATCAGCAATAGAAAAATGAAAGCTGGAAGCGTAACTACAATAATAGTCAAATTTACAAAACAGACGATGGGCTGGAATTTCAGCATTGCATAAACAGTGTTTTTTTCTCCAACTTACTGTATGGTTTGGAAACTCTGACCATAGGAAATCCAAACTGGATAAAAACATTGAAGGAGCCATTTTGGAGGAAAATATTGAGGCTATCCCATGCCGTTCCGATTGAGATATTGAGGTTGGAATCAGGACTTATGTCAACAATGGCAGTGATTTCAAAAAAGCAAGAAATACTTTACTTACGTTCCATATTTAAACCTGTGTGCCCCCATGCTTAACATACTCAGCAAGACAATGTCACTGAAAGCTGGTGATAAGCATAAGGTTACAGCAGAAAAAAAACGTTTTGAAACTATAGATTAGAAACCATATTGGAGTGATGATCTCTCCGAACTCACAAAGAAGTTTATCCAGTAATTGGAACTTTGAGACTGGAATTGTAATTATGGGCATTTGGCAACACAAAAACAGTATAAAGAGAATGTATGTGTGGTCCATAAGCACGAGGCACCCTACTCATACCTAATACAATGCACATCCCCTTTAGTATGGTGATTTCTGTTCCTACTATGCATAGACCAGCTGCCTGTACTGGCAAATATTAGCCGCCAACATAAAATCCCTGAGTCTAAGAGATGTAAAGTTGAAAATCTGATGAAGGCAGCCCACCATGTTCTTACCAAATGCAAAGATTCGGGGTCACTATACATGTGCTTATTGGGAAGCTTTGCTCAGGACTATGGCCCTCATTACGATACCGGCGCTAAACCATGGTGCTATTAGCACCATGGTTGGTGCCGGTATCGTAACATGTCCGCCATGGTGAAATAGGGAAATACCGCCCCATTCCAAGGTTGGCGGGGCAGTATTTCCCCATTTCCCCATGGCCCTTCCCCATTCCCATTTTTGCCCCATAGGGCATAATGGGAATGGCGAAGGCGCTAAGTACGGTACCGCAAATTGCGGTACCATACTTACCGCGAAGGTCCCTTTGCGGGTCCCTTCTTTAATGGCTGGTCTAGACCAGCCGTTAAGTTCGGGTCCCGCAAAGGGACCTCGTAATTAGGCACTAATGGGTTAACGGCGCCACAGCCTTTTACGGCGCCGTTAACCCATTAGCGCCAGGGTCGTAATGAGGCCCTATGATTCAATAAAAAGAAGACACTTCTGGGAATGCTGTACCAACACTCGAAATATGTCACGGAACCTGGCCATATATAAGGTGTGGATGGTGGCTTCCAAAAACCTTGAATTGCTTAATGAATGGTACGTCACTGAACCCGGGCATATATAATGTGTGGATGGTGGCTTCCAAAAACCTTGAATTGCTTAATGGATTTATTAAAAAGGTTTTAAGGATCGATGGTTTTAGCAGGTCTTACTATGAATCTTGTTTAAATGTTTTAATTGAAGGATTGTTTAGGATGTTCATAGACCAATTGGCTTTATTCATTTGCTTTTAACAACTGGATTCATGTATGTGATTCACTTGCTAATAATTTGTACTATATATATGTTACGTGTATGAAATGTATCTGAACACTTTATTTTAACTAATCACATTATATTTAAATGAGTAATATTGGCAGAGGGGTTGGAATTGGTGCTGGTGGCGTAGGCGATGGTAGTGGTAATAGAAATGGCAGCGGCATCAGTTGTGACATTGCTTCAAACAACACCATGCTGGAAGTCTTTGCCGTGCCGAGCCTCCTCCTCCACTACACTGCCCCCAGTAGATAACCCAGCAGCAGGATATAAGAGCTTGTATTCAATATCTATACTGAGATTAACAGAGTGTGCAAGAAACGGTATGTCAGTACAATATCCCTGACTGAAGCCTGGTCATTGATTACTGTGCTATGTGTATGTGTTGCAATGCTAAAGTGGAGAGCCAACATTTAGTAGTGCACATGGGAGGTACATGATGACATAACATGGGGGTAGGGTATTCCGATTCCATTGTGATGGACTGGCTGTTTTTCTTACAGACATGAGAATATTTGTGAGGAGAATTTGTAAATTCTTGGGTGCTCATTGGCATGTAACAGTGAGATCTGCGAAATTGAAGGTTGATGGCTGGAAGGTTTTGAAATAATCATAACCTCTGGCATGGTGTTGGGCATCCTGCGATACCATTGCTCGTCAGCCTGCCATGCCGTTACAGAAGGGGAAAGACCACATGCAGTTTTGGCCACACTGCAAAAGCACAATCCAGCCTAAACCGCTAAGTCACATCCCTTCTGCACAAGAAAAAACTGCACACCTAGCCCTAGCAAGAACCGAAGCTGCTTCACTCTCCCCCTCTGACCTCCCTACCCTCTCTCACACACCAATCGCAGCAAAGGAACTAAAGAGGAAACGTCCCTGGTCCCCCTCAATCTCTCAGCACTCCTCGCCTCCCCTGTCTGACCCACCACCTCTCTCCCGCAATCTCCTCCTTCCCCCGTAGCTTCCCCCTTCCTGAAACCCATCTCCCTCGATTTCTCATCAACTGCAACGGAAACTCCTAACCGCCCACAACCCACCTTCAAATCTCCCAAACCAAACCCTATCATCCTATCACACGCAGCCACCCAACCCCGCCCAAAGCCTGCCAAATTCTCTGCTCGCCCACTATTCCCATCCAGCATCAACCACTCTACCCCTCCCCCTCCACTCTCTCCGCCACCGCCCCATCCCGCTCCAGCACCGAGACCAACCTTGCCTGCCGATGTGAACTGTATCCTATTTAACGCCCGATCTGTAGCAAAAAACAGACACTGCATCTTTGACCTCCTCGCCTCTGTCAAACCAGACCTAGTTTTCATCATTGAAACCTGGTTCTCAGACGACTTCGGCCGAATCGCCAATGAAGCCTTTCCCCCTGACTACTCCCTCATCCCACTGAAACGTCCGTCCAGAGGAGGGGGGGTAGCATTCATCTTCAAATCTCTCCTCCGCGCCTCAATCATCGACAATTAACCCTCCATTCCATCCTGCAAATCTCTCCTCGTTAAACTATCCCTCTCCCCGTCGCTCTCACACAGCTTCCTAATAATCTACAGGCCCCCTGGCTACGATAGACAATTCGCAAACAACCTTTGCAATTCTATCGCCACCCTCCAACTAAACCACCCCAACCTCACCCTTCTTGGAGACTTCAACATATGGCTCGACATCCCCACCAACCCTATGACACACGCCCTGGTTGACGGCTTAGATGCAATTAATCTCCAACCCTACATAATCGGTCCGACTCACTATAAAGGACACATTCTTGATGCCACCTTTAGCTCCAACACCCTGATTCATTTAAAGCCCCCCACCCCTATCATCTGGTCCGATCACTTCATCCTCTCGTTCACCATCCACTCACCCGACCCCCTTCCCGTACTCCTATCTGAACCTCCGAAATTAACGCAAATGCTGGAAAAAACTAATAATCACCCCGGACCTAGCCGAGGCACTCCTCCAGTCTCCACCACCTACCTGCCGTCTCAACAACCAACTAACCCCTGAGGCCTTTGATTCATGGCTCACCGCATCTCTGATGCGGCTCACCCCCCCTTGCAAACCATCAACCCGCGGTGGCCTTTTCCCCAAATGGTTCAATCCTGAGTTGAAGACCACTAAACGACAATACAAGTACCTAGAACGCAAATGGCAGAAAGAGAAAACCAACGAGAGCAGGACCACGTTGGCCCGACACCTGTACCGGTACAAGGCCGAAATCCAGAAAGCAAAAAAAGCCCACTACAACACCCGAATCCTAAACTGCAAAAACCCAAGCAAAAAAACTCCACAAAATCGGGGGCGCTGTTGAGCAGCCAAGCAAGATGGCCGCTTAGCTTTGGAGCTCCGTCGTGGCCCACCTGAATCCTTGTCACATCAGCGCTAATCCTGATTGCCCGCTGCAGCCACTGCCACAATCTTTCTGCCGGCATCATCCCCTACCCGCACCTGTGATTTGGGGCTGAATCGGTGCCCGGGACCTGTGCTTCCGACATCTGAGGCCCCTTCGTGGCCTCCCGCGACTACTCGAGGCCGCCGGCTCCGCCGCCGACGGAGGGTGCTGTGCTCCGGGCCCTCCCGCGCTGCTGTCCATGGCCACCTGCGGTGCCTCCTCGCTGCTGTGCCCGGCCCCCTTGCTGCCGCCCGGGAGTCTGCACCCCGGGGCTTCCTTCTACCTTCTTCGCCCCCGCCGGGAGGACCTGCGACTCCCGATCCTCCTGCGCTGCTGCCTCCGGCCGCCTGTGGTACCTCCTCGCTGCTGTACCTGTCCTCCTTGCTGATGCCCGGGGGGTCTCCCGGCTGCTGCGGGCTTGCGGCACACTGGTGGGCCCCGTGTGCCGTGACTGGGCTGTAGCCAGCTATCTCTGCAGGCGAGTGTGGACCTCTCGCCCGCTCCTGAAACAGTGGGGGCTCCGCTGGCTGTGGTGCCCGTGGCTGCCTGGGCTGGCTGGTCGGGCCGTCCAGAGTGCGGGCGGTCACTCCCCCGTGGAGGGGGGAGGCCCACGAACCCATCCTGAAGACACCGTCACTGGGACTTCCTTCACTCTCCTTCTCCCCTCGATCAAGAGGATCACGCCGTCGGACTGCTGCCGGCTGCAGGTCTGTGCCCATTGGCCTCCGGACGGCGGGCGGGTCTAGCCACCCCAAATGCTGCAAGGTGAGTGCTGGGGGCTGCGTTTTATCCTCCCTGCTCCCTCCAGGTGCGGGCCCCTGCTTCCCCCGGCTGCTTGTATTCTCACCTGGGTGCCTTCTCCACCTGCTGTTGGGCTGCCTGCACGGGTGCTCGGCCCGCACCTGCCTTTTTTCCCGCGAAGCATGGCTCCCGCATCCTGCCTCACCACCGGCGCTGCGGCCTACCTAGCAGTGGTGGTCGCGCACCCATTTCCTTGCCCCTCGCCACATCTCGCTCTGGAACTCATCGGGCCGGGGCAACTATAGCGGACTGACACACCTCAGGGTGCCATTGTGAGGGGAGGTGCCCCACTCACCCAACTGTCCGATTGAGTGTGGTGCCATTCCCTGGGCGGTGTGTGGTCCCTGCGCCGACTGGTTGTCATCTCAATGCTCTGGGCCTTGGCCGATTTGGGTGAGCCCCTCAGCTCCTTCAATCGGCGAGGCCTCCGCTCCCCACGAGACCCGCACTGTCCTGGATCACGCATAACCCCTGCTGGCCTACATCATCTCTGCTGCCACGCCGAAATCTGCCTTCCCCACCCTGTCAGCGTACTATCAGCACCCTTGGGCCTACAATATCTGCGGTCGGTGGCTGCAGCCCTGCCTTCATCTTCCCCTGCGGATCCTCGGCCACTGCCCACCTCTAACTCTGCCAGATCTGTTAGGGGCTCCCCACCATTATAAGGTCCAACAGAGCACGGGGTGCTAACAAAGTGGGCGCTATGGACAAATTTGCCAAGGCGGCCCCTCGGGCGGATCCTGCGTCCTCCTCTTCGACACAGGAGGACAGTGAGACATTGCCGGATCCCCCACAACCGGACCTAACCACCATGATGGAGTCCATGGCAAAAAACGTTGCATCCTTCCATGAAAAGCTGGACGACATCAATGCTAATGTCGCCTCCCTACGCGCCCAAATTGACCAGCACAGTTCCAGGCTCACAGAGACAGAGCAACGGATTGGTACCAACGAAGATCACATTCATACCCTTCAGGCCACAGTTACAGAGCTCGTCCGCGACATGAAACAGGTCAAAGCCAAGAACGATGACCTCAAATCGAGGTCACGGCGAAATAACATTCGCATAGTGGGGGTTCCTGAATCAGCACTCAAGGGTCGCATGGAGCTCGCGGTTGAGCAACTCATCAAAGATCTCCTTGTTAACCCTGAGCTCTCACCATTCTTCACGGTTGAAAGAGCGCACTGCTCTCTGGCCCCCTCGCCCCTAAACCAGGTGACTTCCCCAGGCCAATCATCGCAGAATTATTGAGCTACAAAGACAGGGATCACATTCTCCGTTTGGCCAGAGAGAGAGGCGAGCTGAGGCTTGAGTCCCAAATCATCAGAATTTTCCCTGACTTTTCGGTGGGGGTCCAGATGGAGCGACGCTGATTTAGCGGGGTGAAGAAGATGTTGAGAGATACAAAAATGGAGTACTCTATGCTTTTCCCTGCTCGTCTGAAATTCATTCACCGCAACAAAAGTTATTTCTTTACGGTCCCGGATGAGGCCGTTAAGTTTATCGAAGCGCAGGTCCCTCTGGTGAATCCCCCAGAGGAACAAATGGACGACGATTGACCCTGTACTCCCTGGGTTCCTCTGCTGACCTCTGACAGAAGAGGAGACCGTGACACTGTTCACCTGGCACACTGTTGCCCGCCACCTTGTTACCCCACTTGCTGGCTGGCCGTGGTCCCCTGGCACCTTAGCTAGTACTTTGCACCCTGCGGGAGTTGTCTCCCTGCATTTCATGATGTTGTTGCCAGATCCCGTGCCTCCACTCCAGAAACTGTGCCGCACCGTCATGCACTGACCTGGGGTGGTCACAATTTCGTCCTTGCTATCCTGAAAACCATGGTTATCCTTTATTTGTAACCTCTACTTTAATAGTCGAACAATGCTGGAAAATGTGAATGTTGTTATTCGTCTAAAGTTTTAATATTGGTGGGCTAGACGGCAGCAGCAGCCCCCACTGCAGCTGCAATGCCGTGTACGGTGGTGAGTTTGTGTTTGAGCCCCGTTTGGGCTACTTATCAGGCGTTGCCGAGTTGGGGTTGGCACGTAGTTTGGTTTCAGGGTGGTTGCCTATACACTGCTAGTCATTACTGGGCGGTGAGGGTGGGGGGTGGCACAGTTGGGGTTTGTTTTCCACAAAATGGCGGGATGGTCCTGACTGGTACGGCAGGGTGGCAGGCCTGCCTCGTCACAGCGTTCTGGTTGATATTCAAAGTGAGAATTCACATCTGGGATGTTCCTTAACTCTTTAGTATGGCTATTAGAGTACTGACATGGAATGTACGGGGGTTGACCAATTTTACCAAATCTCGTAGAATTACTGCGTACGCACAGAGGCATGGGGTCAAGATTCTCCTGTTGCAGGAGACACACGCTAAGAAACTCTTGTCATCAAACCTCGCACAGGCCTGGGACCCCAACAGGTACTATACTCAGTACTCCACTCAGTCTAGGGGAGTCCTCACTCTCATCCACAAATCAGTTGGGTTCACGCTCCACACATCCCACATTGATCCTGAAGGTAGATTTGTGATCCTACACTGTACCTTAGCTAGCGAAGAATGCCTGCTTGTGAATTCGTATGCTCCCACTATTGATTCTCCCGACTTCATAGATACGGTATCTTCCATTCTCATGAAATATGTAGATGTCCCCATCATATGGGGCGGCGACATGAACCCCATACTTGATACGGCCCTAGACAGAACAACCACGGCCCGTAGACCTATAACCCGAGCAGCCAAGCGGCTGCTGACTCACATGGGCTCCTTGAAGCTACACGATGCTTGGAGAACACTCCACCCCCAGGAGAGGGACTACACGTTTTACTTCATGGTACATGACAGTTCCTCAAGAATAGATCTATTCCTCCTGTCAGGTAGCCGGATGGGCAGGGTTTCTGATGTTAAGATCCTCGCGCGCACACTCTCCGACCACTCCCCCGTGCTACTTCAGATCCAGCTGGGTAATGCCTCTGGGGCTCGCCCCCCCTGGCGTTTCAAATCCGACACCCTATCAGATATTATCTTTAGGGCTGAGATACTAGCCGACATAAACCTGTTCTACGAAAATAACAATGTCTCTGATACGTCCGAGGGGACCCGTTGGGAGGCATTCAAAGTTTACATCAGGGGAATGTGTATCTCTAGAGAAGCAGGGGTCCTCAAGGCCTCTCCAAAACCAAGCTTAAAACTTTAGAACAAGAGTGCGCCTCCAAGACAGCACCTGCCAGCCTAGCGAAGATTATGACGGAACTGGAATTATTTGAAGCACATGCCCTTAGTGAAGTAAGATATTACACCCACCCTGCGGCTGCCCGAAGATATGGCGAAGGGGACAGGCCAGGCAGGACCCTGGCCAGACTGGTCCGGTCCGAGGTAGGCAGGACTCGTATAGATAGTATTATCGATGAGAAGGGGGCGAGACACTGGTCAGACCATGCTATCCTTGACACTTTCGCCAGTTTTTACGCCAACCTATACGGCCCCCAACCAGAGCATACGGCCCGTAACCTTGACGACCTACTAGAGTCCATCCCTATGACTTTGATCTCTCAAAGCACCAGGGAACTGCTTGATGACCCGTTTGCATTGGACGAGATAGTCCAGGTGATCTTGGATCTCCCTAAGGGCAAGGCCCAGGGTCCCGATGGACTCACATCTGAGTTCTATCAAGAGCATGTTGCCATATTAGCGCCAATACTGCATGGGGTTTGGACTGAATCACTCCGCTTACACACCCTCCCCCCCTCTTTAAGAGAAGCATTAATCACTGTCCTCCCCAAACCAGGGAAACCTCCAGACGAATGTGGTTCCTACAGGCCCCTGTCCCTCATTAATACTGACATGAAGATCTTTGCTAAAGTAATTGCCAATAGGTTCCTTCCATTCATGCCTCACTTAGTCCATGCCGACCAGAGCGGATTCGTCCCTGGCCGCTCTACGGCACTCAACATCCGGCGTCTATTCAACGTACTGTCTAGAATTGATCCAAATGCAGATGCGGTGGCAGTCACATTAGACACCCAAAAGGCGTTCGACATGGTATCATGGCAATACTTATGGGCTGTCTTGGAGAAAATGGGAATAGGGCCAAACATGATCTCCTATATAAAACTGTTGTACACGGGACCATCGGCAAGGGTGCTAGTTAACTCCGTCCCCTCTTCCCCCCTCGAATTACACAGGGGTACCCGACAAGGTTGCCCATTCTCCCCCATCCTTTTTGCACTTGCCATTGAACCTATGGCCGATCATGTCAGAGATCGACATACTCATAACGGCGTTCAGTTGCAGGGTACACCGGAAATCATTTCATTGTACGCGGATGACGTACTCCTCTACGTCAGACAACCCTCCACATACTTGGACCCTATCATTCGAGATATAACAAAAATAGGCACCTATTCGGGCTTCATCATAAACTACTCAAAATCCGAAATCTTCCCTCTCACTAAAACAACTCAACAACCGTCCTGCGAATTCCCCCTACGCTGGTCCCCGGCTGGGATCAGGTAACTCAGGGTTCAAGTGTCACTGGCTAAAGTTTCCCTGCTGGTAGACAACTATGAAGCAACGGCGCAGCTCATTGAATCCAAGATGCTCAAGTGGCGCAATCTCCCTCTATCCCTTGCGGGCAGACTCTCCCTAATTAAAATGATCGCGGTACCTAAGCTCCTCTACATTTTTGTGAATGTGCCAGTGTAGCCAGGCAAGCAGTATTTCAAGAGGCTTCACACAGCGTTTGCTCAATTTCTCTGGCACTCCGGGGCGGTCCGCAAGAAGTGGCAACATATGACCCTGCCTTACGAGAAGGGGGGCTTTAATGCCCCCGATTTAACTTTCTACTGGAACGCTGCACAGGCCGAACATGCTCAACATGCTACCCATTGGTACACACACCCCAACCCGCCCCCACTTGTTAAATTGGAAAAAATGGCGGGGGACGGTACCCACATCATGACCCTTCTATTACACCATGGATTTCGTGTGGATGCCCCATGGAACCCGGTGGCTACCACGATTAGGGCATGGAATAATATCCTTCCCCCCAGTCTGGTACAGCGCCCATACTATAAGTGGCTCCCCTTGTGGCAATTTCCCGGCCTCACCCCTACACATGACCAACACCTCTCTCAACGGTGGGAAAATCTGGGATATCGTGCCCTGACCGACCTGTACCCAGATTGTTCATTCATAACCCCCCGAACTCTGCGCCCTGGGCACCCCAGCTCTGCGCTTGACTTGTTGCAGTACTACAGGTTGAGAGCAGCGGTACGGGCAATGTGGCCCTCCTTCCCAGAGGAGCCTCCAGACTCACCTGAACTCCAGTATATAGCAAACTCCACAGGCTGTAGGGGCATAGTATCCTCCCTGTATAAAATGCAGATGGGCAAACTAAAGAATGCTTCCCCGGACCCACGGGCGGCATGGGCCAGGGAGCTCAAAACGGAGATCACTGACGAAATGTGGGGCAGAATGTGTGCACACACGCGCATGGTATCACTCAGCGCTAGGTTCCGCTGCATTCAATACAAATTACTCAACAGACTGTACTACACGCCATACAGAGTTGCAAAATTCACGCTCACCTCGACACATACATGTCCGAAATGCAAATCAAATGAGGCAGACCATGTTCATATGTTTTGGTCCTGTGCTGCGCTGCACAAGTTTTGGGAGGAGGTGACAAAGGCGCTCTCCGAGATAATAGGCTCCCTGGTAGAGATGGACCCATTAGCCTTGCTGTTTGGTATTTGGACGGGAGAAAATGTAAGGAAGATGTCAAAGTTCTTGAATGTAAGTGCTATTGTTGCCAAAAGATGTATATTACAATGCTGGAAGTGCCGCACCCCCCCCCACTCTCAGCATGTGGTTGAGGGCCCTCACGTGGATACAAAAATGCGAGGAGGAGTACATCGGATCCTTGCCCATGACATCCTGCCCTGGAAATGTGTGGACTGAATTTTGTAGTTACCTGAACAGCCAAGATGGGGTCGAGGGGACCTCCGCCCCTTCACCGCCACCACCGGACTCATCTTGATACCTGACTCATGCGTACTATTCTACTATTCCACAATGTTCACCCCCTTCAAAATGTGAAGTTGATATTATTTGTGATGCAATGCATATTGATACTGTTATGCTGTTTACTTGCTTACATGCGAACTGTGCTGTGCCTGCTTAACTACCTGCCAATAAACAAAAGTTAAAAAAAAAAAAAATCCACAAAATCATCACCGAATTCACCAATCCGGCTTGTAACACAACCGTCCCGACCCCGTCACAATCACTGTGCGACTCACTCTCCCTCCACTTTTACACCACGGCTATCGAAAGGACAAAAATTTTAACCACCAAACTGGCTCTCTTACAGCCTCCAGGCAATCCTCTGCCCGTACCGGCCAGCCAATCAGCAGCGACCTCTACGCAACCAACGTTCAAATCCTTTAGTCCAATATTACCAGAACAATTTCTCAAACTTCTATCTGCCCGCAAACCTTCTGGATCACCACTGGACCCTTGCCCAGCCACAACCCTTAAAGAAATGTTTGCTTCCACCTGCGCAGGAGAACACACAAGATCTATCATAAATGCCTCCCTTTCTTCCGGTATCTTTCCCGACGCATTCAAAACGGTGCACGTCAAACCTCTAATTAAAAAACCTTCACTCAATCCTCTCGAGCCCAAAAACTACAGCCCCATCACAAACACCAGGTTCCTTGCCAAACTCATTGACCGAACCACCTACTCTCAACTAAATGCCTTTGTCAAAGCCAACAATCTCCTAGACCCCACCCAATCAGGTTTCAGATCACTTCACGAAACCGAAACCACCCTAACCGCGATCTGGGATGACCTTAAAATGACAGCAGACTCCGCGGGATGCGGCGCACTAATCCTTCTCGACCTATCGGCTGCCTTTGACACGATCAATCGCTCAATCCTCCTAGACCGCCTCCACTCCCTAGGAATTCGTGGAACCGCTCTTAAATGGACAGCTTCATTCCTCAAAGACAGGCACCAAATAACGACACTCTCCAGCTTCACCTCCCAAGCCCGACCAGTCGACACGGGAGTCCCACAAGGAGCATGTCTATCCGTCCTCCTGTTCAATCTCTACCTGATCACCCTCCCACCAATAATTTGTTCACACAACATCCTGTGTTACAACTACGCCGACGACACTCAACTAATTATAAAATTCCTGAACTCGAAACCCAACTCCCGACCTGACCTGGCATCCTGCCTCCTTAACATAGAACTCTGGATGACCCAAACCCACCTCTTGTTAAACCCCCCCAAAACAGAAATCATGGTTTGCGACAACTCCGATCTTCTTCCACACCCACTTCCCTGGCCACCCGCCATGGGCAAATCACCGACACCCTCCAACACAGTGAAAAATCTTGGATGCACCCTGGACTCTGACCTAACACTCTCGCGCCAAGTCAATAATGTCTCAAAGTCCTGCCACCACCACCTTAAGACCATTAGGCACATCTTTCCATATCTCTCATTTCCCAACAGACTCTCCGCGGTCCAATCAATCGTTATATCAAGACTGGTCTACGCAAACCCCCTATACCTCGGAATCCATGCCTACCAACTGAATAAACTCCAAAGGGCACAAAACGCAGCAGCCAAATTGCTACTTGCGCTCGGTCCAAGAGACCACGTATCCCCAGCCCTAAAACACTGCACTGGCTTCCAGTAGCCCGTAGGGTGGCTTTCAAAACCTTATGCCTCTCCCATCGAGCACTGCATAAAACTGGACCTCAATATCTTCAAGACAAGCTAATACCTTATCATCTCACTTGCACCCTAAGATCAAGCTCAGCCGGCCTCCTAGTAATTCCTAAGACAAACACAGTCAGGTTAGGCGGATCATCATTCTCAGCTCTGGCCCTGTGGAACTCGCTCCCACCCCACATCCGCCTAACTGAGGATTTAACGGCCTTTCGCAAACTACTGAAAACCTGGCTCTTCCCCTAAAAACCAACCGGTTTTCCAAACTAACATCATCTCAATAACATCGTCCCAACAAACTACCTGAAGCGAGAAATTGACAGCTAATAATCTTGAATGTAAACTAGAAAGACAAACAGAACTAAACGAGTAATGTAGATCAAAACAGTAAAGTGGATAATAGGAATAAATCATTGGGAAAGTAAGGAGATCTAAACTGATGAAATGGACATAATGAATGAGGAGGGAACGTAGTGAATGACATAGATGAAATAGAATGGATGAAGCATATAGGACAGATAATTGCACTAAGTGGAAGAGTGCAGGAGTGGAAGAACAGACGACTAGAAAGATCAAATGAGTATGGCAATCGGATGGAATAGATGAACATACTAAAGCCAATGAGTGTGTAGAGTGGTTGGGTGTGTAGAGCGGACGAGCGTGTAGAGTTGATAAGTTCGTGTAGAGTTGATGAGTACGTAAATACAGAGTAGCGAATAGAACGCAGGAGGGCGTAGAACTGATGACTATACTGAACGGACGAACATATAGACTGGATGCACGCTTAGACCAGATGAACGTGTAAGAGGGAACGAGCATGTAGAGAGGATGAGCGTGGAGAGAAGATGAGCGTGGAGAGCGGATGAATGTCGAGAGCGGATGAATGTGGAGAGCGGATGAGTGTGGAGAGCAGATGAGTGTGGCGAGCGGATGAGTGTGGAAAGCGGATGAGTGTGGAGAGCAGATGAGTGTGGAGAGCGGATGAGTGGGGAGAGCGGATGAGTGTGGAGAGCGGATGAGTGTGGAGAGCGGATGGGTGTGGAGAGCGGATGAGTGTGGAGAGCGAATGAGTGTGGAGAGCGGATGTGTGTGGAGAGTGGATGAGTGTGGGGAGCAGATGAGTGTGGAGAGCGGATGAGTGTGGAGAGTGGATGAGCATAGGGAACGGATGACTGTGGGGAGCACATGAGTGCGGAGAGCGGATGAAGGTGTAAAACAGATGACTGTGGAGAGCGGATGAGTGTGTGGAGCGACTGAGTATGAAGAGTTGGTGAGTGTGGGGAGCAGCTGAGTGTGGAGAGTGGCTGAGTGTGGAGAGCGGCTGAGTGTGGAGAGGGGCTGAGTGTGGGGAGCGGATGAGCGTGGAGAATGGACGACTGTGGAGAGCGGATGAGCGCAGGGAGCGGATAAGTGTAGTGTGTGGATAGTGGGTGAGTGTAGGGAGCAGCTGAGTGTGGGGAGCAGCTGAGTGCGGAGAACGACTGAGTGTGGAGAACGACTGAGTGTGAAGAGCGGCTGAGTGGGGAGAACGCATGAATGGTGGGAGCGGATGAGTGTAGAGAGTTGATGAGCGTAGGGAGCGGATGAATGTGGAGAGCGAATGAGTGTAGAGAGCGGATGAGTGTGTGGAGCAGATAACTATGTGGAGCGGATAAATACGTAGAGCGGATGAGTGTGTGGAACAGACGAGTACATAGAGCGGACGAGTACGTAGAGCGGACAAGTACGTTGAGCAGACGAGTACGTAGAGCGGACGAGTGTGCGGTGTGGATGAGTGTGTGGAACAGATGAGTGTGTGAAGTGGATAAATACGTAGAGTGGATGAGTGTGTGTAACGGATAAGTATGTAGAGCGGACAAGTACGTAGAGCCGACGAATGTGTGGAGCGGATGAATGTATGGAAAGGATGAGTGTGTGGAGTGGATGAATGTGTGGAGCTGATGAGTGTGTGTTGCCGATAAGTGTGCGGAGCGGGTGAGTACATGGAGCGATGAGTGTGTTGAACGGATGAGTACATAGAGCGGATGAGTAGTACGTAGAGCGGATGAGTAGTACGTAGAGCGGTTGAGTAGTACATAGAGCGGACGAGCAGTATGTTGAGCAGATGAGTATGTGGAGCGGATGAGCGTACAGAACGGATGAGCATACATTGCAGATGAGCGTACAGAACGGATGAGTATACAGAGCGGACGAGTATACAGAGTGGATGAGTGCGTACGCAGACAGGAGTACATGCGCGGGGTAGACTGGAGTGCATGCGCGGGGAAGACAGGAGTGCATGCGTATGGAATACTGGAGAATGAGGGATAGAATAGAGCACGCAAGGTGGACTAGAGTGCGTGAGAGTGTCGAGTAGACAGGAGTGTGTAGGGCAATCCTGAACGCCTGAAATGAATAAAAATGCATAGAACGGACCTGATTGCATAGAATTGCGTGACGTACATAATATGCTT
Source organism: Ambystoma mexicanum (assembly GCF_040938575.1). NCBI lineage: Eukaryota > Metazoa > Chordata > Amphibia > Caudata > Ambystomatidae > Ambystoma > Ambystoma mexicanum. The sequence continues at coordinate 149,793,851 of NC_090933.1, forward strand.
TGGAATGCAGGGAACATTTGAAAGGGCATATATCATACCACACGCCACGCCTACTCTCTTCTTTACACCACCACTCAACTAGAACACAGAGATACTATGACACCATTCGGTATAACTGTTCTCATATCAACCTTTACTGCTCACTCCCCATCACTCTAAGTAAACACTGCTGGTTTCACACCCCCCAGCCAGGCGTTCTCTTCAGGCCTAACGCAGCCACACTCGGTCTGGATAAATCCTGCCAGAGCGAACACATACTCCTGATCTCTCAACCACCACACCTACCGCTAAGAAGCAGCTACCACACGAATTCCGCACCAGCTGCACACATACCTGGTGTGCACATACACCTTTGAACTCTCTCTACTCTCTTTACTGACCCGAACTTCGGTTCCCAAGGGCATTCAACCTACCAGCGCCTTCAGACCATACCAATGGTATATAAGGCGCTATATAAATGCAAAATAACATAACATAACATAATATAACATAACAAGACTACAAACAGACCTAAGGATGCTTCAGCCTCACTGGGCATCGTTATAGAGGTGCAGCTTGGGTCTCTAGGTACAACAGTCTTGGGACACATGTCTGGGTGAGATCAGCTCTATGTGGCATAAGGGCAAGCACACAGTAGTAGATACTTTGAGATGCATGCACTTATGGCATGCATCTCAAAGTATCTACTACTGTGTGCTTGGAAATGTACTCATTCCAGTTGAGATTAAATGATGCCCAGTCTTGACATCATGGCTCTGAAATCCACCGAGATCGAGCACCGAGGCTGCATTCTCCTCCCAATCCTTAATCACAAGGGCAAGCACACTCTCTCCTCCTGTGGCAGTGTTCTGGTGCCAATATTATGTGATGATACCCACATTTGAGGCTTAAGTTGGTTCACCTTTTTTAATTTCTTCGAGGGTTCAGTGGTGTGAGGAGAGGAGACTACCATCACATGCTACTGTGCAATAATGCAACCAGCTTTATGGAAGCAGTTCTGGTGGTCCCTCCTTCACAACATTATTTGCTAGTACCGGGACATCAATTCACCAAAATGCCAGGGTAGCAGAAGTGACATCACACAACCCTTGACCAGAAGTGATGTCATTTGACTCAACCCAAAGTGACATCACGGTAAGTGATAGCATACAACTTTTCACCCCTTGAAAAAACGGGAAGTAGCATCATATAGTACTGTTGCTCAGTACACTAAGAAACATATGGTTACGATATTACTGTAATATTATATACATTTTATACAAGAATGGATCACCATATATAGCATTAGTATCAGTGTATATAGGCCCATATTACCAAATGACTGTGAATGTAAGCAGACTTCCAACACAACAACCTTGACTATTGCACATCACCCGTGCTAAACTGTAAACAGACAGAGCATCTCGAAGAGGCCTAGACCCCAAAGCGCAGACATCCAGTGCAGGCCAAGTGCCTGGCCACAGACTGGAAACAGCAACTGACCAACACTGGTCAAACTAGTAGACAATCAGAGGCTGTACCACTTCATGCTTTTACACTTGGACCATACACTCAGGGATTTACTTGTCAATAGTACACTTTGAACCATTGCACAGCAACCCACACCTGCTAGTCACCCAGAGCCTGAATATCTCCCAAACATTTTCACCACGGGCACCCCACCATCCACTGCAAGTTACTTAGGGCCCTCTGTCCACAGCTTTAAATATCTGGCATCCAGTTGCATCCTCTAACACCTTACACCCCCAATGCCTTGCTCCACCACCTTCCTATTTACACAGTGCCACCCTCCAGCAACTTAAGTCTCCAGCATTTTCCAACACCTTCAATCTCAAGCAAACTAGCAACTTAAGTCTCCAGTGCCCTCTTTCAACACCCCAACAGTGCGAGTCTCAATTATCCTCCTCAAACATCTTATGTATGCATTCAATGCATTTCAGGTTGGGCATCTGGTAGCCTCGGGAGATGAAGAGTCCAGTCACGGGCTTCGCCAGCTTTTGGGGGTAGGCAAAGATTGGCAGGATGTCGTCTAAAACAAAACATTAATTAAATATTCCTTTCTGTGCTGGGGTCGTTCATGCACTCTGGAGGGGCCCCAGTGGCTTTCAACCTCCCACTGATGCATAGAACATTCTGTGGCATTTCAGAAGTGGATGTGGGCTAGGCAGTGGCCTCGGATAGTGAATCACAAGGGTGTACTCTAAGGTTGCACAAGCAACTGAATACAGTCTTAATCACACAAACATTTTGAAACGTATTTTACCATTTAAAGTGTGTAGGGCCACAGAACTCAAATGGAGACCTGAGCACCTTGCAGAGAGTCAATGCATTGCAGACCCCCCTTCACCTATATCCCATCTACAGTTCTCCTGACTCTCTGCAGACTCTATGTGGCATGATTAAAACGAAGGCACAGAACCTGCTAGCAAGGTCTAGGCGTCTCTTCTCCTATTTACACCTCCAACAAGTCTCACTCGTCAATATCCTAATGGCTTGAAGCCAGATAAAAAACTACAAACTGTTCTAAAAAAAATAAAAAATAAAAGAAATGTGCCCAACCAAGTCATATTTTTGGCATCTTGCTTTTCATCTCCTAAAGGTCCCTTTCTTTGGCAGTTGAAATGCAGGGCAGAGGAAAGATACCCTTGATATGCAGGATGGAGCAGAGTCCAAAAGGGTCACACATCTGCTAGTTGAACACAAACAGGGGACTTTTCTTCTGTTAAATGCATGCATTCATTCAATTTGCATTTTATAGGTGTACATGGGAAATGCAGATTTGCAGAAACAGAAATTCTGCTTCTTTTATTTCTGCTAATCCATTGACATTAATAGCGTTCAGAATGCATGAGAGGAAACACAGGCTTGGCATTGCCAGGACATAAGTTACATTTGAATTACTGAATGCTAAAATCCAAATATTAACCGCTTCTGATGATACACTGATATCCTGTGGCATATCGAATCTCTGACTGTTGGAAGTGGCTGCAGGCATTTGGGAGGCAGTGCAGCTTGATGGCGTGAGGTTCTTTCCTGAGGCACTTCTGAGAGTGACAAAGGCGGCATTTTGCAGAGCGGGTAAAGTGGCTGGTGCAGCCATAACCACAGCGAGGATAGAGCCGCATTCTGTATTCGCTACCCCTTGTGCCCGGGAGCTGTTGTTGCGGTAGTGTGGTGGGTGGAGCTGCAGAGTGCACACAGGGTCAGCGCAAACAGTGTCAGGGTGGTGTTGGCCCGTTGGCAGCCCGTAGCTTGCAGTGTATCTCCCGGCCTTGGGGCAATTTAACTTCCTAGCTCTCATTACTCAGTCCTCCTCCCTCCATTCTGCTTTCTGGACTGGGTGCCCTAAATTTGAGATTTTTTAATTTTTTGTTTTGTTTTAATACTCTTTATTAAGATTATAAGAAGATAAGAGTGATAAATATCATGGATAATGAAGACAGTGGTGAACAGTCTTAATGAAAGAAATGTGAATGCAGGTGCCAAGGTGAAAGAATCAATACACAGATGAGTAAGGCCATGAAACAAATTGGTGAGGAAATTCATATGTACAGAAAATCTGCAAACCAAAACGACTTTGAAAATAGAAGACAAACGGGGGAACGGACAGGGGGGACAAACAAGAGAGCAATGGAAAGGAGGGAGGGGAAGGGACGCACAGCAAAATAATACAGGGAATCAGTAATTTATGACAATGGGCCTCATTACGAGCATGGCGGTAGCCGTGCCTGTTTGGCAGGCACGGCTACCACCATGCTCGATACCGTCCCCGCCACCCGCGATTGGGCAATAACTGGCTCATTCCGAGATGAATGGGCCGGTGATTGCCCATTCACAGGTGGCAGCATTGCCGGGCTTCCAATCCCCATTCTGCCCAATAGGGTAGAATGGGGGTGGGGAGCATGGTTGCACCGGCACCGTTGATTACGGTGCTGGTGCAATCACGAGTTCTGCTCGCGGGTGCCGCCCAGCCCACCAGGTAAGACCCGGCGGGCTCTCAGGAACCCGCAAGCAGAACTCGTAATGCAGCAGGATGGTATGAATGGTGCTTGTGCCATAAAGGCACCGTTCATACCGTCACCGCCACAATTATGAGGCTCGATGATGAGATCAGAAGGTCCAATATGCAAGAACAGTAAAGTACCAAGCACTGAAGCAGAGAAAAATATAGCATGCTCAGGAACAACGAGGTGACATATTAAAGAAATCTAGATAATGAATAAAATGAGCCCATTTTTCATTGTACTTGGGTATAGCATCAAGGTATGTGGCCATACGTAGTTCAATTCTTTGCGCATGGCAGATGTTGTAAAACAACCTTTAGTGGATATATTATGTGAGTCTTTCCAGTTGGTAGTGATATGCTAAAGAGAAAGAGCAATGAACAGATCGTATAGCTTGGCAGAAGCATGCAAATTAATATCAATGACAACCAGGCTACCAATTTGAGAGGTTTAAGCAGCGGTTAAACAGAACTGAACAGTTTGGGGGATGGACCACACATTGAATATATAGCACGCTGTGCTGAGTGTTGCCATGATGCTGAAAGCCTGGAAGTGCTGTGCAAGTGCTGGCCATGACACATGGAAGAGATATAATTTTATGGAGCTGTATGTGTGTCATTTTTGCTGTGGACATTTCTTTACTAAAGGACACCATTAGGTTCTTTCCTTCAGTCTGTTTCTGTCTTCCTTTACTGGTGCAGCGTTCAGCATTTTGGAGTGCCGGCTGCTGAAGCTTTTAATTTTAGACAGCAGATTGTGCTGTTTACTGCCGGAGATCCCCGCATGGACTACAGAGCGGGCGAGGAGACTTAATAATTAAAGGAGCTGGAAGGATTTAAGGAGCACAATCTGTAAAATGAGGAATCCCCTAGTTCAGCACCTGGCCATGATCTAGGCCCCTTGCCCTGACAGGGCTCACCCTGCTCTGACCTGGGCTTCCCAGATCCAGCCGCACCTGCAGCCCGAGCCCTCTTCTGTACCTAGCACCAAGTGCACCCCGCACCCCGAAGGAAGAAATAGACACGGTTTGGCAGATGTAAGTAGGCGGGGCCGTGGTTTGAGTCAGTTGGTGTGTGAGTTCTTTCAGCTGAGCAAGCTCACCTGGAAAAGTCCAGGGTGAGTGCGGGAAACAGCGAGTGCAGCAAATTCATTTTGGGGAGTAACTTACAAACCTTCGCCTTGCCTAAATGGCACTGTAATGAAGCACTCAGCTACTTGTAAATATGGAAAGTGGTAGAACTAGAAGTTGTAACTACGAGGTGATTTAAGAAGAAAAAAAGAAAAAAAAATCTTAAGAAACAATTGGAATCTTTCTAGTAAAGACGTTCTAATGCTCAGATGAAGACCATTGTTTAATAGGTCAAAACGTGTTTTGGCGATGTTTTCAGGATGAATAGATATTAAAGAATATCTAATGTACAATTTAGAACTGGTGTTTTTTGATTTCCAAAATTATTTTGAGGGTAACAAATGTTTAATTAACATAGATTAACAGGTGCTTGGCGCATAGGCTAAATATTGTCAATTTTCAGATATTGACTTTAGTTCACTAGGAAAGTGGGTAAAATTAGAAGATATATATACTACTGCAACAAGCCCTTTTAAAATCGCTGAATTATTTTGGACATGTTTCACAGATCCCTCAGCTTAGAATGATTACCTCAACCAACCTTAATTATATCAAGTTACCTAAGTTTGACAGCCCGATTAAATAGGTCCTTATGGAGTTTGTTTCCCCATTGATGGTTGCTCTAATAAAAACTTGTGTTTTGGACCTGGAACTACTGGACTTGCGATTGGTAATTTCGCGAAAGCGCTTTCAGATTCCATCAGGTGAGGGAAAAAAAGGCCCTAAATGTGCATTGAAAACCTCTAACTTACTATTGCGAAATCATCATTCAGAAAGAGCATTTTTCTTAGCTTTTACACATGCCACAGAAAAGAAATTTGAGGGGGAAAAACGACCAGAGCATTGGTATGGGGAAGTAGTGGTGACCAAGTCAATTTGACAAAGAAATCATAATCCCATGTTGAGCTGGTTATCTTGGAACATAAGAGGACATAGATCGTTCCTTGGTAAACCAGATGAACCATCGGAGCTCGATCTAGATTCACTCTCAAGCTTTTTGAAGTTGAAGACAGATCATATTATGTACTTGCTGCCTCTTTGATTGAAATCTAGATGAGCAAAAGATTACTGATTATTAATGTTTATGATCTGCCCAATGGTACGGCACAAACTCATCCGGTAATTGCATAGTATGGACTGGGAATATGATCACTAAATTAACATTTTAATTTTGGCTAATCAGGAATCTTTGCAACACTGGTTGAATTCACATGATTGGCATATAGAGTCTATCATGACTAGACTTGCCATCAGCTTTAATAAACAGCACACAAATGTAGCAGGCTACAGGGACAAGGGAAGTTTTACTACCTTTGATCCTGCATAGGAAAGTGCAATATAGTAAATCTAAAGACATAGTTAGAAGAGACACCTTCCTTTCACCTATGTGTAAAAAAGCACAGCTTACTGTTGTGTTGCTACACAATATAAACATTGGATAGCCCAGCATAAGCACTCCCTGCATAACTCGTAATGGCTATCACTTTTTAGAGCATTAAAGTGTTGCGATGAACACAAATTATGGTCGCGCCTAAGAGAACATCTGGCAGGAGCTGCCACTAAAACGCTCAATACTTTTTCTGAAGACCAATGGACCATGTATATCACTCAACTGTACTATCGAGATAATCATGATGAGCTTGAGACATACACATATATTCCCACAATTTGGCTAATTGGTGAGGATCTCGAGCTGGCAGATATTGTCAGTAGTGTAAAATGCTCAAACCTTCTCGTGGCTCTGCCCTGACGGCATAAATAACATCATCTTGAAAGCAGATCCAGAATTTTGGGCAACAATATTATTAGAACTCTATACACAAGAAGACAAAAGTGGGAAAGTTTCTGATAGTTGGAGAAAGTCATCAGAGTGCACAAAAAGGGTAATAGAATGGACCCAACCAAATATAGATTATTGGCTATGTTTGATTCGATCCAAAACATATTTGTGAAGATATTGCTGGGTAAATTGAATTAATGGGTAGAGCAAAGAAATCTTTTTTAATGTTTTCAGACAAGGTTTAGGAAAGCACAGAGCGCCTTAAACAACCTTTGTGCAATACAATATTTGATGGCAGTATCTGGGCAAGGCTCTAGATCTCATCTGTACTGTTGCTCTATGAATTAGAGTAAGGTGTTTGATTTAGTTTCTCGTTCACTCTTAAGGCGCATATTGCCTTCTTGGGGGCTCGATTCTCACCTGCTGTATTTTGTCAAATCTCTATAGATACAACTGTAGCTGTATGTCTTGACCAGGAAGGTGATCTAACACTATATATCAACAAATGTGTAACTTAAACAGGGGTGCATTCTTGTACCCCTGCTGTTTAACTTATATGTGTCCGGCATGATCACTGTGATAGATGATGCAACACATTTTCCTTCAAGGATCAATAAAGTGGCATTGTCATGGCTTGTCTATGTGGACAACACTGTCCTTTTTGACCGACAGCAATAGGGTTGCAGCGCTCAATAGATGCAGTGTCAGACGTTGCACAGAGAAATCACATGATAATTAACATTGGTAAAACAAAATCAATGTACTTGAGTGGCAGCCTTTCCAAAAAGCCCTTATTTAATTGTAAATTGCATAATATCAAACTGGAAGTGATTCACACTTACATGTTCCTAGGTTTTCCTATTAGGCTTAATCCCACAAACCAGTTCTATAAGGATATTATAACCCTCAAAATCTGGGATACATAGCTGCTCCTAAAGCGTTACATGACTAGTAAAGGGGACAATTACACTGAAGGTTTATTGACATTTTACCGCACAAGTTTCCTTCAAGCAATCAGCTATGGTTTGCAGACTCTGCTCTCGAGATTTGTGAAATGGCTTGGGAAGTTTGAAGCTAAGCTACTTAGCTCGGTGATGAATCTCCCGAGCTCTGTTCCTGTCGAGGCATTGAGGATGGAGTTTGGCTTTTGCTCCCATACAATGATGTGGTTGGTCCAACGCAATACTCCTTATTTTAAACTGATGTAAACCCATTCATTTAGGAACTGGAATCAACAGCCAACTCCCCTTTGACTATGATGGGAATAACTCTGACTTCTTCTTTAGATTTACCTAACATCGAACAAATTCTAAAGCAGAAATTGAGACTCTGGGACAGAGTAAATAATTTGGGAATATTGGCTGATAAGAAAAGATATCAGAATTTTGCAACCCAAAGTTTCTTATTAAATGAACTTTGTTCTTACCTGATGAAGCCTATTTTTTAAGCTTTAGAAATATTGATTCTGTATCTGCAACACAACCTACTCCCAACATTGGCGTATGTAGGAGCATGGAAGAAGCTTCCCTATGATTTAATACTCTGTGTCAATTGTGCAGTTTGGATACTGAGACAAGTCCACATATATTAACAAGGTTCTAAAGGCGCACGTTTGCTTATATTAAGGGATATGGGAAATGTGTTACACACTCAGATCGTTTTGACTTGGATCAATTCTGGAATACACTGTTTAGAGCAGACTAAATTGTTATAACAACTGCGGCGTACAATGTATGGAAGGAGGCACTACACTTTCTCAAAATGTTTTGAACTCAATCTTCCTGCGTATATTCTTATGTGTATTATGCATAAATGGAGACATCGCACTTTCTATTCTGAGATCCCTTGATCCAATTCTTTTAAGCGCAGATTTTATTGAATTTATGTGAAGGCATTTTTGTCACAATTGACAGGAAGACTTGAATTTTATGTAACGTAATTTTACTAATTAGATTTCTCTCATGACTTTTCTTCTTGTTTTAATCACTGCTGTAGGTACATGCCAATGTAGTGTTTTTCTCATATATTATCTTGAAATGTGCTTACGATTTGTATAATAACTAAATGCACAATAAAGTTAAAAAAAAGAAAAACAAAATTACTGCATGCTGCTTGAGCTAGTGGTGTGCAAACCTGGCAAACCCTTTGTATAATAACAGAGGAATTCAGGCATGTGCAGAGCTAGTCAGTACTCAGTTTGGAGCAAGTGAGAGAGGCCAAGAGTAGACCAAGAGACCAAGCCCAGTATTAAATATGAAATAAGGGTGTCTTCTAAGATAACTTAACAAAACTGTGTCCTCGTGCACAGATGGCAGCATCCACTCGATAGTCATCTTAAAACAAGGGTGGGAAAAGTGGAAATTTCAAATGCTGACTTGCTAACTTGTTCAAAAGGTTGAAATCACAAAGTCAACCCTTTGTCAGTTTTGACACATACACTTGTGCTCAGTCGTTGTCTTCCGACCCACTACCTCCCTCCGACTCCTCACCTGCAGACCTGGAGTCCAAACGATAATGTATGGGGCTCTCTCTATACGGCTGCAGCTGTGATGACAGAAGCCTGCCTCGATAAGAAGCAACAGTGACCACCTATGAACGGTAGCACTGAGGCCCCTCCACCGAGGCAGGCGAATATCCAGGGAAAAAGCCTTTGGAAGAAAAAACCCTGTGGTGGAGAAGACGTCCTGATGTCGGTGTAGCTGAAACAGAGCGTACGGAGGAAAGTTCTTCTTTTCCTTAGCAGGTAAGTGCAGTCCAATCGGTAACAACCGAATATATGAATGAGGAAAAGTAGATACAGCCTTTGCGGGGAAGGATCCAGAGTATGGAGACGCGGACAGCAGCACGGGAAAAAATGTGGGCTGGGGAAGCAGAGAGCAAGAAAGAAAATAAGAAGCCAACAGAAGGCTGAAAAGGGGTGGAACAGGTAAGAGGAGAGGTGAAGAAGGAGGGAAGAAAGAGCGGAGAGAGTGAGTAGGTGAGGGCCTGGAAACAGGGACCCGCAGCGAATGAGAAAAACAGAGGGAGCGTTGAAAAACAGGACCGGAGAGAAAGCGAAAGCAAAAACTCCAACATTGCAACGCGCAGCTCGCTGGGAGGAAGGCAGTAAAGTAACTCCCCGCCAGCCGAGCATCTACAACCTGGGAAGTAAAAGACTAGACCACCACCATAGTTTTAAGGAAAGCGTGATGGAACATTCAATGGCCACCCCAACAGAAGCAATTCCACTGCTTCCAGGAATTCGGGCGCTTGACACCCTTTTGAAAATCAACCTCTTTCATATTTGTTTTATTTAATAATGGTTACAGTTCTCATAAGCACCCCTTTCCTGCTTCTTCACTACCTCTTTTTCTACTTTTGGGGTAACAGGATAGCACAGAGTCAACGCTCTCCTCTAGAAAATAAGACTGCTGAACAGCCGCGCTTAGAGGCTGTAGACCAGTATGATATAAGAAAGCAAATTCATTTGTTTTCCTTTGTTTCTTTTTTTTCACATCTGAGCACTTGCCTTCCCATTTACCTTACCCTTTCCCTCTGTATGTTGCTTCTTCCTTTTTGTGTCGACTTTTGGTCCAAACTACATTTTATGCTGGTCGACTTAACAATGTGTCGACCTGCAGCTGTCTTACTTTATATCTCACCTCTTTTGGATTTGCATCATTGAACCTGCTACCCAAAACTGTATAAGGAGTGGATAAAAAATAAGGAAAATAGCCTCGGAAGCCATCTTTCAAAAATGTGCTAACATAAGGGTTGACACTAGTCCTGATTTATGAGAGACAAAGCCTATGTTTTGGAACACCTTTCACATTTCTTTCCTTCTGTTCTTTCCTGTCTTTGCATCTCGGCTCATTCAGTTCAGTGCCATTCCACATCTCTCTTCCAAAATATTCATATTCACTAGAAAACATGCTTAAAAACATTGTTTAAGCGAATGGACTCTGCACTACCCCACAGATTAAAACAGTATTAATACATTTACTGTTAAAATTAGCTTTCTAAGGCAGCCACCTATGTAACCCTCCCAAGCTCTGTTTCTTTCTGATTTTATAATCTTCTTGGGACTATATAGTATTTTCTCCTCATGTCTCCATTTTCTCTTTTATTGATGTGAATGTCAGAGACATTGAAGCGAAGCATTGACATTTAATGTGCTTGTTGGTTTTCTACTAAAGCTTGTATCCAACGTGAAATACTGTCAGAAAGGTTATTACAAAGAGTGTGTGTTCTGTCGCGGCACATAGGTAGAATAGAAGTAGCTCAAAAGGTAAAATAAAGCACAGAGAATTAGACACTTGATTTGAAGGTTGAATGCCACAATGGTTTTTAGTTTTCTACTGCTAATGTCAGACATGTGTACTCCCGGTTTGGGAACAAAGAGTTTCTGTGAGCATTGTCTAATTTGAAGGCATGTGGTGATTTAAATCAACATGTTTTAAAATCACAATTGAAAAAAAGAAACAACAAAAGGTCTATATTCTCTGCAATTCTTAATATGGCGGCAAGGCTCTAAAGCTTGATACACAACATTCAAGAAAAGATGCAATGGTTGAGGCAGGGTTCGGGAACAGCACAGACATGCCTGTGGCTGTTTAGTGCCGGTCCCTGCGTGCAGAATGCTGCACAACTTTGTACTTGAAAATTGTTTTGATGTGAGGTTGAAATTGGCAATTGAGATCTTAAATTGTCTTATCACGCATTGCTGTATCTTGCCCAAATGTCTTCAGAAACTTTGTACCCTGAATGCTTTCAACCTTTTGACACCACTGCCCGCCACCTTGGTTAAAAAAACAGAAGATGGTGGATTGGTAGTCTGTGACTGCTTCACAGTAATGTGGAGCTGCATGGCATTAAGTCGAGTCGGACAGGTCTACAGCATGAACTTGGAAACCTTGTACCGCAGAATGCATGAGAAGGAAAACTGTCAGTCTGCTTAGTTGCACAAGCTCTCATTAGGTAGGCCATCACAAAGTTCTGGTTCTCACAAGTCCATAACCTGCGGCCATGAATGACATCCTTCTGAAATCGACAGTTTCGGATGATGTGGAGATTTATAGTGAAACAGTGAAACAGCTCCCACGCATCAGGTTTGCAGGCTCTAAGAAGGCTATACATTTAAGTGGTTTACCTTTTTTGATGAAGCCTATTCTCCACATGCAGGGCTTTCACCTTGCTGTTGCTGTGTCTGCCACCCGTGGGGACCCTCGAGCCCTGCTACTCCACTGCCTACAGCCCAGAACCTTCAATTTTTTTCAAACATTTTTTTAATAGAGGGATATTATATAGTGTACGACTCCTGGTTACAACCCTGTTCTACCCAGGTGGGTTAACATTATGTAAAACAAAAATAAACAGGGTCACAGAACCCAAAGCACGCGTGTTGGGTTGAAATCACAGTGAGGGCTAGCAGACCATCTGGACAGTTTAAATGGTTCTAGACTTTTGACTACAGACTGCGGGAGGCTGCAGCACCCTGCAGTCATGATTTATTCCTTGCAAGAGGTGTGATCCAGCAGATGCACCATCATTTACACGCCATTCCTCACCAATTCCGTTGGACATGGCATACAAGAGTGAGATTGGACTCTCACACATAGCAACTGCTTTGTCCTGGTCCAGGACCATTTAAACTGTACAGACTGAAGCTCCCACCATTACTTACCTCGTCCTGATGAAGGCCCACACAAGAACAGCTATAAATTCAGCTCGTTAAGGCCGAAACACAGTCGTGTTGACTATATGACTTTGAGTCTCAGTGTCCAATTTACACACTGTTTTATATTGGTGCATTTAAGCACTCTGTATTGTTTGTTTATGATTTGTTACTCGTGTGATCCTTTTAGGTACTCATGGTAGTACTTGTTTTTGATTAATGATTTGAGATATTGACTTCGGATGAGCACTAACTGTACCATTTGTTGAGTTTGTATAAATATTGAGCGTCCTGTGTCACGTTGTGATATATAGTAAAACTGTTGAATAACCAGCAACTATTGTTAATTGATCACAGGAGTGGGTGCTTTGGGTTCTGTGTACCTGTTCATTTTTGTTTTACTTAATGGGGTCAGAAGGGAGACCACAGGGGTCGCATCTGTGAACCCGAGCGACCCCCAAATGATGTCCTTGACCAATACCTCATGAGTACATTTCAGTTTGCAGCCTTAGCCTCATGATTGCTTTCCCCTCCTTCTGACATTTTTGATGGATGGTTCCTGGATGTGCTGGATGGGTCATTGAAATGGCTGCTATATTATTTCCGGTGTTGTACACAAGCAGGAATGTTAATTAGGTAATTAAGACATTGTCCCGCATGCGGTCTCTACTGTTTTGTTTACATGTACACTCTTCTGTTTCTGCTTTTGAAGTACTAATCTTGGAATCAGGAGGTTCTATGCAGATCAGGTCATCGGTTGAGCCAGAGCGACGAAATAGATATTGAAGAGCCACAATCATAGGATAGAACCCTAGGATACTCTGCAGGTAGACAGTGAGGTGGTGGAGTAGAAACAGCTCAGTTGCAGCTTGAGGGACGGTTAGTGAGGAAAACACGTCAGCCAGTCCAGTGCCCAGTCCATGATGCTAAAGGTATCATGTAACCATTTAATGAGGATACAATGATTGACCATGTGAAAGTCAGGGGAAACATCAGGGAGCACTATCCTCCATTGAACTACAATCATAGATGCAACACACACTTCAATTTTATAATTCCACCATATTACAAATTCTGTATACCCCTACAGTACTTAGAATTACTATACACATATTTCTATAGTGTGTGTGATCAGTGGCCAGATTCTTGGGGGCACACAACCACCACAATATAATTAAACCATATAACGGGTACGTACAATACACCTTCAAATAACAAAACTCACCCAGAACCCCCTGCCATCCAAATGATGGAAGTGGACACCAAAATTGACTGCAGACTTGGCAGCATCTGCACGCCCTTAATTCACCTATAAAAACAGCTCAATGTCATCTTTATTCAACTCCCCCACCTTTTTTAGGCCTTCTTTCGGCCATCAAATAACCCCAAATGTGTTTACCAGACTTGTTTTCCACTGCACTATCCAGGGACATCAGCTGCTGTCTGCGGACCCAACATGGCAACCGTTTGAAAAAAATATGATTCACCTCACGTTTTTCACCATCCAATCAGTAGGTGCGTACGATGTCTGCGAACAGCACGTCGACCCCTGATTGGCCCAGACAGGTCTGCAGACTTTGGATCAGGAAGTGAGTCTGCAGAGCGAACTCAGATATCACAATTTTTTTTACCTCCTTTTTGGAAATTTCTTTAAAAACTACTGGACGGATTTACACCAAATTTACAAAATCACATGTAAATTTGGTGAAAATCTGTTCAGCGGTTTGGGCTGTAGGTGGGAGAAAAAATGTTTTTCATTGCGTCTATGAGGATTTCTGCACATTTTGGGACCCACCCTATAACTTTGCCATGCACTGGATGAAATCTCACCATACTTTGCAGAATTATGCCAAGGCGGCCATATATTTTTTTGTGCACATTTTGGTGAAGATCCTTCCCGAGGGCAAAGTTATACGCCACACAAAAAGTGCTCTTTCTATGAGTTGAGCAACTTAACCATGACTGCATGGCCGCTACCACAGGCCCTCTAATATTTATGTGTTTGAATTAATGAGAACAGAGATTTAAAAAAATGAAATTTGTGGAAAACCAATAAACCAAATGTTGTCTTTAACTTGACATCTCAGAGAATGGCATTTGAGTGCATAGAACTGGATCCTGCCATAATAATAGAACTAGCAGTCAAGTGGAAATGTCCTTATGAATTGTGATGATATGCCACCATACATAAATACATTCAGGTGGCACAAGTATATGCTTTTAGAATGTAACCGATTGGAATATTTTAAAATCTTTATCAGGGACAAACCTTGCGAGTGGACTCCCAAACGCATTTAACAACAGAAGAAATAAATCATTTAAAAGTTCAGCTACCTTGCATGCCTGCTATTTATGTTTTACTGAAGGCACATAAACATTTCATAGACTTTCCAGAGGATAGACCAATGGTAGTCATATAGTCTTTGTAACAGATCAAATATCACAATACATTGTTTGGTACTTAAAACCTCAGGTCCATAGATGGCCATCTTATATAAAAGACACAATGGATATATTGCAACAATTTGAAAAATAAAATTGTCTCAGGACTATTATTAGATACTTTAGATGTGTCTGCATTGCACAAAATCATACAGCATTTGAAGTAATTGACTTTTTCCACATGCATACCCCAATAAGTAAATCAGAGTAGGCATTCATCCTTGCCAAGGGTCAGGCCCACTGTCTAGGAAACAAAGTTATATCATTTTTGTATTACATTTAAAAACTTTGGAAAAAATAAAACACGGGACAAGTTTGAAAAACTATGCTTTGAGGTCCTTGCTTATGCTCCTTTGCGCATGTTTGGTGCAATCCGATTCAGCACTTCAGGCTGTAGCCACGAGCAGACTTATTTTCGTATTCAAACCTATCCCGATTTAAAAAAACTTTAGCTCATAGCCGGTCACTTGTGGCCATGCCCACATTAACCCCATTGCCTGACCCTTGTGGTCATGGTCTGTGGCCAGATTATCCAGGTCACTATGAACCGGACTATCTGGCCACTGACCATGGCCACAGGCTATACCTCAGTCACCAAAGGTATATCACTATTTTTGTACCTACATTATGTCACTTTTGAAAAAAATAAAACACAGACACTTGTGAAACCATGGTTTCAGATCCTTGCCAATGCTCCTTGCACAAGTTTGCTGCAGATCTGTCCATGTTTTATTTTTTGGAAAATGTCAAAATGTATGTGCAAATAATAGTCATATAACTTAGCCCACAATTTACAAAATCCATCCAAATGTTGCACAAACATTCAAGGTTGGGTCTAAATGCTGTTAGCAAATATTAGTGCAGATTTGTCAAACGGCACCACATGTATAAGCCTTTCAAATATTTTGGGACCCCCCTCTAATTTTGCCCCCTCTTTGCAAAACAGCACCAAACTTTGCAGAACCATTCATGGCAGGCTCTACAATGATAATGTATATTTCCATGCAGTTTCATTGAGTGGAGCAAAGTTATAAGCCATCCAAAAACTGTTTTACACTGACTCTATGATGCAGAACTATGCATGAATGTCATCAAAAAACTTGAGATGTTCACAAACATCACAGGAATGCCCCCGAACATATGAGATGTTTGCGGACTTCACAGTAGAACAAACACTTGATTTTGGCTTTTTATGGCAATATTCTGTCCCACCCGCATCACCTGTTTAATTATTTTGCCAAATGTAGTATTGTCTTTTTTAATACGGGTGCAGTACTCAAATCCAACATGGTGACCGTTTCAAAGGTTTTAATGCACCTCACATGTTTAATTGACCCATCATCATTCGAGTACGATGTCCACAAATGTCACACAGCTCTGATGGGTCCAGAGGTGTGCACGGACTCCGAATCAGGAAGTGAGTCAACGGACCGCACCTATATAGCTCTATTTTTTTTTTACCAACCTTTTGGCCATTTTTTTAAAAAACTACTGGATGGATTTACAACAATTTTGCAAAAGCACATTTTTGGAACCAAACTGCTGCTCCTGGTGCAGTGGTTTGGGAAATCTATTTACCCCCCCCCCCGGACGAAACCGGTTTGGTGAGGATGCGTCCAGGGGGGGCAAAGTTATAAGCCACCAAAAAGAGCTCTTTCTGTGAGTTGAGGAAAACTAGCCATAAATACGGGACCACTGCCACAGGCCCTGCAATGTATATTCACCCAAAAAATGTAAGTAACGGTGCAGCTAAGTTGAGCAGATTGAATGCAACAAAGCCGTGTTTTTTTGTTTGTTTGTTTATTTGATAAAGCGCAACCAAAACCCTCAGGTAGCTGGACGCAAGCATTACAAGAATATTTAAAAGCTTAGATACACGGTAGATTAGATACATATATGAAATTGCTAAACCAATGAAAGGCATATTACTACAGCATAATTTACAATAGCTCCAGTAGGTCCCATCAGAAGAACCATAGAGTCAGGTGGATGAAGGGAGTATGTACATTAGGGTAGGACAGGCCTAGCAGTCGTAGGAAGAGAAATAGTCTAGGAATAGGGTCAGTTCCATGTTGAGAAGGGTCAACTACAGTTCGATTCAGACATCATTGGTCCATAATGAGGATAGGATTTTTCGCATAAATCTAGAGTAGGGTTGGTCAGTTCTAAGCTCTAAGGGCAGTCCATTCCAGGAATGTGCAGCTACAACTGGGAAGCTAGAGCCGCCAGCTGTCTTCCGTTTGTATCTAGGGACCTCTAGTATATAGGCGTTGGCCGATCTCGTAGGTCAGTTGGAAGTTCTTTTTTTTAATTCTCTCTACAATGTATGGAGGTGCTATGTTATTTAGGCATTTGGGGGTGAGGGACAGCATTTTGAAGAGGATCCTGTCCTTGACCTTGAGCCAGTGGACATCTCTTCTGAAAATAGAGATGTGATCTCAGTTCGGAATATTTAAGGCTGCTCTTAATGCATTATTTTGGAGTCTTTGCAATGTGTCCATAATGTACTTATTGGATCCCGCGTATAAGGCGTTGCAATAATCCAGTCTAGATAATATGAGCGCATTGGCTAGGGTAATGCGGCTAGTTTCAGAGAGAAATGGGCTGCAGGCTCTGATCAATTTGCAGGTATATGCAGATGATGATGCTAGTAAGTTAACTTGCTTCTTGAGGGTCAGTGAAGCGGCAAGATAGAAGCCAAGAGTTTTGACTGCAGGCATCACTTTAATTATATTATTATCAATGTTGAAAGAGGCATAGCTGGGGTTACTGTTTTTAATGGCAGTCTTTGATCCAAGGATTAATATCTCCGTTTTATCATCATTCAGGCAGAGGCCATGGGTTGCCATCCATGCCTGAATGAGGATGCATATCTTATTTACTAAGGCTGAGTCTTCCAAGTAGTTACCCGAAAGGGGAATGAGAATATGGGTGTCATCTGCGTAGTTTGAGTAGGTGACAGCCAATCTGTCCAACTTATCGAACAAGGGCTTAATAAAAAATGTTATACATCGTGGGAGAGATGCATGATCCCTGTGGTACACCGCAAGGGACTTGTATGGGATCAGCAGCTGCTAGAGGGGAGAAGACTCTCATTGTGCGGTTTAGGAAGGATTGAACCCAAGTTATAGCATCACTTGAGAAATGGGCAGCTGACCTAAGGTGGTTGCATAATAATGCATGGTCCACCAAGTCAAAAGCTGCCGATAGGTCAAGGAGGAGTAGCATAGCTGGGTTACCATTGTACTTCAACTCGTTACTTTGAGTCTTAAGGTCGATCAAGGCTGTTTCGGTGCCATGAAGAGGGCGGAATCCAGACTGTCATGATCCTAGTAAGCTGTTGACTTCTAAATAGTCCTGTATTTGTAAGTAGGCTACTCTGTCGAACATTTTGAGTAAGAAGGGAACAGTAGTGATGGGTCTGTAATTAGTCGGAATGGAAGGGTCTAAAGTTTGTTTTTTAAGCAAAGGGAGCACCCAGGAGTGTTTAAGGTTATTGGGCACTAGGTTCGTCCTAAATGAAGCATTGATAAGCTTCGAGATGAAAGGGGCTAGGTCTCTAGCTGCATCCTTTATAATTTGGGCTGGGCAGTTATCACCTTTGCAGTTAGAGGGTTTCAGTGGAAGTATGATTTATTCTGTTTCAATAATAAAGATTTCTCTGAATCTAAAATGTATGGTGATACTGTCATGTGTACTAAAGGTTGGTTGCTGTAGAGGTAGGGTCTCTGAGGGTAGGAGTAGAGAGGCTTTTTTTGGCTATTTTAAGTTGGAGGGAAGTGATTTTGTTTGACAAGGCCTTTTGTATGTCAGTACACCAAAGTTTGTCCTTGGGAGTATTGTCGGCTTGTGGTATTGGTGATTCCATTTCACGAAGGATAGAAAAAAGTTCCTTGGTATCTGATTTTGCCTTGGATATTCTATCATTGAATGTATTCTTTTTTGTGCTAATTATTTTCTTCTTGTACAGTTTAGAGAAGTTTGTTAACTTAAGCTTGTTCTCTTCAGTAGGCGAGTGGTGCCAAATAGATTGCAGCTTTCTTTTTTGCATCCTTAGCTCTTTTAATTGGGGTGTGAACCATGTATTAAGTGAGATTTCTGTCTACGTTTGCGCATTTTGACTGGTTCAATGGTGTCTAATGCCTTAGTCATGGTGCTGTTGAAGACTTTCACTAGGAAGGTAGGGTCTGTGCTGTTGGTTAAGTTGTTAAGGTCGGGGAGAAGATGAGGAATTAACTTTCCCACCGTAATGTCCTTTTTGCTCCTAGTGGGTAGTGGTGGTACCATAACTATAGTTTTGGGGCGATTGGGGTCAAGAGAGGCGGTGAAAGTGATGAGATGATGGTCTGTCCAAGATTGCGGTGTAGTATTAGTAATGTTAATGTTACAGTTCAGGTCTGCAACCCAACCTAAGGTCCTGCCTTTGGTGTGTGTCGGGATAGTAACTTTTTGAGTCAAACCATAGTCCTGCAGTATAGCATCTACTGATTGGGCATGTTTGTCATTTTTATCATTAAATCCGACGTTAAAGTCTCCCATGAGCAGGATTTGTGAGTGATATTTAGTGTTGTTGGCTAGGATACAGTTTATGTCATCTTCAAAGGAGCCTAGTGGTCCAGGTGGTCTGTAGACCACATGGATGGTTAGAGTGTGGTTATTAGAAAGATGAAGTTTGGCTGTAAGAGTCTCACAAGATTGGTATGATGAGGTATTAGCAAGTCTAAGAGATAGGTTGGTTTTATAGATAATGGCTAGTCCACCAAATTTGGCATTGGGTCTGTCAGCTCTGAGAATCTGATAACCATCCGGTACAGCTATCATAAGGGCAGGACCTCCAGCTTCCTGGAGCCATGTTTCAGTATGGCCAGTAAATGCAAGTTCTCATTGGTTAGAGTGTCAGTGATATCAGAAGCGTGAGCCACCATGGATCTGGTGTTGATGAGTGACCCAGATAGTAATAGGGTGTTGTATTTATTATAATGGGGAGGCAGGGCTGTGGATCTGATAGATCTCCGAGCATTTCTGGGAGTTGTGGCTAGATGTACAGCAGACAGATTGTTGGGATTGTGCTGTTGTGTACTTTTATTAGATACATTTATAGATTGGACAGCTTTGCGTGTGGAACTTCTACTAGTAAAATGTATTTTAGGTTTGTAGACACGTGTCCTTGGGCGGGCATGAGGGCAGAATCGTGGTGGCCATTATGGCAAAGAATCCAGGTATGAGTTGGAATAACAGGGTCCTTAGGATTGTACTCATGATCATGAGTATTGCTTGATAGGTTGAGGGTAGTCACAAGGTAAGCTAGTGTAGTTAGGAGATAGGTAATAATGGAGTTAAAGCGTCAATCAAGTTGGGAGGCACATATGAGCGAGATGCAACAATCAAATGGAAAGCCAGTTAGGGGCTAAATGCAATAATCAGATGCTGAGCAACATATGAGCTAAATGCAATAATCAGATGCTAAGCAACTTATGAGCTAAATGCGTCAATCAAATGGTGAGCACCATATAGGCTAAAGGCGACAATCAAATGTTAAGCGGCATATAGGCTAAATGCAACAATCAAATGGTGAGCCACCTATGGGCTAAATGCAACAATCAAATGGTGAGCCACCTAAGGGCTAAATGCAACAATCAAATATTAAGCGGCATATGGGCTAAATGCAACAATCAAATGGTGAGCCACCTATGGGCTAAATGCAACAATCAAATGGTGAGCCACCTAAGGGCTAAATGCAACAATCAAATATTAAGCGGCATATGGGCTAAATGCAACAATCAAATGGTGAGCCACCTATGGGCTAAATGCAACAATCAAATGGTGAGCCACCTATGGGCTAAATGCAACAATCAAATGGGGAGCCACCTATGGGCTAAATGGAGCAATCAAATGTTAAGCAGCATATGGGCTAAATGCAACAATCATATGGTGGGCAGCATGTGGGCTAAATGCAACAACCAAATGGCGAGCAGCATATGGGCTAAATGCAACAATCAAATGGTGAGCCACCTATGGGCTAAATGCAACAATCAAATGTTAAGCAGCGTATGGGCTAAGTGGGTAATTAACAGTATGACTAATTAGGTACAGATGGCAGTGGTTCAGGTAGAGCTGCAACTTAAGTACTAAGCTTACTGGGAGGGTGGACAAAAGCGGCGTAGTTTATCAATGCGTACAGTACAATGGAACAAGCATATTGGCAGAGTATGACTTGCCTAGTGGGTAAGCTAGTAGTTACGGTTGGTAGTGGGCCTGACATGTCCTTTACGAGTCAGTATAACATAGGGTGCAATACGGAGAATTGAAGTGGGAGAAAATGCATATACAATAGGGTAGACAATACCATGATGTGTTTGTGTAGCCTAGTTGCAAAGTCAGACCTCAAGTAGGTAAATGTGGAAGAGAGTCAAGTAGTGGTAGATGCCCTCGCGCTCCGGAGCGCCAACTGGGCCTTAGGTGTGGGCCTTTGGGGTCAGGGCTGGCTGCGCCTGCCTGCTCGTGATTGGCTTGCAAAGGTAGGCAAGGGGCCAATGAGGCTGCGTCGCCAATGGCAGCTTGTTTAGCAAATTGGGCAGTGCTTCATTACACGTAGTATGGCCATTTTGGAGTGACCATAAATAATGAGGAATCGATACCTGGGCAATCACAAGGCCCGTGGAAAGGGTAGTTTTTAAAGCTATGCTTTCTTTCCGTTTAGGGATTTAATAAAGGTTGCATTAGAGTAAATACGGCATCTTAGATAGGTGCGAAGGTGCATTGCATGCATAGATGAGCACGTGTCCCAGTGGAGTAGGGGTTCCCTCATAGGCTTACCTTTGCTTAAGATCTGCATCAGGGGTGCAGCACAGGCTCCTGCCTGGTGCTGCTGGCATCGGAGGTGCCTCTCTGCAGTGGAGTCCGCCCAGAATGTCGGGCCTCGTTATGGTCCTCTGGGGTCAGGGCCGGCTGCGCCTGCCGGCTTGTGATTGGCTTGCTAAGGCAGGCAAGGGGCTAATGAGGCTGCGTCGCCAACGGCAGCCTGTTTAGCAAGTTGGGCTGTGCTTCATTACATGTGGTACG
Source organism: Ambystoma mexicanum (assembly GCF_040938575.1). Classification (NCBI taxonomy): domain Eukaryota; kingdom Metazoa; phylum Chordata; class Amphibia; order Caudata; family Ambystomatidae; genus Ambystoma; species Ambystoma mexicanum. Next base: position 149,815,921 of record NC_090933.1, read on the forward strand.
GCCATTTTGAAGTGACCAAAAACAATGAGGAATCGATACCTTGGCAATCACAAGGCCCGTGGAAGGGGTAGTTTTTTAAAGCTACACTTTCTTTCCGTTTAGGGATTTAATAAAGGTTGCATCAGAGTAAATACGGCATCTTAGATAGGCGCGAAGGTGCATTGCGTGCATAGAAGAGCACATGTCCCAGTGGAGTAGGGGTTCCTTCATAGGCTTACCTTTGCCTAAGATCTGCGTCAGGGGTGCAGCACAGGCTCCTGCCTGGTACTGCTGGCATCGGAGGTGCCTCTCTGCAGTGGGGTCCGCCATTGAAATTAAGTGGATGCCATGTCCACCATAATGCCATTTTGTATGTCATTGTGAATCCCTTCTCTTAAAATATTTTTGTTTGCAATGGCTTTGCAACAGGAACCCACTGATTTAAGCTGATCATGTCTTCCCACATCCGCTGATTTCAAGGGTTTTGTTGCATTCAATCTGCTCAACTGCACCGTAACTAAAGTTTTTTTCAGTGAATTTCAAGGGTTTTCTTATCCCATCGTTTTTTTTATAGGCCAATTGCCATGGCCTTTGGCCGTGTCCATTGTACTTGTTCTCCCAATATGTTTCCTTTGGGCCCACTAGGTGGACATGTCTTTCGAGCCCACTAGCCAGGACCTTTGGTGGTAAATTTTAAAACACTACTGGGCACTTGCCATGGTGTCCACTGTACATGTTCCCCAAGTGTGTTTCTTTTGGTCCCACTTGGTGGCCACGGCCTTCGACCTTAGCCACTATACATGTCTTTCGGGCCCACTACCCAGGGCCTTTGGCCATGCCGAATGAATTTTTTTTAAAATACTAGCAGGCTACTAGCTGTGGCCTCTGGCCATGGCTAAACCACCAGGTTTCTTTTGGGCGAGTGGCCATGGCCTTTCACTGTGATACCGTGACATGTTGCCGACTAGGTGCTTTGTCCACTATACATGTTACCCACAATATGTTTCTTTTCGATTGTACATGTCTTTCGGGTCCACCAGCCAGGTACTTTGGCCCGGGCCAGTGAGCACAACTTTCCTCACTATAGCTGTCAAATTACATTTTTTGTATCAATACCATTTTTTTAACTCTCTCTTTTTTAAAACTGTTTTCCATAACCACGGTAATACTCTCAATGTACTGCAATAACCACAGTCTGTAGGTGCCTGTAAATTACTGCGGCTATCAGTAAAAGCATGCAAAATCCAAAACACCCAGGCACTCACCAAATGCCTCCCTCCTCTCCCCTCAAATTCGCTTTCCCTCCACAGCTCTCTCCAATTCCCCACAACACTTGCCGTTTTGTGTGACACACTTTAATTCCAATCTCGTTTTTTTTTATAACCTTTGTTATCCTGCCGAATAACCATGACAATGAAAAACCTTTGAGCTCTAAGCTTGTTCCCCATCCGCCCCAACTCTTCAATTTCACATGGTGTCCTTTTCCCCCCTCCGCACAGCTAGCATGATGGCATTGCATCCCTTTTCCACTCCAAAAGGCATTTTTAAATTTCTTGTTTTCGGTTAGCTGTGGTTATTCCTGTAATAATCGCGGTTATCTCTCCCATGTAACCAAAAGAAATGGTGGCTTTTTCATTTCTGAAAAGTCTCTCACCTGAAAAACACCATGGAAAATATAGCTATAATTTTGGGAGAAGACGTGCCCCTTTTCTGTCAAATATTTTAAAAACTACGGGAAGCAAGAACCACAGACCCCTACCAAAAATCTAGTCAGTGCTAAATGCCAAAGAAATTTCGTACCTGGTCCAAATTTGGAATTTTTCTCGAAGGGAAAATTAATGGCAAGTCGGCTGAAACAGCGTTTTTAAACTTTCTTATCAACTTTTTCAATGGGAGTGCGCTGAGTTAAGCTGGTGATATAATATATATTATAGTGCAGTGGTCGCCACACTATAGTAAAATTGAGTATTGAGATACATAGGAAACCCAAAAAACGAATTGCTAATAACTTTTGACTCGCATAACGGATTTGGCTGAAACTTTCAAACTAAACGTTTGTCACGGCACCCCGAGACTGGACATTTTGGGAAAGGTCTGTTAAAGAACTGAAAACGTTTTTCTATTTGGTTGTTCTTTCAAATGGTGTGTTTTATTAAAGAGTGTCTATTCGTAGAACCTTGATTGGACATTCCCTTTATTTTGGACTGTTATGCTTTGCTGTTTGGGTCGCTATTCAATCATCACAGTCACATCCCCAGTCTTCTCTCAGCCATGTGACCACAAAAGGCGAAGGAGGGATATCTCTTAACTGTGCCTGTTTTACCATTATGATTGTGTTGGCTCTTGGTTCCTAGAAGTGTCAGGGCTGAGTCAGCGTTTTAGCCTCTACTCACCCTTATACTCCTGCAGGGCAGAAGTCAATTCATCAGAGATGTTTAGACAACCTGTGTCAACAAAGAAATTCCTGGAATTCTGCCACCCACCCCCTGGTTGTTTTATTATCACCCTCCTTCTCTCTTCACAGCAGCACAGGCCTAGGAGGCAGAGGACATGCTATATTCCCGCAATCAGAGTTCAGTCTAGCGGGATATGATTTCTAAAGTCTGCTGGTGGATACTGCATTTAGAAGCATCTTTATACGCGAATAGCTTTCTCTGTAAACCAATCACAACAAATGAAATACATTTAATGGACAGACAGCCAAATTGTCTGCCTGCACTAAAAGCCTTGATGCATGAAAACACACTGAAGCTCAACAATCACAAACATGAAGCTCTTCTATTATGTACCAGTTTACTGCTAAAAAGGGCAAGAACTCCATCTACATCTCGCCTGCTTTGTCACTCCTACTTCTATTTCTTTTCAAGCTACAATCCTCGGAGGCATATGGGATTCTGCCTAAGAATGAGAACCTACATTGCAGTGGTGATGAAATTGTGCTTCTTCCAGCTCAAATCTCTGTGGAATGTCCTCCAATTTTATATCACAGAAGAGTCATGCAGACATTAAAGGCTCATTGGACAACTCTCGGCCAGCATACGCAAATGCCCTTTACACCCAGCTCCGCCCCAACCAAATATAAAGACAGAAATTGGTTCAAAACTCAGCAGGTAGCCTCATTTCTGGCCTTTGAAAACATGTACACATCACCATTTTCCATCTGATTGAAATATTACTCTTATCCTTCAAAAATATCAACCTCTCTGCACTGCATCGCTTGAAATCGAAATCCTCATTACCACCCCACCAGACCTCTGCCCACCAGTCAACGGTTCCTAAAGGTTCCCCCATCCAGATACCATGGCAGAGATGACAGTAGATTTTGAGTGGTGGCCCCCACTCTGTGAAACACGAAGCCAATCCACATCTGCCAAGCAACCTCCCTTTCTCAATTCAGGCATTTCTTAAAAACCTGGCCATTAATTCAAGCGCAGGCTCTTGCCTTCCTATCTCCCATCCCTCCCGCTCATCCATTTTGCTCTTTCCAGCACCTAGCAACATTTAATTTTGTGGTGTGCACTTTATGAGCTTTCACGTAAATACAATTTGCTCTGGCCAGTTTTAGTTGAGTAGCATTCATATGGTATGGCAGCTTTTTGCTGACACCCGTTTTTCCGATGGGTGTGTTGCCGCTGGAGTCTTGCCGAAAATGTCCATCGCATTTTTTGGCAGGGGTGGGAAAGGGTAAATAAAGGTTTGGGAGGTAAGGGAAATAAAAATTAAAAGGGGATTGGGGGAGTAGCCCCCCAAAAATAATTTACAAAAAATGTCGATTAACTTTTTCGACAAAACTCCCGTGGCAAAACACCCATCGGAATACAGGGGGTCGGCGAAATGACATGGAACCCATTTACATGATGGTGGTGTCGGGTTCTTGCTTAAAAAGTGGGGTGTTGTTATTTGGAAATGAGTGCCTACTAAGCAGTTTTGTTATACTTTGGGAAGCATTTTCAGTACAAATGACTGATAAAATAAGATACAAATACCAAACTGAAATGTGTTGCATGAACATCGTCATTTAACATTGAGGTACTCTCTGAAGTATAGCGAGAGTGTGTTCTCGTCTTGATTGGAGCTTTCTTCTTGGCATGGGTCTGTCTGAACTTGGATTGATATCTACCTCCCAGCACCATATGTACAGGACCATCTTAAGCACTTTGGGGGCCGGGGCATGGACACCTTTGGGGCATCCTTTCTCCCTCCACCCGAACAAAGAAATTAAGGGATCTATAATATCTGGTCGTGCCTCCCTTGTCTGAGTCACAACCCATACCTTCATGAACTGCCTCGTGGCAATAAAGATAAGCATGGGTACTTCATTCCAATCCGCGTACCCTCTTCAATCTTGATGTAATCTGACTGATAAATAGCATTTCACAGGCAATATTAGCAGTCCACGACAAGGATACTTGTGTTGCTTAGGTACCGGGCACTTTAATCAAAATCCATCATGCAGAAGTTATATGGGCTGTAGTATAAAAGCAGGTCACCAATTGTATGATATGGTGCACATAACCCAGAATAGAGAAGACTGAGATTATTAGCCTTAGAGAACGAAAAACGTGCTCAAGTAGAGAGACAGATCGGAAGCAACGAGAAAGGTACACAAACCATTGCTTAGACTGTGGATGCCGATTCAAAGCTATCGGGAAGGTGTCCATATCCAGATGGACTGAGATAAGAAGATGGACATGGTTTTCAAGTGGTGTTGCCATTAGAGAGCAAAGAAACAAGTGGTGGTGTTGTGCCATATGTCAGTGCTCACTATAATTATGGATGAAGCAACACTATAGCCAGTGAAACCGTGAGGGAAGGTTTTTTGAAGATCATACCCTGAGAACAAAATCACTCTGAAGGGCCGACAATTTTGAAAGATTTAGGATTTGGGCATTTTGCCAAGTGAGGCTGTGCTCGTTTTATAGTAACCACTATGTAGTGCAGGCACATTGATGATAATAGTATCTGTTTTCATACAAAACTAAGTACATATATACACAGATGTACCAACTTCAGACATAGGAAAGTCTGAGTCCGCATTGCTAGAATTTGGTATTTTACTCTTCCATATGATAACAAATCTCTGCAATGAGTGCTAAACACACTGAGCTATCTTGGGAACCGTAACAGAACACAAATCCCCAAAGAAAGGTGAGAATGTTACAGGGGTTGTGGCATATGGAATGCACAAACTACGTTTATTACAATAGACACAGAAAGCATTACAGGACAGATTAATCAGAAGAGAATGTATTTGCCAACAACAGACAGCTATAGGTTTAGAGGATCAGCAGCAATACCACAAAATATCCCAAATGTGTGCTATTTAAGGTCTGGTAACAATGGGAACTGATTTCTTTAGATCAGACAGCCTTGTGCCCTCTCTCCCCCTAAGATGGAAGCCCAAGGCACATGCCCTTTTGCCCTCCCATAAAGACATTACTGTCTTAAATTGTGCAGTACTGCATTGTGGTTGAACATTGAGCCCACCGTAAAGTAGCCAAATTCACTGTTGAGGAAGTGCATATAAAAAAATAAAACACAACATTTTCCGCGGAGACTTTGAATCAAACATCAACATAAAAGGCATCCATATGCATTTTTAGTTTTGCCTATTCGGTGGCATTATAAGCACTTCCTGTGAGCCAAAACTAATAGCATGTAAAGTAACAAGAGGGGATAGATGTGATGTCAGGAGGAACACAGCTTGTGTGTTTTTGGTGGGGAATGTTAACCAACCACTGACCGTGGCTAATGGCCATAACTGTTGAGCCCATATGCAACAGACTTACCTTAGTTGTTGTGGGGTGTGTGCATCATGTCTTACGGCCCTTGCCCTCCCCATGAAATATTACACCACAACAATATGGTCAAGTGTTGGCAATAAAAGGCCGTAGGATTTGATTGTTACAGATATGGTTATGGGAACATAAACAATAAACGCATATCATAATAATATCATACTTTTGGGGATCAGGTCCAGAGGTTACCCCCTCTGGCCCGTGCCGCCTTTCTTGTCCCACAACTTGGTGTGGTCACCGTACGGTGTCCTGAGTTCCTTTCCTTTGTTCTTCTCCCCTTTTTCTTGGGTGGAGGGTTATTGTGGAAAAGAAAAAGACAGGAAGACGCTGAGTGGCACAGAGGACTTCCCTCTCCTGTTTGGATCCCTGTGCAGGGTCCGCAAACAGTTGTGCTTTTGGAGCTGCAAGCAGCTCATTCTATAGGAACCAAGGCACTCCTTGGTCTTTGTAGTATGTGTGGGAGGGGCTGTGCACCAACCCCTCAGGCCAGCCTGAAGCTGGCTAATGGGGCCGCCTCCGCCCCCAGGGAGTGGGGGAGGCATCCCTTTGTAATTCCCTGCCTGGCTCTCATGGGTGAAATGTACACATATATTCTCTTGGACGGGTGAGGTATTTCATTACCTCACCCTTCCTGTGCTTTGATGTGCCAGACCCTGCTGTCTCCCTTATCTGTGGGGAGGAGAGGGGCACTGACCCTGTAGGAGGGCTGCTGCACCTCGCCTGACCCTGCTGCCATGTAACAACAGTTACCTGGCCCTGCCTTGGGCGGCCCTGCAGCATTGCCCTTTCTAGTCCCAATGGCCATTCCTACTAAGTATCTGCTCCTTTCCACTAGAAAAACAGAGACTGGGATCTTTTTGAGCTTGTAATGTTCTTCCACAGAGATGTCAATGTTATTAGCTGGTCAGATAGCACAGCGAGTAGAGTACTCACTTTGACATCCGTGCAGAGCCTGCTCACGCAGATTCATATCCCGGCAGGGCCAAACTCAGCCTTTCATCCTTCCGAGGTCAATAAATAAGCACCACAAACTGTGGGAAATAAGCAGCGCTCAGAAACCTGAGGGTTCGTAGCACTATATAAATGCACAAACCAACAAACAAACAAACATTTGTAAGTAGTCTTCTGAAAGTTAATGGTTTGATTGCACCTGTATACCAGCTACTGGTTTAGTACAAATACCTTAACAAACTGTGCCTTCAGCCACTTGCTCAAAAGCAATATTTGTGTTCTTGCACCCACTTTTTGTACTAAATGTCTTTTAAAAACAAGCATTGTCAAAGCCAAAGGTTCTGATTCTTATATAGGCTTTGAAGCAGCATTTATTGGGCAACGCTGCCGGGCAGCCCCACGCGAGGCCAGGTAACTGCTGCCCCATGGCAGCAGGCTCAGGGGAGTGGCAGCAGCCCTCCCCCAAGGCCCTCCCCTCTCCCCCAACACACAGGGAGACACACAGTCTCAGCGCTGCAAAGCGCAGGGAGGGTGAGGTGTGAAAGAACACCTCACCCTTCCTCAATAACAAATGGGTGCCAAGCAAGGGCAGCCAGACAGGGGGTCAACAAAGAAATGCCCCCCAGAGGCCCAGACAGACGGCTGCATGCCGGCCTGAGGGCTGGCTTCACAACCCCCACAGATGCACAACAGGGGCTACCCCTGGGTACTATATAATGAGCTGCTTTCAGCTCAGAAGAACACAAACTGTTTGTGGACCCTGCACGGGGACCCAAACATCTAGGGAGTTTGCTGTGTACTCAGAATCTTCATCTTTTTCTTTTCCGCAATCCCTCCCACCCCAGAAAAAAGGGAGAAGAACAACTGAAGGGAAAACAGGACACTGTACGGTGACCACAACAAGTCGTGGGACAAAGAAGGCGGCACGGCCAGAGGGGGTAACCTCAAGACCCGGTGCCCAAAAGTACTATATTATTATGATATGCAATTATTGTTTATGTTCCATAACCATATCTTAAACAATGAAAACCTATGGCCTTTTATTGCCAACACTTGACCAAATGTTGTGGTGTAACATTTCATGGGGAGGGAAGGGGTCCACAAGACATGACACCCACATCCCAGCACAACAAATGTAAGTTTGCCTGCATATGGGTCCAGCAGTTATTGACAGGCACTGTGATAATATGCCCAGGTACTAGCACTGTGTAGCAGCTGTTAACATCTTATGGCCAGTTAGTATACCTATAAGTATGTATATGCTATGATATGCTATGATATGATATGGCATTTATAACGTGCCTATACACAGGTGTTTCAAGGCGCAACAAGGCAAGGGAGGAGGGACAGAGGGAAGACAGACAACGATCTTACTAGGCCAGGCGACATTGAGATCGTACAAGTGCGGGGGAGAAGGAAGGGGAAAATTGCAAGGGGAAAGGGGGAGGGGCAGTGCAGTACATAGTATAATAATAAGGTAAAAACAATACATAAGAAGTGTGGCCATCTAATGGCAAGTGCAAGGGTAAGTGCAGACATCATGTGTCAAGTGCTGGTAGGGGGCTGTAGGGATAGAAAGTACCTTTCCCACGTCTCTACAAATGCTAAAACTGTTGGCTCTGCCAATGCTTGTTTACAAAATAGGGGTTACAAACATATATGGCCAAGCCTTTGGACTCTCTGGTTATGGTCCTGGTCCTCAGCCGTGTGGGTTCAAAATCCAGATCTCAGTGGCAGAAGCCGTGCTCCCAGAGTACGTATACATGTTTGCAAATGTTACAGAACCCGCCTGAGTCTGGGGCCCTGGTTCACCTTCGCAGAGGTGTAGATCAGCTGAAAAGACCGTGTGTACATCCGTCTAAGTATGGCAAACTTTAGTAAACTATATGTTGTGGATGCTGGTTACCATGTTTTGAGGAGTCGGGATGGGCGGGGTAATTTGCCTCTCCGAATTTAGCGTACACCACCCACTTCTCTTAGATCACCCGCTACAGATATCAGGGTCAGTTGAAAGTAAACGTTCGCAGTAAGCATCCCCTCCTGACTGGTACCCATCCCTCCATCAGACAGCTGAGCGCGGTCGCCCCCAGACGCCGCCGGCACTGCCCGCAATGTAACTTCGCAAGGATTCTTTCCTGCGTTCCCCTTGCGCTCTCTGTCAGATATGCGTACTTACTTGCAAGCATATTTCGGTGTCATGTGGCACTTGCGGGACCAATGGTGAATTCCGAAAAGCAGGCTGGGTATGAAGGCAGGGCACCAGCTCCCGATCCAGATCCAAACAAAAACACCAGGCAAGTAGACTTTGAAGACTTACTATTACACATAGGAGGAGAGTGCAGACTGGAGCCTCGCGCTGCAGCAGATCACAGCCCGTCCTTGAGTGCCTCGGGAGGTCGTTAGTGTCTGCTCGTGTTTCCTGCTCTCCCCTCCGCCCTTGGGGAGGGCGCTTGACCCTCACAGAAGAAGGGCTGCCGGCATGGGGCTGCCTGGCATCTTCCCTCTCCGTCCCTATTTCTTCCCCTCCCAACCCCCGCCCCCCACCCAGTCTCGCCCTTTTCGTCTCCTCTCCCTCCGGCTCCTCGTCAAAGCCTCCCGGCAGGGAAAGGTCTGCATCGGCAGAGAGAGCGGCGGGGGTGGGGGTGGAGGCGGTACGTTACCTGGAGCAAACACCATAGTCTGCGGTAGGCGCCGGGAGCTGAGGCAGACAGTCTGAGAAAGGCTGGAAGCGAGCAAGTGCGGGAGATGGGGGTGCGATACGAGGGCGGGCAGGGCTGCAGGAGGAGGTGTTTGTGAAGGCCTCTGGACGGCTCCCAACAAGGATGATGCTCTGTCGGGGCGATATGCAGTGGCCCAGGTGATGGCCCTCTGCAAAGCTGATTTCTTCGAAGGGTAGGGGCGTTAACATTTTCCTCGTGTTTTTTTATTTATTTTTTTATATTTTCTGTTGTGGACTGGACAGGGCTTGGACAACGGCGGGCAGATGTAGCTCAAATCCGCCTGGCTAGAGAAGGAGGATCTTGGTTCGTTTGAATGGAGGCATCCCGGCCGCCTCACTGCGCTGGAAGTTTTTCAGAACCACCAAGTCAGCGGACAGCTCCAGACACAGAGGGCTCTCCGAGTGGCTGGGAAGCAGTGCCCTGGGATTCAGCACCATGGCCAGCTGTCAGTAGGGTCGCCTGGCCGCTTCCTGTCCTCCCCTCTTCGGGAGTGCCACGTGGGGCACACATGGAGCTCACAGGCTCGAAATATTCGCCCCTTGCCTCTACAGCTCCCTCATGCACTAAATAAAATATCAGCTCGGCGCAACGGAGTTGAAAGAAAGGGATTCGCTCATTGCACATTCTCTCAGCAGGGTGACAGATAATTGCTCCAGATGAAAGGGGTTCTGCAGCTCATGGAGGCTAAGTGACATTTAAGTGTTTCCAATCACCAAACACTCGCTAATGAACGCCGTATTTTATGAAGTCATTCTAATGACAAGTCTCCCAATTTAACAGCGTTTAACTCGTTTCCACATTTTCTTCAAACCTGCATACAGACCTCTTCAAGGCGTTTTCCTTTAGTAATGGGATAGTGCAAGGCTTCACTGAGCCGTGCCACAACCAATAGCTTTGGCTTTGTTATTTATTTATTTATTTTTAAATGGCCCGCTTTGGCTTTGTTAAAGAGCGTGTTGTGTGGGGAAGGGTGGGGGAAGTGGGGTGGGGGGGGGGGACGGTTAAGAATTGGGTGTAAGGGATGTAGGCAGAGGGAGGGAGTCGTAGCATCACTAGGGCGTACTATGTCTAGGTTGAAAAGGTACTCTCGGTTATGGAAGGCGGGCAGGGTGACCTAGGGAGAAAGGCGCACAGCCGTAGCAGCCACAGTGGGGAATGTGCAGCAGCACAACGTGCATTGCGGCTTGCCATACATGGGTAAGGTGCACTCAGAGGTCGATATGTAAAACAAAAAAAAAAAGTATTGGAACTATGTTCCCCCTACCCGCACTCTCCCCCCTTCACACTCCTCCTTCCCCATCGAGCCCATACTAACAACCCTCCAATTCAAACTCTACACCTTGGTTCTTGCTTTCCTCCACTGCAGAGCATGTGTTTATTTTTATTTTAAAATGTACAAAGCGCACTAAGCCCGTGGGCATCAAGGCGCTGTTACAAACAAGTTACACATTCTTAAGAAGCAATCGTCGGAATTATTCATAGCTAATCTAGAAGGCTGACATCCTGAACCGGTTGGAGAGGATACATAGAGGATGAAAGAGCAGGCATCATGTTTATTCACAGTTATCCTGAAGACGTATTTGCAAACCTGATGGAGAGGCAAAAGAAAGTATTGGTACAAGTCACAGGCGGGGGCTACGGGGGATGCAAGGGGTATCTCCGGGCAGGATTGTTCACAGCTAAACATGGGGGCCCCATGCCCAAACCAGACAAAGGATTGGAGATGTGGTAGAGAGGGGACTAGAGGAAACTATGAAGCGAAGAAGATCAAATAGATGAGAGGTGAAAAGGGGAGGTACTAATACGATAAAAAAGGACTGACTTATGGGGTACAGATGAAATGCTAGAGTGAATCAGAGGGGGGGGGGCAATGGCCTGGAGATGAATTTAAAGCACACATCCCTACAGCTCCACCCTGTCCTTCCATTGCTATGTCCCAGGTGCATCCTTTATTCCTGATCAACTTACTCATAGATTTTCCCTTACATTCCAAACCTGGATAACTGCACCAAGATGCCTGAAGTGGGTGCACAATGCACTTTATACCCACTATTTAGCATAACATAATAGTGGTGCACAACTCCTACCATTGAATCTACAAACCTATCTGCTACACTTGATAGCCATTGACTTGTAAATGATTACCCATTTGAATTCATTACATGTCATATGATGGGTCAAAGCATATCCATACTGAATATCCTGATACGTCAGGACTTTGAATAGTCAATTGAAAACTAAACTATAAATAGCTAATAAATGTAGAGTCATGCCTTGCGCACAATCAGCTGAGGATGCTGAGAAACTATTAAGCATCCCGTTATCACCAATATTCCTGTAGAGGCATGGGGCTGATCTAAGGGGGGATGTCTGTGTAAAGCCGCCTGTATATCACAATGCAGAAGCTTGGAAGTGTTAGTGAGGTGGTCCCCGCACATAGCTGTGCCCCCTGAGTTAGATTGTCCATCTCATCCCAACTTCTTATGCATGACCAGCCATGATGGCATCAGCCACAAGGACAAACCACAGATTTGTTGTTAGTTTTTGTGCCTGGTCCTAGATGGCCTAAAGTGACAGTCTTACTTTGCAAAAGCTCAAACTGAAATGCACCAAGAACAAACTCGTCCTCATTGGTCTCCTCGCCAACCAGCAACTTGTGCAACAATGGCTGGATGACATGTATCTAGAAGGATTAACACAAATGTCAAACTCAGTCAAATCCTTGGGCTTCATTGTTGGCAGTAGCCTTTCCTTCCAAAAGCGTATAGCCAAAAGGCACAAACTTTTGTGAAGTAGTTCTCTGCATATATTGGTTCCAGTAAAGAATGGTGGAACCAGAGTGGCAATGGGTATTCTAAAGCACAGCCATTCAAAGAACCTGGGGAGGGAGTAACATTCTGCAGGGGTTTAACTTCACAAACACAACTTTAAATAAATAAATCTCAACCTCACTGACTACGTGTGGAGCAGTTATTAATAAACCGGCAAAGAGGTGTGCCTGTACGCATTCTCCAGCGAAGAGGAACAACGATCATGCTCACTGCAAGACCCAATCATCAAGTGAAGAAACACTCTGAGAAACAAGAAGTGCCTTTGTCCAGGTGTGTTTCTGGGAAAGGAGCCCATGGTCTTGTTCCCCAGCGGCACTGAAAAAGAAGCAAAACGGAAGCACGCTCTGAAGCAAGCCACACGGACGCAGTGAGAAATAAGCGGTGACCAGGTGCGCGAAACATAAGGAAAAGGACCTCACAACGCACACTGCATGCCAACAAAAGAAAAAAGGGGCTTGTGTAGGTGTTGTTGTTACCTGGGTAATCACAAAAATCCCAGAGCGGAGAATGACCGAGCTACTGCCCCCATCAACGCGCCTTCCTAGTGGGAGGAATGGAAGAGGATGATGTAAACGGATCTACGTTAAAAAAACGAATTGCAAAAGCTTGAGTTACAAAATTGCGAAGCCGACTTGTTTGCATTTTGAAACTCAAGCATTTGGGATTTTCTTCATTTGTCCCCCGCTTTACCTCTAATAATACGGGGGACACCCCCCAACCACTGAACTCATTATATCTGTCAAGTGCCTGGTCACATCAGTGCTGGCTTTGTGGTCTTGTGACTTGACTTTCTGCACTTCCTCAGCGATCCAGACTACATCGAGCTGCTAGGATGATGCAGGGACCAACCCCCGTGCCCTTCCCCTACAGAGACTGACAGGGAGAGGACTCGGAGATCAGCTCCCCACGACACGATACAGCTTTCCCAGATTACCTTGACATGGAGATAGCGCAAGCTCTGGCAGGGTAAACTGGGTGTAGAATATTCAGCAAAACCAAGGCACACCAGTTTCTGGAAAGGATGTTGTCCATAAATTTGATCAAAGGTTGAGAGGCCTGAAGAAGGCAGCTGAAACAGCACAGGAAAGGCAGAGCTACAGAGGCTGGTAGGAGGCAGCAGCACAAGTAAGGGAGGGCAACAAAGGCAGGAACGAAGCAACAGCAGCACAGGTAAGGAAGGACAACAGAGGCTGGGAGGAGGCAGCAAGAGGAAGAAAACCTCAGGAGGGAAGGAGGAACAGCAGGAACAGGGCGGGACCAGGCAATGGTAGAACAAGGGTGGAGAGATGAACCCTCCATGAAATGAGATGTGGAAGGAAGATTCCAAAAACACAGAGCGTATTTAGATGTGTCTGTGAGGGAACTAAGCAGGCTTTAAATAGCCCGCTGCTCCCGCATTGCGTTCATCACAGTGGACGTCATCCCAAATGGCAATGGTGAAACTCTGCGTAGGTGCAGCAGATGTCGGGAGCCCAAACAGGCTGCTGCGCATGCGTGTGGACAATACAAAATGGCACGGCCCATTACAGGCGCACCAGAGCCACGACTCCCTTTGGAATGCTGTCCCCTGTCACCTGCCCGTCTGTGCCACCAGCTGGTCCATCCACGCTGCAGCTGCCAATAAGGGAGCATCCTCCAGGTAAAGCGCTGGAGCAGTAACAGGCCAGGGACCTGACACCCTACCCTCCTACCGGGGCATAAAGCTTCCAAGGAAAATGTGGATGAAAACGCTGGACCAAACGAGGAGCATGGACAGGCTCCCATGCCGCATAGCCCTGCCAGTCAATCAGGAAAAACCAACGACCCCAATGAAACAGAGCCGCAGATCTCCTGCACTTCATATTCAGGCAAACCGTTGACATCCATAGGGTGTGGACATGAAGATGAATGTCCATAGGAGACCTTCAGGTAAGGTTTCAGCTAAGAGATGTGAAAAACAGGGTGCACACGCCAAGCAGCAGGTAAAGATAATCGGAAAGCCACAGGTGAGATGTGAACCACAATACGAAAAGACCCCAAAAACCAGGGATCCAACTTAACAGGCAAATTCAGAAGCAGCAGATCCTTGCCAGTGAGCCAGACCAAGTACCCCGATCTGATTGGAGGGCGGGATAGACTGTTTGCGGTCAGTCATGTTATTCTGTAGCTGTCCCGACCTCTGTAGCTCCAGTGCAAACTGGTTCTGGTCTTAAGACAGATGTAGAACCAAGGCATCAGCTGATGGATCAGCGCTCTGTATGAGAAAGATATGGGCAGAATCATAGGGCGCCGACCACAGGTACAATAGAATCAGATAGACTTGATGGAAGAATGACAGGTGTTTTTGTGAGCCATCTCATCAGTGTCCAAATACTCAGCTCAATTAGGATGAAGGGCTTTCACATAGCAATGTAAGTACTGTTCCAAGGTCTGATTGGTTCTCTACATCTGGCCATTGCTTTGTGGTTGGTATCCAGAGCTCAGGGCATGATTGATACCCAGGAGACTGCAGCAAGCTTTCCAAAAGCCGGAGATGAACTGGGGTCCTCTGTCTGATATTATCTATTCTGGAATCCCTTGCAACTGATACACTTCATGAAGAAAAGCATGGGCCATTTTATCAGCTGTAGGGATTACGGATAAAAGGACAAAGTGCCAATTTAGAGAAGCAATCCACAATGACCATTACACAAGTATTTCCTTTGGACACCGGACGTTCAATGATGAAATCAGTGGCCATGGTATGCCAGCGGTAAAATATATACTTGAGGTCAACCACAGCTCTTGCAGGGGCTGGGGCAAAGTCAATAGAATTGAGCTTAGGGCCCTTTAGGAACGTGCATGCAATGGATGGGATCACACAGAATAACTGACTCCAAATAACAGAACCAACTCAGGAAGATGGCAAAGTACTGTTGTATTAAAAACGTTCTAAAACAGAGAGTTTACAACGAACATCAACAGACGTACTCTCAGGTTCTCTCAGTGATCTTTTCACAACAATAGCTTGTATATCAAAAATACATCAGAGGTGATGTCATACTATGTGACAAATAATGAACAACCTATCAAGGGTCGGGATTGGCTAAGTGGAACATCTAGTATATTTTCTATATGAACTAGGATTGTGATTGGCTCTCCACTATCAGGTGGACAACATATGCCTACCTCTAAAACATGTCATCTTCAGAAACCTTAGATACACAGCTTCTCATTGGTTTTCAAATTATAAGGTCCTTCGATATATGGAGTGATATAATTGGTTGGCACGTTTGTGCCATATGTGGAACATTCGGTTCACTTATCAGCACGTAAACCCAGACCCAGGGGCAGGGAAATGAGGCATGACACTACCTCCCCATCTAATTAGCCCAGCATCTCTCATCGCCCATGCGTTCTGCCATGAAGATTGTCTTTGAACTTGGCCTTCTAAAGTCACCTTGTCTTTAGAATACATGGGAGTGGGAGCACTCACTATTGTGTTCTTGGACTTCAAGTACAAACTCTATTTTCAACCTTGGCCCATGTGAAAGGAGACCACAATTTGGTCCATTTTACATGTTTTAAATGCTTTAAATGAAATAAACTTGGCACTCTTGGTGTTCTTTCTTTGCACCTTAACAAGGGATAATTCATCCTTTGCACATTTGCTCCTTTCCAGAATAGATAGCTGACCTTGGCTACTTCAGTTTTGACTTCAGGCCAGACAACTTCGCCATGCAGCTCCACGATTCTGCTTATTCTTGCTACAACACAGTTTTTCCCTTCCCTCTTCATGGGTCCTAGTTTACTAAATTCATGATACTGGTGTCCAGCTCCTTTACACTGGCACCTTTGCCTGCATTCTATTTGCTATTTATAGCTAGCTTCTATGATGACCTAGTCTACTTGCGTTTCAGCATCTGTACAATTTTTGAACGGTTGATTGTCTACAGCACTTCATGGACGTGTAATCTTCTTTGTATTTAAAAGTTCACTTAACTCTTTACTTCGTCATTAGTTTCCGTAGGATCCATGCATCCTCTTCAGCCAGTATATTGGGCCGTTGTGTTATGTCTTCTTATGATGTAACTAGCTCCTTTCTTAGCGCTTTTTTATATTCCTTCAGGGAGTTCCTCTATTAGGTTGTCATCACTTCAGGGATATATTTGGTAGGGGTGTCTTAATGGGTATCTTCTTTCGAACACACGCTGTGCTATTGGCACACTGCTGGTGTCAAACACTGCACAATCTTAGGTCTCCAACATATGGGAGGAAGGGGGGCGGGTTCTCCTGCAGAGGTGTACAGCTGCTCCTCTACAGAATACAAAGAAAAGGTGCCCCACCAGGAATGATTTAAATTAACAGAAACAAATTATTTGTATTTTTGTCATGTGTGGTGGAGACTGTTGCATTCAATGCCAATCTGCCAGGGGTAAGGCAGTCTCCAACGGTTGAAGGAGGCCAACCAGGTGTTCTCTGCTGGATTTACTTTTGGCACAGACCAGACACTGATGGACATACTCTCGTACCTGCTGACCTATACAAGGCCTCCAGAATTGTCGAGAGACCTCTCTAAAGTAGTCTTGATGCCCCTATAACCGGCAGTCCCGGAATCATGAAGACAAGACAAAAGACTGGAACAAAGAGCCTCAGTAAGTATATAGAGATGGTCATTCTGGAACAGCAACCGATCAGAAGAATGAATCAGGGGGTCCTGCTGAAGACTAGCATCTTCGGGAGCAAGACCAGTGGCATCTCAATCTGTCAAGTACCTGGTCACGTCACTGCTGGCTTTGTGGTCTTGTGACTTCACTTTCTGCACTTCCTCAGCGTTCCAGGCTGCGTCGGGCTGCTAGGATGATGCAGGAACCAACCCCTGTGCCCTTCCCCTACAGTGACTGACAAGGAGAGCACTCAGAGACCAGCTCCCCATGACACGATACAGCTTTTTCCCGGATTAACGTGACCTGGAGAGTGGAGATGGTGCAAGCGCTGGCCGGGAAAGCTGGGTGTAGAATGTTCAGCATAACCAAGGCACACCAGTTTGTGGAAAGGATGTGGTCTGTCGACTTGATCAAAGGTTGAGAGGCCGGAAGAAGGCAGCCGAAGCAGAGCAGTCAAGGCAGAGCAACAGTGGCTGGGAGGCGGCAGCAGCACAAGTAAGTCAGGGCAACACAGGCAGGAAGGAAACAGAGGCTGGGAGGAGTAAGGGAACCCCAGGAGGGAAGGAGGAACAGGCAGGAACAGGGCAGGACAAAGCAATGGCAGAACAAGGGTGCAGAGAAGAACCCACCAGGAAATGAGAAGTGGAAGGAAGATCCAAACAGACAGAGCATATTGAGACGTGTCTGTGAGGGAACCAAGCAGGCTTCAAATAGCCCGCTGCTCTCTCATTGCGTTCATCACAGCGGGCGTCAACTCCATGGCAACGGGGAACGCTGTGTAGGTGCAGCAGATTTTGGGAACCCAAACAGGCTACTGCGCATGCACGCGGACAAGCCAACATGGCGGTGCCCTTTGAGGATGCCTTTCGGACGCTGTCCTGTGTCACCTGCCCATCTGTACTACCAGCGAGTCCACCCCCACCACGGCTGCCAACAAGGGATCATCCTCCAGGTAACGCGCCACAGGTTGTGGTGGTGATAGGCTCAGGGCCTGACAATACTGTGCAAGGGAAGTTTGTAACACCACTGCAACCCCCACTCCTCTTGTACAGTATAATGGGAATGCATCATTTCTGTTTACTCCCGAATGCACAATAAACGTGCATTTGTTTTTTTTCCCCCTTATTTTGGTATGATATGATGAACTAGACTGTAAACTACAAAAACTGAAGGAAACAAAAACGAAGGAGGAAGGGATTCATCTGATCCATTATTAAGAAACAGTTAATAATAAAGTATAGAAAATGTGCGCACATCAGTGGAAATTGTGGCTACCGCGGGTTCCCTTAGAAACGTATAGGGTCACTGTAAGAAAGCTTTCTTACACTGCCTAAAAGCAACGTGTGGTGGGGTAGTGAGCCCAGAAACAATATCATCATTGCTAATGCACCGTTTGGGGTATTAATGCAAAAGGATCTATCAAACGCTGACAGACTTGAAAGAGGTGGATGGGGACGGATAAGTACATTTGTGGGGGCCCTGAAAAATCAACATCACCCTCACTTGCCGAAATAGGTTTCAAACACTGTATGGGATCATACCTTGTCTTAGACCCTTCCTTCCTCTCTTCAGTCTCATCCTCATCCACCTTCGCACTTCTTGCCCGCTCTAACCAGAGCAGTAAACCACAATTATAGCATTTCCTTTCTCACATCAGTTCAAAAGGGAACACCCTGCCATGGCATGCAACGTCAATTACAAAGCTTTAAATCTAGCAATCATTGCCTGCTTTGACATGCCTCACACACTGCAACAATGCACACACATTCCATTTGCTATTGTTTTACCTTCTCTACTAACCCATTTGTTTGTGGGTGATATAATGCAGTCCTCTTATGAACGGGACATTGCTTCTCAAGGTACTGTCCCAGAGACGTCTTTATGGGAGGACAAAAGGGGCACTTGCCCAGGGTCCCCACCTTGGAGGGGGCCCCACAAGGCTGTCTGATCTAAAGTAAGATTCCATTGTTTACCAGACTTAAATAGCACACGCCAGGAGATTTTATATTATGTTGCTGAGGCGCTAAACCCATTGCCTGTCTGTTTTCACAAGTACATTCTGCCTTGATCAATTACTCATGTAATGCTTTCTGTGTTCACTGTGGAATACATAGTTTGTGTGTTCCGTATGGCACAGCTTCTGTGGCATTCTTTCATTCTTGTGGGAATTATGTTGATCATGTGCAATAGCCAAAGTTGAAATCCATATTGATACATTGAGTGCCACAATGGTTCAGAAGTTAGCACAGTGTGTTAAGCACTCATTGCAGAGATAAGCGTTCATGTGAAAGATTAGAAGAGCACTCCAGCAAGGCTGGCTAAAGATTTCCGATGTCTGAAGTTTATAAACCTACCTGCATATGTACTTGGTTTTGCAGCATAAGAGGTGCTATTATCAGCAATGTTCCTGCACCAGATAGGGGTTGCTATAAAAACTAACATGCCATTCATATGGTGAAGGCCTAGAAATTGGCTTGTTCAGATTGAGCATTCTAAAAGCTAGGCAATCCCCTCCAAAGATGAGCATAAACTATTAGTCCTAGAGGTTAATAAAAGACTGTGGAACCAAAGTGTTCATGCTTGTATCCTGGCTTTGCCAGCAGACGATACAGTGATCCTGGTCAAATCATATATCTCTTGCATTACTGTGCTGTCTTCTGCGAGGTTTTCCTTCTTGCATGCTGTTGGCATCGTTTAGCTCATTACTTGATCTTTCTTCTTCTGTAGCTCATTTGAGTGGAAGGAGTGGTAGACAAGAGAGAGCGGACCAAATGTTGTAGGCCTTGGGCAAGCATATTTTAAGGTCTGCTCGTTTGACACAAAAAACATTTTGCTTTTTGTATAGAAGTCAAAGGTTTTTTTGCACATTTGTGAATGACAATTTCACAAGCCATTGTTTTGGAAGTATTTCAAGCTTAAAAGTACAAAAGACATACCTAGATTAAATCTGTTAAATCACATTGATTGGTAAATCATTCCCATTTTGCGTAACACCCTTCTGTAATATCTTGGTTTTAAAAATTGTCAGGTCTGGAAATGTGATTTGTGTACTTTGCAAGTCAGTGGTAAGAGCTGGAAAAGAAAGTATTCAAATGCAGACATTGCAGAGTTGGCAAACATCCCAGCTTCACCCCTTAAGCAATGTGTGATCCTGGGCATCTCATTTAATCTTGTATTGCCTAACCTCTCAGAATTGCCAGTCCCTAAACCTTTTAAAATGGTCAGCCCTTCAGAGTGATTTCCTTCTCAGGGTATGATCTTCATAAAAGCCTCACTCACAGTTTCACTGGCTATCGGGTTGCTTCCACTATAATAGTGAGTATTGATATACTGCACACATCAGGCACTTGTTCCCTTGATCTCTAATAACAACACTATTTCAAAACCATGTCCCACTTCTAATCTCAGTCTGTCTGGATAGAGACACCTTCCTGGTATCTTCTAATCTGCATTCACTATCCATGCTATGCTATTTGTAGCTTTCTCCTTCCTTACAAATGGTCTACTCTATCCATGCTTGAGCACTTTTACATTCTGTGAGGCAGCTAATATGAGTTCTCTGCCTATTCTGGGTTACATGTATCTTTTACATACAGTCCTGCATTAATACTACAGGCTGCATACCTTCCCGATGATATTGATAAAAAGTATCCTGTTTCTATACTAGAAGAGAAGTAACCTCTTTGTAGATTGTTAATGTTGGCCTTCAAATGCTACTTGTTTGTCATTCTGATTAGAGCAAGACTGAAGAGGATAAGGGGACTTAAATGGAGTAAACATGCTTATTTTTAATGATGCGAGGTGGCATATCTACCTATGGCATATGCTCACGGTGGGGGAGTGAGAGGGGTGGTACCACCAGATATTCTTGATCACTTAATTCCTTTGGTTTGGTGGAGGGAGCCCCAAAGCTGTCCATGCCCAGGGCCCCAAAAATGCTTAAGATGTCCCTTTACTGTCCCACCTCACAACTCACAAATTGCAGAGCATTTATCAGTCAACACACCTCTCTGGATTCCATCCCACCCAAACGCTTCCTCCATAAATCTCAGCACAGTCGATACGTGAAGTGGATCTTGTTAGAGTGAAGAGAGGTGTGACTGGACCAATAGAATTTGCAGCGCTGCATGTTTACGGAACTTGTCCCCGTGCTCCAACTGCAGACAGACACTGCAGCAGGCACGGCTGTTCTGCCGAGATCGGCCGAGATCCGCAGGCTCCCTGAAGTTTTCCCTGCGCGCCATATGCAGATAGATACTGCAACAGCACAGTTGCGCTGCAGAGATCGCTCTATCCGCAGATTCAGGAATAACCCTGGCTGCGCATGAAGACAGTTGCAGTCTTTGACCGCCCTGATGCCGTAGTGAGATGTCACCTCTCCTTTTTCTGTGGTTTACAGCGCTGATGAAACAGCACCATTGTGAAGCTGGAGCAGCACAGATGGAGGTTTCCCCAATTTTTACAGCCCTGCTGTAACAGCACCATCGTGAAGCCTAAAGCAGCATTCATCGATTCTTTCGAAACTACGTGTCAGGGTCTCGCATGTAATAGGGGCCAGTGGTTCTCAAACTAAACGAAGTTCAATGTTAAACTATCCTGTGTATCTAAGAAAGCACAAGAAATGCCTATATTATAGACCCCTGCTTTGTATTATGTGCAGGAAGAACTTATTGAGGTGCAAGCCCCTCTGGGGGCACCAGGATGCCAAAAGACTACATTACCCAGGAGGCTCGTGTGGTCACGAGCCTCCAGAACCCAATGGGACGTCTAATCAGCCTTCGCGCATGCGCACTGTGCATCGGACAACGCCCCAGCTTCCGCGCATGCACGCAACAAACCCGGAAAGCTTTGCTTGCGCTCATGGACGCCGGAGAAGTCAGACGCACGTACCGGAGGCTCCTGCAGGCTGCGAATCGCGGGGCCACACCCTGCCTGCCTATCCTGCAGGCCCCGCGCCACGCATGAGATATGTGCTAACTTTGTTTACTAACTGCAGTACTTGACTGCGGACCTTTGGGAAGGGGATTTGCATAGTAACTTGAGGTCCGGAGAGTGAACGTATACTAACGCATACTCGTTCGACTCCCCAAACTTCATGGGCATGTCTCGAGTGCTGAAAAGCTCGCATACAGGGGGTCCTTGTCTGGGGGCTTGGGGCTTAAGGCCCATCTGAGTACTGAGTGTGTGTGTGTGTGTGTGTGTCGGGGCTCCGGCACAGATTTACCCACAAGCAGTGGGAACTGGAAGCACGGTCAAAACGAGTGTGCAGGCTAAAGACTCATGCATGCTTTTATTCTTTTGTAGCGGCGCTCCCGTTTCATAGCGAATCAAGGATCGTGGAAAACAAAAGGCCTGTAGCGGAAATCGCCGCATCTGCAGCAACATTCAGAGCTAAGTGAAGCTAAACTGTAAAACATGATATGCATGGTTGTGACTTCAAAAACAATCAATGTGAAAGTGTAACTATTCATTGAGGGGCACAGTTAGAGTGATGTAAACTCAGAGGTGTTTGTGTAATGGGAATCAGACAAGTTATAGGTTCATATCCCTAAGCAAGAGAAAGTGTAATCTACTTGAGAGCAAAGTAGATGAGTGCAAGAGTGAGTGGGCGGAGGTCTACATAGCAGGCACCCAGGAGGGGGCCTTACAACGACTCATTCCTACCTTCCCTACCTATTCAATCCCTACCCTACCCATCCAATACCTTACCCTAATTCAACCCGGTCACCCTAATTCCCCTTACCTATCCAATCCAGCGGACCCTAACCGTCTTTCCCCGGCGGGTCGCGGAGGCCTGTGGTGGTAATAATCCAGGCACCAAGACCCAACGGGGAGGCAGGTGTACGTGCTACCTCCGCGCAAGACCAGGATACTTGACAGGAGCGCAAGCCCAAGTATTGTCAGGCGCCCAGGTAGCACGTCACCATGGAGGCTGTGTTAGCAGCATTACAGGATTTAAAGAACGAACTGCATGCCACTAGACAGGATTATGCTTCCCTGGCAGGACAGGTTCACACGCTCACTGTCCAGGCCGCTGCTCAAGCCACACCGTTGCCTAGTGATCTTGCTCCACCTACTCCTGTGCAGGTCCACGTGTCCACCGAACCCCCACTTCCTTTGGCAGCTCCTGAGCAGTATCACGGGGACTCCCAGAGATACAATCAGTTTGTAATGCAGTGCCAGTTGCATTTTATCACAAAACCCGCTATTTTTCGCACTGCCCAAGCACGTACGGCTTTTGTTATTTCATATCTGGGTGGGGATGCCACAAACTGGGCCACACCATTAGTGACTAAGGACGATGCATTATTGTATGATTGGGACCAATTTTTAGAGGAGTTTGGTAAAATTTTTAACCGAAGAGCAGCGACCCTAATAAAGGACAGGGAATTGCTTACCTTGCGTCAAGGAGGGAAAGACTTGGTGACATATGTTACCACCTTTAATTGGCTGGCAGTCGAAGCTGACTGGCCACAAGAGAAGCGGTTAGAGGTATTCTATCAGGGGTTACGTGATGACACAAAAGACCTGTGTATAGGCGCGTTACAAATGCCATATCATATCATATCATATCATACCTCATAGCACAAGTAGATCCGCAGCCCGACACTTGTTCTTCCATGACAGACTTGGCTTTACGGCTTGATCAGAGGCAAAATGAGAGGAGGCAAGATAGAAGGAAATGGGACAGCAAACCAGTGGTAAGACTGGATCAACAGCAACAACCAAAATCTAGCAAATCGAGTGATGAACCTATGCAAATAGGAACTATTCGCGACCCTCTGTCCAAAGAAGAGAAAGACAAAAGACGACGAGAAAAACTATGCCTCTATTGTGGGCAATCAGGACACTTCGTTAAGGAATGTCCAACCAAACCTAAAAAAGAATTGTCAGGAAACGAGAAAGCTCGCCAGTAAGGGTGGCTCGGGCGAGCCCACCAGAAAACACCCCTAGGCTTTTAGCTAATACCTTGCAACCACAAGTAAACCATGTTACTGTTCCTGGCACAATCCGTTGGGGGGAACAACGGTTACCGGTATCCTTGATGGTGGACTCCGCAGCCACCGGAAAGTTCATAGATCAAAAATTAGTATTAGAATTAGGTATTCCTCTAGTGAATAAAGAACGCAAGGAAGAAGTTAAATCGGTGGATGGGTCGCCACTGACATCAGGCTTAATAGCACAGCAGACCATGTGGGTGCACTTAGAGTGCAACCGACAACACCAGGAAAAAATTTGGTTCAATGTCATTGCCGCACCCCAATTCGAAATTATCCTAGTGTTGCCCTGGTTGAGGACTCATAACCCGAAGATCGATTGGTCCCAAGGAACGTTAGAGTTTCCCTCAGCCTATTGTTCCGAAAATTGTGGGATAATCAGTGTGGGGCACGTAATCAGAGGCATTGGAAGTGATTTGCCTGCAGAGTACCAAGACTATAAAGATGTCTTTAGTAAAACCGCAGCCGAAACTTTACCACCTCACAGGCCCTTTGACTGTAGAATAGACTTAGAACCAGGGGCAGCATTACCATGCAGCCGTATTTATGCGTTAACAGAGTCTGAAAATGAACACCTAAAAGAGTATATTAACACAAACCTGGCCAATGGCTTCATACGTCATTCAACGTCTCCGGTATTGTCACCCTTATTCTTCGTTCCCAAAAAAACCGGGGACCTAAGAACTTGTATAGACTACAGGGCAATAAACTGTGTGACTGTAAAGAATCGATACCCACTACCCCTGATTCCCACTTTGCTAGACCAGGTTCGTGATGCTAAAATATACACAAAATTGGACCTACGTGGTGCTTACCATCTGGTGCGGGTGCGCGAAGGGGACGAATGCAAGACCGCCTTCAGAACAAAATTTGGCCTTTACGAATATCAGGTCATGCCATTCAGACTCTGCAACGCACCCGCCGCCTTTCAGCACTTCTTAGATGAGGTTTTGCGGGGATACCTCGATGTTTTTACGGTTGTCTATATAGATGACATACTAATCTACTCCCGAAACATAGAGGAACATCAGAAACATGTGAAGGCGGTCTTACAACACCTTAGAGAACACCAGCTATATGCAAAATTAGAAAAATGCGAGTTCCATCAAACTACAATAGAGTTCCTGGGGTTTATTTAGTCTCCGGAAGGAGTGACAATGGATCAAAAAAAGGTACAGTCTATCTCGGAATGGCCTTCCCCTACCTCAGTGAAGGAAGTGCAATCAGTATTGGGCTTCGCCAATTTTTACCACCGGTTTATAGACGGATTCGCAAAGAAAGTGCAGCCAATCACCCGTTTGTTAAAAAAAGGGGTGGTTTTCCAGTGGGATACAGAGGCAGAAACCAGTTTCCAGGCCCTGAAGAAAGCATTTACCACAGCACCTATATTGCTCCATCCTGACCCTGCTCGTCCATATGTTGTGGAGACCGACGCCTCCAGTTATGCATTGGGAGCAATATTATCTCAACGTGATAACACTGGACAGTTACACCCTGTGGCGTACTATTCCCGTACCTTGCTTCCTGCTGAGAGAAACTATATAATAGCAGATAGAGAACTCCTAGCCATAAAAGCAGCATTCAGCAAATGGTGCCATTATTTGATGGGCGCACGGCATACCATCACAATTCTAACTGATCATAGGAACCTAAAATTCCTAAGATCCGCTAAAGCCCTAAGTCCTAGACAGTTGCGGTGGGCAATGTATTTTGCGGATTTTGATTTTATAGTAACTTATCACCCGGGAGTGGAAAATCAGAAGGCCGACATCTTGTCCCGCTACCCAGAACCCAGCCCTGAGACCACTAAAGAGGAAGAACTAAAACCAATTGTGTCCCCCACACGTATCATTGGTAGTGTAATAATCGACGACCTGTTTGACGATATTCGAAAGGCGTTAACAGCCCAAGAACTAGTGCAATGGAACAACCCAAGTGTAGGAAAAACAGTTAAAGACGGGCTACCCTTCTTGGGCACGGCTTTATATCTCCCAACCACTATCCTTCAGCAGCACGCCATCAAATGGTGTCATGATTCTCCTTTTGTGGGGCATCCAGGAACAGCTAAAACTTATGAGCTCGTGATGCATCACTTTTGGTGGCCCAAAATGAAGCAAGATATTCAACAGTATGTACTTGAATGCGAATGTTGTTTGAGAAATAAGTCTGATCATCAACGCGCTGCAGGTTTGTTGCAACCATTACCAACGCCACCAGTACCTTGGCATACGATATCACTGGATTTGATAGTAGATTTACCAGCATGCCATGGTTTAACCACCATCTTAGTAGTGGAGGATTCTTTGACTAAATTAGCACATTTTATCCCTTGTAAAGGGGTGCCTACGGCCAAATAATGGTAGATCTTTTTCTTCAGAACATCGTACGTCTACATGGCATCCCACAGCACATTGTGTCAGACCGGGGGTCGCAATTCACGTCTCGTTTCTGGCGAGCCTTTTGTAACTCCGTAGGCATTAACCTAAAACTGTCCACCAGTTATCACCCCGAGACCGATGGGCAGACGGAGCGGGTGAATCAGACCCTTGAGCAATACTTACGATGTATGACCTACTAAAACGAAGCCACTTGGGCGGACACAATCTGGCTTGCGGAATTAGCTTACAACAACGCTATACATGCCTCCACTAAAACAACCCCATTCTATGGCACGTATGGCTACCACCCTCGATTTCAACCTGTTCCCCATACCATTCCAGATACGGTCCCTGCTGCCCTATCACACAGGAAAAAATTGGAGGGAGTGTGGCGGGGTATTCTTGCTAATTTAGAAACTGCAAAACAAAAGGACAAGCTATATGCTGACAAGAAAAGAAGACTGGGCCCCGAATATAAGGTAGGAGACAAGGTGTGGTTAGCAACACGCAATCTCCGATTGCAGGGTCCTCGGAAGTTCCAGCCAAGATATGTGGGGCCCTTTCCTGTGGAAAAGATTGTAAATCCTGTAGCAGTTCGTCTAGCATTGCCTACCCAAATGCGAATACACCCAGTTTTTCACATAGCACTGTTGAAACCAGCTCCGAAATCCGTCCAATTAAAGAACCCTCCACCCATACTCGTGGATGGAGTCCCAGAATATGAAATAAAAGCCGTATTAGACTCTTGTCGTCGATCAGGTAAACTGTACTATCTTGTTGATTGGTTGGGTTACGGGCCTGAAGAGTGGTCGTGGGAACCCGCCACCGCAGTTCACGCTACCCGCTTGGTGCGAGCCTTTCACCGAAGACATCCCAGTAAACCTGGTCCTGCTGGAGGGGGGAGTACTGTCAGGGTCTCGCATGTAATAGAGGCCAGTGGTTCTCAAACTAAACGAAGTTCAATGTTAAACTATCCTGTGTATCTATGAAAGCACAAGAAATGCCTATATTATAGAACCCTGCTTTGTATTATGTGCAGGAAGAACTTATTGAGGTGCAAGCCCCTCTGGGGGCACCAGGACGCCAAAAGACTACATTACCCAGGAGGCTCGTGTGGTCACGAGCCTCCAGAACCCAATGGGACGTCGAATCAGCCTTCGCGCATGCGCAATGTGCATCGGACACCGCCCCAGCTTCCGCGCATGCGCGCAACGAACCCGGAAAGCTTTGCTTGCGCTCATGGACGCCGGAGAAGTCAGACGCATGTACCGGAGGCTCCTGCAGGCTGCGAATCGCGGGGCCACACCCCGCCTGCCTATCCTGCAGGCCCCGCGCCAGGCATGAGATAAGTGCTAACTTTGTTTACTAACTGCAGTACTTGACTGCGGACCTTTGGGAAGGGGATTTGCATAGTAACTTGAGGTCCGGAGAGTGAACGTATACTAACGCATACTCGTTTGACTCCCCAAACTTCATGGACGTGTCTCGAGCGCTGAAAAGCTCGCGTGCAGTGGGTCCTTGTCTGGGGGCTTGGGGCTTAAGGCCCATCTGAGTACTGAGTGTGTGTGTGTGTCGGGGCTCCGGCACAGATTTACCCACAAGCAGTGGAAACTGGAAGCACGGTCAAAACGAGTGTGCAGGCTAAAGACTCATGCGTGCTTTTATTCTTTTGTAGCGGCGCTCCCGTTTCATAGCGAATCAAGGATCGTGGAAAACAAAAGGCCTGTAGCGGAAATCGCCGCATCTGCAGCAACATTCAGAGCTAAGTGAAGCTAAACTGTAAAACATGATATGCATGGTTGTGACTTCAAAAACAATCATTGTGAAAGTGTAACTATTCATTGAGGGGCACAGTTAGAGTGATGTAAACTCAGAGGAGTTTGTGTAATGGGAATCAGACAAGTTATAGGTTCATATCCCTAAGCAAGAGAAAGTGTTATCTACTTGAGAGCAAAGTAGATGAGTGCAAGAGTGAGTGGGCGGAGGTCTA
Source organism: Ambystoma mexicanum (assembly GCF_040938575.1). Taxonomy (NCBI): domain Eukaryota; kingdom Metazoa; phylum Chordata; class Amphibia; order Caudata; family Ambystomatidae; genus Ambystoma; species Ambystoma mexicanum. Next base: position 149,844,191 of record NC_090933.1, read on the forward strand.
CATAGCAGGCACCCAGGAGGGGGCCTTACAACGACTCATTCCTACCTTCCCTCCCTATTCAATCCCTACCCTACCCATCCAATACCTTACCCTAATTCAACCCGGTCACCCTAATTCCCCTTACCTATCCAATCCAGCGGACCCTAACCCTCTTTCCCCGGCGGGTCGCGGAGGCCTGTGTTGGTAATAATCCAGGCACCAAGACCCAACGGGGAGGCAGGTGTACGTGCTACCTCCGCGCAAGACCAGGATACTTGACACTATGGGTATCCCTAATTAGGCTACCATTACCTTCACCTGTGGCCTGACTATCGTCCCCACAGCATTTCCTGAACATCTTGACCACACAGTCCTCCTCTGTCCTGATGAAGGCCCTAGGAAGAAATGGCTCACTTAGCCCCCTTATAGGGCTGAAATGCCAGGTGTAGACGCATTTCCCTCCAATGTACAGTGTCACCATTGTCAACTGTTTGTTCTCAAGATATTTATTATAGACTTGCTGTTCATTTGTTCACTGAATTTTGACCACTGTCGTCTACTTCGAGTAGCGACAGTAGTAACTGTATTATGTCGTTTGTTAGTATCACTATGCAAGAACAATATCTTGCCTCTGTTTTGTTCTGACGGTGCAAACTACGATTGCTTGTGTTGTTGTAATCTATGATGTTCAGAAGTATTGCTTAAATAATGTAAAAAGCAGACACCAAAAAACTACAGAAACATAAGTTTTTGGACCATAGGTGTGTTTCTTTACACATCATTGTTCTGAAATTTTGAATGAACTAGAAGGAAGGAGGCTCCTCAATCATTTTGCTCTCGACCCTTTCGTCAGTGTTCTAGTAACTGAATTGCCCTACAGTAAAAGGAATGTGATGTGCTGTGAAGTAGTTCTCTGAACACGTCAGTTCCAATAAAGAATGGTGGTACTAAAGTGAACAAGTGCATTCTAAATAGGGGCAATTGTAGAGAAGCTGGAGAGGAACTGACATGTTAAAGGGATTTTACTTCATGAACTCAACTTGATATAAATACATCTCAACCTTATCAACTGTGTGTGGTGCAGTTCTTAACAAAAACCATGTGGCTATAGTTCTCATCACTCTGCAAAATCCAACCCTTCAACCCTCTCCTGACTTCAGCATGTTGCTCTAAGCCCTTCTGATTTCACAGATCAATGGTGTAAACTCCTTCCTTACTGGACTTCCAGCCATGGACCAGGGCCCCCTCAAGTCAGCCCACCATTATTCAGCCAAACTCCATACATGCATCTGGAAATTCAACCGTATCTCTTCTACACTGCGCAACCTTTATGTCTACTCATCCTCACCAGGTACATCTTCAAAACTGCATGTATTACCTATAAGCAGTGTTGAACAGAGACACCAGTATACCTGTCAGCAAAACTTCACAGCTCTGGACACTCTCGCACCTTACATAGCAAATCTATAAAACACTGCACAAGCTAGCCTGTTAAGAAAAGACTCTCAAGTAGTCCTTCTCCTGTCACGCCCGACCCTATGGAACTCAATCCTGGCCAAGACTAGCAACGTCCCCACCATCCTCTACCTCTGTGAAACACTAAAAACGTGACTCTTTTATCAATACCTGCTGGAGAGATACAAATGCAGCCCTCCTTCTCCCAACAGTTCTGCACTACTCTATAAAATGTCAAGCCCAATGGTGGCACCATCCTGTTGTAAAGCCCTCGGCTGCTCTTAAACTAGGTTCATGTCTTAAGTTATAACATAAAAACAAAGGGTGAACATAACATCTCCACCAATCTGAAGACTAAAGACAACAAAACAATCAGAAAAAAAGTCAAGATGAACTAGGACATTCAGAAATATAGATTGATACACGGAGCAGTTTAAAGAGAACTGGCGCCATTTGAGATAAGTTTGCAATAGATTTATGAGGATCTCTAAATCGACCTAAAAAAAAAAGAAATCTTTATATTACATGGCAAACATAAAAGACAGAGAGAAGAACATGTTTAAACAATTGTCTCTGGACTCAAAGTTTGGATGTGCAGTGACACCTTATAGCAATCGAGGGTCGAATGGGCGTACATAAAAGCTCTGCATTTTGAAGCACCTATGGCACTGGACATGCAAGAAATATAGGACATGTTTAAAATTCTCTGTAATCCACCTTAATTCAATATGCGCCTTAAACTAAAAAGATCAGACTGCCATATTGTTGCTGACAAAAATGTAAACATAAGCAAATCAAGCCTCTCTTACACCCTCATATGAATAGCAGGAACTGGATAAAACACTTGGGCAGTGCTCAAAAGAAGTTAAAATGCATATATGTCATTTTAATTACAAATCAACTACAGACTGGCATAGCACGTAGACCAAACAGGATCCTTAGATCAAGATCTCCCTGGCATTTAGAAGTGAGAACAGCACATAGAACGTCATTCATTGTTCACTACAAGTAGTAACAAGGGCAATGAAAATACAACCTCCTGTGTACAATGTATACTGCAGGGAGCCCCATAAGGGTGGTTTATTCATTGCACGTAAGCACAGGACTAGTGCTTAGAAAGGCAGGCACTGCATACGGCATCTGCAAAGCATCTAGAAGCAGCAGTAAGTAGCATTGAGTAGACCAATGACTATATGATAAGTGTATAATAAAAAGTGTTCTTTAAATTATAATTGTACACAATTATACCAATTTAGAATACAGAAGGAACCAGGCCCATTTAGAAAAAAACACAATACAATATTAGCATGTTTTCTACCACTAATTTGTTTTGCATATCTTAGCACAGAAGTGTACAAGCCACAAGATGAATAGCCAAATTAGAGTTCTTCTTTGGGAATCACAGATAGCAAGGTGTGGGCCTCGCAGGGGAGAACGCTTACCGTTCACTGCAATCATATTGCACACCAGACAAAGAAGCCACTGCAAGGCTTCCTATTCGCAGGCATATGGGGCATGCTGAATAATGAACACATTCCATAGCTGATCTTGCTGAAGGAGTCAAACTGGTCTCAATGGCTGCATGCCGAAATGACATGTACTACAGCGAATACTGCCCATGTTGGAGCAGGGCCACTTGAACCAACCGTAACGGAACAGTTCTAAGCTACCCTTTCTTCAAAACAATGCACACAGTCGTCCATGGCAGGTGAATGCAAGACTAGTAGGACAAAGCTGTCAAGACTTCACAAGGTAATTGAGATGAAATCCAGGAAGTAAAACGTATATATCTTAAAAGCAATTAAAGAAGGGTTAAGGATTGCGATGGGGGCTGAATATGCCTAACAGAGAAGGAGGAGGATAATACCAGGGCCTGGTTTTTGTGTAAGTCATTTTAAACCAATGCACCGTGAAAGTCTGCACAATGTGTACATCATTTTAGATTACAAGACAAGGGGCATGCTATTCTATTTGGCTGGGGTCTGATGGAAGGGAGTGTTGTTTCTGTTCTTTTTCTTGGACAGCAGTAATTGGCCTGTAGCTTTGTGACACAGAGACATCTTGGCTGCTATTCAGTTTCTTTTCCGGGTCTGAAGTGAAGAGTATGTTGTTTCTGTTCTGTTCCTTAATCAAATTAGATATGAAAAAAGCCATGTTTGAGATTCTGGCTGTATTGTTCAGTCTAAAGCGATGGAGTTTAGGCGGGAAACCCACCGTTAGAGAAAATATGCTTTGTGATTAAACAGCCACTTAAAGCAGGTGTTCAGGGAGTTGAATTTCAAGTCAATGTGGAACCTATTTATTAGAAGGATGTGTACGGCTGCCTGCTTATATATATTTTAGAGCCATTGACAAGCAACACTAGAATGCTGCTTTTAAACTGATACCTACTATTATGATTTGACTGAACCCAGATGCAATTAGCAAGAATGTTTGAGATTATTAGAATTGCAAACAACTGAATCCTTATTGTTTTATATTTCAGAAACCACGAGTGATTTAAGTGAGATACTGTAATGGGTTAAAATAGCTGTGGAGATTAATTCAAAGAATAGATGACTGTGTTAATGAATTGTAATGGGTAGGTGTGCTCACAAATGTAGATGCTTAGTGAACCAAAATGTTTTAATAAATATTTAAAAATATTTTTAAAAAATGCGTGTTTCTTGAAGCCTTAAGGGTCAAGTGACTGACTAAAAAGCTAATGAGTAATGTATTTGTCATACATATCATACAGCTGCATATGTGCTCATGAATATTGTTCATATACACAGACTGATCAATCACATACACTCCACCCTACCTTCAAGGGTGGGGGGGGGGGTATTAATGAATGTAACATAGAAATTTATGCTTTTCAAGTGAAGTAGAACAATTTGACATGACCTGCAAAGACGCGATTTTAATCCTTACGGCAATACCCCCCCCCCCCCGAGCCATAGACTTCAGAGAAGTTGCAAAGTGTGTGTTGATACATGAAGCCCTGGGTAAATTACATTGACCCTATTTAAGTCCCTAAGGGGGGCTACTTTCTCCAGGGCAAGCGAACCATAAATGGTCTGGTAAAAAGCTTTCTTCCAGTGCCTGGTGCAGTAAACTCTTTAAAACATGCAACACATATTTCCAAGTTTAAGTATATTTGCCATACATGTTGATCACGATTCTGCCAGAACAGGACTGATCTAGTAGGCAGTCATACAGAAAAGATTACCCAATTAGTATTTTTCATTTTAGGTCAGTATTAGTCACACCAGCTCCAAGTTGTAATTACATTTGTGCAAGCACTAAAACCTGTGTTCTGACACTCACTCACTCACTCACTCACTCACTCACTCACTCACTCACTCACTCACTCATTCTCTATCTCACTTGCTCAATAAACAAGACTTCGATTCTTCAAGTTGCCAGAACACCTAATTACTTAACTACCCACGCTGAGGGATGCACTGGGACATCACATATTTTACAGAGTTATATTGCCTTTCAAAGTGTATCATCGCCTAGATAATTGTACTAATCAATGCACTCATTATGGGACACATCATGTTAAAATCAGAATTCCTTATTCCTCCAGATGTCACACATTGTAAGAACACGCTTTGCATGGTGAGGAAGAAGGCTTCTCTGGACATGTGCAATTGATTTCCACCTGTGAGAGGGAATCTTCCACATATGTTCAAATCTTAGCATCTCTAGCAAATTGAGTCTGCCACGAAAGTCTGATCAGTTTAACAGTTTAAGACTGACTTTCACCAGGTCCTGTGAGAGCAGCCTGTCCTGCCGTATCTGTGCACACACATTATCCAGTAGCAAGGGGACATTCAAGGAGTAGGTGAGATGGGAGGAACAGAATATATCCCTGTTTCCTAGGTACAACCACCCTCAAAGTATTTCAAGGGTCCTGCCTCGAAAGGTTTCTATGTGGGCTGAGCTAGAGGCAGCTCAGTGCTCTCTGAGTGGGAATCCTGTACTCCACCGAGTTGGGCTGTGTTACCCCAGGGTAGCAGAAATGCCCCTTGATACCATTGAGGAGAAAGAGGACAACAATGTGGGTAGTGTTACTTCGAAACTGGTCCCTAACAACTGGGTGACATTGAATCATCAGAGTGAGCCAAGTCAGGTGATGCAACTGTGCCTGGCATCTCTGCTGAGAGTAAGAACAATGGCCTAGGAGGAGCCTCTAATGTAGAGACATCCCGAGATGGAATTCCAGTTTTGTGGAACAGCCCAATTCAAGCCAGGCACAATGTGAGTATTCTGGCTTTGCCGGGCATTGCCGACATCAAAGAATTCAGGCACAGGGTGAAACGTCTGAACTGCAGGTGGTGGTGAAGGAAAAAGGACACTCATGTCTGGTAGCTAGGGATCTTTATCCCCAGAACAGCCTCAGGCTGCCCCTACAGTCACCAACCTAGAGACACCCAAAGGCTCTCTGAGACTGAGGGGTCAGGAAACGCTCCGCGCTATCCCAGAGTTTCAACTAGTTAAACCAGTTGGACTGTTTTGCCCTTAGATTGGCAAGCTGCCCTTTAACCTCTCTGAGGGAGGCAGGGCTACCACCCATAGTGTGATAACCTCAAGTCTGTTCCTACGATTGTCACCCCGGGGACACATGGGGTAACACATGAGAGTGCCCACCCCAAACTTAGTGAGAATGGTTGTGAATCCAGATAAGTTACCCGAAATCTGGATGGGAACTCAAAGTCTTGGCCCCTCCACTGAGAGGCATGCCAGTTATACATCAGTCCATTCACAGAGGAAGACCTCTGAGATTATATGATATGATATGGCATTTATAACGCGCCTATACACAAGTGTTTCAAGGCGCGATGAGGCAAGGAAGGGGAACAGAGGGAAGACGAGAAAATGATCCTACTAGGCCAGGTGTCATTCAGATCGTGCAAGTGCATGGGAAGGGGGAAAGGGTAAGTGCAGGGGGGAGGGAGGAGGGGACAGTGAAGTAAATGGGATGAATAGAATAAATAACAAGAACAAATAACACAGATTAATAATAAGAATAAATAATAATAATTAAAAGTACGGCCAGCTGGCGGCAAGTGCAAGGGTAAGTGCAGACATCAGGAATCAGGTGCTGGTAGTGGGACTGTAGGGATACAGAAAGCAGTCCCCAAGTGCGGGGGTTGACAGGTAGGCAGTGCACGTGTGCGACTGGTCGGGCAGGGGACCTGGGCCCGAGATCAGAGGGTGGCCAGGTAACCAGTGCAGTTTCAGTTTCAGCAGGAAAATCAGCAGGGGAGAGGAGGAAAGAAAGCAGAAGCAAAGAGAATGGTTTTGAGGTGCTTCCGGAACCGGAGATATTTCTCCTCAAGTTTCAGGGAGGCAGGGAGGCTGTTCCAGAGGGAGGCCCCAGCCGAATAAAGAGATCTACCACCAACTCGTTGCTTGGAGAAGCGACTGACCCTGAGGGAGTTTGAGGTGGATGAGCGGAGAGCTCGAGAAAGAAGATATTTAGGAACAGAGAGTTGAAGGTATTGAGGCCCCAGGTCCAGAAGGCCTTGTGGACAATGCAGAGGGTTTTGAACTAAATCCTCACAGCCACTGGGAGCAAGTGCAGAGATTTCAGTCCTGGGGAGATACGATCCCTGGCCTTGAGGCCAAGGACAAGTCTCGCAGTCCTGTTCTGGATGATTTGCAGAGGGCGGAGAGTAGAAGCAGGAAGATTTAGATAGAGGCTGTTGCAATAGTCCAGCCTAGAGAGAACCAGAGCTCTAGAGACAGTGAGCTTCTGGAGGAAGGAGGGGAATGGAATAATACCTCTGAGGAGATGCAGCTGGTAGTGTGACTTCTTAGAGACGTCAGAGATATGAGGAGAGAAGGAGAGCATGAAGTCGAAGATGACACCAAGGTTTTTAGCCTCACGGGTGGGAGGAGGAAGGGGGCCAAGAGAGGCCAGCCAGAGAGTGACGGGAAAGGGGGGAGTAGGTGTGCCGATGAGGAGAATCTCAGTCTTACTGGCATTAAGGCAGAGATCATTGGCGGCACACCACTCCTGGATGGCGGACAGACAGTCAGAGATGAAAGAGGGAGAAGAGGTGGCTGAAGGTAGCCTGGAAATGAGCTGAGTGTCATCTGCATAGCACTGGAAGTTGGGGCAGAGCGCGGCAATGCGGTGGGAAAGGAGTGCCAGGTATTGGTTGAACAGCCAGGGAGAGAGGTTAGACCTCTGGGGAACAACACAGGTAGAGATAGAGATAGAGGAGAGGAAGGACCCAAGTTGAACCTGGGAGGGTCGATCAGAGAGGGAAGAGGTCAGCCACACCAGTGCCTGACTGGTGATACCCAGGTTATCACAGAGATGGTTGAGCAGAGGATTTCATGGTTGACCGTGTCAAAGGCAGAAGAGAGATCAAGTAAGATGAGGACACAGAGGGGGTTGGAATCAAGGTTGGAGAGCAGGTCCTCACGGATGTCATGGATGTGGTAAGCACAAGGATGGCGTTCCAGGGCCTTAGAGCTATGGGTCAGTCCCCATAGATTACAAAGAGTTGTGTAGTACATCACATGTTTCTAATGGGATGCACAGTAGGAATGAGAAGTGACTCACTGAGCCAGCAGGGACAAGAATTTCTTATCCCTGACTTAGCAGATACTCTCACCACTCCAATGGGGTGACGTAAGGTCCATGACCTTGGCTGATGTACTGTGAGCTCTAAGAGGAAAGGATGGTTAGTTACCCAGGAGGGATCTCTGGTAAATAGATTCCCCACAAAGTGATTCTGATTGTTACCCCAGCAGTGGAACAAACCAAATAGAAGGCCATGACACCCTGCCAAAGCCTCCTGCAGTGTGTCCCTTAACTTAGACAATGGTAGATCAGGAAGATGGGGATTTAGATGATGACCCCATTCCTGGTACATATACCTGGACATATACCCAGGAGGGTAAAGCGAATCATTGTATTGCTTCACTCCCTTCCATATGGATTTCTGGATCATCTCCCAGTTGGACTGACCCAGTCTATTTAGACTTTGGCTTGGGAAGAGTGGTTAACCCAGTCCTGAGTACATCTGTATCAGGTTTATCACCTGTGGTTTATGCCGTGAAGATGGAGCTGGAAGTGGGGTCTTTCTGGATCTTGTCTTGGACTTTGAGTCCTGTAGATAGGGGCCAGTCTCACCCAAAGCCACCCTGCCCATGTTGTCAAAGCACTGGCAGGATGACCCCTGGGAGGAACTTGCAACAATGTTCAGGAAAAACCCTCTGGCTGGTGGAAAAAAACCTTAGGTCTTTTAGAAGCAGGGGGCTTGGGGGTGCTCCAAGACGGATACAAGGTGTCCAGAAATAATTAGAGGTTTGTCTGGGCTTGATTGCTGGTGTAGTCCAAGACTGCAGGGCAATCAGGATACAGAGAATTCGGAAGTGTAGGAGAAGGCGACACAAGTAATCCACTTCTAGAACAGGCAGGTAACACAAGGTGAGAATGAAGCGAGGAAGTCTCAAGTTGAAGGGGAATTAGGAGCCGGCGAACTAAAATAAGGACAAAACAAACACAGGAAGAAGAAAAGGTCCGCGGATGAAGGCAGACAGGGCAAATAATAGAAAACAGGCAGGAAGAAACAAGAAGCGCTGAGGAGCAGCAACCAGGGGAAATCAAGGACTACTAGGGACTATCGAGCACAAGGCAGAACAGAGAACTGATGAGGTGGGGCGTGCTGAGCACGGAACTAATCCGAACGTAGAGACGTGAAGAAGTGGTTTCCTCAGCGAGCATTAGAGAGCGTTCACCGGAAGTGAACCTGATAGGGCAGGCAGTATCCGAAAGTCTAGATCGCTTCATGGAACAAAAGGATGCCACGTTGGGAAAGGCAAAGGAAAGCTGTAGACTCGGGCACAAGCGCCAATTGGACCAGAGTGTCCAGGGGTGACCGATCTTGACAATCTGATAAGATAGCCCTGGAGGGGGGGGTGCCTAGCTGGAGGCTAATGGTGGTGTAACCCCAGCAGCTTTACAGCCCTGACAAGCGAAAACAGCAATTACATCCTCATGTTATTTTGGCCCGATGCCAGGAACTGAGTAAATTGATCTGAACTCCACCTGAATCTCGAATTTCCTGGGCTCAGACACCGGTAATCAGTCTGAAATTCGAGCAGCCAAAACACCTAGGCATGGCTCGCCCTAGCACGGAAATATTCCACCTGTAGTTTACATGGAATCCGCCAGAGTACCGAGGCCAGATGTCGCTGGCAGTAGCAGACAGTGCGTGGTACGACGACCCGTTGCAGCGGGTTGCTGCCCGAGTAGAGGCAGTGCAGAAGATTGACTGGCTGCCAGAGTGGCGGCCACGAAGAGCAGCAGAACATTAGTGTTGTGCATAACGGCCTCTCTGAATCAGTTGCAGGCAGCTTCCGACCTGTCCCTGACTCCCATAAACCATCTCCGAGAGGTGGCAGGATGGAGACCCGCGTGAAGGCCCTTGAGGCAGCAGGATCCTGCCTTGGCAGACAGTGGGCCTCATTACAAGTTAGGCGGCCGTGTAATGAATGGCGCCGGTAAGGGACCGGCACCGTTCATTACGGGCAGCCACATTACAGGTCTGCTCGCGGGTGGAGGTAAGGACGCCTGGTCCAGACCAGACGTGCTTACCGCCACCAGCGAGCAGACCAGGATGCTAACAACGGGCCCGTCGTTAACGGGCCCGTTGTTAGCATCCTCCCCATTCCCATTGAGCCCTATGGGGGCTCAAATGGGAATGGGGATGTGCCAAAAATCGGCATGGCCTGGTAATTCCCAATTCCTGGGACCCGGACACAGTACCCGGTATGGGGGTAGCCATGCCGCTAAAAGAGGCATGGCTACCTCCATTCTCGTAATGAGGCCTAGTGAGTTCCGAGGCAAATTGCAGCAAAGCCGAGGCGGGTGCTAATGTATATGAGGTGCAGACTGCCGAGAAGTGTTGGAGGAGTCTCCCACTTCAGAAGTAAGTGGCGGGACCATGCGAGCACTGCGCTCCTCAATAAAATGGATGAAAAATGAGAAGTAAAAGTGAGTTACAACTGGAGTGGTGCTGCCTTGGGAGTAAGGGAAGTGCTGTCCCTGGCGACCCCATTAGCCCTGCCAGCTGCAATGTACACAACATTGTGGACTTCTACCCGGAGAGGTCTTGTGAACGCCTGTCCCTGAGTGTGGAGGGCGGCCGCATAGCAGCACTTAGCTGAGTTGGTTGACAACCTGTGGAGGCTGCAGAAGGGGAAAGTGAGGGGCTGGTGACAGACTGTCGAGGCTGGCCTATAAGGAATAGCTTGCTCACCAGTGCCAATATTGTTGTCCAGTGGCCGACCCTGAGGCAAAGTATAGGATCTTGCTTGCACATTTTTCCTTGCATTCAGTAGCACCTCACCCTACAGCTGGAAATCCTTGGCCTGCTGATCTATAGTTCTGAGCCCAGTTGAGGGTCTCGGAAGTAGCAGGGTTTTACGAGGAAGACCTGGTAGAGGAGTGAGTGGGTCTAGCAGGTGCCAAAGTGTGCTGGCCTTGCGAAATGTTTTGGGGGTCCTAGAGAGGAATTGGAGTGTGACCCCTTCCAAATGACTAGCTAACTGGTGTGCTCTTCTGCGCTACACTCCTGGACAACCTATCTATGTGCAGGATTAAGTCTGTGAAGGCCAAAGAAAAACCAGTGACCTCCATCAAGGAGATGCTCTAACAACCAAGGCCGGTTCCTGACCCGGTGCCTGCTGAGGATGCAGGTGTGTAGCCAGCCACGAAAGGAGATATTCTGTGCTTTTTCCAATCTATTCAGAAAGAAATGTCACTGACGATGCAAACATTAAAAAGCTTCTTCCAGGATCTAACCCACAACGTGCAGGCAGAGCAAATCCAGGCTTGGAGAACTGCAATCTGCTTTCTGTCACCAAGTAAACTTCCATGATCAGCTAGAGCCGCGAGAAGTGGCACTCGAATCTTACAGGCATACTGCTGAAGGAAAGCAAGAGAATGCTGAAAACCAATCCCGCAGAAATAATGCCCGGATCAGGGGGATAAAAAGGGAGATTAAAGGCCAGGACCTGGAAGAATATGTCTGGGGGTTGTTTCAGGAAATACTCAGAGATGCGGATACTGACCTCATGCTTGACTGAACCCATAGGGTAAACTCCAACTTTCCAGATGTCTTGGTGAGAGTCCACTTCTTTAAAACTAAAGACCTTTTCTTCCGAAAGTCCAGAGAGCTGAAGAGCTTGGAATTCAAGGGGTCCTCTCTCCACTTGTTCCAGGACCTCTCCCAAGGAACGATCAGAAGACGCAAGTTAATGAGGCCATTTACCAACTGGTTATCAGAGAATGGGATCCATAACAGTATCCGTTCTGAATCATGTTCCAAATAGATGGGGTCCAGCATCAATTTGCATCCCTCTGGGCAGCTGTGGAAACTTTGAAGATACCGGAAGAATACATACATTTGCCTGAAGGGAGATCCCCAGAGACTTTGTCTGCTACATGGTCTCAAGCGCATTCGAGAAAGAGCAGAAGAAGGCACCCGATGGAGGCCCTCGATAGACAGAAGAGAAAGAAGCAGGGACTCTGAGGCTCCCACGTGATGTCTCCCCTTACGGTCTGAGTGGAGATCTGACTTAACAGTGCTATCCAGCATATTAAGGTTGTTAAACAATTCGGGTTTGCAGTGAGTGACAATTACAGTTGTTGATGCTGCTTTATGCCTTATTCATTTGAAATAGTATGCAATTATAAGGGCATTAGGAGTATGTGCCCTCTATAAGGTGTTTGCTCCTGATGATTACCCCAACAGGATTGTTATTGTTCTCATTTTTATTTATTTTATTATTTTCCAAAATGTCCGTGTATGGTGCAATACAGTGGGGGCATGGGGCATTGGGAGATTCCTTGCATAGACAGGAGCTGATGATGTACTATGCTGGTAGTGAGTTTGTGGGCTGGGGAAATGAGCTCTGTATGATGGTTGAGGTTTGGAGGGGCAACTAGTGTTAGGCTGATGTTTTATGATGGCTGATGTGAAAGTGCTTTCATTAAATGTCCAGGGGTTAAATTCCCAGAGAAAAAGGAAGAGTGTGCTATCAAATCTGGTAGACCTTAAGGCTGATATTTCCCTGCTCCAGGAAACCCATTGCTTGCAGTGAGACAAGCCGAAGCTGCGTTCTCGCTGGCTCCCCCATCAATACTTTGCCTCCTCCGCTCAGAAAAAGGTGGGGATCGCAATTCTTACATTTTGAGCAGGGGAAGGTTGTGAAAGATGCCCAGGGTAGATATATTGGGCTGAATGTATGCATAGCGGGTAGAGATTTCACCTTGGTGTCCATTTATATGCCGAATCAGCATCAAGCCCTGTTTTATGCAAAGTTATTCCCACATATAGTGCAGTTCCAATGGGGAGAAGGAGTGGTGGGGGATGTTAACACAGTACTGGATGAGGGGAGAGATCGATCTGGCCCATTGGCCCCAATCGAAGCTTCCAAGATGATCTCTCTTAAAAGGGCAATAGCAGACATGCATTTGATTGATGTATGGAGGCATCTTCACCCCCACCATCGTGATTACTCCCATTTTTTGCATGTTCACCGCACCTACTCCAGGATCGATTGCTTCCTGGTATCTCAGACCCTACTTTCAGGGAACTCTTCATCCACCATAGAGATAGCACTGTCTCAGACCACTCCCCATCACCTTACAACTAGATGGGTATGGCTAGGGGGAAGGAAGTCCACGGGATGGAAACGGAATGTTTCTCTGTTAGCACATCAGGTCATATGCGCTACCATTTCATATAGGATCACCCAGTACTTTCAAGAAAATCGTACGCACACTGATTATCCCAGCCTGGGCACGGACGCATAAGTGGGCAATGGCCCTGCTTTCGATAGTCTCAGAGAAAAGTTTTCATCGTGTTGATTGGACATATTTCCCCCCTCGTCTTGGGAGGATAGCTCAGGGGCAACGTGCTCACCTTGGAAGCAAGGCGAGGTGCAGCAACACAGGTTCGATACCCTGGTCCTTGCTTCGAATCCTCTGGGTATTAAGCGTGTTATAAATAATCAATTACAATTACAACATTTCTCTGAGGTATTGGTGGGGTTTGCTTTCTGCCCAAAGTTAATCAAATTGGTACATGCCAACTTTGGTGCTCCCATCCAGCCGGATTAAGGTGAATGGGCTCCTCTCGCACCCAGTGAGCGTGCATAGTCAAGTGCTGGTCAAGTGGCACAGCGAGTAGAGCGCTCGCTTTGACACCCGTGCAGAGCCTGCTAACGCAGGTTCGAATCCCGGCGGGGCCAAACTCAGCCTTTCATCCTTCCGAGGTCGATAAATGAGCACCACACACCGTGGGTAATAATAAGCAGCGCTCAGATACCTGAGGGTTTGTAGCGCTATATAAATGCCAAATTATTATTATTATTATTATAGGGGAACTCGGCTGGAGTGGCCTCTGATCCTGCTTCTGTTTGCTCTGTCTATGGAGACCCTGGCCTGTCTAGTGCATTCATCATGGGATATTCATGGGCTAGATGTAGCGGGTTACCAACATAAATTGTCGCTGTACGCTGAAGGCCTTCTTTTTTATATGCTGGATTCCCAGATCTTCTTACCCCACATCGTATCGTTGTTAGAACTATTCCATAAGAACTCAGACTTAATTACACAAAATCGATTATACTTAATATATTGGAAACACCTGAGACAACTTGGTGTTTAAATTTGGACTTCCTTTTTTCGTGGACCTCCGGTCCCTGAAATACGTGCATGTGCACCGAACAGCGCACTACACCAACCTATACACGGCCAATATATTTCCACTCTTTGCTAGGACCAATCAAGACGTGGCACGATGGGGGGACTCTGAAATCTCTTGGCTGGACAGAATACCAGACGTCAAGATGACCCTATTAGCGCACCTACTCTACCCATTTCAAGCTTGGCCTATCTGGATCCCTAGGGCTGTGTTGGAAGAATTGCAGTCACATGTTTTTAGATTTATCTGGTGCACAAGATCTCAGAGAGTTGCTAGACACAAATGAATGGCAGCTAAGTGCGTGGGGGTATTAGCGGTGCCATATATTGACAGTTACCCTTATGCGGCTCAACTGGTACCCGTGTTGGAAAGCCAGGCAGCAGCACACAACCCTAAACACTGGATAGCTATTGAGCAGAACACCCTGGGGATCCCCTTGCATCAACAGTGTTGGTATTCTGGGGACACAGAAGCTGGGTGAGTGGTGACTTCCTACGTCTAGGGCTACAATGGAATAATGGGACACGCAGCGAGATGATACGCTACAACCACCTTTCCCTAACCTATGACGGGTATTTGGGGTAATAATGAATTCCCTACAGGGGTGAATATAGGTCTGTTTGCCCGATGGAATCAGTGCGGTCTACACAAGCTGGGTAAGCTGTTTTGAGAAAATCATCCTCTCACATTTGAACTATGAAGACAGGCCTACATGGTTGAGGACATGGACAGATTTGGGTACTTACAGATAAGACATTGGGTGCCTCGAGAGAATGTGGCAGCTCAGGGGAGGTGGGAAACTACTCCCTTTGAGGATCTATTTATAGGGGACCCCTCCGGCAGTTAAGCTTACATTTCTTTGCAAGGTACTGCATTCAAATAGGTTTAAACCCCCATACAGATACATGACTATATGGGAAGAGGATAAAGGCAGACCTACAGATAACCTGACCTTGTACAACATCTTGATAAGGGCGGCAGGGCATCCCACGCAGTGCTACTGAAAGAAAACAGCTTTAAGATGTTGTGCCGATGGTACCTAACCCCAGAGTGTTTGCACAGAATGGATCCTGCGCTCCCTACCCAGTGTTGGAGAAGTGTTGTATCCCTAGGCTCCTTTTTCCACATGTGGTGGGTTTGTCCTCAAATCCAGGTGTTTTCGTGGAAAGTGATTGACCAGATCAAGGGAATATTTGGGTTTGAGCTGGAAACTGACCCCTTGGTTTTGCTCTTGGGGAATGAGGACTCTCAGGGCCATTACAAATCGAATGCTAGAAGTTATAGATTGATCACCCATTTTCTTTTACGCCACAATTAGTAATAGCAAAGCATTGGAAGTCCCAGGTAGCGCCTGACATGAAGGAGTGGTGGGCACGAGTGTGGTATGTGGCTGCCAGGTGCAAAATCATTGGGGCACTGCGTGGGGAGATGACACCATTTGTAACTGATTAGAGCCTGCTAATCACGTGTGTGAATGACCATGATAACCCCAACATCCATCATATTCCTTCTCATTGATATAATCCTGGGAGGTGAGCTCTGTGATTTGGACTGACATACACACAATACCCTGTATTTTGTGCCCGAACTTTAAATTTAAATGGCTAATTTTGGATATGTATTATTTGAGTTTTATTTTGATAAAGTGTTTAGTAGTTTTTTATCTATAATATTGTACCAGCCGAGCTATCGAGACTCTTAACAAGTTAATTCAGATGTACAGCTCTGTCCCCTTTTCTTCTGCACGGAAATATGCATTGTAATTGTTGTTTGGTACAATGATGGCTAGGTTTCTATAAAATCTAAATGGAAAAAAAATAGAAAGCCCTGAGAGAGAGGACTGCCCTTAGGAATTATGCAATGAACATGTCAACCCACTTCAGGGGAATATGAACTGGCCACTATAGGTTGCCAGTCCGATGTCACTCATGGAGGTGTAGTCATCCTGTGGAAGGGTGCCAGCCTTAAACACTATTCTGATTTACAGTGGGAAGTGCTACATCTGAATCACCTATTTCATCATAGGATGGTTGGATCCCATTTACCTGGATTGGACATAGACATTGTTCTAGGCCTGTTCCCGGCTCTATCACCAGTTTGGGTGGAGAGCATGGAGACATGGAGGGTAGACTCAGCAATATTCCTAAGAACAGGTAGGTAACATATGTGTTCAGAGGTGCACCTGCACTACCAAAGAGCATGCACTACTCTCAACTGGAACCCCAGGATTGGGTTACCCAGAGAAAATGGGGCGCGCACTGTGGAAGTACATTGAAGTACTGTTAACTGTTGGAAAGGAATTTGCGAGCGTTACCTTGCGCTTTTCTGTTGGATACTGACAGAGCCACATTGCCGGCTTTACACCAGAGGACTGAATTTGCGGCAACACTGGAGTGCAGCTGGCCGTTTAAGAAAGTAAATGATTGCGCGGATTATACGGATTGTATGGATTGTTTGTTGTAAAGTGTTGTGAACATGAATAGAGATTTCAAGTCCCTTTTTTGTGTTTAATGCTCCCTCTATACATATTTGTGTGTGTACAAGTGAGGGACTGCCAATATAGCAGGCTGCATAAGCAGCGACAGTTGTAATAAATAGCGAGCTACTGGCATATCATACTATTACATTGCTGTGACTCTTCAAAGAGTGGAATTTCTGTAAAAATGCGAAATGGCCACAGATGTATACACCTTGGAAACAGGTATGCCATGTGAACCGGATACAGCTGATGGCAATCAGGCATCCAGTGTAGACATTAGAAAAAAAACACACCTCCCAACAAAAGCCAAAGTAGGAGGACTAAAAAAAAGAATTCAACGCTCAGTATCCCTGGCATCCGACATTCGTCAATTTTGCATTGGTGATTTAAAGCAAATAGATTTGAAAGTATAGGACCCACAGGTACAAGATACCGCCACGCAAGCACCAGCAGAGGTACCTAGCCCGACAGCAGTAGTCGATAGCATAAACATAATTGCAAATCGACCGAACAAAATATGCAATTTAACATCCGAACCCGAGAAATTACGAGTGAAGAAGATAGGTTCCACACTGGAAACCTCACTGGAAGTGGTGGGTAGGACACTTCCAAACACAGCTGCTACTACACTCAGTGATCCTAGAGAGCAAGCTGGCACTCATATGAATGATCTGAATGGTTTCAACTTACTGCAGGCCCCAGAAACATCTGCCACTACAATGCTCACTGTATATAATAGCGGTGAATTGATGGCCACGCAGCCCATCACAATGCCATACACTCTGTGCCCCCTACAAGAGATTCGATTGCTTGACTTACCCCCTCAACCGTGCACAGTCCTTGCACAGCAGAAGCTGCGAGCAGCGCATGAGGCACGGATAATTGCAGGCGAGGTTGATGAAGATATGATAAACTTCATGAATACATCCAACAACACTTGTATTGATACTGCTGACGTGTTGTACATATGTTCAAATACAGGTGATCTAACTCAATCGAGTCGTATGAGCATATCATCAGAAACACAAAAAGCAATAACACCTTTTAGGCAGCTCATGGGGGAAAATGAGACAAGAATTCCATCCCATGAGCTATCTAAATCACTTATTATGTTTGGTAAATCACCAGGACACTCATTAAATAATTTGGTGTCTTTCATAGTGCCAACACCATGAGGCACTCGATTTGATGAGGTGCTTCTAGAGCACAATTTTTTCATTAATGGACATCGACCCGGTCGTCCTTCCTTTCCTGAGGCACCAGCACTAAACAACACTTTAAGCGCTATGAACATGGCCTTGATGTCCATAGCGAGACTGTATAAAGCTCTTGAAAGTAAAATGAATACCCAAACAAAAATGTCAGAGCAACTGATAAGAGAGAGTGCGAAGACCACTGATATATCCAAATTACTATGAGATATGCCATCTCCAGTGATTGCCAAGGTTCCAGAGGGACCTTGCGTGTCACCTCTTATAATTTCCACTGACACTCAATCTAACTTACCAAAAGGTGCCGGAAATGTACCTAACAGAACTTTAGAGGTTGAAACAATTCAGAATAAAGAACAGCAAATGGTTTGTAATGATGATACACCGAGTGGAAGATGTGCTACTAACAGTAAAATACAAGTAAAGGCACGTTTAAACCCAACCAGCGTGGAAGGCGATAGGGTCGTCAGCAAAAAGACACAAATTAAAACACTGTCACCGCCTATCAACGCGGAAGAAGTTAGGGAAATCCCTGGTTTAAACTTGCTGAATAAGGTGGCTGGCTCCGATAGCGAAAATTCACAAGTAGCTGGGAAATGCCATAGCCCAAAATTGACCAATCCATTCTCCTTCTTAGGTAAAACAACGACATGTCATCAGTCAAAAAGACACAAGTCGGTAATGACAATCAAACAAAGAGCCCCTAAAAGTTAACAGACAAAGAAACTGGATGGGAAAAAAACTTGTCTAAACATTTCGAAAATGAAAGACACAAACTCAGTACAACCTAATCAACCTAGTAAAGAACAAACACAGAATGTATCTCCACCTCAGGATCGTGAACCTTTAAACAGTCTGGTAGCGATGATATCCAATCCAGCGAATTTAAAGTCTGCGACAAAAAAAGACAACTAAATCCATCATCCAGATCAACAAGAAGTAAGCAAGCAAATTTGCCCCACAATAGAGGAACTTCGAAATGAAATCAGGGGCTCCATAATTCAATACATCACAGAAGCAAAAATATCCACTACGACACAAGCGAAAGAAGCTCAATTACACCAAATAGATGGCAAACAACAAGAGATGGACAGGCACATCATCCCCACCATGCAAGAACTACGATATGAGATCAGAGAGTCCATAGCCCACCATGCATTAGGAACTGTAATAAAGACTCAGAAATCCCCATTGCCGATACCAAAGCTGTCCCTTCTGTTAAAAGGGACAATGGTGACCACAAAAGCTTGGCACCACCGTTGGTAAAGTCGCAGAATACAAATGCAACCAGTAGCAGAGAGATAATGGGTCGAGACCGACAAGCACATGATCATGCTGAATATAAATATTGCCATTGATTAATAATGACATGCTGCGAACACCCATTCCAAAAATACGATCTAAACCGCATGAGCATCCTGAACATATGCACCGAGATCTCAACTCTGCAGGAGCTAACAAGCTCAGATATTGACTTAGTCGAGTTTACTGATCATAGTGATCTGTCCAGGGTAAGACTGTTCATGAGATCTGGAATTACGCTGAATGCTCTTTGGCAAGCAAGATTGGAATTTCATCATTTGGGCTTCCTTATTGCACAAGTTATAACAAAAAAAATGTACCCGGTGACAACCTCAATGCCTCCCAGAGTACACCCAAACATGATGGACACGTGCCAGAGTAATCGTATGAATAAGGATGTGCGTGGTGATTGGAAATCTCATGCAAACAACTCATAACATTGCGAGACAGAAGAAAATGTTAAATTGCTCTCCTGGAACACACAAGGTCATAAGCATTTTATAAATACTTAGAACAAGGAGCTCAATGCTGTTGACATCATCGTGCTCCAGGAGACATGGCTCATCAATGAACCTACATGGGAACCATTCTATATCTTTATGACACCAGCTATCAAGAACATATTTGGTCGACCTATGGCAGGCCTCTCGATAGCTGTTAAAAAATCCATGAACCTTAGAATAACTCCATGCGTATCTTCTTCCCCTTACAGCCAACTGATAAAGATACACAAGGCATGACTCACGATCGCCATAATTAACCTATATTGGGGAAGACAACAACTAGCATCGGATACGCTTTTTTTCACATATGAGTGATGTGCTCAATTCCTTGGTTCTGGATAAAACTATAAGTCATACAATAATAATGGGTGATCTCATCCTTCTTCTACTCACATGCAAGCCCAAGGGACATGCGTATGATGAATTGCACTGGTTAGAGATGATGAGGGAAAGAAACTATGCCATGTTAAACGGTTCCATAAGGGGGGGCATTCCGGCCAAGGTGACCTGGCATAGGGAATCATTGTTTGCACATATAGATTATATCTATTCTGATGAAACATTTTTGGATATGGTTACATCATTACTTGTGCGAGAAACCAATGTGAGCGACCACAGTCAACTATGCTTATCATGGAAATGGTGGCGCCTTTCTGACCCTAATGTTTTGAGCATTCAGCAGGAATTAAAACATATTGAAGTCAATCAAGCAGGAAATTGCATAAGATGGACAAATCGTAAGCTGCTGATGTTCGAATGTGTACTAGAAAGTGATCTAGGAGGCCAGAATCCCAAAGAGGGAGGTTGCTATATAGAATCTATGCAGATGTATACTGAAAGGGGCCCCCCGGCAATCAGCATAAAAACAGACACACCCATGCATTTGACCCAGATCTAAAAATAAGGAAAACTCAGTTGAGAAAAGATATATGCTATCTATCTAAAGACCTGACTCAAAAGAACATCGAAGGGATCAAACATTTGAAGCTGATATATAAAAACTGGCAACGAGCACAGAAATCTGCTCAATATCAGCTTGACGGAGAGAATGATGACCCAGATTATATCAAAGTCATTAGGTGGCATTTGGTTTTTACTTAACGAGGCCACCTCCTCGACGCAAATGGCACTACAAACAAATCCAATATCAGAAACAAAGTGGACTGAATATTATGCTGATGTCTATCGGACCCCCTTCCCCCAAATTGAATTTGATTGGTCAGCTTTAAAAATGAATCATCATTTCGACTTTGACAAGGGTGATGTAATGCATTGCATATCGAAGCTTAGTCGATCTAGAGCACCTGGGCCTGATGGCCTGCACAACCTGATGCTGAAGCAGAACCCATCAGCATGGGCTTCCATTCTTTATAAAAATGTTCAAACATGTGCTGCAAACAGGTTCGATCCCTCGCTCTTGGAAGAAATCCATAATAGTACCAGTTTATAAAAAAGAGGCTAGGACTGATCCAAGGTCATATTGACCTATCGCATTACTAGATTGCCCAGATAAGATCTTTGCCCGACTCCTATTAGCTGCATTTAACACCTGGCTTTCAGAAGGAAACTTAAGGGATGAATTTCAAACTGGATTTATAGTGGGTCTTGGTACAACAATTAACTTGATCACTCTTAATACAGTTATAGAGGTGAGCAAACAACACAGGCAGACGATTTTTGCAGCGTTCATTGATTTTCGAACTGCGTTCGATGCTGTGCCCCATGAGTTATTTTATAAAAATCTATTGAACGAGGGTTGTCCCTGGTCAATTTTGAAGTGGCTAGTGCAGTTGCACACCGATACAAGCATCCAAATTCGTTTAAGAAGAGATGGCCTGCTATCCAAAGATATAAAAACAGAGCGTGGCCTGAAAGAGGGATGCTTACTAGCCTCTGCAGTATTCAATTTTTTATTTCAGATATAGGTCGTAACTTCAAGGGATTGAATACTGATGCACCATGACTCATGGGAACTCCTATAAACTGGTTGCTATAAACCGACGACATGGTCTTTTTGTCAAAAACACTGCAAGTTCTCAAAACAATGCTGAGGGCACTTGATGATTATGCACAAAGAAATTGTATATCCATCAATGTGACCAAAACCCAGATCATACAATTCGGCAACCCAAAACAGAGATGCTGTACATACTCATGGATATTGCAGAATAGCAACTTGAGTGTGGTCACAAGTTATCTCTATTTGGGAGTCATAATAAGCAACCAACCATCTGACACACCCTATGAAGAAAGTAAATACATCAAACTACACACAGTTATATCTCAAGCTAGGATTATCAGAGCCAAATGTTTTACATTCTCTATACATTCTCTAATAGTTTATTATAAGCAAAAGACAACTCTGATACTATTATATGGTACAAAGACCAAAAGATGGAACTCTTATACCTATTGGGCTAAGATCGAGGGCACTTATTGGAAACAAATCTTACAATCACCCAAGGCGGAGCCTCTTCCGCTAATTCGATATGACTTAGGCCTAATTTCGCTGCACGGCATGTATAAATGGAAATGGTGCACATTGTACCAGAAACTGTTGATGGGTGACCACAAAAATGGCCTAATTAGAATGATGGCAACATACATGTCTCAAGAATTGCATGATGAGTTCATCAAACGTGGAGGCTGAGAGCGCTTAAATTGCTGCATGATGCAGATATAACGATAAAACTGTTACCCGATAATCCAGACAAGGCTAAACAGAAAATTTGGGAGCACGGTTGGAATCTAACACATGCTCAGTGCTTACGGTACAAGAAATTCAGAGAAAATCCTTTTGAATTAAAAAATATGGACAACCTGCACGTTACTTACTAATATCACCTAGCGCACAGCATCATGCAGCATGTTTGCGCTTCAGGCTTCATTTATGTTTAACTGCAGATCTATTATGCAAGCGCAACTTATTGCCCCAAGATAAAATATACTGTCGATTCTGTCACATGGAAACTGAGACACTGAGACATTTGCTAGTTGACTGTGTTAAGTTGTTACCACTGACATGTAAATGTTTCAAACCTTTTTTTAAAGGACATGTAAATGTCACACATGAACAGCTATGGCTTACTATATTTCATACGAATAAGAAATCCGTGCATTATGCAACAATCAATTACCTAAATGCATTGAAATTGTCGAATCCCAACTAAGAGGGCACGCCAAACACTATATAATTCAACGTGTATGGCTTTTATTTTAGGAACCATAGTTTTATAATTATGAAAGTTGCAATTTTATTGTAGAAATTATTCATTATTTTTTTCTTTTTAAAGAGTTTGGGGTTTGTTGTGATGAAAAGGAATGATATGCAATTGTTATGTTAATTTGTTGTAAATAAGAAACACGAAATTATTGTGCACTTAAATACTTTGTAAAATGTTGAAAGGTGGGGAAATGTACTTTTCTTCAGCCAAAACAACAAGAAAATAAATAAAATAAAAATAAAATAAAAATGGGGCATTGTCACAGGGCATGGTGTAGTATGGTAGTAGTACCAGTTGGTCTAGGAGATACATAGACCCCCATGGGCTCAGGTCTGGTCCAAAGTGATATTCAGGGCGCACTCAATTGTCCAGATTATTCCTAGGATTCAGTTTGGACATTGTGTATGCAGCTGGAAGAAGATATTCCAACTCAGATGGCTCTCCAAATTCATGTCACTGGTGTGAGGAGACTGACCGAGCGCCTGGTTAGCCGCCTATTGAAAAGCTGGGGGGCATGTGACAAACTTTGATCTGCTTGGGGGAATCCCCCAGATTTTTCAAAATTTTAGAGGCTCTAGTAAATGCACCGTGCCATGAAAGTCAGATCTGATGAACACTCTCACTTTCCGACAGTGCTCTGTGTTTTGCCAACTTGTGTTGGTGGGTGTGTACCCATACGAGCCTGCCTGCCATTGGGTGTATAATTGAACTTGCATTTATCATTGTCATACATACAAAAGCAATAAAGTCAAGTAACATAATTGCATAAAAAAATGAACAAAATGCCAGGTAAAACGATGATAAACAATGACAAGAAAAGAGATAAAAAATGTACAAGTAATGTATTCATGAATTTGTATCCAGTTTATTGTGTAATAAAGGGTATTTGTAATAATACCCTCGATTTAACATGATAAATACATATTCATGCACTCAGTCTGCCTACGTGTGTGTCAAAATCTGAATTTTCGCAATGCCCCTTCCTGCCTGTTGGGCATGTGAACATGTTTCGGTGTGCCAACTGTGTG
Source organism: Ambystoma mexicanum (assembly GCF_040938575.1). NCBI lineage: Eukaryota > Metazoa > Chordata > Amphibia > Caudata > Ambystomatidae > Ambystoma > Ambystoma mexicanum. The sequence continues at coordinate 149,868,094 of NC_090933.1, forward strand.
GCATCCATTAGCGCCTTCCTCGGGGCAGGAAGAACAATCCTAGGGGTAAACAGACACAAAACGAATTCCGAATAGTGTTCTGAGAAGTTCTAGAATAACAGATACTCAGGAGCAAAATTAATGAACTGCCCATTATGTTGCAAGTCCCCAATTAGCACTTACACTGTGCCTCCGACAGGGGCGGAAGGGGATTCCAAAATTGCAGGGTCTTCTCAGCAGGGGGCACCCACTCTTTGATTGTCAGCCTAATGTCCCAACCAATGGGTTTTAAAGGTAATTTATCAAAAAGATTTTTGGGGGGGATTTCAGTATCACAGGCTGTGTGAGCAACCCTTAAATACAGTATATGAAAACAGAGATATAGCACGTGCAGTATGGATGGAGAACATGAAGAAAAACGACAGTGGTGAATAAACCTGGTACTTGGTTATGAATGGAGATCCTGATGACCAATTCCTCAGATTCTGGATTGGGCGCCCAGATTGTGTGGACAACACTTGGCGTGTCACTGCAACAAGGTTGAAAGCTGCACCCTGAAAAGGCACAATAATGGGCAGACGCAATAAACCAAACGGGTAGCACTGAGTTTATAATATTAGATACAGTGAGTAACAGTCACTGTGCGTTTGATATTGGAATGCTCTGTTTACAGAGGCTCATACCATTCGGAAGTGTTCCGTTGGTATGGCTGTGCTGGCGTGTCGACTCCTATTGCGAACGCATGCGGCGTCAAGAATTTGGATCCTTCAGTCCTATGAAAAGTTACCAGTATAAGGTTTTCTGTAAATTATATGGCTATCTCGATTCAATACAACCGCACACGGAATTACCTCTGGCTCAGATTCTGAAAATTATTGTCAGTTACGGCCAGAAGTGTTTCCGCCCGTGGTAACTCTGCATGAGGTGTTACCACAAAATATTCTGGAAGTTCTAATTTGGCATAGTGGTGAAGGTGGTTGAAACGCTGTTACCGCCAACTTTACCACTTACCGGCAAACTCATAATGAACCCCTGTGTTGGGTTTATCACAAATGTGTGCATGCTGGCTCCTCAGGAGGCTCATGAGTTCCTTATGACCACACCAACCCTGGCAACTGCTCAGGGTCCACATCCACCACCTCTGGTACCAGTAATGTCTCAACCGGTAGTGAGTGCTGACAAGCCCTTTTCCCACATACCGGAGAGGCTGTAGGTTCTTCTTTCATCCAGATACCAATTTCGGCTCTTTCTTACACGCATGTTCTGGGGCGGTTAATGGAAAGGGAGACAACAACTAGTTTGTTACTCTCTGTGTTCCATGGACTCCTGGTTAAATAGGAAATCTGGCCAAAGATTGTCCAGGTTTACGGGAGGTGCGTCAGCATTTAATTGAAGAGCTCCAAACCATCAAACAGTGTTATAACCCTGTCTGGGCTAATATAAAGCAGCTCATGAGAGGGGTTTTGCCTCCGGAGGTTAGAGAACGACTCAATGAGCATGCCAATTGGCTGGCTGCAGATCCTGCAATAGGAAGCACATAATACCTAGCTCAAAACAGAATTATAGCTGCAATTCCAGAGATATGCCCTATAAAGACTGATTGGTTAATGATAAGCAATTAAAGGCAAATTAAAGGAGAAACCCCAGCAAATTATTTTGATAATTTAATAATTTAGCAATAATGACCCATTCCATGGCCTGAGTCGCGACAGCCTTTAACAAGGGTCCCCTTCCTGTTACCACATGTTCCAGCCTGTGGAATGGGTGCTTATTGCTATCAGAACCCCACGTTGCCGATCTGGTAACCTGGGGTGCTAAGAGCAAAGCATTTTGTTTGAAAGAACAAGACGCCTCACGGCATCCCGTTCATTGAAACAAAATCCTCACTAAAGATGGCCGCCATGGATGAGGAAGGCGGTCGCTCCATATAGAGCCCCTCTTCCATGCCCATGGTGACCAGTGAGGACAACTGAGCGGAGGCAGCAGCAGCGATGGGTGCCGCCTCCGCAGTAATCAGATAATTGAGGCTGGGGGATTCAAAATAACAAAGGAAGGGAGGGTGAGGGGGCGATGGCGGAGGAAGCAGCCATCTCGAAATGCTGAATTGGATTGGTAGATTCAGGCCACAATCCAAGCAACCTGATTGGATTCTCCCCCTTCTCTGTCTGCTAATAGTGTTTACTGTGCATATGGATATCACCAAGCCTGGTGAGAGTGCTCAAGAGGCAACTGCCAATGCTTCAGCCTCCAGTCCTAAACCCAAATTACAAGCAACATTGAAGACCATTTGTATAGGGTGGCAGAATAAACTATTCTCCCAGCTAGATTTGGTAGCGAATAACTGTGTCATGTGTTGTTAGTCAGAATTATATGCAGTACCCTTTGGGACCACCACACACAATTAAGACTACAAGTGACAGTACAAATTCACCTTTGGTACAAGCCTGTACTACACAGTAAAAGTGGTAGCAGTGGCTGAGCAGCCAGACTTATCTCAAGAGTAAGTGAGCAGTATCAAATAGTTACACAAAGGACAGCAATTACTATGATTCAGGCAAACACTGACTCAAGGTTTTCAAGTAAAAGAAGATATATTTATTTTACTCTTCAGTTGTATAACAGTCCACTATTATAAGCAGTTTAAAAATCACACTCTTAATACACCACACAACTCCCAATGAATTCCAGACAAGTTAAGCTCACAACATGAAGCAGGAGCAAAATGGCTCTCTAGCAATTTAAAAGGGAGGGAAAGACAAAGTTAATAGAAATTGAACCACACCAACAGGTAAATACTCAGGGCAATTTAACAAGAGGAACTTCAATGATAGAATCAGGTTAAAAAGGCTTAGGGCCAAAGTCAATAGGTCAAAAGTCTTTTGCTCAAGATCACAAAGTTCAGGGTAGTTCGGGGTAAAGTTCGTGCCACGGATTCCGGACGAGGTTGGTTGGGAGAAAGTTTAGTTCAAAGAGAAGAGAAGGACAAGCCCTCGGATTGGAGAAAGATTTCAAAAACTTTCACCGCGGCTGAACGAAACGAGCAACCGGTTTTGCACAGTACCTTAAAACGGAGAGGGAGCTGTAGCTGAGGCAGACGTTCCTGGTAGTTCCTGCAGGCTCACGATTCCTGAAGCGACTGTCGGATTGATCAGAAGTAGGAAGACTGGAGGGTCCTGCACTACCCAGGGAAGAAACCAGCAACAGAGCAAAGCAACGAATAAAAGTTGCGCTCCTTAAAACCCAAGCAGGGTCCGACATTCCTGGCTATCTGGCCCACTTTAGCTCTGTCCAGCGGATTTGACCAGAGGAGGGGCCCCGGCTTGCAGTTTGGGCGAACTGGTTGGTCCCACCAGCTCAAGGGAAGAGGTTTCCTGGAGTATCTTCTCTGTCATCGGATTCTGAAGATTCAGACCTGCAGCAGGGCTTCAACGGGTGGTTCAGTCATTGTAGGGGTCCTGGTCCATCAGCTCCTCTTTGGTTCTTTCGTTCCAGTAGTGACTCTGCCTTTCCAGTCCCAGAGACCTGCGTCTTATGCAGTTTTCCCCCATTCATAAAGCCTGGCTGTCAATCAAACAGCAGGGTGGCTGTCCCGGCAAGTACAGTCACCCAGCCAATCAAACAGGAGTGCCACTTGGGTTACCAAGGGAACCCATGGCAGGGGTCCTAAAACCCTCCCTCACATCATTCCTACCCAGACTTTCAGGCGCCTAAAGGGGGGCTTTGGTGTGCAAGCCCGCGAAAAGGCGATGAACAAAGGGACCAAAACTGGTTTGGCGCACAGAGTAAAACACGAGAAAGACATTTACAAAAAGAAATGGTGAATGAACCCAGCCAGAACCGTAGTAAAATATATATGGTCAAGCAGTTTATGTTTGAGGCTAATTTAATAGCCTAAAACAATACCATGGTTATTTAAGATAACCACGGTATAAAAAATAGGGTAGATACCACTGCCACCAGCCAAGTCTTAGTGTAAAGGAAGCGAAACAATGCTCCAAGAGACACAGACAAAAAGGGATAAGAATTAACCCTTTCCAATACTCCATGTAGGATGGGTTGTACTGGGTCTGTGGTTTAAGAGTGACTATTGTAAAGTTAATTCAACTTTACCTTTTCTGGGGGACATTAGTCAGCCCCAGAAAATGGAGTCGGTGGGAAGTCTCAAAGACAACCCTGTGTCACTGAACTGAAGGTGCTGTGTAGCACACATGAAGAAAATGGTGCTATGGAGTAGGTGAGGCTCCATTGCCCAAGATCACACAAAAGTAGAAATACACTCAGCAAAACACATGTAAGAGTGGGGAAAAAAAAGCTCACACTCTTATTAGATGAAAAAATACATCCTAGAAATCCAGCAAAGCTGCTGAGGGACACAGTAGGTAAGGGAACTCAGCTATTTATGAGAATTCTCCCTAACACTCGCTCCACCGCCCCCAGAATAAGGGACAGGAGGATGTGATCCACTCCTGGATAAAACTCTACCTCTAGTCGGTTAAACACATCCTAGAGAGACCATCAGCATTTTGGTGGTGACATCCTGCTCTGTGCTCAATGGTGAAATCAAACCCTTGCAGGCAGATTGACCGTTTTAGAAGTTTTGGGTTTTCCCCTTTCATTTGCATTAACCATCTCAAGGGTTGGTGGTCAGTTTGAATAACAAAAGTAGATCTATACAAGTATGGTCTAAACTTCTTCAAACTCCACACAATGGCAAAGCATTCACGCTCTATGGTTGCCCACCTTGCCTCTGGTTCCTTCAGTTTCCTACTGATGAAGCAAATGGCGTGCTCCCTACCTTTCTCATCCAGTTGACTAAGGACTCCACCTATACCTATATTGGAGGCGTCTGTCTGCACAATGAAGGCTTGGTGGTAATCAGGAGCTCTTAGGAATGGAGCTTGACAAAGGGCTTTCTTCAGGATTTCAAAGGCTTGAGTGCACTCCTCATTCCATCTAAACTTTTTAGGGAATTTTGGAGAGGAGACTACATTCAAGGGAGAAGCTATGGTCCCATAGTCCTCTATGAAATTCCTGTAGTACCCAGTGAGACATAGGAAAGCTCTCCATGGGTTTGAGTAGTAGGGGTGGCCCAGTTTTGTATAGCTTGTACTTTGCTAGGCAATGGCCTTATTTCGCATCCTCCTACCTCATGACCAAGGTAGACCACTTTACTCTGACCAATTTGACACTTACTCACCTTTATCGTCAGATGGGCCTGCTCAAGAGCCTGCAAAACATATCCCAGGTGGTCAATATGTTCTTTCATTGTAGGGCTGAACACTGCAATGTCATCCAAGTATGCCATGCAGAAGTCCCCCTTCCCATTCAGAACTTGATTAACCATTCATTGAAATGTAGCAGGTGCATTCTTTAGTTCAAAAGGCATAACCTTAAACTGGTAGAGGCTTACTGGGGTGGAGAATGCAGTTTTCGCCTTGGCATGGTCTGTCAGTGCTATTTGCCAATAGCCTGAGGTTAGGTCAAATGTACTGACGTACTTGGCTGAACCAAGTCTATCCACCAGCTCATCTGTCCTGGGCAAAGGATGGGCATCAGTCTTAGAGACTGCATTTAGAGCTCTATAGTCCACACAGAATCTCAACTCCTTGGATCCTGCCTTTGGTACTAGAACAACTGGACTAGACCATGGACTTGTAGATGGCCCTATAACCCCAAGATCAAGTATCTTGTTGACCTCTCCTTTGATGTGGGAGCACACATTTTCTGACATTCTGTAACCTCTGCTTTTCACAGGTAAACAGTCACCAGTGAGAATATCATGCTGGCACCAAGGGGTCAGGCCTGGTGATAGTGAAAACAGGGAGGCAAACTGATTCAACAGGACTTTGCATTCCTCCTGTTGTTCAGAAGTCAGCTGAGAAGAGAGATTAACTCCTTCTATGTTTTCATCTAAAGGTTGGCCTCTGAGGAGAGTTTCACACCCCTCTTCCTCTTGAGCTGAAGCTAGAAGCAAAGGTCCCACTTCTGGTCTCGAGACATAAGCCTTTAAGCGGTTGGTGTGACAGACTCTGGGAGCCTCCTTAGGTCTGCCTAAGTCCACCAAATAGTTCACCTCTCCAAGTTTGCTCACAACCTTGAAGGATCCTATCCACTTGTCCTGCAAGGCCCTTGGCCTTGTTGGCAACATAACTAGTACAAGCTGGTCTTGAGTAAACTCAACCATGCTGGCCTTCTGGTCATGCCAATGTTTGACCAGAGCCTGACCTGCTTTCAAGTTACTACTTGCTTCTGCCATCATGTGTGACATTCTCCTCCGGAGGCCTATCACATAGTCAGTCACTCTGACTGTCTTGGGCGAAGGAGCACCCTCCAACCCCTCCTTGATCAGGGCCAAGGGACCTCTGACTGGATGGCCATAGAGAAGTTCAAAGGGACTGTAACCAACGCCCTCCTGAGGGACTTCTCTATATGCAAAGAGAAGGCATGGCAGTAGAGGGTTCCACTTTTTCTCAAGTGGTTTTTTAAAGCACCTATCATGCTCTTCATAGTACGATTAAACATCTTTACCAGTCTATTGGTCTGTGAATGGTAGTCTGTAGAGAACTTGTAAGTGACACCACAGTTTTTACACATGCCTTGCATGTAGTGGGACATAAAATTGGATCCCCTGTCGGATATCACTTCCTTAGGAAACCCTACTCTGGTAAAAATACCAAGTAGAGCCTTAGCCACAGCTGGAGCTGTAACAGTTCTCATAGGTATATCTTCTGGGTATCTTGTAGCATGGTCCACTACAACCAGGATAAACCTGTTCCCTGAAGACGTGGGAGGGTCAGGGGGACCGACAATGTCAATGCCCACCCTCTAAAAAGGAACTCCCACCACTGGGAGAGACACCAGGGGTGCCACATTTTTGGATCCACTCTTGCCAAACATGACAGCTCCTACAGAATTTGTCAACTTCTGAACCCATCTTAGGCCAGTAGAAGTAAAGAGAGAGCCTTTCCTTGGTCTTTTTGAAACTCAAGTGACCAGCCAAACGTATCTCATGGGCCAACTTTAGGAATTGGAGTCTGTTAGCAAGGGGCACTACACATCTTTTGCAGTCCCCAGGGGTCGACTCAGTTGGTTCACTGTAGAAGAGGCCATCTTCCCAGCTGAACCTGCGCTTCCCAACTTCTTGCCCATCAAGTTGGTTAGCAGCCTGTTGTCAAAGACCTTCAAGAGTAGGACACTCTCTCTGTCCTCTGCAGAAGTCTGCCCTGTTGTGTCCACCTTCTGCCAGTAAAGACTGCAGCTCATGATGGTCAACAGGGTCATGATCTCCAACTAAGACAGTATCTTCTTCTAGATCAGATTCTTCAGATATTGCTTCAACCACACAAGGTTGCACCTCACACTCTGCCTCAGCAGGTGGAGGGATCACAGGTGTGATCTTGGACAATCTCAGTGATGTCCTTGTTGGTAGCACAGAGGTGCTGTCTGTCTTTTTACGGGAGGTCTTGGGTTTCACCTTTGCCTCTGTTTTCTTAGAAACGGCAGTGAGCAACTCCTGTGGAGTGGGAGTGATAGTTTCCTCTATCAACTCCTCTGGAGAGCCTCTCAAGGTCATCTCCCTTGCAGACCTAGTGAGCTCCTGTTTCCTTTTACTGGGAGGCCTGGGGGTAATTGACACAACTACAAGAGTTTTCAGGTCATTACCCAACAGGACTCTCGCAGGCACTTCACTCTGCACATTAACATGTATTTTGACAGTCATATCATTACACTGGATGAGAGCTGGTAACTGGGGAAGCATTTGCACAGGGCCTCCAGCTAACTTGGTGAGGTGTTTGGGTGCCCTAGCAACATCGTCCACCTTGCAAAATGATTCATCCACCACAGTTATGTTGGCTCCAGTGTCTCTGATGGCAGGGGTCTCCTAACCATTCACAAGAACACTACCTTTATAATTCTCTTTAGTATTATCTGGGATGGAATTATAGACATCTAAATTCTATTGTTCCCACACGCCCAGGGACACTAAAGAAACACTAGCTGAGACTCTCATGGGTTCATCAGCCAGTAGGTGAAAGTTTCCACTTGCCATAGGTATTTCTTCCTCTGGGGAGAAGGCTATTGAGGCAGTATGGACCCCTGAAGGTTTACCCTTACACCTGGGGTCCCCTTTCACATGGTCAGTTGACCTACAAACATAACATTTCCCAAATGTCTTGATGAATGAGGGTTTTTCTGACCTCCATCTGGTTTGGGTCCAGATGGTGCACTAGCCTGATTTGGTTTCCCTTGTGGTTTACCCTTATGTTGTTGTTTGTGGCCCTCTTTTGGATTGAAGGTATTAGAATTCTTCTTGTTGTCTTTCTTTGGCTGTTTCCCCTCATCCTTTTTCTGAGTAGCCCCAGAATCCTTGTGAGTAGGCCTGTTGGCTACCCGCAAGTCAGCAGCCTTAGCTAGCTTCTTTGGATCTATCTCCTTAGAATCAGCCAAGTGCTGTCTGAGCTCAGGAGAGTAGACATCAAAAATTGACTCCAACATTACAAGATTTATCATGCCTTCATAAGTGTTTACTCTGTAACCCTTAATCCAACCATCTAAGTTTTTCAAACAGTCACATAACCAGATAACAAAACAAAAGAGTTGATGGCTGGAAGGTTTAGAATACATTTTGACCTTTGGCATTGCTCTGGGCAACCCTCCAGACCATCGTTCTTCGCCTGCCAAGCAATTACAAAAGGGGAAAGACCATATGCAAATCAGGCTTGGTCCCCCCCCAAAGGGGTAGTCCAGCCCGAACTGCTAGGTCACATCCCTTTTGCACGAGACCACAAGCATCCCCAGACATGTTTCAGCCTTGTTGGGCATCATCAGTGAGGAGTAGCTTGGGTCTCTAGGCCCAGCAGGCAAGGGACCCACGTCTGGGCATACCCTTCCCACTCGGGGTGACAATGGCAAAACAAAAGAGTTGATGGCTGGAAGGTTTAGAATAAATTTTGACCTCTGGCATTGCTCTGGGCAACCCTCCAGACCATCGTTCTTCGCCTGCCAAGCAATTACAAAAGGCGAAAGACGATATGCAAATCAGGCTTGGTCCCACCCCCAAAGGGGTAGTCCAGCCCGAACTTCTAGGTCACATCCCTTTTGCACGAGACCACAAGCATCCCCAGACATGTTTCAGCCTTGTTGGGCATCATCAGTGAGGAGTAGCTTGGGTCTCTAGGCCCAGCAGGCAAGGGACCCACGTCTGGGCATACCCTTCCCACTCGGGGTGACAATAGCAAAACAAAAGAGTTGATGGCTGGAAGGTTTAGAATAAATTTTGACCTCTGGCATTGCTCTGGGCAACCCTCCAGACCATCATTCTTCGCCTGCCAAGCCATTACAAAAGGGGAAAGACCATATGCAAATCAGGCTTGGTCCCACCCCCAAAGGGGTAGTCCAACCCGAACTGCTAGGTCACATCCCTTTTGCACAAGACCACAAGCATTCCCAGACATGTTTCAGCCTTGTTGGGCGTCATCAGTGATGAGTAGCTTGGGTCTCTAGGCCCAGCAGGCATTGGACCCACATCTGGGCATACCCTTCCCACTCGGGGTGACAATAACAAAACAAAAGAGTTGATGGCTGGAAAGTTTAGAATGAATTTTGACCTCTGGCATTGCTCTGGGCAACCCTCCAGACCATCGTTCTTCGCCTTCCAAGCCATTACAAGAGGGGAAAGACCATATGCAAATCAGGCTTGGTCCCACCCCCAAAGGGGTAGTCCAGCCAGAACTACTAGGTCACAGCCCTTTTGCACAAGACCACAAGCATCCCCAGACATGTTTCAGCCTTGTTGGGCGTCATCAGTGAGGAGTAGCTTGGGTCTCCAGGCCCAGCAGGCAAGGGACCCACGTATGTGCATACCCTTCCCACTCGGGGTGACAATAGCAAAACAAAAGAGTTGATGGCTGGAAAGTTTAGAATGAATTTTGACCTCTGGCATTGCTCTGGGCAACCCTCCAGACCATCGTTCTTCGCCTGCCAAGCCATTACAAAAGGGGAAAGACCATATGAAAATCAGGCTTGGTCCCACCCCCAAAGGGGTATTCCAGACAGAACTGCTAGGTCACATCCCTTTTGCACGAGACCACATGCATCCCCAGACATGTTTCAGCCTTGTTGGGCATCATCAGTGAGGAGTAGCTTGGGTCTCTAGGCCCAGCAGGCAAGGGACCCACATCTGGGCATACTCTTCCCACTCGGGGTGACAATAGCAAAACAAAAGAGTTGATGGCTGGAAAGTTTAGAATGAATTTTGACCTCTGGCATTGCTCTGGGCAACCCTCCAGACCATCATTCTTCGCCTGCCAAGCCATTACAAAAGGGGAAAGACCATATGCAAATCAGGCTTGGTCCCACCCCCAAAGGGGTAGTCCAGCCCGAACTGCTAGGTCACATCCCTTTTGCATGAGACCACAAGCATCCCCAGACATGTTTCAGCCTTGTTGGACGTCATCAGTGAGGAGTAGCTTGGGACTCTAGGCCCAGCAGGCAAGGGACCCACGTCTGGGCATACCCTTCCCACTCGGGCTGACAATAACAAAACAAAAGAGTTGATGGCTGGAAGGTTTAGAATACATTTCGACCTCTGGCATTGTTCTAGGCAACCCTCCAGACCATCGTTCTTCGCCTGCCAAGCCATTACAAGAGGGGAAAGACCATATGCAAATCAGGCTTGGTCCCACCCCCAAAGGGGTATTCCAGCCAGAACTGCTAGGTCACAGCCCTTTTGCACAAGACCACATGCATCCCCAGACATGTTTCAGCCTTGTTGGGCATCATCAGTGAGGAGTAGCTTGAGTCTCTAGGCCCAGCAGGCAAGGGACCCATATCTGGGCATACTCTTCCCACTCGGGGTGACAATAGCAAAACAAAAGAGTTGATGGCTGGAAAGTTTAGAATGAATTTTGACCTCTGGCATTGCTCTGGGCAACCCTCCAGACCATCATTCTTCGCCTGCCAAGCCATTACAAAAGGGGAAAGACCATATGCAAATCAGGCTTGGTCCCACCCCCAAAGGGGTAGTCCAGCCCGAACTGCTAGGTCACATCCCTTTTGCACGAGACCACAAGCATCCCCAGACATGTTTCAGCCTTGTTGGACGTCATCAGTGAGGAGTAGCTTGGGACTCTAGGCCCAGCAGGCAAGGGACCCACGTCTGGGCATACCCTTCCCACTCGGGCTGACAATAACAAAACAAAAGAGTTGATGGCTGGAAGGTTTAGAATACATTTCGACCTCTGGCATTGTTCTGGGCAACCCTCCAGACCATTGTTCTTCGCCTGCCAAGCCATTACAAAAGGGGAAAGACCATATGCAAATCAGGCTTGGTCCCACTCCCAAAGGGGTATTCCAGCCAGAACTGCTAGGTCACATCCCTTTTGCACGAGACCACATGCATCCTCAGACATGTTTCAGCCTTGTTGGGCATCATCAGTGAGGAGTAGCTTGGGTCTCTAGGCCCAGCAGGCAAGGGACCCACATCTGGGCATACTCTTCCCACTCGGGGTGACAATAGCAAAACAAAAGAGTTGATGGCTGGAAAGTTTAGAATGAATTTTGACCTCTGGCATTGCTCTGGGCAATCCTCCAGACCATCATTCTTCGCCTGCCAAGCCATTACAAAAGGGGAAAGACCATATGCAAATCAGGCTTGGACCCACCCCCAAAGAAGTAGTCCAGCCCGAACTGCTAGGTCACATCCCTTTTGCACAAGACCACAAGCATCCCCAGACATGTTTCAGCCTTTTTGGGCGTCATCAGCGAGGAGTAGCTTGGGTCTCTAGGCCCAGCAGGCAAGGGACCCACGTCTGGGCATACCCTTCCCACTCGGGGTGACAATAGCAAAACAAAAGAGTTGATGGCTGGAAGGTTTAGAATAACGCCAGTGGTACAGATTCATTCAAAACCTTCCACCCATTTTGTGGTCACAGTTTGTATCACTGTGTGACAGAGGGTATGCCCAGAAGTGGGTCCCTTGCTCGCTGCGCCATAGGGAACCAAGCTGCACCTCACTGAGGAGGCTTAACAAGGCCGAAACATGTCTGGGGTTGCTTGTGTTTCCGTGCAGAGGGGACCTGGCCTGGCAGTTTGGGCTGGGCTGCTACTATTGGTGGCAGTACCAGACTGAGTTGCATATGGCTGGACCCCTTTTGCAATGGCGCAGACAAGCTAAAAAACAGTGGTGTGGAAGGTTGCCCAGAGCAACGCCAGTGGTTCAGATTCATTCAAAACCTTCCACCCATCACCTTTGTGGTCACAGTTTGTCTCACTGTGTGAGAGAGGGTATGCCCAGACGTGGGTCCCTTGCTCGCTGCGCCATAGGGAACCAAGCTGCACCTCACTGAGGAGGCCCAACAAGGCCGAAACATGTCTGGGGTTGCTTGTGTTTCAGTGCAGAGGGGACCTGGCCTTGCAGTTTGGGCTGTGCTGCTACTATTGGTGGCAGCACCAGACTGATTTGCATATGGCTGGACCCCTTTTGCAATGGCACAGCGGGCTAAAAAACGGTGGTGTGGAAGGTTGCCCAGAGCAACGCCAGTGGTACAGATTCATTCAAAACCTTTTACCCATCACTTTTGTGGTCACAGTTTGTCTCACTGTGTGAGAGAGGGTATGCCCAGACGTGGGTCCCTTGCTCGCTGCGCCATAGGGAACCAGGCTGCACCTCACTGAGGAGGCCCAACAAGGCCGAAACATGTCTGGGGTTGCTTGTGTTTCCATGCAGACGGGACCTGGCCTGGCAGTTTGTGCTGGGCCGCTACTTTTGGTGGCAGTACCAGACTGATTTGCATATGGCTGGACCCCTTTTGCAATGGCGCAGGTGGGCTAAAAAACGGTGGTGTGGACGGTTGCCCAGAGCAACGCCAGTGTTACAGATTCATTCAAAACCTTCCACCCATCACTTTTGTGGTCACATACCCAGGTAGCCCAAGGGGTACCATCATGCTTTTTGAGGGTCCTAACCCTCTTAAGGTACTGGGAAGGGGTCTTCCTGAATCTAGCAATTAAAGCTAGCTTCACACACTCATAATCCATCCTATCCACCTCCTCCAACTCCATCACAACATCAGATTCCACAATGGGTAGCCTAGAGAAGAGCCAGGGAAGCAACTGATTCCCTGTAAGTCCTTGAATACCATGGTTATATTCAAACATTGCCAACCAATCCAAAATATCAAGCTTAACCTCATACATACCCACAATTTCTTTAGGCATACGGGGTCTCTTAGGACTGGAAGACCTAGAAGACTCTTGGAGAGAAGCATTTTCAAGAGACAATCTTTTCATTTCTAGTTCATGATTCAAGTCCATTTCTCTGAGTTTCAGTTCTTGATGCTTTTGTTCAGTTTGAGAATTTAAACGTTTGAATTCCAGTTCAAGCCTCATTTTCTCTAGAGCAATGAATTCAGGACTGAGTGTAGGAACTTTGAGGGTCACAGTGGACAAAGGTTGAGGTTGCTGAGCAGGCAAGGGAACAGAGAGACCTACATTAAGAGACATATCTACCTCTTCCAATTCGTCAGTAACAGATACATTATCATCCTCAATACTTTCCACATTTGCTAAGGAGTCAGGCATTTCAGACCCACCCCCTAGACTTGGACTCTTTAACAATGTTTCAATCAATTCAGACTTTTTGCCTTTGGCAGAGAGTTTCCTTTCTTTACACATGTTTCTTAAATAATCAGCAGTGTAACTCAGGAGGGTCTCCTGACTGTAGCTTTCCATATCAGACATGATTAATATTGCTTTTTAGTGATGTTAGCCTTGTGGTTAGTTGATCCAAGGTAATAGCAGTATTCTAAGTGTAATTACTATACTTTATCCCACTGCTGCCACCAGTGTTAGGCATAATTATATGCAGTACCCTTTGGGACCACCACACACAATTAAGACTACAACTGACAGTACAAATTCACCTTTGGTACAAGCCTGTACTACACAGTTAAAGTGGTAGCAGTGGCTGAGCAGCCAGAATTATCTCAAGAGTAAGTGAGCAGTATCAAATAGTTCCACAAAGGACAGCAATTACTATGATTCAAGCAAACACTGACTCAAGGTTTTCAATTAAAAGCATATATATTTATTTTACTCTTCAGTTGTATAACAGTCCACTATTATAAGCAGTTTAAAAATTACTCTCTTAATACACCACACAACTCCCAATAAATGCCAGACAAGTTAAGCACACAACATGAAGTGGGAGCAAAATGGCACTCTAGCAATTTAAATGGGAGGGAAAGACAAAGTTAATAGAAATTGAACCACACCAACAGGTAAGTACTCAGGGCAATTGAACAAGAGGAACTTCAATGATAGAATCAGGTTAAAAAGGCATAGTGCCAAAGTCAATAGGTCAAAAGTCTTTTGCTCAAGATCACAAAGTTCAGGGTAGTTTGAGGTAAAGTTTGTTCCACGGATTCCGGACGAGGTTGGTTGGTAGAAAAGTTAGTTCAAAGAGAAGAGAAGAACAAGCCCTCGGATTGAAGAAAGATTTCAAACACTTTCACCGCGGCTGAATGAAACGAGCAACCGGATTTGCACAGTACCTTAAAACGTAGAGGGAGCTGTAGCTGAGGCAGACGTTCCTGGTAGTTCCTGCAGGCTCACGGTTCCTGAAGCGTCTGTTGGACTGATCAGAAGTAGGAAGTCGGGAGGGTCCTGCACTACCAAGGAAAGAAACCAGCAGCAGAGCGAAGCAACGAATAAAAGGTGCGCTCCTTAAAACCCAAGCAGGGTCCGACCTTCCTGGCTATCCGGCCCACTGTAGCTCTGTACAGAGAATTAGACCAGAAGAGGGGTCCTGGCTTGCAGTTTGGGCATACTGGTTGGTCCCACCAGCTCAAGGGAAGAAGTTTCCTGGAGGATCTTCATGTCGTCAGATTCTGAAGATTCAGACCTGCAGCAGGGCTTCACTGGGTGGTTCAGTCGTTGTAGGGGTCCTGGTCCATCAGCTCCTCCTTGGTTCCAAGTGGCTTCTCTGCCTTTCCAGTCCCAGAGACCTGCTTTGTATGCAGTTTTCCCCCATTCATACAGCCTGGCTTTCAATCACACAGCAGGGTGGCTGTCCCGGCAAGGACAGTCACCCAGCCAATCAAACAGGAGTGCCACTTGGGTTACCAAGGGAACCCATGGCAGGGGTTCTAAAACCCCTCCCTCACATCCTGCCTACCCCGACTTTCAGGCGCCTAAAGGAGGAAATCGGTGTGGAAGCCCGCAAAAAGGTGATGAACAAAGGGACCAAACCTGGTTTGGCGCACAGAGTAAAATACTAGAAAGACATTTACAAAAAGAAAAGGGGAATAAACCCAGCTGGAACCATAATAAAATATATTTGGTCAAGCGGGTTTATTTTTGAGGCTAATATAATAGCCTAAAACAATACCATGGTTATTTAAGATAACCGCAGTATAAAAAATAGGGTAGATACCACTGCCACCAGCCAAGTCTTAGTATAAAGGGAGCGAAACAATGCTCCAAGAGACACAGACAAAAAGGGATAAGAATTAACCCTTTCCAATACTCCATGTACGATGGGTTGTACTGGGTCTGTGGTTTAAAAGTGACTATTGTAAAGTTAATGGCAACTTTACCTTTTCTGGGGGACAGTAGTCAGCCCCAGAAATGGAAGTCTCAAAGACAACCCTGTGGCACTGCCCTGAAGGTGCTGTGTAACACACATGAAGAAAATGGTGCTATGGAGTAGGTGAGGCTCCATTGCCCAAGATCACACAAAAAGTAGAAATACATTCAGCAAAACACATGCAATAGTGGGTAAAAAAGGCTCACACTCTAACCAGGTGAAAAAAAAAATCCTAGAAAACCAGCAAAGCTGCTTAGGGACTCAGTAGGTAAGGAAAATCAGCCATTTATGAGAATTCTCCCTAAGATGTGTCAGGAACAAAGTAAGGAAAACATTGAAAATAAGCTTATGGCAATACAGTTACAGAAGCTACAAGGATAGGGGTCCCGGGGATGGAATTTGGGTTCTGGGGAGAGTTTGGTTGTGCAGGTAGCTGTTTGCTAAAATGACTGCCAATTGGGAACCTTCAAGGACAGCCCAGGGAATATTTAGATCCAGTGGCTTGTAACTACTGTAAATAGGTGGGGCACTGAAGGAATGGATGCCATTACAGACCACAAAGAAATCAACCATCTCTTCCCCAAGGACAGGGTGCCTTTCCAAATTCCAGCACCACTATGATCACTCCACATAAGCCACCTAAGCCCTTAAATTAAGATATACATTACTGAAATAGCCTGAGAGATGACCTCACTATGTACACTATGACACTCGCAGATCACGAAGGGTCTTGTGTTCAATGTGAAGTTGTAAACAAGCTTTCACTTATTTAGTAGACACTTAATCTAGTAGATCAGCCATCCAATCAGAATGTGCTCCAGGTGTACCTCTAGCCCCTGAAACTGAGAAAGCAATAGGGATAGCCAATATCTTATTAAAACACCATATTATTGGACTTCTAAAGGTTACTTTAGGTATGATCACTGATACACATGGTTTACTTCTCAGTCTGTCAGCCCCGTTAATTTATTATCCCTGAATCCCTTTAGTCAACGCATGACAGGGAATTGGGTTGTATTAGAAATGCTTCACCAGTTAGGATTAGAATAGGTCATTCTAAGAGATGACCACACATTCCCCGGTATCCTTTGAAAGCAGGGGCAGAATAAGGTATCACCCCATCGAAAGCCCCTGCAATGCTCCTAGTTTGCACGTCATGAAGCCTGGGAGGAGTAAATGTAGATTTTTACGAGACCTGAGAGTGGTACATTGTGTAGTTTGTGCAGTCTTTCTAATGGGACCTAATCCAGCTACTACCACAGTCTGCATACTGCCTACTGTAGCAAATTCTACTGTTGATGAGCTATTTTCTGTATTCTTTTCTAAACCAGTACATCTGGATAGTCAGTTCTCATTTGCATTTTTGTTATGGCAGAATTTAGTACACGTGTAATAGGCTCCCTTAGGGGTACACACAATCACCTGCTCTTCTATCCCCTCAGCTCACAAAAGATTTAGATGATATACATTTTCTTGAATTTGAATGTTAGCACTGTACGTAGATGACCTGATGTTAGCCATGACATTTTATGAAGCTTACAAACAGGATACTCTGGTATTGTGTACTGCCCTAGCCAACAAAGGACATAAAGCTTCCAAACAGAAATTGCAATCATTTAAGTAAGAAATGCACTGTTTAAGAGACATTATGTTGAGAGATAGAGTCATTGACCATTCTAGCAATTTATATTGTGATAAACCTGAGGGTGTTTTCACTTATAGGCCCTGGGGATCCTTTGTTCAGGTGGCCATGGGAGGGCCATTGCGCTTGGATCCCGACCCTGGAGGCAGACAAGCAAGGGAGTATCACCTGGGCGAGGGGTCCTTAGGGACTGTGGGAGGAACATCCTTGCAGGAGACATGGTATACCCCCTTTCCAACACACACCCTACCCGACATTTCCTCCTACTTCATAGGCCATTGTGAGCCCTGTCCCGTTACCCCCGCCCCATTTCCAACAGAGACCAAGATAAAAGGGAGGCATAGGAGAATCAGAAAAAGGGAATTAAACAGGTTACCCTGTTTTAGACCATAACAACATTGTTCCCCTTTTCCTGACAGTATTACCCCTAATTTACTTATGTTCACTAAAGAACACTAACATTCCCACAATTCTATTTCCCCACTCAGCTGCCAAAAGACTGAGATGAAGAAGAGGCAAGTTAGAGCCATGAAGATTGCCCATAGGAAACAGTGTAACATGGATTCCTATGAGAACTTTCCATTGTTCCCCTTTAATGGGGTCAGGCAGAGTCAGGCAGGGCTGGGCAACTACTCACACCTGACTCATGTTAACTCCCCCAGCATTTATAAAAGGTGGAGCACACAGACACACTCTGAGCAAGCTGTGGATGCTGGACGGACCAGGAGGAGAAGGCAGCAGCTGGGAGAACCCTGGAGGAGCACGGGCTGCCAAGAAACTGGACCTGTGAGTACAGGGGATGTTGCAGTGTGGCAAGGCTGCAGTGCCTCCAGGGAGCCAAAACACCAGCTGCAGTCTACTGGAAGTGTTTGAACCACTGCTTGCTCCCTGGGGGAGCTGCAAGAGCCCCGGTAGCTGAGGGCCGGAGAGAGACCCTGACCACAAATTGATTCCCCCCAAAAGAATCTGTTTGTTCAAACAAGAACAGTGTGGACTTTTGAGAGAATCCCAAAGACGCCGAAAGGCTGCTCTGGGGAGCTGGCGAAGTGGGATCAAAAATCGTAAAAGTGCATTATGGCACTTGCAGTGCGAGAAACTGCGAGATAGCAGCTTTAGTAAAGACAAGTCCAGTGAGTGAGGCTGGATACCGAACAGGGTCATTACTGCGGAGCTGAAGCAGGACAGAGAAACCACATGGGAAAGCCAGAGCTCTGTCTGTCATAAATCCAGAGCGCCTGTATCCTGTGAAAAAGCCCAGGTTGCCCGTTTGCTGAAAGCATACCGAGCTGGACAGTACATCATTAAAAGGACACGCCTACCGACAGGTGCTTGAGGAGCAGCCCGCTCCCCTCCCAATCGCAGAGCAATGTCAGGGTGGCAACCGGCAGAGGTAAGCTACGGCCTTCGAGGACGACGAAAGGCGTTGCTGGTGAAAACCTTGATAACATGACAGGTGAGTGAGGAAAGTGGCAGTCATCTTTTAAGAAACAAGAATGTATCCAGAGTTGAAAGTTAACCGCCTAGCGGAGTGAAGCAATTGTTGTGAAGTATTTAAGCAGAAGGCACATCGGAGTGGGCCTGCAGGTTGAGACCGAACACTCAAAAGACTTCGTAAACTGGCATGAAAGTGACATTTAACAATTAAAAGCCTGGCCAGAGAAAATAGTATTGTTTTTTCTTGAACAGTACACAACTACAAATACCAAGAAGCATTGCTGTAAAATGTTTTTTGACTTTGGGGAAGTCCAAAACTGTTAAGAGGGAAAAAGTCCAAGTGGTCATGCAGAGGTCCTCATAAAATCCTTGCAGTTCCGAAAGCCTTCGTCAGCTAGAAAGCTCTTAACCAAATTCTGTCAAGTGGAATGGAAACTTAGGGAAGGGAATCCTAAAGAGGTTTGCAGGCCTGAGCCCAACCAAGGAAAACCTGTATGAACTTGTCGTGAAAGGAAAGTACTGCAGGCCTGGAATATCAAGAAATGAAGGTGAACATTGTGCTGTGGTGAAAGAAAATGGAACTTTGAAACAATTTACAGTCTGGCAGAGGAAAACCTGTGTAGGATGATGGTCCTATAATTGTTTCAGAACTGAACTGTACATGGAAAACGAGACCAAGAGAGCTTAACGGGGCTGTTGAACTGTGCAGGTGTCCCAGTAAGCCAGAGTGTGCTGAAGTTGATGAAACTGTGCCTGTCACCTAGCCATCTGAACTCTCTAAACCTCTGTGCTAGTAAACATAGGGGAAGGGAACTGCTATACAAGTCATTCTGACACTTCTTTTGATAAACACTCTTTATTTCTTTATTTCCCCTGTACACATGTGTTGTTAGAGAAGAGGGCTAGGTTATGTTTCTTTAGTAAAGGCCTTTATAATTTGACTTACACTGACAAGGACTGTTTTCCTTTTGTTTCATGGTCGAGACTACTCCCATGTTAGAGTTAGGATTAGCTAGGAATTACTCCAAACCTGCTGTTTTTCTAAATAAAGGTTTTTGAAACTTGCATCTTTTGTCATGTATATCTCCTGTTGATACCATGCTTTCTTTACAATATGATTCTCAAACCCCAAACTGTCAAACACATGTGAGCCTTTTTGTGTAATGTAGATTACTGTAGACAGCAGATATTAGTTTACACAGAGAAAGTCAAACCATGAAAAAACACAAATGAAGGTCAACTCCCTATAGATACTATGTAACACCTCAAGTGGACAACAGAGGATGCATTTGAGAAAGTGAAAAGAAGCATAAATGAAGCACCAGTGCTAGGTATTCCATTTATGAAAAAGAAATGTACATTGTTCTACCATGACAATATTGATTTCTGTTAGCTTTACTGACAGAAACTCGTGGCCACTACCAATATAGTCAGGAATTCGTTCCAAAAGGTGCAGGGATGCTTCCTTGTCTCTGTTCTGGCAGCTGCACCCTTAACAGGGCACCAGAGTGAAAATATAGTTTTGGGTCCCTCTTAGGAAGGTGCCTCCCTCATTCAGTGGTTGCCCTGTTATTGAAGACCAAAACACAACACATGTGAATAAATATGCAGTATTGCTCTTAAATTCCTCCAATGTAATATTTACCATCATCATCATTACAAACTGTATTCGGCCAATTGGCCATCAAAGTGCATCCTAATACAAAAACTAAAACAAAAAGAGCACACTTACAACCCAACAAAACCTTGACAAAAGAAGCCAAGACAAGTGCATGGAGAACAGTATCCAGTCCCAAGCAAGAATATGCCAAAACCAGCCCATCCAACCAAAATGATCACCATTGATCAACGCCCCAAGGGGGCTAAGTTCACACCCGTTAGCGGTGTGTAAGATTGAATATGTTTGGGAGATACAGGACAACCGTCCAGGTCTGGCACAGAATACTGACTCATTGTGATCCCTCCTTTATCATGGGGACCATACCACCCAGATCTGCCCATCACCCCTTTAGCCAAACTCCCATTATGGTAGCTCAGTTTCACAATGTCAAAGGGGCTGAAACCAAGTTTTCTGATTCTGACACATCCCTCCAAGGATTCTCTAGATATAAAGGTACATCCTTTTGCGGACCGGAGCCAGTATAGACATGTGTTCGTACTCACTGGGCTTCATTCCGAGTATGGAGGTAGCCATGCTCCTTTTAGCTACCACCATACTACCCCCATACCGGGTACCGGGTCCGGGTTCCCTGAATGGGGAAATATCGTGCCATTCCGAACTTGGGGGGCCCGGTATTTTCCCATTCAAGGAACACGCACCCGGTACATCCCCATTCCCATTTGAGCCCCCATAGGGCTCAATGGGAATGGGGAAGAGGCTAACAACAGGCCCGTTAGTGACTGGCCCGTTGTTAGCACCCTGGTCTGCTCGTGGGACCTGCTAAGGATGCCTGGTTTTACCAGGCGTCCTTAGCGGGACCCGCAAGCAGACCTCGTAATGAGGCAGTAGGGGGTTAACGGCGCCGGCAGCTCTACTGGTGCCGTTAACCCCCTACCGCCTGGGTCATAATGATCCCCACTGCCAGTTTTGGGACCCCATGGAGATAAATTGTGCAGGGCCCAACCCACCCTTGCTGGGTCGCTCGCTCAGATTCCCCCAGCCTTGGTGATTTTTTACTGCGTGGGATTTCTCTCTTGTGCTTTTTGCAGGGCAGAGGGGCTGCCCCCTTGAGAGGGAGTCTATTGGCTCAGTGGGAAGCCCTCCGCCATCTGCTTGATACAGAGTTCTAAATTCTCGGTGCTACTCTGAGGGCTGAGTGCTAGATTCTCGGTGGGGATCTGTGTGTAGTAGTTTCCTCTGTATCCTGTTATAGGAGGCAGACGGGGCTTTATGGGTGGGTGGGGGTGCGCTATCCATGACCATGACGGGTTCCAACAGTGATTTGGCAGCAGCCTTGTGCCCCTGACAGACCAACAACGGTTCCTCCTGGGGCCTTGCGCCACCCCTCTCGTGGTGTTCCATGAGGGTTGTGAGCATTTTCCTAATCGTTGTCAGTTCAATAAGCACCTGATCTCTTTTGCATCCCTTGGTGGGAGATGCGCTCTCCGCTGGCCTGGGGCTAATGGGATTAATGAGACTAAGGTCATGAGCATCCAGGGTATTTGGGTTGGGGCCTCTGAGGGGGGTTAGCTGCAGAAAGGAGCTGAACCTTGTACTTGTGGAGGTGAGATAGTCACTCCAGGCACTGTTTGAGTGGCCGTCAGTGCCAAGGCTACTAGTGGTGGGCTTAGCCATGGCCACACGAGGCACCATGTCCTCCTCCATGGGACTTAAGGCCTTGGTACACCCAGGAGTATCAGGAAGATCCAGCTGTGGCTATGTCAGGGGCATGATCCCCATCTACGTGCCCCCCTATCATCGGGCCAGGCAGCAAGTTGTTACCAACAGCGGACTGGGTGGGGGTTTTCCCCATAGCGGTTGCCAGTGATATCCCCAGGCCCCGGCATAGAGACTCAAAGGGTGAATGCAGGGTCGGTATATCGGCTAGGTTAGGAGGGGCCAGGGGGCCCGGCCGGTGCAAAGTCGTGGGAAAGTTGAATTCCAGAGTTTCATTTGGGTTTATCATCTCCAAGATCCACAGAAAAAGAAGTATTATCCATAGCAGGAGGGGTAGAGGCTTTAACATTTCCTAAGCAAAGGGTCCCCATCTGGAAGATCAGAGGGGTTCCTTGTGGTCCTGGGTTACATGTATCCAGCCCCGATGAAGAGGTTCCTGGTGGATAGCAAACTTCAATCCCTGCTGTTCAACCGCTCTCCCTCGGCTGGTGCAGAGCTTTACTGGACCCAGAGGATCCCGTCCCCCCTTGCATTTCATCATCAGAGTCTTGTGTTTTGAGTTAGGTGCAGACTCCTGAGGGGTCCATAAGCCAGACAAGAGGGCAGAATTAGCCAGGAAGAGAGGGGAGAATGGTGAGGAGAGAGGGGGGTCCATAGTTGAAATGGGTTTAGCTTCTTTAAGTTTCCCGTGTATGCCCTGCAACCAGGCCAATCCAACAGCAGCCCAGTGATAAGAAAAGAAAATAGTCGATTTCAGTGGACCAAAAGGTTCCCCTCAAGCAGACCCCCCCCCTTCAGTTTCTGCTCACCTCGCTTGGCAGGAGTTCAAAGTTCAAAGTTGAAGGTCTGAGACTTTTCCAGTGACCCCCTGTGGAGCCACGAACACCCTCGCCGGACGCCAACACCCGCGCCCTTTCCCCGCGGGCTTCACCCGGAGGGATGTGATGTGGAGGGGAAATCAGGAAGGGGGCGTGGCTTCAGCAACGGAGGCTGTCCTGGGCCTTGCAAGTCTCCCCTTGCGGGACGCCAACACCTGCGCCCTTTCCCCATGGGCTTCCTGATGCCCTGTATTGAATCCACTCCCAACCGCAGGTGATGGTGAACCACAGAACACTAAACCACATTACTGTGCTGCCACAACAGATTTCGTTGTAACTCCCAGTAAAGATCTGTCAGATAATCCCATGCACTATGCTGATTTGATATTTGTCATCAGTGGTTCTTGTTATAGAGACAAGGAAGGTCGGCTGGTGGTGGTGTATTCAGTGTGCACACTTTGGGATGCAATTTAGCAACAATACCTTATCCAGCAAGCGGATCAGGTGGTAACGGCCCACGGCCCAAGTCCCTTACCGTTGGGCCCCAGTCCTGTTATCACCTGATGCGGAGAACCAGATCAGGTATTAATGCTCTTAGCACCATGGTTTGCTCATCGGGCCTCACAGTGTCCCATTCATTAATTCATTAAAAAAATAGACTACAGATGGACACCACAGAGCTGGGAGATGGTGCTCCAAGAGGAACCGCTCTTCCATTTCCATGGTGGCAAGAAGGAAGACAGAGTCGCAGCTGAAGGAATCAGGTAAATTGGGGTGCAGCAGTAAACAAAGGGGAAAGGAAGGTGGGGGGAAGATGGCGGGGTGGGGAAGCAGTTCTCAGGTTGCTCAGAATGCGCGGCTAGGAACATGTGATTTAGCCTGTGATCCGAGCAACCTAATTGGTTGCTCCCCCTGCCCTGGGTGCTAATACAGAGTGGAAAGTTACCAACTATCACCTCAGAACAAGTATCAGTGTGTGTAGTACTGACACCGATATTTCAGCTTGCAGAACAGCAATCAGTGAACATATAAACATTCTCCAAGTATACATTGGAAGTTGATTTTGGACCGATGTGTAAGCAACAAGGCTTCAGGACAACATCGTGCACCCCCACAAAGAATCATGCATAAGTAGAAGCATTACTAGGGGCGATAACGTTGCTCAAACATATAGCCATCCTCATGTGCACTGCATACAACCTTTGGATAGTGAGGTTAGCTGCAGAAGCAATTTCACAGAATCAACTGCAAAATTGGCAGCTGTTTCAAATGCTCAGTATGATTATGTGTTAAGAGTAAAAGGGATACCTTAGCAGCAATCTTTCAGAACACCAGAGGAGCTGGCACATAAACAAGAAGTTCCTCAATCGAGAAAAATACTTTTGGATGTTCAAAGGATGTTGTTTACATGAAACCCTTCAGTGGAGAGATGAATTTAGAGGCTTGGTTGCCCCAAAGATAATGTTGTCTCACCTGGCGACATGGGAAAAGGGGGAATGATTGTATCTTCAAGTCAAGACGGGTATGTCCCAAAGTTCTGTGCTATGGCTCAAGACTATTGCAAGTGATGTGTTAAATGTTTACATAATAATGCTCTGAAAGACAATGCCCACCACACATTGATCTCACCCACCACATTACTGTTCCTTCATAAACTTGCAGGTGGATTTTATACAATTATCCAGTTTAAAAAATGTACAATATGTCATGATAGTCCTAGACGTGGTCATCTTGGTGGAACCCTACCCTTGTCAGAGGGTTGATACTGTTTCTGTGTTAAAGGCTTTGCTGAAGGATTGCATACCCATTGTACGGAATATCACTCAATTTAGTAGCCCACTAAACATGCACAAATTGTTCTGGCAACATCTTTTAAGAGGCTGGTAGGCACCTGTGTGACTGATGCTCTGTTCAAGTGAGTAAAACATGTATTTAGTAGCAGACACAGATGTAATCATTTAGCATTCGTCCAGTGCTTTCTGGATATTATTGTCTCTCTTCAGGGATATTTCTCTAAAGCATAATATGCAAAAAGCTAGAAATAACTGTTGCTTGTTACCAATATGAAACGTGATGAATTGACAGGGTGTGGAATCCCTGGCTTTTTTTTATTTATATTAAATAAAAACATGATGCAGTTAATTCCAGCTCTGAAAGGGTAATCTGCTGATCAGATTTCACTTTTATAAGCTCCATTCTAAAAATACAGTGGGCCTCATTTTAAGGCTGGCGGCCACAGTATGAACGGTGCCAGTGCCTTACCGGCACCGTTCATACCGTGGCCGCCCCATTACGAGTTCTGCTCGTGGGTTCCTGACAGCCTGCAAGGCGGCATCCGCAAGTAGAACTCGTGATTGCAACGGTGCTGGTGCAACCATGCTCCCCACCCCCATTCTGTCCTATGGGGCAGAATGGGGATGGGGAGCCCGGCATTACCGCCACCCACGAATGGGCAATTACCGGCCCACTCATCTCATAATGGGCTGGTCATTGCTTAATCGCGTGAGGCGGTGCCGGTAGCAAGCATGGTGGTAGCCGTGCCTGCCATACAGGCACGGCTACCGCCATGCTCGTAATGAGGCTCAGTGTGTGTCCTGCTGCATCAGTATCCTGATTTGCATCCTTATTTGCAGTGCCTGCTCTACCAGTGGCACAGAGCGGGTCCAGGGCCCAGGTGCCCTCTTGGCTCTTGACAACTGCAGTGACAGCGAAGCATTTAAGATATACACCCCTGTTCCAAAAACTGGTTAACTCTACCTGAATTAGGGTATGGTGGCCAGCATCTCTTATTTCCATCCACACTAAATTAATATCCCACATGTGTCAGCTTTGTGGGCCTAGTTCAGCCTTGGAGTTATGTGTATTTGTTCTAGACCTGGATCCTCCTGCCCACTGCCAGGACTCTAGTCTTAAAGGATTGCATCTGTGTGTTCCTTTGTAAGGACAGTTAACACTCATTTCCAAGGGGCAGTCACTCCACATGAAGCTGACCTGGGAACAGGCATCAAAGGACACACCCTTTAACAAAGGGCTAGGCCTCACACTAGAGTGCAGTATGTCTAAAGGCCTTGAATCGATTGAGAAGGGGAGGGGCCGGGTTAGTGTAGCCAGGGAGACAGCTGTACAGGTGCGAGAAGATTCTGTCATCTTGTTTCTCTATGCCTTTCTTTCATTCCTGTCCCCTCCCACGTCCTGTAGCAAAAAGCACTTTGGGTGTATTGTCAGAAGGGCAAGGTCCACTCATGAAACACTTGTGTATTGGCGCGTTATAAATGCCTTATCATATCATATTTGATGTTTGACTCTGTTTGCCGCTGCACCACGCCAGCTGACACGCATCATTGCCTAGGCTCCAACCAAAGAAGTACTGCTGCCTTGCATTGCTCAAGTCACTGTTCAAAGCACCAGCTTTGTATTTTCATCGACTGGACTCCGATGTTCCCCGAACAGCGACCTGTGAGCCTTTACATTGAATCGACTCACCTGGGCATCCTGGCACCAGCTCAACCAACATCGAACCTCGACCGTTGACTGTAAATGGTGACCGCCTAATCGGCACAGCTCGAGTTGATGCTTCAAGACCACAGCTACCTTCCTTTTGACCCCTACTCGACACCAGCTTGCAGCTGTACCATCGCAAATGCCACATCGTCGAACCAAAAAGAGCCCACTAACGATGCAAAGAAGCCTGGTTCAATGGCATCAAACCGCCAAGACATTTGCAGGTATTATTGACTGATATCTGCCCCCCTGGTCCATCTTTGGGCCCTGGCAACTAGATTGGTGACCTTATTCCCTTTAGCAAGTTCAAAACATATCCTTTGAACATTGTGGCCTTTTCTCCCATGTCTCATTACCCAGAATGGGGCATCTATTCTATCTTTGCATATTCAGTCTTCCTTCTAAAGGGGTGGGGTTTTTCAGTGTTTTCTGGTTAGTTATTATTGTACATGATGTATTTGATTAAAGTATATATTTGATTGAAACTTGATTGGACTTTCCTTTCTTTTGGACTTTTACACTTTGCTTTTTATGTTGCCACTGAAACAATTTCACGCCCTTCTTGAGAGCATAGCCTGCCCTCGGCCCACGTTACCCCAAATGGAAAAGGAGGTATATCTCTTAACTAGGCCTGTTTTACCTTTTTGATTGTGTTGGCTCTTAGTTTGTAGAAGTGTTTGGGCTGAGTAGGTGCATTATCATCTGCTCATCATTTTACTCCTGCAGGTCAGAAGTCAATTTGTCACATTGGTGGGCAGCGGTTGGGATTTGGAACACACTGTGCCTGCAGCCTAGTCAGGCTAGTTAGCCTAGTCAGCCAAAATAAGAGTGTACATTTCACTGCCAAGTCATATTTTATTAGTGTTACAAAATAGAACTTGACATGAGCTCTGCAGCCACCTTGGCAGTAGCTGAACTGCAGGAGCACTGTCAAGTAAGTAACTATCCGAGTGCAGGAAGGTTAAGAAAGCTGAATTGTTTAAAAGCCTCCAGGCTTTTGAAAATTCCTGGGAGGTGGAGGATTCCCAGGGGGGCCTTGGCAGTACTGAGCCTCCAGCTCAAGTTCCCATTTCTCTAGGGGGGCATGAAAGTAGATGAGGAGAGAAACAGCGATAGTGCTTTCCACCATTCTGCCCGGAGAGCAGCCAGTGTAATCTCTCAGGGGTATCATAGGTCTCTGAGGTCCCAATGGTCCCAAGCCTCAGTCAAGTCCCATCCTTCTG
The DNA here is from genome assembly GCF_040938575.1 of Ambystoma mexicanum. NCBI lineage: Eukaryota > Metazoa > Chordata > Amphibia > Caudata > Ambystomatidae > Ambystoma > Ambystoma mexicanum. Next base: position 149,895,614 of record NC_090933.1, read on the forward strand.
TAAGACACAAGCTTCTGCTAGGTCCCAGGGGAACGACCCTGAAGCAGACAGAGAGGAAAAGAGATGCCTTCTATAGGCAAGGAGAGTTGCCCTATAGGAACAGAATCAGAGGGATAAGAGAATGAAACAGAGCGATTTTGTGAAAATGTGCAAAATGGAAATAGAGAACCAGAGGAGGGCATCGAGTGGGAATTGAGAACCTCTAACTGTGCCACCCAAGGCAGGTCGAGGCACGGCATCCCCAAGGACTTAGTCCCACCTAATGAGATGGGGAAGGGCATAATTGATTACATTGAGGGACTGGAGCTTGCCTTCTACATGCAGGATGTGGAAGAAGAGTTGTAGGGTTCAGCCCTTATGAACAGTCAAATGGAACTGATTGAATTATTCAGGTGGCTCTGGAGGACAGCCACATCTATAGGAAAATGAAGTATGCCGTCCGCAGGATATTCTGAGGATGGCAGCCTTCATTTTCATGTAAATAGGCATCTCCTTCAGAGCCAACTGAATAATTCAATGGGCATCATTATAACCTTGGCGCTCCCGTAATGAAGGGTGCCTTTATTATGGGAGCGCCTATTACGAGGTTCCTTTTGCGGGACCCAGTAAGGACGCCTGCTAAAACCAGGCATCCTTAGCGGGTCCCCCGAGAGGAACAGGGAGCTAATAACGGGCGGTTGATGGGTTCCTTCAAGGAGGATTTACCGGGTCCTCCAATGTCGGAATGACCGGTATTTCCTCATTGCAGGAACCCGGTACTGGGACCCGGTATGGAGGCAGCCATGCCATTATTAAGGGAATGGCTACCTCCATACTCGCAATGAAGCCCAATCAGTTCCATTCGACGGTTCATAAGGGCTGGACCCCACAACTGTTCTTCCACATCGGTAGCTCAAGAGCTTTAGAGAGCTCAAAAGAAAAGAGGATAAAGCTTTGAGGCATTTGCACATCACTATCTAAAATATCTAAATGGATGGGTTACAGGTAACAACGTTTATACACTTAAGGGCATGTTTCATTTTATTGCATGTGAGAGTAGCCTTGAAAAATGTGAGCTGCAGTTACATCTGCATTTATTGGACTAGAATATCATAGACCCTAAAGAGATGGCAAAGGCTGGTGAGAAGTGTGTGAATACTCTAGTCCAGAAAAAGGCTCAGGCTAATTCAAGAAGGGAAAGGACAGAGGTTCTGACCCATCCTCAAAGAAAGTCCCCCAAAAACATGAAGGAAAATACTCCCAGTCCGAGAGTAAGGGCCCATCTTGCACTGAGGTGCCTGCACCCTCAACACCCAGGGGTTATTTTCTGTGTGAGGGTATGACACATAGAAAGAGAGATCCAGCTTGCAAGGGGAGACCTAATCAAGCAATGGCAACTGATGTACTTCTGAAGGTGGAGGCCATAGATAATTTGGGCATCTTAGCAGATGAAAGCCCAATAGGCCAGGGGGTGGCTAAAAGTTTTCTCATTCTGAGTGGAAACAGTACCGCTCCCTTTTAGGGGTCCCCAGTTCCGGCCAATACTGAGATATTTCTAGCGATGTCCATAAATGGGGACAAATCTCTCGCTTTGTGTGATACTGCTGTGAGTATCACAGTTGTGCGGAGACAATGGGTGAAGGAAGGGCAGTATATTGCAGAACCAAAACAACTGGTAAGAGGGTTTGATGGTTTGACATACTGTTCCCTGGCAATAATAGAGCTTAGTTAGATGGGTAACACCTCCCTTCACCATGTTGCAGTCAAAGACTCCATTCCAGTGGAGTGTCTGTTGAGTAATGACCTCCCTGATCCAGACATGCAGCCCCGTTATGAGTTTGGCAGTAATACGGGGTAATTCTACTGTTGTAGCCGGTGGAATTACTGCTGTATTACAAGTTAGTGGGATCACGCGCACCATTGGTGGTAACAGTAATTCCATCCATTGGAATTACTGACAAAAATTAGTCCCCGAAAGTAATTCCACCCGAAATAGGCAGAATTACTGCTGCTGTCAAGCAATCAGCATTAAAATTACTGCCGGCGGAAATAGCACCATCGTTGGAACAGAAATCCCAGCAGTGGCCCACTTCCTGTAGCCATCCAGAACCAATGGAGTGAAATCATTTCCAAGGAATAGCAAAGGGAAGGTGCCCAGTTCTACACCTGACGAAACAGAGGTTCAGTGAGGCCGAGCTGCAAGTCCGCACTGATGAGGTGGTGACCCATGCCGACAAGCTATATGGATCTGGCATCACAAAACATCAGGGCAGAGGAAAGCAGCAATCTGGGCAGGCATCTGTGACAAGTTCACGGCTGTGGGCACAGTCCCACCGGACAGTGAGGACTGCAGGAAGTGGCAAAACGACCTGAAGGCCAGTGTCCACAGCCTCCTGTCCAAACACGGCGGGAGACATCAACCACAAGAGGCGGCATTGTGGACCCCTTTGTCCTGTCCCCATGGGAAAGAAGGCTAGTTTCAAACTCCAGATGGAAGAGTTCAAGGGGATGGCAGAACAGAAGCAGTAGGATCAAGCCAAGGGGATGGCGGTAAGTATATCAGTCCCCATTCCCATGTGAATACACTGATCAAAAGCATGCCTCCGCCAGCAAAGATGAGCACAACAACGTGCAGGGGATTTGGCAACCACACAGCAATCAGTACTAAGCCACAGTGACTACACAAATGTGTAAGGGAAAATATGGAAAATGTAGCAATACACATGCACTATATTGAAAATGTACATGTGAAACCATGAAACAATGAGAGGCACCCATGCATGCTGTGACAGTCCATGTTGCCACATGAACCACGAGCTCTGCAACAGCAACCATAATTGGCAGAGGGCATGGGGACTTGGGAGGTCAAAGGGTGCAGGGCGGATGTCACATGGAATGCAGTCGCTTGATGAATAAGTGTCACTGCAACAATTTGGGACATGGTATGTCACCAGCCATAGTAGTAAATCATGCATCCAGGAGATAGGTTGAAAAAGTCCATCACCCCATTGTTACCTGCACATGTCATCTTGTTGTTCTCAAGGCAACCATGGCAGTTGACACCACTGTGGATGGCTGCATCTCCAGTATGCACGCATCAATCCTTTGAAAGTACAACAGAACATCTCTCAAAGAAGAAATAAACAAAACATGAAATAAAAGTCCATCTTGGAATGGAGCAAAAACAACACATGCCTCCATCCTGAACAGGGGTATTAAAAGTCAAGAAAAATGGGTCCTTCCCCCATCAATGGGTCATGCAAAACGAACATCAGACCACACTGGTCAGGTAAAAAAATAAATATGTACATCCTGGACTGGGTGTAAAAGAAAGTCCACCCTGCAGGGGCGAGAGGGAGGGTGTATGTCCAAATCCACATGAGTGGACAGAAAAAAATTGAATAAAATAAATCCCTCCATGAACCGGCAACGGTGGCTGAGGAGGAGTGGGTGTGCTGGGCAAAACCCCATCCTTCGATTGATCTGCAGGTGGTTGTGGTGGTGGATCCAATCCACACAGTGCCATGGCCTGGTCTTCAGTGGCCAGGGCCTGCCGTGACACTGAAACATGCACCAGTATCCCAATGGCAGTGAGGTCAGGAAATGCTTCCTCACGAATGGCTACAGAGTATGTATGCGCGCTCACTCATGATGCATCAAGTTGCTGGAACAGTGTCTGACTCAAGGCATCCATCTCTTCGTTGAGCTGTGTCCAAGTGGCTGAGATTTCATCATGCAGTGCTGTCCTCAAGCTCTCCTTTTCACGGCTATCTGATCTACGAGATGCCAACATCTCACGCCTCAGGACCTCTCTATGTACCCTAGCATCTGCATGCATGGACACCTGCAGACACCTCAGATCAGCCCATCCACCCTTGATGTTGACCACCACACCCAGTTTGTGGGAGAGGCTTGAGGACCATATGATCTTCAGCTGTTGCGCATCCCGCGCCACTGATAGGGGTCACGTTCTTTGACAGTTGATCCATGCCCTCTGCAACTCTATTCAACACTTTGTTTTGCTGGATCGTGTTATGCAACATTTTCTGCTCCCACGCTGTATTTCCAGCATGCACACGTCCACCATGTGTGCCGGGCCCACGTCATTGTGATGCAAGGGACTAGGCCCGTTGATGTGGTGCCTCCATGGTTGGCTGCGGGTCTGCAACCCTCTGGTGGACAACAGCCCCAGAACCTGACACCAACTCATGGGTGGTGTGGCCTTGCAGCTGTAACCACTGCGGACGTGGGACCTGCCACTGACGGGCCTTATAAAGCGAGCTGCACTGCCAAAAAACCAACAGCCCCATCTGACCTGCCCATTCGGGCACTCACTGTCTCCCTCCATGAGTCATCCACTTCTGGTTCTGCTTGCAAATCAGCAGAGTCAGAAGAGTCCGAAGAGCATGACTGATAATGGCCTGTAGCTCTTGTGGATTTTCATGGAGCAGTACATCACGGCCTTGACCTGTGGACTAATGTACCACCACCTCTTCTTCTTCCTCGTCTGTATGCACTGCATCATCACCTGCACATGGCCAGAAAATGACATTGTAGTTATGTCTGACAAACATGCACATGTGCATCAAAGGGCAGACAGATGCAAAATTGCAGGACACCCATGCATCTGACAGCGTGACTTGGCACAGTGTGACCTGTAAGCCAGGGATATATGGCATTTGCTGACATGCAACACCACCCCACCCCATGACCAGTCTATGCTGTTAGTGGACACATAGACATACTAAAGTGGCAGACACAATGATGCAAGTCATAAGACATGTGTCTGTCATGCATCGACTGATGGCCACATACAGAGTTATCATGTGAGACAGGTGGTACTATTTAGAACCATATGAACAAATTTTAAATCCACCATGTACTTACATGACATGGAATGAGACAGGCACCAAAACTGTGGCAATAAATGATACATGTGGACGTGCCATTGTTTGTGTGACATAGAGGTGTGCCCAGTGGGTGATGTGTCAGTGGTGCACGTCAGGGTGTACTGCAATTTGCACATGTGTCAGACATTCAAACCCTCCATGCAAGTACTGGCACGGCTATGTGGGCCAGCAGACAGTGATTTGAAAAGTCACGCTAACACATTCAACACATGTGGACCACACTGGGAAATCACTTAAGGCCGACCTTGTGAAAGAAGTGACACAGAAGCAAACATGAATTGCCTAAGAATCGCTGACAACTGCAGCCAGCTGTATTGCTACACAAATATGGATAGGTCAACAATGATTGGTCACACATATGATGCACACAAATGCCACTCACGAAATGTGTCCTCAAGGGTCTCCACTCCTCCCACGCCTTACACCTGCTCAATGCTGATGAGTTGACTTGTGACCTCTTTAAAAGGAGTCAGCTCCTCCTCCTCTGCTGGCCAAGCTCTAATGGCCAGTGCAGATGCCAGGTTGGCACTGAGCTTGTGCTTGGTCCTCCGTGTTAGAACATTCTCCCACTTCTGGACCTGTTCATCATTGCGCCTATCCACACCTAAGACATTGATGCAGTCAGTGACATTCTGCCAATGTACCAATCGAAGTGTGCTTGTAAACGTGCTCCCCGCATACGGGAACATCTCACGATGGTTATCGGTCACATAGTCAACTAGGATCTGGAGGTCCTCATCAGTGAACCACCTCTTCCCCTGCAGACCCGTCTCCTGTGCTGTGTCTTGGGTTGGAGCCTATTTCTTCTCTGCAGGGTGCCCCTTCTTGGCCCTAGAGGACCTAGGCGGTGCTGCTTCTCCTGTCTGGCTGCTACCAGAGTGACGTCCAGGTACTGGGTCACCTGTGGGCTGAGACCCAAAACCTCCTCCTGGGGCTGGAGCAGATGTGTCCTCTCTACGTCCCGAACCCTGTCCACTCCCTTTCCCTCTTGGGTCCTTTCCACTCATGTTTCAGATGTAAAGGAGAAATGGAAGGCACACCAAGATATTGTTCTGGGCAATATGAGGACAGGAACAGTCTATGTGATGTGCGACGTAGATGTGTGGTCCAGCAAGTCTCCAATGTACCCCAAAAGCAAAATATATGGTATGCGATACGCAGAGGCACCTCTAAACTCAAACATTGGATATGCGGTACCAGGAAAGCTTCCAAAAGGTGAAAAAAGCAGTACACAATACGCAGAGGTACCCCTAAACTCAAAAATTGCATATGTGATACCCGGAAAGCTTCTGAAAGGTGAAAAAAGCAGTACGCAATATGCAGAGGCTCCCTGAAAATGAAAATTGCATACGCGGCACACCGTAAGCCTCAAAATGGACAAAAATACATGCGCGTATGCACAGCGCCAACCCCCAAAATGTGGTACGCGTTACCTGAAGGAAATGGCTTGCATAACACCACCAAATATATGTATACGATATTTGTCCGTCTTCGTACCTTTGCACGCACAACCAGTGATGCACATTGCATACTTTATAATTTAGTGTCATTGTTGTGAGCCATGTTGGAGTGCTGCATAGGTGTGCTGCATCCCGCGTGTAGAAAGTAACTTACGCGTCAAGAGCCTTTACTCAGTTTTCGGCTGCTACAGATGAGAGATGCACACCAGAGTGCCTCTTGCATGCGAAGTACTGATTTTGCCTCCTCCGGCCCTCCTTCGCCTCACTCACTCCTTTTCTGCTGCCTGCTTGAGTGTGAGTGCTGAAACCAAATAAGTGATGGGTGGAAGGTTTTCAATTAATCTGAACCACTGCCATTGCTCTGGGCAACCTTCCACACCACTGTTGTGAGTGCCTGCTTACAACCGGTGCTGTCCACTCCCTTTCCCTCTTGGGCCCTTTCCACTCATGTTTCAGATGTAAAGGAGAAATGGAAGGCACACCAAGATATTGTTCTGGGCAATATGAGGACAGGAACAGTCTACGTGATGTGCGACATAGATGTGTGGTCCAGCAAGTCTCCAATGTACCCCAAAAGCAAAATATACGGTATGCGATACGCAGAGGCACCTCTAAACTCAAAAATTGGATATGCGATACCAGGAAAGCTTCCAAAAGGTGAAAAAAGAAGTACAAAATACGCAGAGGTACCCCTAAACTAAAAAATTGCATATGTGATACCCGGAAAGCTTCTGAAAGGTGAAAAAAGCAGTACGCAATATGCAGAGGCTCCCTGAAAACGAAAATTGCATACGCGACACACCATAGGCCTTAAAATGGACAAAAATGCACGCGCGTATGCGCAGCGCCAACCCCCAAAACGAAAGATGTGGTACACGTTACCTGAAGGAAATGGCTTGAGTAACACCACCAAATGGTTTCATGTAATAATGTTGCCACAAAAATCTTGCCATGCAAAAATATCACAGAAAAATGGCTGTTTTTTGTGGCGACATTATTGCATGGAACATGAGGGGACACCCCTGCAACCCCAAACTTATTATTATTTTTTTTTTTTTGGCCCTGTCCCCATATTTATGGTCACCCATATAATATCGCCACAACCTTTTCCTGGCGATATTATTTACGGCGACCATATATACGGGGATAATATTACCTGATACCCACCAAATATATGTATATGATACTTGTCCGTCTTCATACCTTTGCACGCACAACCAGTGATGCACATTGCACACTTTATAATTTAGTGTCATTGCTGTGAGCCATGTTGGAGCGCTGCATAGGTGTGATGCATCCTGCGTGTAGAAAGTAACTTACGCGTCAAGAGCCTTTACTCTGTTTTCGGCTGCTACAGCTGAGAGATGCACACCAGAGTGCCTCTTGCATGCGAAGTACTGATTTTGCCTCCTCCGACCCTCCTTCGCCTCACTCACTCCTTTTCTGCTGCCTGCTTGAGTGTGAGTGCTGAAACCAAATAAGTGATGGGTGGAAGGTTTTCAATTAATCTGAACCACTGCCATTGCTCTGGGCAACCTTCCACACCACCGTTGTGAGTGCCTGCTTACAACCGGTGCTGTCCACTCCCTTTCCCTCTTGGGCCCTTTCCACTCATGTTTCAGATGTAAAGGAGAAATGGAAGGCACACCAAGATATTGTTCTGGGCAATAGGAGGACAGGAACAGTCTACGTGATGTGCGACATAGATGTGTGGTCCAGCAAGTCTCCAATGTACCCCAAAAGCAAAATATATGGTATGCGATACGCAGAGGCAACTCTAAACTCAAAAATTGGATATGCGATACCAGGAAAGCTCCCAAAAGGTGAAAAAAGCAGTACAAAATACGCAGAGGTACCCCTAAACTAAAAAATTGCATGTGTGATACCCGGAAAGCTTCTGAAAGGTGAAAAAAGCAGTACGCAATATGCAGAGGCTCCCTGAAAACGAAAATTGCATACGCGACACACCATAGGCCTTAAAATGGACAAAAATGCACGCGCGTATGCGCAGCGCCAACCCCCAAAACGAAAGATGTGGTACACGTTACCTGAAGGAAATGGCTTGAGTAACACCACCAAATGGTTCCATGTAATAATGTTGCCACACAAATCTTGCCATGCAAAAATATCGCAGAAAAATGGCCGTTTTTTGTGGCGACATTATTGCATGGAACATGAGGGGACACCCCTGCAACCCCCAAACTTTTTTATTTATTTATTTTTGGCCCTGTCCCCATATATATGGTCACCCATATAATATCGCCCGACCTTTTCCCGGCGATATTATTTACGGCGACCATATATACGGGGATAATATTACCTGATACCCACCAAATATATGTATATGATACTTGTCCGTCTTCGTACCTTTGCACGCACAACCAGTGATGCACATTGCTCACTTTATAATTTAGTGTCATTGCTGTGAGCCATGTTGGAGCGCTGCATAGGTGTGCTGCATCCTGCGTGTAGAAAGTAACTTACGCGTCAAGAGCCTTTACTCTTTTTTCGGCTGCTATAGCTGAGAGATGCACACCAGAGTGCCTCTTGCATGCGAAGTACTGATTTTGCCTCCTACGGCCCTCCTTCGCCTCACTCACTCCTTTTCTGCTGCCTGCTTGAGTGTGAGTGCTGAAATCAAATAAGTGATGGGTGGAAGGTTTTCAATTAATCTGAACCACTGCCATTGCTCTGGGCAACCTTCCACACCACTGTTGTGAGTGCCTGCTTACAACCAGTACTGTCTCAGAGTGCCAGCTGTCCTACTTTTGCCTGTACTCCTGTTTTGGGCCTGTGACCATCTCTTCTGTATTTGTGATGTCCACCTCTCCCTGCCAACATCACCACAGCTCCACAGCAACTACCCAGGACACAGCAAAGTCATACCTGCTTCAGGGGTGCCATGTCTGGACAATCATCATCCTCAGAAGGGTGCAGCACTCCCACGTTGAGGCAGAGGTCTGCCAACTTCACCTCCAATGAAGTTGGCATCCTGGTAGATCGGGTCCTGGGAGCCTATGATTCCCTCTTCAACACAGCTACTTAGCTGGGCAATGATGCAAGGCAGCAGATCTGGGACAACATCACTGCTGCCATCAACGTAGAGGGGGTGGCAGAACGCACAAATGACACAGTCCAGAAATGTTTGGACGACCTCAAGGCCCATAGCCATTCCAAGGTGGTGGCAGCCCTTTCCAAGGAGCCCACTGTGGAGGTGCACCGTGGAAGCTGTCACCGGTTCTCCCAGGTTCAGCTGTGGGTCCTTGAGAGGTTCTATCTGGACCTTCACGCCCAGATCTGTGCATGGAGATGTCATCTGGAAATTGCTGGTGAGTACCCATGTTGAGCAATGCTGTACAGTGTATGTGGGGCGTGCATGTTTGCAGATGCCACATTCTGTTTACAGCATGTGTGTGATGTGAGATGCAGCAGCTTTCTGCATAATGCCAAATTTGGGCATATGTGGCGTCAGACATTGTATACTGGCATATGCATGGGTATTGGCAGAATTTTCCTCTGTGACTTGTTGGACTCAGGCACATGCTGTGTGAGATCATGGACCAAATACAGGGATAGTACGGATGCAGGCATGCTATGTTGTGGGCATGTGAGGGACGTGCATGATGGACGACTCAATGTGTAGAACACCTACAAGTGCATCCATGCGGATACATCTGCTGATAGTGACACATGTGCATGGATGTCTGTGAATGGCAAGTTGTTGCATTGACATCTCCAGGACAGGGATGTGACATCTCATCCCAATCCATTTGGAGCACAAGTGTATGTGTGTACATGCAATATGCGTATGCTGGGCCACACAACATGAGCAATTGGGTCCATGATAGGTGTGGCAGTACATGTTGCTTACTTGCAGATCATGCTGTCAAATTTGCATGTTGGTGACTGTGTTTGTGTGGGCATGTGCCCTGGTGCAGATCCCGTGGCCTTGGCTGCATGTCATGCTTCTGGTGGTTGGTCATTGGTCTGCTGTTTTTGATTATGTGTTTGTGACCAAACAACAATTTGCTGTGTTGACATGTCTCACAAATGTGATCCATCTTCACACCACACTCATGCGGCAGTTGACTTGCTGTTTGCATGGCCAAGTGCATGTGTGTGTGCATTGTGTGTGGGTCAGTTCATGGTTGCAACATGCTGCATGATTGGTGATGTTAATTTTGTGTATGCCACACATGCATTGATTATGATGACTGCTGTCAATGTTTTTTGTCCCATTTTCCACAGTTGCTGCAGCTCGGGAAGAGGGCAGAGGCATCGCTGTGGAGCAGAAGGGCAGGGACCGGGCCACCAGACCAAAGCGCATACCCTGGCCAGCCACCAGTGAGACCACGTCATATGAGGGAGAGTTGGCTGGGGGAGCAGAAGTAAGATTGGGCAGAGCTGCTGGGGGTTCATCCCAGGAGGCTGTTGTGGTGGGGGACTCCACAGTGGATGTGGGCCAGGGTGCAGATCAGAGGGGCCATCCAGGGAGAAAGGCTCTCCGGGGTCATCCAGTGAGATGGAGGTGTTGGTGGAGGAGGAGGCAAGCGAAGGCCAGCACACAGGGAATGGTGTTCAGGCTGCACCCCTGGGCCAGAGACAGGAGGATGTGCAGTGCACCATGGAGGGAGCTGCCCAATCTCCTTTCCCTGGTCCATCTGCTGCAGCAGTGTCCACCGTCGTGGATGCCTCCACCCAGACGGAGCCCCCCACCCCCTTGTGCCCCAGGAGACCTGCCATGAGTTGACACACGCCCTGCTGACTGGTCTGGCAAGGCGGACGGCCACGACTCAGTATACAGTGATTGATACTCGTGAAGAGCTGTCACAGCATCACGATTCAATGAGCCTCTACCTGGGCCAAATGGCACGTGCACTACTCGCGGGTGGTCTCTGTGCGCTAGCACATTCACCTGCCCCATCCTCCACTGCCTCCTCTGTGCCCCAGTCATCCTCCGGGCGGCCTTCCTCGCCAATTCCCATCAAGGCCCCCTCTACACCAATCCCACCCACATCACACAGTCTGGGGATGAGCACATCCATGCATCCAGTGGAAGTCCCACCTACTACAGAAGATGTGGTCATTGTGCCGGCCCAGGCACCAACACAGGGTGAGGCAGCAAAGGGACAGCTGGCACCTCAGGACAGTGCTGACACTGTATCCCCCCCACTCCCAATGTGTACCATCCAGAAGGCAGGGGTAACTGTGCAAGCTATGCTCAGCCAGGCAGCAGCAGGTAAGGCGTGCCCAGAGGCAATCCTCGTAGGGCCATTCATCATCAAGGAGGCAAGTCAGGCTTGACAATTGGCAGGTGGAACGGAGGAGACTCCGCAATATAGTGTGCATACGAATGGAATTCAGAAGGCAGCTGATGGCAGAAAGACAGTGGGCTAGGGAGGCAAAGATTGCTAGGGCCAGGGCAGAGGTGGTGGAGAGAGGTACTCTGAGGTGGGCTGCCATACTGGAGGAGGCTTGCAGGGATGCAGAAGAGGAGGAGAGGAGGATTTTACAGGGCCTGTAGGCCCTACAGGCAAGAACGGAGCCCTGCCTCCATGTCGAGGAGAAGGAATGTTCCTCTTCTGTGGAGGATGTAATGAGAGACAATTGAGATCCCTGCCTGTGTATATAGTTCTTTGTGTGTATTTTCTTTTTTGACTTTTGTTCATGTTTTATCCTTGGACGTTTCCCCCTTCCATGTAGTTGTTTTTTGTACTGTACATATTTTGAATGCAGATTTGAGTTTCTTGATCACACAGTTGTAGCTGTCTCCTGGCTCATGTGCTGAATTTGGTTTACTATGGTTTTGGAATGCATTTGTTCTGTGACTGTCATGTGGGCTGGGGGCCTCACTGTGGATGTGTGGGATACACTCATCACTTGTGTAGTCGTTATTCAGTAGGTGTATCCCTTCCAATGCATAGCCACCCACCTGCACACATTAGCTATCACCCATAAGACGCTCTCATGTAATCATGCTGCACATCTGCCACTCCAATGCTTCATCTTCACATTATAGTTTGTTTAAGTCTGGCTGTAGACATCATCCATCTCCTTGGCTCACACACTCTTAGGCAGCCTTCACATCACCGAAACACATGCCTGTTCAACCTGTGTTACTTGCAGGGGCTTTGACAGCTATGCCTTCCTACCTGAGTCCATTCATTCATTGGTTTTGTACATGCTACTATGCACACACACATTACATGTGACTCTGTCCTATCAGTGATGTCTTGGTCTTGTATCCTCGTAGGTCAGTTACCAACAACACTTTCTGGCCATTGCAATGAAACATGTGCACAATGATACGCCACATTGCATTTAATTGCTTCACTATGGCATATGTACATTACGCGTTCATAGTGTAGCTGGTGCTACATTCTGCTGTCCTTTTGCTGTGCAACACAGTGTGATGTACCAGGGAGTCCTGTGATGAGCTATGGACAATGGATTATGCACCAATTCTCACAGTTGCTAAGGCAAGGGGAGGATATGTGCTGATGTTCTTCATTTTGGAGACAGGCCAGTGGAGTTGAGGTAATGTGGCAGGGCCAGGCTGGGGGTGTTTTAGCGTGAGGGGGCTGCTGTGCAGTAGGGGTATATGACAACAGTTTGTGTGCATTGGGAGTAGGGGGGATGGTTCGCAGTTTCGCAAAGAAGAAGGATTTCCTTGTAGGAGACCTTGAGCCGAATAGCAGCGGTGCAGCAGTTACTTACCTGGAACCTCACGCAGAATCGCTGGGGTGCAGCCGTTACTTACAGGGGACATTGCACAGAATTGCAGCGGTGCAGTTGTTACTTACGGGGGACCTTGGACAGTTTAGCTGGGGTGCAGCCTTTACTTATGTTAATGTTAAAGGACATTTGTACCGCGCACTATCACCACCGAAATGGTCCCCTGGCGCTCTGGCGGCTCTGAAAGAGGAAGGGAGAGGGGTTAGTGGAAAGGGGCTGGAAAAGTGCAAGAGAGCAGTGATGTGCTGTTGGCGGCCTCAGCCAGGTGGGTCCATTGGCTGGGCCTGGGGTGGTATCTTGTGCAGATTAGCTGGGATTCAGCCTTTAGTTAGGTGGGACCTCACACAGTTTGGTTGGGGTGAAGCCTTTACTTACGGTTGACCCTGCGCAGTTTGGCTGGAGCGCAGTCTTTGCTTCCTGGGGACCTTGCGTTGTGTCACTGGCATGCTGGATGTTGGTTCAGAGGTTTACGAAGACGTTTGCGGAAAGTTTGGTCTATGGCTATGTTTTTGATTTGCGTGGGGGGGTGTTGTGGGCGTTCCTCTAGCAGCACTATTTTCTTTGCGGGTCGGGTTGCGATTTTCATGAATACTCGGACCGTGCATTGGTAAATTTGCTCGTAGAGCCACGCAGAGTCGCTTTCCGCATGGGCACTTTGCGGGATCAATGCAGACCTTTCTGTGAATCAGGCCCTTAGTGCATTGGCAGATTATGCCACAAGATTTGCATTTGTCATGCCAACCATAAAGTCGGCTTTGTGGCCCCCTTTTAAACTATCTCTCTTCCCTGTGGCAATGGTGTTATTGATATTTTGATGGCTGTTCCACCGAAATGCGCCAAACCCCAAAAAGAACTTCTAATAAAAAGGCTAAAACAGTCCCTGCCAATCAATTCATGTACAGCCCGCAATATGGCAGAGTGGGAAAACACCATGAACCAATTAAAAGAAAGAGCATTGCTTTTTGTTTCACTACCTCCAAGCCACATTTCAACATCACTGAAAGTGCCAGTGAGGATCTAGATGCTGAGGGACACATTCAGTAATGTAGAATGCGGTCCTGATTCTGAGGTGCATGATAAATAGGAAAAGTGTATGTTCCTGCTGCAAGACACTTTTCCATACCATAAAGCAAAGGATTCTAAACCAACCCGTGAGTGGAGGTAAGAAATTAAATCCTCTGTTCATGCAAAACTGTGTTTTACGGCAAAGCAACAGCCATGTAATGTAAGGGGCTGGCAGGGACTTTATTCTGAAGCCACAGCACCCTTTCTGCACAAGCCAAAAGAGGTGTTAATTAACGGCACCCTGCCACGGTGTCGCTCGTGCCTGGAAAACATAGTGGGCTGCATGTAAAACAATAAAAGTGTAATTCTGTGATGAAAGGACACTTTTCATATTTCTTCCCTCCATCGCGAAATTACAATTTTATTTCACATGGTTCTGGGAATCAGCCTTCTCCTCATTGCATTGGGAGAATGGCAGCTGGCACTGCATCACCTCTTTTTCAGCAAAGCAAAGACACAGGGCCTGATTCTGAGCTTGTGATCAAAAGTGTGTGGGAAAACCACATTCTCCCCTCCAGTTTCCAGCACCATTATTCTGGGTGGAAATATTGGAGGGGAGATGTTGTGCTATCAAGCAGCAAAAGTTGCTAAAATCACACTTTGTTGAGGAAACATGTGCTCCAGTGACATTGCAAGCATTTCTTAAAAGACTGCCACTTTTCTAGTTTAATAAGGTTTTCTTAAACTTTCATTAAGCTAGAAAAGTGGTGCTGCAGTCTAAGAAATGCATAGTTTATAATGGGAAAATTGTGCCATGGAGTTTAACGGCACCTCAAAGGTACCCTATTTTTACTCTTGTTGTGGCGTGCTAGACCAGTGCTGCTGGGAGAAGTATCCCCTCCATGTGGCTGCCCTGCATTCCTGATGGTTGCTAGGGCTGTTGTCAAGCCTTAAAACAGGCACATGCAAAGCTGACCTTTCATGTTCCTGCATCACATTCTTTCTTCACCAGAATATGGTGTTTGTAAGTAAATTGTTCCTCCTTCCTTGATGAACACTTTCTTACATTTGCATGCAGCTCAGAATCAGGCCCCTGGGCTTCATAGTGCTCCATGCCATCTGTTACAATCAACTTGCTATGTGGGTGTGGGTCTGATTCTGAGGGCCCTATTCTGAGGTATGTGTACATTCAGAAAAGTGACGTTCTGTGGCAGAACGGCACTTTTCTACTTTTCTAAATAGTACCATATTCAGCAGCAATATGAAAGTAGTGGACTCGCATGGACTCGTCACTTCCATTCCCACTGCATGTCGGCGCCTTACGCCTGACAACGGGTCCTAGAGACCACCGAAATAGAGAGCAGCCAGTACGTGCTGATTCTGATAACCCAACGCCACTTTTGAACCTTAAAAAAAGGTGCTAACCTACGCCACCCACGAGGAAAGAGGCGACATTCCTAGTAAACTGTTAGGTTTTGCGTTAAAAAAAGACGTTTCTATTTTAGCTTCGATATATCCTAAACCATATATTGGCCGCTAGATGGCAGAAGAGTCCACTGTAAAATGTGCTCTCTGTCCATAGCACCGGGACACGTTGCTACAGAAATTGCTTTCCATGGATCTGCAAGAGCTGCAGCTTGGTGACGCATTCAGTATAGCAGAAATGTGACTTTTAAGTTCCTGTTTGGCGCTGCAGGTGCCCTGCACACAGTAACCGCGCAGAACAACGTTTGCACCTTTTTTAGATAGTTTACGTGGCTGGGATTACATCTTCTCAACATTCCTCCCAACACCCTCAGAATAGGCGAGGAAGGATTTGGTGAGTAGACTGATGTTTATCCATGCCCCTTTCCACACAAGAATAGAATCGGGCCCTTAGATGTTCAAAAATGTGCCTCAAGGGGCTAATTCTGAGGTGCGTGCACATGTAAGAAAGTGTTCCTCCCTGAAGGAGGAACACATTACTTACAAACACCATATTCTGATGAAGAAAGAATGTGCTGCAGGGACATGAAAGCCTTGGCTTTTGGATGTGCCTGATGTATGGCTTGACAACAGCCCTAGCAGCCATCAGGAATGCAGGACAGCCACATGGAGGGGATACTTCTCCCAGCAGCACTGGTTTAGCACACATTTTCCCTTTAAAAGCAATGCATTTCTTAGACTGCAGCCCCACTTTTCAAATTTAATGAAAGTTGAAGAAAACATTCTTAAACTAGAAAAGTGGCAGTCTTTTAAGAAATGCTTGAAATGTGACTGGAGCACATGGGTTAGCGTCTCGTGCTGCTTGAAAGCATGACATCTCGCCTCCAATATTTCCTCCCATCTCAGAATGATAGTGCTCTAAACTGGAATTTCCACACACTTTTTATCACAATCTCAGGATCAGGCCCTTAGAAAGCCGACATTCTCCTCGTCAATATTCAGTTGTTAATTCCATGCCCCAAAGAAGAGGGAACCCTGGGGCAGTGGGTACAACAGATCACAGAAACCAGGGGTCAAAGTGCGCGGAATGGTTGGGGGCAGTGCTCCTTTTTACTGTTTTTTATTACATTTTACTGTTCCTGTACTTGAATTTTAAAAAGAAACCATTCTGGAATGGTTTCGTTTTAAAATAAGTTTATGGAGCAATTGAAACTTGCACTTCAGTGCACTACACTGAAAGTTCCCTTAAACAGCAGGTGTGTTTGTGAGTTTGTATGGTGCTTTGTTTTGTAGGAGGGAGGGGGCGTGGCAATGGAGTTTGTAGGGGTGGGGACAGGCCAGCAGGGAACATAGTTCCACTACCTCTTTTCATACACTTCTGATTTACCGAAAGTACATCAGAACCTTCAGTAGCTCAGGGAAACAGTCTGTAACTCAGAAAAGTGCTCCCTGAAGTTTTGCAGTTCCCAAACAGGCACATTAGTGGGAGCTCGCTGTGCTTCAGAAATTCAACTAAACAGTATGGACCCGATTGATGGAATATTTGCCAGGTCAAAGTGAATTTGCACTCCTAAAAAAGTGTCTTTGCGCCGCTGACCCAAACCCTGATTCATGCAACCGTGCAAAGTGTATCTTTGCCATGCAAAGTCCGGGCAAGATCATTTTGTACTGCAAAAATGACTATGCGCTGACTTTACCCCGACTTTGCACGGCAAAAATACACTATGCACAGTTCCATGAATCAGGGTTTGTGTCGGCAGTGAAAAGTCACTCTTCAGCAGTGCAAATTCACTTTGAACCGGGCAAATATTCCATGAATTGGGCCCAATGTTTGAGTGATAGAAAACAAGTTTAACATAGACAACATCATTGCTGACGCCCGCCCTCACTCAGGGACATGCAAGCAGTGCAAGGAAAGCAACAGGTTACATGTCTGTGCTCTTCACAATGCTTGCAGCATCTCAAAGGGTGCCAATTAAACTGATGTGAAAAGGGTGATGAAGGTGGAAAATACTCTGGCAGTGCACGTTCAGTCTGTAATTAGCCATTTGTTTTATGTTGTCATTAAGCACAGCTTCATTTTTTTAAACTAGAGAAATCTTGCTTTTATTTTTTGTTTCTTTTTTAGTTAGAATGACTTGCTTTTTCCATTTAGGCAAACATAGGCTTTTATTTAGGGACACATTTATTTTATATTTAATGAAGAAAATGTTAGACTTTTTTTCTTAGCCTTTATTGGTTCTAGTTTGTGTTTGATTTAGTTACATTGGCTTTTTTTTCCTTTAGTGTTTTTTGTTATGTTTTTTTTTATTTTGATGTACAAGAGGCGGGGTAGCGGGGTGCGGTGTACATCCCTAGCAAGTATAATGAGCTTCATGTGGGAGACCAATGCTGATTTTGAACTGTTTTCTTCCTACCTTCAATCTGAAGAAGGATTTAGATTTTGTCAGCGTGTTCAGGCTTGGAATCCCCCTCAACAAAACACTGATTCATACACTGATGTTTGGACAGACGTGTGGCTCGTGAAGCTTGTATGGCTGATGGTGAGATGAAGGGGATGGTGGCATGGTGGCAGAAGGGGGGGTAGAGCTGGATAGCAGTTGCAGTCAATATAACAGGGGGTAGGAGCCACTAAACCAAGAAGATCATCGGGAAGTTTAAGGAGGGCATGAGGAACGGTTGTATACGAATTGTTTGTTTTACAACTGTTCGAATTACAATTGACCCACAACCCCCCACCTAACGCCAAAACCCCTATATATATATATATATGTACAGTCAATTGTGAAAAGGTCTATTGTGACCCTTTAAATTCGGTCAATTGTTCATTCAAACAATTGTAAACAAACAATGTGGGTAATACCCGAGGAACGCTGGCATCATCTAGGCATGGGTTGTTTAAGGTGATGGAGGGGATTTCATCAGCAAAATCTGAAACAGTAGTGTGTCGCAAGCGTCATTCAATCTAGAGGGGCACGCTTGTTGCCACCCATGCAGTGCCTTCGCCCATTCAGTGCCTTCCCTAGACACTTATGGTAAGTGCAGAACATGGTCCACCCTCTCAACCCAAACCTCTGGTGATCATGGAAGCGAGGATGAGAAGGCCGCTGTGGGGACAACACAGCGAGGATGAGAAGGCCGCTGTGGGGACAACACAGAACTATGTAAAATGACAGAACCACGTACTACCCACGCAACCCCCCGCCCCCACGCCCGCTCTTACTGAAGTGTGGTTACATACTGACGGTGCTTCACAAATGCCCACAAGGCTCTCATCAATGTCAGGCAGGTGCCCTAGGTCTGGTGTTTGCTCTCTGAGGGGCTAAGATTTCTGGGAGACAGACAACATTGACTCAAGGCATTTTCACTAGCTGGTATCCCTGTGTTCAACTTGAGTGAACTGTAAGAGGAAGCATGCGGGCCAGTGGACTGCAGAATCTTTTACAGGGCCAGCTCGACTGCGTTTGGAAAAAAAGGAAGGTTTTTATATGGCTGCTAGGGGAACTGCCAATACTTGTTTTCTGCGTGTGTTAAACAAGGCTATTTGTGCTAGTGTTTCACACTTCCCTTTAAAGAAATGAAGATACTACAACGGAATAAAAAGTTCACCGGTGAAGAATGGATCGTTGTGGAGTGGATCGAGGAGATGAATCTTGCCAATATAGAAAGAATAATCTACAGGCAACAAAATAAGCTTAACTTGTATGCTAGAATTTGGGATGAGTTTCTAACCATGTACTAATTCTCTGTTTGTAATGATGTGCTCTCTCATCTGCATGTCTTTATATTGTTTTACTATTCATTGATTGTTCTTTGCTGTTTAGTCAAAATTACAAATAAATAAATAAATACAGAATGGATCGTTAAAGTGTGTTTAATGCGTTCTGGTGTTTGGGGGTGTAGATTGAAGGAAAGTGTCACTGTTGATCCTCAACCTTGACTACACCCCATGTGGTTAGCCCCACACTCTCCATGGCACAGGGGCTGCCTGCAACAGAGGAATAGCTTCCCAAAAGCCACATATTTATCCCTTCCGGATGTACTCTGCTTCAAGTGAAAGCACAGCGCGTTAATTGTGCAAACTCTGGCTGCGAGGTAAAACTTCACGGAAACACCTGTTTCTTCTCAAGCTTGACTCTGCTGGCACGTTCGAATCCAAGGGCTTGCATACTACAGTACTGCTGGACATGCAATTCTTTTTCACAAGCGCTATGCCATGAAGAGAGGGAGTCCTTTCACAGCCAACAATGGCACGCCCAATGCACTGGACCACCTGGCGCTTCTCAAACACCCGCCAAACAGGCACCAGGAACATAACGACACCATTATTCCCTTCATGAACAACTGTGGAGCCGTGGATTAAGCTGGTTCCTCGCGCAAGCAAGGACAACAACGCCATCATGGAAGGATTGGACATGCCTAAGACCAACGACAGGAAATATAGCTGGAGATGATCATGACCATGTCAGTATCCCATAATAGAAGCACAATGGCCAAGCACTAGATTCTTGTTAAAAAAAAACAGGTGTGTTTCGTTCTTGCGGATGCTTCCTGTTGAAACAATTTGCAGGTCAATTTTATAAGATTTCTTAAGAAGATTTCGCAGAAACCCTCTCCTTGTGAAGTTTCTCCAGCCAGACTTGACAGTGTACACATCAAGCATCTCCTTTACCAATACAGGCTTGTGTCAACTGAGACAAGTACAGATTATTGATCTGCTGTTAATAGGAATAGCAGTATGAATTGGGAGTGTGCGCTTCTCTCCCTTATGGGGGTGTGATGGGATATTGTGTTGGTGTACCCCCTCTCTATTCCTCTGTGCGTGGTACATTTCTCAGCTGTAATGGGGATAAACATTGTGGACGTGTCCCTATTTCCCCTTGTGGAGCTGATCTCATTCTCCCCATGGGAGTATGGATGGAAATTGTTTGTATGCATCACATCCGCCCAATACGATGTGTTCCCATGATCCCTTGTGATAGTGCAGACAAACATTGTGGGGGTGGGCGAGCAGTGGAACGGTGACTCAATATTCTGGGTATATGCCCCTCTCTTGTCTCTGAGTGGATCTAACACACTGTTGGTTGCGCCTCTGTGGGAGTGCAGATAACAACTGATGGCATTGGTGACTCACTGAACACAAGGGAAGATTCAGGGGGAAATGGCCCATGTGCCCCTGTAGCCGTTGAACTTATGTGAACGAGATATCAAATGTTGCACTCCTTTTAAGACTGTGGGAATGATTCTGAGGTGCAGTGATTGTGCCATAATAATCCAACACTCCCCCCACCTAAACTATCCTCTGCCATTCTAAGGTTGGTGAGAGGAGTGGAGGAGAGGTGTGTTGAAAACAACATTAAAAATGCTGCTAAATGCTCGCTGAAAGAAACGCTGCTAGGTTAGCGTGTGCAGATAACATATACATCAAATCCACACCCCAGGGCCCAATTGTGAGGTGCAAGCAAAACTAGAAAAGTGTTCTTCCTTCTTGGAAGGACACTTTTCTACATTGTACCAGATTCACTTGGAATGCAATAGTGGCGGATTGCAATATAATCCTCAATTTCTGTTCACCAAATCATGTCCTCACTGTATGGCTTGGCAGCAGTCCTGGTGACGACACCAAACCCTGGGCAGTCAGTGCACTCCTATTCTGCTCATTCAGCAGCACATTTACAGCTACAAAAACAGGTGCTAAGTGTCATAGGCGTCCATAACGGGTGGTAAAGAGGGGCAGTTGCCCCCTTATTGGTTCCTTGAACCCCCCTCCTCCTTCTCCACACACAACTTTTTTCAGGAGTCCTAATGGTGCTCAGTTGACCAGCCGTGGGCAGTCACGTCAACATTCATCGTTAACTGAGCCTGCCCTTTCTTCTGACCTGAAATGGACACAGCAGGAATAGATGAGCTATGAATATCATTGGAGAGGAAGGACCTATGCTAAAAGCTGGCTTCTTACACACTGGGGACAGTACTGTTTTGGCAATGTGCAGCCTACAATTTCATTGAAAGCAAAAAAAACCAAAGCACTTCCAAAGTGAAATATGCTTCCTAAAGAACGACTAAGAGCGGGTGACTTTCTCCTGTATAACTCAAATGGAAAAGTAAACACATTTAAAATGTGATCATATGATCACACTGGTTTAGCATCTAACACCTGAGATGCTACACCAGTGTGATCACGTTTGGCCTGATTACGGATTTGGCGATATTACCACGAGTAACGAGTAATTACCTTTACTCCATGCAGTAATTACCCAGTGCCTTGGTAGGACCGTATGATTCTAAAGGTCCGATTAATAGAAATGTGCATATTGACCCCGCAAAGCCCCTGTGACAAAAATGACATTGCGTGTCACTACGCGCAGTTTCCTATGCGTGGTCCGCGTATTCATGGAATGCAAAGCGCAAAGTAACCCAACCTACCCCAGCTAAACTTTGCGAGGTCCCACGTAAGAAACAGCTGCACCCCAGAAAAATTGTGGAGCTTCCCCCCTACTCCCAAGGCATGCTAACTACTGTTAGATCCCCTAAGTAATAACAGCCCCCTCTAGCCCCAACACAACCCACCAGCCCCCCTCACCTCCAACACTACCCCCAGGCAGCCCTGCTACCACCCACCAGCCCCCATCACCTCCGACACTACCCTCAGACAGCCCTGATACCACCCATCAGCCCTCCCTCACCACTGCCCACTACCCCCGTTAACCCCCACAAGTCCCAACACCAACCACCAGCCCCCTTCACCTCCAACACTACCCCCAGGCAGCCCTGACGCCACACACCAGCCTCCCTCACCTGCCGCACACTACCCCCAGGCAGCCCTGACACCACTCATCAGCCCCCCTTATCTCTGCCCACTACCTTCAGACAGCCCTGATACCACCCATCAGCCCTCCCTCACCACTCCCCATTACCCCTCATCGGCCCCCACAAGTCCCAACACCAACCACCAGCCCCCTTCACCTCCAACACTACCCCCAGGCAGCCCTGACGCCACACACCAGCCCCCCTCACCTCCGCACACTACTCCCAGGCAGCCCTGAAGCCACCCACCAGCCCGCCTCACCTCCGACAATACCCCCAGGCAGTCCTGACACCACCCATCAGCCCCCCTCAACTCTGCCTGCTACCCTCAGAGAGCCCCCTCAAGTCCTGACACCACCCACCAGCCCCTCTCACCTCTAACCACTACACCCAGGCAGTCCCCTCAAGACCTGACACCACCCACCATCACCTCTCACCTCCAACACTACCCCCACACAGCCCTGATACCACCCACCAGGCCCCCTCACTCCCAACACTACCCACAGTCAGCCCTGACACCACCCACCAGCCCCCCTCACATCTGCCCACATGCAGCCCCTTGAAGTCCTGACCCCACCCACCATCCTGTCTCACCTCCAACACTACCCCAAGGCAACCCTGACACCACCCACCAGCCTCCCCCACCTCCAAAACTACCCCCAGGCAGCACTGACATCACCCACCAGCTCCCCTCACCTCCACCCCATACCCCCAGACAGCCACCTGAAGTCCTGACACCACTCACCAGCACTCTCACTTCCAACACTACCCCCACGCAGCCCTGACACCATCCACTAGTGGCCCTCAACACTGCCCACTACCCCCGGCAACCCCCTCAAGTCCCAACACCACCCACCAGCCCCCCTCAGCTCCAACACCACCCCAGGCAGCCCTGATACCACCCACCAGCGCCCCTCACCTCTGCACACTACCCCCAGGCAGCCCTGACACCACCCACCAGCCCCTCTCTCGTCCACCCACTACCCCAGTCTGGTCCTATCACATTACACCACTACCAGTCCAATGCTGACCAACAATTTACCCACTGGCCTGCTTGAAACATGAAGTACACTGGCCACAAATCCTCCTCTAGCCTTTAAAACTGGGGGCACTGCTGCAGAATCCATGTCCGTAGCTCATACATCATACATCACACTCAGTTGCTCATCACCAGGACAGCAGAATGTAGCACCCGCTACACCTGTAACGCACCATGTACATGTGACAAAGCAAAGCAATGTAATGCAATGTGACGTATTGTTGTGCCCATGTGTCATTGCAATGACCTCAAAGCACTGTAGGTGAATGTCCTTGGAAGACACAAGTCCAAGACATCACTGATAGGAGAGAGTCACAAGTAATGTATTTGTGCATAGTAGCCTGTACAAATAAATGAATGAAGGGAGTCAGGTAGGAAGGCATAGTTGTCAAAGTCCCTGCAAAGTAACACAAGTAGAACAGCCATGTGTTTGGGTGATGTGAAGGCTGCCTGAGACTGTGTGAGCCAAGGAGATGGATGATGTGTACAGCCAAACTTAAACATTCTATCATGGGAACATTTAGCATTTGAGTGGTAGATGTGCAGCATGACATGAGAGCATCTTCTGGGTGATAGCTGACGTGTGCACGTGGGTGACTATGCATTGGGAAGGATACACCTCCCGAAAAAAGACTGCACAAGTGATGAGGGTATCGCACACATCCAAGGAGGAAAAATGAAGAAAAGTTAAAAATGAAACTCCACACAAAGAACTATTTACACTGGCAGCGGGCTCAAATGTCTCTCAGTGCGTCCTCAATGATAGAATCACATTCTTTATCCTCCGCCTGGAGGCAGACTTCCGTACTTGCCTGGATGGATTGCAAGCCCCATACCATCCTCATCTCGTCTGCCTGTGCCCCTTCCAGGATGGCAGCCTGCTCAATGTACGCCTCTCTACCACCCCTGCCCTCTTCCTTGCAATACTTGCCTCCCTAGCCCGCTGCTTCTCTGTCTTCAAGTGCCTCTGAAATTACATCATCACGCACATCATCTCCCGGAGTCACCTCCTTTCTTCTTACCAGATGTTACGCCTGTCCTGCCTGACTTGCCTCCTTGTTGTCAATTGGCCCTGCATGGATTGCCTCTGTACACTCCTCATCTGCTGTTGCCTGAATATAGGGTGTGCAGGGACCCGCAGGGATCCTCTCTGTCTGGATTACACATGTTGGGAGGCATAGTGCCAGTACTGTCCAGAAGATCCAGCTGTCTGACTGCTTTCTGCTGCCCTTGTGTCAGTGCCTGGGCAGGCACAGTGACCACCTATTCTGTTGCATGTGGGACTTCCACTGGAGGCAGGGATGTTTTCACCATCAGACTGGGTGGTGTAGGTGTGCTTGGCATAGAGAGGGCCTTGATGCTAACTGGCTCCCTGGAGGACGACTGGGGCAGAGAGGAGGGAGTGGAGGAGGGGACAAATGAATGTGCCAGTGCACAGAGACCACCCAAGAGAAGTGCATATGCCACCTGGCCCAGGTAAAGGCTCATTGAATCGTGATGCTGTGACAACGCTTCACGAGTAGCTATCACAGCATCACGAGTCGTGGACGTCAAACTCACCCAACCAGCATGCAGGGCATGCCTCAATTCTGGGCTGGTCTCCTCAGGCACAAGGGGGGCTCGGTCTGGGTGGAGGCATCCATGAAGGCGGTCACTGCTGCAGCAGAGGGACCACGGACAGGAGGCTGTGCAGCTCCCTCCATGGTGCACTGCATATCATTGTGTCCCTGGCCCAGGGGTGTGGCCTGACCACCCTTCTGGATGCCCCCACCAGACCCTGTGTTATGGCCTTCACTTGCCTCCTCCTCCACTATCACCTCCATCTTCCTGGATGACTCCTGAGAGTCTTCCTTCGTGGATGGCCCCTCTGTCCCTGCACCCTGGCTCACATCCGCTGAGGAGTCCCCCACCACAACGACCTCCTGCATCTCTGCCTGTTGGAACTTGCACTCGACCAGCCAACTCTCCCTCAGATGAGGTGATGTCAGTGGCGGCTGGCCAGGTTGTGCGCTTGGGTCTGGTGGCCCGGTCCCTGCCCTTCCACTGCAAAGCAAGGCCTCTGCCCTTTTCATGAGCTGCTACAACTGTGGAAAATGGGACAAAAGACACATCAGTTATTGTTGTCAATGCATGTGTGGCAAACACAACATTACCATCACCAAACATGCAGCATGTTTCAACCAGAAACTGACAAACACACAATGAACACAAACAGGGACACAGTGTTAAGGAAAATTCTCAATAATGTGCTAATTTCACTTACCTTTTGAGACCCCCAGAAACTTTGCTGGATTGCTAGGATTTTATTTTTTACCTGGGAAGAGTGTGAGCCTTTTCTTCCCACTCTTCCATGTATTTTGATGTGTGTTTTACCTTTGTGTTCTTTGGTTATGGAGTTTTAAGACAACTCCATAGGCATCATCTTTTTCTTTGTGTCACACAGCACCTTCAGTGCAGTGGCACGGGGATGTCTTTCAGACTTCTCAAGGTTTAAATACTTTCTCTGGGACTGACTACTGTCTCCCAGAGCATGTAAAGTTAAATTGACTTTACTAGTCTCTTTAAATGTACAGACCCAGCACACACTATATTCCTATAGAGTGCTGGAGTGGTTGTCTAGCATCCCCTGAGTCAAAACATTCATGTAACAGTCAAATGTTACCCTTTCCTACTTGAAATGGCTGGTGGCAGTGGTTTAGATCAAACTACCATGATTTTTCCCAACTGCGAACAACGGTAGCTAAAAATCGGGTCAGCCATGTTTTTCAATATGGCACCTGAGACCTATCTGTAAAAACAGACTCTGGTCAACTTTTTTCGCCATTTCGTTTAGGAAAGGTCCTTCTTGTGTTTGTCTCTGCGCGCTAAACCAGGTTTGGTCCTTTGTTTGTTGGCCTTTGGCAGGCTTCAGTGCTGAAGCCCTCCTCTGGCACCTGAGTGTCTGGGGTGGACAGGATGTGAGGGAGGTGCCCCAAACTCCCTGTGCTTAGTCTCCTTGGAGACCTGAATGCACTCTGGCGTGATTGACCGACTGTGTGAGTGACAGCCAGGGTGGAATGAATGGGGGAAAACTGTTTAAAAGCAGGTCTCTGGGACATGGAAAGCAGAGTCGACCACCGGAACGAAAGAACTGAAGACGAGCTGAAGGAAGAGGACTGCTGCAACTCCTAAATGACCGCTGAAGCCCTGCTGCAGGTCCGAATTGCCTGAAACTCCATCGACAGAGAATCCCTTCAAGGTTAACTTCTTCCATTGAGTTTGGTGGGAACAACCAACTCGCAAGCCACCTGAACACCATCCCCATCCTGGTCGAATTTTCTTCAGAGTGCTGTTGAAAACCAGATAGCCAGGGGGAAGGAAACCAGCTTGTGGACTTTAAGGCATTCACACCTTAAACCGACGTTTTGCTAAGCTTTTGGCCTCATCCACGGGCAGTGCAGGAACCTCCTGACGTCCTCCTTCTTGTCCCCACGACTGAAGCTCAGGAACAGCGAGATCTGATCGAACTGCCAGGAACAACTGCCTCAGCTACAGCTCTTCTTCACTTTAAAGGTACTGTGCAAACGCGGTCTGGAAATCTTTTCGGCCACTGTGAAAGTTTGTGAAACTTTACAGACTTCCAAGGCTTGTCCTTCCCTAAACATTCGTCTAACTTTTCGCCTGACCAAATTCTTCAAAGATCCGTGGCAAAGACTTAACCATTTACTACCAGAACTGTGCTATCCTATACAAAGACTCTGAACCACTGACGTTGCCCCAGGCCTATGAACTGAATTGCTGGTTGTAGTTTACTGAAACCCGTTGCCCTGCCTATGAAAGTATTTGTGCTGTTGATTCTTATAACTTTGTCTTTTTACCTCTTTTTAAAGTATCTGAAGTACCATTTTGCTCCCACTTCAGGGGAGCTGAACTTGTTCAGTAACTTATTGGTTGTGTATTTGTAGTATATTAGTATACGATATTGAGCTGCTCTTGCCAGTGAAATGTTTTCAAACTGACTGTGTAAATAAATGTATATTCTTTTACCAAGAAACCTTGAGTAGTGTTTGTTTGAATCACTGTATTTGTTGGTCCTATGTGTAACTTGCTCCACTGCTCACTCAACTCTTGAGATAAGTCTGGCTGCTCAGCCACTGCTACCACATAACTATGTTGTACAGGCTTGTACCAAAGGTGAAATTGTATTGACACTTGTAGTCTTAATTGCATGTAGTGTTTCACAAGGGTACTTCATGTGATTCTGCCTAACACACACCCAGGAAAACCGCATGTCTACTGCTGCATAAGTGTTATGTTAACATGCAACGCCACCATACCAATGCCCAACCAACACAAGTATTACATGCAGCCAGGGGCATGGGAGATGCACCAGGGCACCTGTCCATCCTGTCACAGTCACCGACATGCATCTGTGACAGCCTGACCTGTCAACAAACAACATCTACTGGCACACATATCTGGGAATCAATTGCTCATGTTGCGTGGACTTGCATACACATATTGCATGTACACTTGTGGGATGACATGCCACATCCCTGTCCCTGAGATGTCAATGCATCAACTTGACAATCACAGACATCCGTGCACAATTGTCACTCTCAGCAGATGTGTCTGCATGTACTGTCCGTGCCCTTGGCCCATTATCTCACACAGCGTGTGCCTGAGTCCAACAGGTCACAGAGGAAGAATTCTTCAAATACCCATGTATATGCTTG
Source organism: Ambystoma mexicanum (assembly GCF_040938575.1). Lineage (NCBI taxonomy): Eukaryota > Metazoa > Chordata > Amphibia > Caudata > Ambystomatidae > Ambystoma > Ambystoma mexicanum. Next base: position 149,923,689 of record NC_090933.1, read on the forward strand.
AATATAATGTTTGATGCCACATACGCCCAGCACTGGCATGAGGCAGCATGCTGCTGCTTCTCTCACCTACATACATGCTGCATACAGTATGGGGCATCTGCAATCAAGCATGCCACACATACACTGTAGAGCATTGCTCAACATGGGTACTCACCAGAAGCTCCAAGACAACTTTTCCATGCACAGATAAAGGGTGTGAAGGACAGCTGGCACTCTGAGACGTTGCTGGAAAAAAGCAGGCCCTGATACTCAATTAGGCAGCAGCAGATACGGGGTGTGTGAGGCAATGCAGGGCCGGAGGAGGCAAAAGCAGTGGTTGGAACTCTGGAGTGTGTCTCTCATCCGATACAGCCGAATACAGAGTATAGCCTGGAAGCAGCGTGCTGGACGCAGCACACCTACACAGCTCACGGCAATGACTGTGTTATTTAAGGTGTGCAATGTGCATTACTGGTTGTGCACACAAAGTACGGGATGGGCGAGTATCGCACAAATGTATTTGGGGGTGCCATGCAAGCTCTTTCCTTCGGGTAACGCATACTGCATTTTTCATTTTTGGGGGGTCGCCGCTGCGCATACGCACATGTATTTTTTCCCTTTTTGAGCCCTATGGAGTGTTGCATACACATTGTTTGTTATTTGGAGTGCCTCTGCCTATCGTCTACTGCTTTTATCATCTTTTGGAAACTTTGCGGGTATCGCATATGCATTGTTGTGTTATGGGGTGCCTCTGCATATCGTGTACTGCTTTTTTCACCTTGTCCAGACTTGTATCATCTGTTTGATATGGAAAGACATGGCAGCTACATCGCCCAATCAGATGCGACATGATGGCTCTGTTACCCCTTGTGTCATGTGGTATGTAGACGAGAGCTGCAGGTTCTCAGTCCGAGCATCGAGCATTCACGGTCAAGAAAACTGACCCAGCATAATGGGATGATGTTCAGAGACAGGGACTAATACCCAAACGAAAACACCTGTACCAGAGCTATTAAATTAGGGAATGAGCGTTGCACTACATACTACTCCCGGACCATGAATGACCTTTAGTAGTATGTCTGACAAAGGCAGCTCATGATATGTCGTAAGGGGTCCACATTCTCACAGACACAGCCTCATTAACCTCAGGCATGCATCATGGGTAAAGCGTGCACTAAAGAGCAGGGAAATACTCCTGCTGACAGTGTTGGAATTTGCATCTATGCTCAGTGCTGGCCTGCAGCCAGTGGATCCCATGTTGTGGCACTGTGGCAAGGGGTCTTGGTACATTAGGGTATTGCATTTGAGGAGAAATGTGTGATTGATCCATTCTATTGATAGTGGGTACAGTGAGGTACACTTGTGGTAGATGCATATGTCAAGATTCCCAGTGCACTATTGAATGCACAAGTGGCGTGAAGTTGTGCGGCCACACAGGGCAAGGACAAATATAGTGCACTACGCAGACGCATATTGTGCAGTGGCCCTTTGTATTTTATTGCATGGCAGTGGCGTTGCATGACAGTGTCATACAAGGCAACAGTCAATGACTGTCAGTCACTCACTCATGGACATTAATCAACTGACACATCTTATGACAATGGCATGTGAATGGCACTCTCATCAGAGACAATGTGCATTGACCATGCATATTCATGACTTGTGCTCGGCATACAGCAGGGGACTCATGCGCACGTGAATCCACACACAGGGTGCAGGTTGACCTGGTGTTGTCATTGGTGTGACACACTAGACAGTAACAGTCATATGTGAAGTCACATTTTGGCCAAGTGCAGGGAGACCTTCACTGAGGGGGTTTTGAATTTGCCAGTGTAGACAATATTTCTGCACATGTATCACGTCATTGATCGTACATGGACTGCTTAAGCTCTGTACAATGACTCAATGGACTGTGCTGTACTCGTGAGGGTGCATGATTACATTTAGGTGACATTTGGCAGAGGTTGGCATGTTGGGTGGATGGAGAGGATGCCATTGGTGATGGAACGCATGTAGGCTGAGCCCAATGCATCCAAGGGAGTACGTGTCCAGGGATATCACAATTTGGCAACTCTGGCATGCAGCATACGTAGCAATGGTGAAACATGGTTACCCAGTCTTCATGTGTCAAATGACAGGACATGGTTATCAAATACACATTTAAATCCTGGTAGTATCTGAGGAATTTTCCGTTGGACTGATGCCATGTGTTATCCTTCAGCATTACACTGCCCCATGTGCAATATTTCTCCCTTGTTTGTGGTTGTATGATGGCATGCTTGTTGCATGGCCCATCAGTCATTGTGAACACCACTTCCGTACATCTATGTGTCCACTAACAGCATGGACTAGACCAGGGGTGCGGGTTTGCTGCATGTCAGCACATGCAATACATCCGTGGCTTACAGCGCATAGTGTGCCGGGGTGATGATATCAGATGCATGGGTCCCATGGCATTTTGTGTCTGAATGTAATTTGATGCACTTGTTCATGTTTGTTACGTAACACATGACTGAAAATGTTGGTCTATGTCCATGTGTAGGTGATTATGCAGTGGATACAGTGGAGGAGAAGGAAGAAGTTGATTTGTTACTTCAGTCCACCAGTGGAGACCGTGGTGTCCTTTGCCATGAACATCCACAGGTGCAGAACCATCGGTGGATGCCTCACTGAGGGACAAGGTGAGTGCCCCAACGGGAAGATCAGATGGGGCCATTGGGTCTACAGCGGTGAGGCTGGCTTCACAAGGCCGGTCATTGGTGAGATCCACGTCTGCAGTGGTTACGGCTATAAGGCCTCCCTCTCATGACTTGGTATCAGATTCTGGTGCTGATGTCGAAGAGAGTGTTGCAGACCTGCAGCCAAAGGCAGGGGTCCCACAGCAACAGGCTTGGTGCATTGTAGCATGCCGCTGTGGGTCCCACACATGTGGTGGACTTGTGCATGCTGGAAAGACAGTGTGGCAACAGCAAATATGGAGTGACAATGTGTTGGACCGTATTGCAGAGGGACTGGATCACATGTCTGAGAACATGTCCACAGCAGCAGCCCGAGAAGCAAAACAGCTGAAGATCATGCAGTCCTCAAGCTGCTCTCTCAGATTTGGCATGGAGGCCAACATCAAGGGCCGACGGGCTGCTCTGAAGTGTTTTCAGGAGTCCTTTCATATAGATGCAAAGGCACACAGAGTGGCACTGGGGCGGGAGATGTCGGCATTTTGAGCATGAAATTGCTGTGAGATGGAGATCTTGAGGACTACACTACATGATCAACTCTCTGCCACAAGGAAAATGCTCCATAAAGAGATGATGCCTTGAGGTAGACACTGTTGCAGCAACTTCAGGCATCGCGTGTGAGCATATATACAGACTTTGTTGCCATTAGTTGACAAAGCACATTCTGACCTCAACTCCTTTGGGGTGCTGGGGCATGCATCCGTACTGCACCCCATTGTCAGTTCTTGCGTGTATTTTCATTGTTTGACTGCGTATTTCTGATTCCTTAGTCAGTTATCAGCAGACACATCTGAGATTGCCGGCCCCCCTTTGAGTGATCTCCTTCACTCACTCAGGGTTTCAGACAGCCCAGTCACTTTCTAGCAGAACGGACCGGTTATACTGTCCGTTACTCAGACAAGCACTTTATTGTGATGCACGTTATTCTTATATAAAACACAAACGTACATTCTATTTTGTATATTTAATATGTATTTTTTATGTTCAAATGTCAATAAAATGATTATAGTTTTTTAAGTTCACCATGTTTTTTCTGGGTTGATCTGCAGTGTATGTTATGGGTTTCTCTCTGTCATTTTTGTCGTTTTTTCCTTGCCTATTCAGCATTGTTCCGCTTGACATGACTATTGTTTGAATAGGGGCATGCATCCGTGTCATGGCTGTCCCTAGCCAATGAAGACCTGGCTTTGGCACTTCATGGATAAGATCCACTGACACCCACACAACCACCTAAGGATCCACCACAAGATGGCAGGCCCAGCACACCGACACCTCCTCAATCACCTACGCTGTCATGTCCATAAACCCATGAAGTTTATTTTTAATGTAAATTTATTTGGTGGTCCACTTATGTGGATGTGGACATGCACCCTCCCCTCCCCCTGCCAGTGTGGTCATTTTTGTACCCCCACCACTGTTTTTTTTAACCTGACCAGTGTGGTATGTTTTTTGTTCTTTTTTCCCCCCTGATCGGGATGGACACTTTTAAATGATTTTTTCATGCCCAAGTCCAATATGGAGCCATATGTTGTTTTTTCCTCTGTCCAAGATGGACTGTTATTATTTTTGCTTTGAGACCTTGAGAGATGTGATGTTGCCCTCTTAAGTGAGTAATGTCTGTACTACTGAAGATGCAGCCATTCACAGTGGTCTGAACTGCCACGGATGACTGAAGAACAGCATCAGCACATGTGCAGGTAACAATGGGTTGATGGTACTGTCGCAAATATGAGCATTATGCATGATTTGCTAGTCAGGCTGGTGACATACAATGTCCCATGTTATTGCAGTGAGCATGATTCATCCAGTGACTGCATTACATCTGAGGTCCAGTCTGCACCCTTTGACCTCCTTAGTCTCCATGCCCTCTGCCCGACACTGACCCTCTATTAAAAAATGTGGAGGTACAGTTTCTGGTTGAGGTGATGGGGGAATCACATCAGTGCAGCTCTGTCAGAAGGTAAGGATGTGCACTGTCTATTATGTAATATCTCTATTGTTGCTCACCATGATCTTTGCATGCACTATCACATATGTGCTTTCTGCAGGTGTGCTCATGTAGTCACGGTGAGTGTCAGTCCAGATGTGTGTATGTAAACATGCATGTGTGTGTCTCTACCCTTGCACATCCATGAATGTGCACATTTTTTAAGATTGCACTTCCACAATTGAGAGCCAAATTGTAGGAATGTGCAGCACTTATCACACATGAGCCATTGGCAGTTTTTGGAACATTCTTAGTGTACATTCTCATTCACGTCCTCAATTCTCTGTGCATCTGGACCCTGAGTTTTGGTTGTTCACCAATTGACTCACTAACAGTTATGATGTCTTCTTACTGCCACCCTTTTCGCCCCCCCCCCCGCCCCATATGCCTGGCAAGGCCCTGCAGGTGTGCTCCCACTCCACAGTACTCTTGACCTTTGCCAGAGCCCGCCCCACGGCCTTATCCACTCACATGACCTACCCTGCTACAATTCAACATCTTTCACACACGTCCATTGTCAGGTCTACATTACCTTGGCTTCTCCCCTTAATGGCTGTGCCTCTGGTGACACAGATCTGGCCACTTGTTCCCATTGCCTCCACAGGACAGGTTTGCACACTTGGTGCATCAAGGGTTTTACAGCTTTGTTCATGTGTACCCTTCATGGACTGTACCTGTGTTCCCCAATCAAGTCACTTGTTGTTCATTGTTGTTTTCAGTATGCTCTCTCCACCTGGATGTATTGCATGACTTATTTTCCCATTACTTGTTGTTCCAAATCAGCACTGTGAGTGACTACATGGTGTGTGTACATTGTGGGCACATGCATGTGGTACATCGTTCACTTCCCCAGCTTCTGTTCATCTGTTGTGTATAGGTGTTTCCAGTTCACTCTATGATCCCTGCACATTTACTGGGACTGTGTCGTCCAGGGTATGTGGTCTGTTGGTGGGTGAGTCAACAGCTGGGTATTGGTGTCATGTCCATTTACAGTGGTGTCCTACAGGGGTTGGTGGTTGGCACAGGGGGTGGGGATGTGGTTAGATACACTTATTTGTGTGGATGTTGCAGACATGGATCTCTTTCTGGTTTACATGACATGGTGAGTTGGGCATGTTGTTTTTATGATATGAAGCTGTGATTGTCCTTCCACAGGAGGATTTTGTTTCCTTGTTTGCCCTTCTACCTCCCCCACTTTTGTCCTTCCTCGCACCCAACTTGTGATACTTTTCCATCTATGTGCCTTCCAGGCTCTCTGACCATGCTGCTTTATTTTCAAGTGTTTCCTCTATTGGCCACCTCTCTCTGCCCTCACCCACTGTAATGGCCACCATCTCTCCTATCATCTCCCCAAAAGCCAGTCTCCTCCTTGTACCATGATTACCCTATCCCGCTCTTTCTCTCTCCACTCCACAGCTACACATTCATCACTCTGTGTGTCCCACTTTCCCCCTCGGTCATCCTTCACATTCGCTACCATACATGTAATTGCACTCCTGAGATCTCTACCTCCTCACTTGGTGTCCTTTTCCTCCCCTGCATCCATAGGAGATCCAAAGACACATGTGACAACTAACAGTGGGTGTGCAGCACTTGTATGCCTGCAATAAAAGGCCCCACTTGTGCCCGCAATCTCGGGGATGACTGCCACCTTTTTCCAGAGTGCAGGTTGTGCAGTGCTTGTAATCTGTTTGATTTTCCGCCAGTGATTTCAATGTTTGTGGGTTTTTCTGTTGGGATGTTGATAGTTGCTCAAGCTCGATTATTTTTACTTCTGGACATTGACACTGGGTGGTCCATGGCAACATCCTTGTTCCATATGGGAGTTGTGAAGATGGTCCAGTTTCTTTACATTGATGCAATGCATGTCATTGCAAGTTCAGAATGTTATTTCAGGTGGGATGCTGTGGATGGAAGACAGGTAGGTACCTTGTGCAGGTACGTCAAAGGACCTCAGGGGGGCACATCTTGTGGTGCAGTTGGTGGCAGGGTGTCTGTCACTGGGTGGGTTGATTTATTTTGTGCCTTGTATTAAGATGAGCGGGTCTGGCTACCTGGATGCAGGGACACATGGTGATGGAGTCTGGTGAGGGATTGCTTGCAGTTTCTGCATGTGTCCTGGATGCCACACGGCATACCATTCACTCAGCTTTTCATGTCATGTCTACCCATTCTGGAAGTCCACTTCTGGCACTTCTGCCCCTTCTGGGGTCTCTTTCCCGATACAAATCCACACACAGCACAGCATTACAGGACATTTGGGGGATGTCATGTTCACCACAGACATCAGTCACACGCCATTGCTCTGCTGTTGTTGTTTGCCATGGGGACATGTGCCATGCATGGCCCACCAGCAAATATGTTGCTCCCTGTTCACAGCTGCTCGGTACAAGACAAGCCAGCGCTCCCTTCAGTAACCAGCTAATTGGTCCTTCTGCCTTCCCTTCCTCTTGCGTGTTCCCTGCTCCATTTTGTGTACCAGTGTCCTTGACCTCTGTTTCTCAATCATTTATCATATCTGCTTGTCTCTTTTAGGCCAGTTGCCTCTATGCCCGGCCTTCCTTTATGACCGCTGCCTTTTTGTCCAGCTACCTTCTGGCGGATCCTGTCTTGACTGCAATTGGTGTGATGTTTGCATTCTGTCATCATCGGCTCCCCTGCCAGTGTTTACTGCACTGTCCTGATGACACGTTAATCAGGGGGTGCCCTATTGTGGCATTGGGAGTACTTCCAAGGTTATCCTGGGTTTAAAAAATCTCAAAGACTCCATCCAGATCAGAGTGTTCACAATGACCCCTCACCAGAAAAAGGGGTAAGTGTTACCTGATCCTTCACTGCATGGCACTCGGGGGTGTGAGTGGGCAGTGCAGGTGTTGTGGGTGGGGAAGGTTTCACTTAGTGGGCTGTTTTGATTGCATTGGCCTGCGGTGGGTGGGTCTAGCTGCATGGGTGCAGGGACACATGGTGTTTGGTGGCTGGAGAGTTCTTACTTGCATTTGTTGCATGGCACTCAGGGGGGAACATGTTGCACTGTGATTGGGTGCATGGATGTGTTACCTGAACTGACCTTGTGTTGCTTGTGTATACTGAGGCATTCTGCTGGTATGCCACGCCATGATCTTACATACTACTGATGGGGCATATAGCAATATCCAACCAGAGTGGTCAAGGCAGTGGAAACGTGACTTGAGCCCCCCGAACATGCTCTGCACTGTGTCCCTTGTGCCTACATGTGCTGTATTATATCTTACATCAGCTGGTGTGGCAGGATTCTTGAATGGTGTTAGTATGAATCTGGATAGCGGGTAGGCACTGTCCCTGCAAATGTGCCAATTGTTGTAATTGGCATTTATTGACATGGGCCCTCATTACAACACTGGCGGTAACCCATGGCGCTATTAGCACCATGGTTGCTGCCGGTGTTGTAACAAGTCCGCCAATGATCAATGGGGAATCACCACCCCATTCCAAGGTCGGCGGGGCGGTAATTCCCCATTGAACATTGGCTATTCCCCATTCCCATTTTTGCCCCATAGGGATAAATGGGACTGGGGAAGGCGGTCCAGACCAGCCGTTCAGGTCGGGTCCCGCAAAGGGACCTCGTAATTAGGCGCTAAGGGGTTAACGGCACTGCAGCCTTTTACGGCGCCGTTAACCCCTTAGTGCTAGGGTCGTAATGACCCCCAAGGTCTGTTGTGCAGTGTGTCATGTCAATGCATGCATATGTGTGCCAGTTCATACTCACCCATGAGCCAGGTGTTTCCATATTTTCCAGATGCCTGGGCCCAGCAGAGTGGTGACTGGCAGTAAATGTAGCTGTCGTGTGTGCTGCCAGGAACATGTGCATTCCCTTGCATGATGAGTCCGTTGGCATTACTGATGACCTGCACATTGATGGAATGTCAGTGGTTCCGGTTGCGGTACATGTGATCCATCAAGTTACGAGGTGTATACCACTACTTCTAAACTTGTGATCAGTCCCTTAGTCATTGGAAAGTCTCTCAACATTTGTCTGTTCTTTACACTGCAACATAAAAACTAGCATGACCCCTCTAAAGATCCAAGAAAAGAAACCATTCAACCTTTAGCATCCCATATTCGGACCTAACACTGAACAGATCCACCCAGATGAACCAGCATGGTCCTGCAACTCCCAAGGCATGGAGCACTCGGAATGTAACATATAATAGCCATCACTAATCTGCACACAAACACCGATCAGAGCAGTAACCTTGCAAACCAGGAAGAAATAGAGACTGAGACATTTTTGGCAGCTTCACTGACATGTTCAATATACCTCTGCAAGACACTTAAATCAATAACACTTTGGAGAGTGCTTTTAATGTAAAAAAGAAGTGCATGTACTCATCAAACTAGGCTTTAAGTGGGCCAGGGTTCCGCCCCAGCCCCAGCAGGGTTCAAAAACTGCTGTCATGCTCTGGTCCTTCTGGGGCTCCTTGAGCCATTTTATTTGTATTTTTATTTTAATGGTCATTTATAGGGCACGTATACAGCAAAACAGTGTTTCAAAGCGCCACGAGACACAAGGGAAGGGAACAAGGGAGAAAAATAAACAATGGAAATAACAATGAACACATAGAAAGAAACAGCAGTCCTACAAAGCCCTGTGATATTCGGAGCATGCAAGTGCAGAATCTCCTTCTTTGTGTTCATTTGCATAGTTGTCTAATTCTCACTTTCCTTGTGTGTCTCAAACTCTGTGTCCCGTTTTGAATTGTCTATCTCTTCACCTATCCACAACCCAACTCCAGTCTGGTTCTCACCACTTTTTAGCTCTCAACGACCCTCTTTTTTCTGAGCTTGGGCCTTGGGAGCATGATGGAGTGACACATCTCAGCCATTGATTTCAAACAAAATCTCATTATACTGGTTTACTCTTAATTCACTCACGTTACTGTTAATTGTCAGTCTAATGCAGCAATCACCCAAAAATGATTTTCAATCACAGACTGATTTTACCCATTTTATGAACCAGTATTTTGATGTACACAAGTTTGGAGAGTTTGAGATCTCACAATTTCTGCAAATAAGGCACCACGAGATTACATTATTTGCCAAGGAATACACTGTCTGTTACGCTGTTAAAATACTATTCAAACCCACTGTCAAATGTAGGCACTTGACCACATACGTTCTGAGCTGCAGTTGGGATACATATTTAGGTTTTGGCTTTCAAGGACAACATATTTTAAAGGTTACTTGCAAAGTACACAAATCACAGTAAAGTAACCTGACATTATGCATTCATATACAAACATGTTAAGAAAAATTGAGTATCATTGCAGCTATATTTTACACATCCTAAAGGACAACTACAAGTACCAGAAAGCAAAGGAATACAAACCTAAAAATCACTCTTCTTTTACACTACTTAAATTTCAGAACTTAAATACACACAAAAGAAATGTTATACGGTCACCTGCCTAAAGAATTGTTTCATAGAAAACGTTCAGCTTCTTGTTTTGCATGGTCTTAAAAGATTTTGAGTATCCAAACTAAAGCAAATTCTTTCTATGCTGCATGTCAAACTAGCAGAGATCATAGATACAAACTAAAATTCAAAATGTGAGTTTTATTTTTGCTCACTTTCATGGCCTTGTAGGAAGGTCGATATTTGGTGGGTAATTGGAGTCATGTGTGAGCTATCAGTCTGAAACAACCTTTCACATTCACAGTTTAAACCACCTAAACATTTATACATAAGATAATGCAGTGCTATTAAAAATTAAACAGGTTAAAAAGTAATTTCCAGGCCTTGCTTAAGGTAGTGCCTGTGCACAGGTTTTCCAGATACTATAATCATGAATATGTCATCCACATGAAAGCTCTGAAAGGCCCTGTGTGTGACAGGTACCGCGGAATTTGCCATATGGTGTTGCATGCCCAGTAAATACTCTAGCAGCCTTGTAGCTCTATGTTTGGTTCTCCTTTTGTTCTGTCTGGCATTTTGTGTGAGGTAGAAAGGAGGAGGAAGTAGGCTCCACTTTCCACAATAAAGGATGCAGGGGCCTATTCCTTCATCTCTGTATAATTAAGATTTATTTTTCATCAGTCCCATATAGAGTAAGAGTACTCTCCTTCCCCTTGGAGTAGTCCAGGCACAGAATGTGTTAAAAATGAGAAATGCAGATAATGAGGGAAAGTGAGGACAGGCACATTTAAAGCACTGACCTGGGAGATTTCAACCCAGTAATATCAGTCTTACCAACTTTTTTTCCCCATCACATATAAGACACTGACACCACCCAGCAGTCATGTAATGCAACCAGAACAGTAACACCACCTTACCAACATGAATAACAACACAACTTGAACTCTACTGATTCAGTATAACCCTTACATTCTAGTAGGACTCCTCTGCAGCCACAGAACAATTTTCCCTGCCCCAACTTTCCATTCTAATTAATGCTTCTTTTAAATGACACACAAGGACTATAACACATAGAACAAGCGGATTTAGGCCAGCTAGCACCTTCCTAACCCCTGGAACCTTGGGGAGAAGCTCAGCATTCATCGCACCACCTGTTATATCTCTTGCTCTATTATGTACTGCGCTCTGCCAGAGACATTCCCAGTGTCTCACCCCTTTCATCTTATCCAATACATAGCCAAGTGTCAATTCCACAAACCACATAGAACCATGCCAGCATTGGGGACTCTGGTACTTCTGCCCCACACACATATGCCTTTAGCTTATTACCCCCCCTCCACCCCCCATTTCGTTCTGGCACACCCACACGCCACAAGGCCACCACAAATGTCAGAGATGCACTATAAATGACCACTTTGCATTATATGACTATTAATATGGAAAATAATAACACTTTTACAGCACTAAGGCAATGGAGGTATCTGCCATGAAGGGTACATAAAATCATAATATGATTATTATTGTTAAACTTTAATAACGTACAAAGACTAGATGGAACAGTTTTATGGAACAACTGTTTAAAACACTTAGGGGCTGATGATTCTGAGCTCATGATCAAAAGAGTGTGGAAATATGACATTCTCTCCTCCAGTTTCCAGCACCACCATTCTGAAGCGGCTGGACGTATTGGGCAGGAGATGCGTATTTTCCAGTATCAAAAGCTGCTAAAATCACTTGCTATGGGGGAAACGTGCTCTAGTGGCATTGCAAGGATATCTTAAAAGACTGTCACTTTTCTATTTAAGAAATATTTCTTAAACTTTCATTAAACTAGGTGCTGTCTTCTAACTCCTTTTTTAGACGTGCTAAACCAGTGCTGCTGCGAGGAGAATCCCCTCCATGTGGCTGCCCTGCAATCATGATGGTTGTTAGGGCTGTTGTTGAGCCATAAATCAGGCACATGCAAAAGCAAGGCTTGCATATCCCTGCATCACATTGTTTGATTATCAGATTATGGTGTGTGTAAGGAAAGTGTTCCTCCTTCATGGAAGAACACTTTATTACATGTGCACACACCTCAGAATCGGCCCCTCAGAGGGCACATTAAGGAAGAAAGTGGAACTATAATTTTGGAGTTGCAACATGTAACTTTAGCTGGGGTGCCATTCAGGGTAGGTCTGACCTCGAAGGTTCAAAATAATAAAAGGCAAGCTTGGGGTAGATTTCAAACTGTTACTTTCTTTGGTTATGTAACTTTTAATTACTTGATTTGAAGATCAAGCAACACATGATGATGAATTGTTTTCAATGACAAACACACAGTAAAGCATGTGTAAGACTAAAGGTCTTTGGGAGTTGTTTGAGGGACATTTTGCAACTGTTGATAATGAGCTAACCTTTCAGAAGGTGTGTACCACACTTTGGCTTTGAGTAAGTATTCAGCCAAATTCCAGCTGAAAAATAGCTATTCGGCTCTGAGCGAATAATTTCTTGATGATTGGATTCAAGGCAAATACTTTGCCTCCTCATTTTAATACATTTTGACAAGTCAGAGAGGCAAATATGGAGTGCAGATTGCAAAAGGAAATGTCATTAACATTTTAAAGAAAGCCTTCAGGAATAAATATAAGAATAAGGTGCCTATTTTGTGCATTGAAGATGAGTGTTGAGGATGAGTCGAAGGTAAGCATGGATTGTTCCTGTGGGAAATGCTAATGGAGACACTTTAATTCACAATAAGTGGTAGAGATGTGTAGGGCTGAGGTTCAGGTATGTCATGTAGATTTACTTGCTTCCACCTAAGAGGCCTTTGAGGAACTTCATGTTGAGAAATCTCTCTAGTTTCCATATGTGCCAGTAAACCAGAGAGATTTCTGACATGTGATTACTGCTGCTCCAACCCTATAGGCCTCCCTGGAAGAGTCTGCCCCATGTTTGGGATATGGCGCAGGGAGTCCTGCCTGACAATAGAAGCTAGATGGAGTTTAATCACCTCACATGTACCCTCAGCATGTGTCCTGCTTGCACAAACAGAAACCATTTAGCTGGAAGGAATCTTTGAAATGCACTTTCCACATAAGGTAGTTTGCAATTCACATGAGATCACAATATGTTTGATTTGCAATCAGAGTTGCAAATTGCTGTATTCATTTTGTTAACATACCACTCTGAATTCGTGAAGCCTGCCACTTTGAGCAACACTGGAGTCACGTATGCAACATCCCTCCATTCATATGGCCCGTTTTTTGTGAATCTATTATTTTGTGGCTTTTGTGCTTTAAATAAGGATGTGATCTTGATTAAAATAAAGAGAAATAAATTAAACATAGGAACACATTTCAAATAGTGCTTTCAGTTTTTTAGAAAAGTGTATTTTATAAGTTTAGCACATGATTTATTAAGTCAAACTACTATTCGGCTTCATATTCGGCTTCAGCCGAATGCTTGGCGGCACTATTCGGCCGAAAACTAAGCATGCTATTTGGTACACCCCTACTTTTTAGTGTGCATATGCACATTTTCATGCAAAATTTTGATGAACAGAAACCTACTTTGAACTTGCATAAGGTCACCTGTTTAACCAGCTTGTTAAAATATATATTTACTGAAACCAGTTTGCCCTGTTGACGCTTATTTGATGTGGCCGCCCCATCCCCTGTTGTTCGATTTGTGCTTCCTGCTTTGCCTCCCACCCGCATGTATTGATTTCTAGAGATGCCACTGGCTAAGGTACGGCACCAGCGAGGTGTCGTCAAGTAAGAAATGTAGCAATCTTCATTGAGTGCTAATTAGCAACGGCGTTATACAATGCCTCCAATCTTATTTCCTACTTCGGCCAAAAGATGGCACTCGAGTATAACAAGAAAAGAAAATGAAGCAAATGTGTTTAAAACATAATGGTTATTCTTTCCAAGCGTAGAGCATAGCCATGCTTTGTTTAGCAGTGTGTCGCATTTCTATATTAATGAAAGTGCAACTGAGGGTCTGCAGCCTGGGTAGTATAGAAATGTGCCTGCAAATGTGTTGGTGTTTTAGAACGTGTTCTCTGCACAAGGAAATCCAGCAGCACAGCTTCTGCAACTACTTTACATTAATTCATTGGGTAGATGCCACGACACCTCTCCGCCATTCCTTCCTTGACCTCAGAATGCAGGTGAAAGGATTTGGAGGACAGAGGGGTTTATTCTGAGGTGCGTGCAAATGTGGGAAAGTGTTCCACCATGAAGGAGGAACACATTACTTACAAACACCATATTCTGATGAAGAAAGAATGTGCTGCAGGGACATGAAAGCCTTGGCTTTTGGATGTGCCTGATGTATGGCTTGACAACAGCCCTAGCAGCCATCAGGAATGCAGGACAGCCACATGGAGGGGATACTTCTCCCAGCAGCACTGGTTTAGCACACATTTTCCCTTTAAAAGCAATGCATTTCTTAGACTGCAGCCCCACTTTTCAAATTTAATGAAAGTTGAAGAAAACATTCTTAAACTAGAAAAGTGGCAGTCTTTTAAGAAATGCTTGAAATGTGACTGGAGCACATGGGTTAGCGTCTCGTGCTGCTTGAAAGCATAACATCTCGCCTCCAATATTTCCTCCCATCTCAGAATGATAGTGCTCTAAACTGGAATTTCCACACACTTTTTATCACAATCTCAGGATCAGGCCCTTAGAAAGCCGACATTCTCCTCGTCAATATTCAGTTGTTAATTCCATGCCCCAAAGAGGAGGGAATCCTGGGGCAGTGGGTACAACAGATCACAGAAACCAGGGGTCAAAGTGCGCGGAATGGTTGGGGCAGTGCTCCTTTTTACTGTTTTTTATTACATTTTACTGTTCCTGTACTTGAATTTTAAAAAGAAACCATTCTGGAATGGCCCACTTAAAGCCTAGTTTGATGAGTACATGCACTTCTTTTTTACATTAAAAGCACTCTCCAAAGTGTTATTGATTTAAGTGTCGTGCAGAGGTCTATTGAACATGTCAGTGAAGCTGCCAAAAATGTCTCCGTCTCTATTTCTTCCTGGTTTGCAAGGTTACTGCTCTGATCGGTGTTTGTGTGCAGATTAGTGATGGCTATTATATGTTACATTCCGAGTCGTCCATGCCTTGGGAGTTGCAGGACCATGCTGGTTCATCTGGGTGGATCTGTTCAGTGTTAGGTCCGAATATGGGATGCTAAAGGTTGAATGGTTTCTTTTCTTGGATCTTTAGAGGGGTCATGCTAGTTTTTATGTTGCAGTGTAATGAACAGACAAATGTTGAGAGACTTTCCAATGACTAAGGGACTGATCACAAGTTTAGAAGTAGTGGTATACACCTCGTAACTTGATGGATCACATGTACCGCAACCGGAACCACTGACATTCCATCAATGTGCAGGTCATCAGTAATGCCAACTGACTCATCATGCAAGGGAATGCACATGTTCCTGGCAGCACACACGACAGCTACATTTATTGCCAGTCACCACTCTGCTGGGCCCAGGCATCTGGAAAATATGGAAACACCTGGCTCATGGGTGAGTATGAACTGGCACACATATGCATGTATTGACATGACACACTGCACAACAGACCTTGGGGGTCATTACGACCCTAGCACTAAGGGGTTAACGGCGCCGTAAAAGGCTGCGGTGCCGTTAACCCCTTAGCCCCTAATTACGAGGTCCCTTTGCGGGACCCGACCTGAACGGCTGGTCTGGACCGCCTTCCCCAGTCCCATTTATCCCTATGGGGCAAAAATGGGAATGGGGAATAGCCAATGTTCAATGGGGAATTACCGCCTCGCCGTCCTTGGAATGGGGTGGTGATTCCCCATTGAACATTGGCGGACTCGTTACAACAACGGCAGCAACCATGGTGCTAATAGCGCCATGGGTTACCGCCAGTGTTGTAATGAGGGCCCATGTCAATAAATGCCAATTACAACTATTGGCACATTTGCAGGGACAGTGCCTACCCGCTATCCAGATTCATACTAACACCATTCAAGAATCCTGCCACACCAGCTGATGTAAGATATAATACAGCACATGTAGGCACAAGGGACACAGTGCAGAGCATGTTCGGGGGGCTCAAGTCACGTTTCCACTGCCTTGACCACTCTGGTTGGATATTGCTATATGCCCCATCAGTAGTATGTAAGATCATGGCGTGGCATACCAGCAGAATGCCTCAGTATACACAAGCAACACAAGGTCAATTCAGGTAACACATCCATGCACCCAATCACAGTGCAACATGTTCCCCCCTGAGTGCCATGCAACAAATGCAAGTAAGAGCTCTCCAGCCACCAAACACCATGTGTCCCTGCACCCATGCAGCTAGACCCACCCACCACAGGCCAATGCAATCAAAACAGCCCACTAAGTGAAACCTTCCCCACCCACAACACCTGCACTGCCCACTCACACCCCCGAGTGCCATGCAGTGAAGGATCAGGTAACACTTACCCCTTTTTCTGGTGAGGGGTCATTGTGAACACTCTGATCTGGATGGAGTCATTGAGAACCTTGGAAGTACTCCCAATGCCACAATAGGGCACCCCCTGATTAACGTGTCATCAGGACAGTGCAGTAAACACTGGCAGGGGAGCCGATGATGACAGAATGCAAACATCACACCAATTGCAGTCAAGACAGGATCCGCCAGAAGGTAGCTGGACAAAAAGGCAGCGGTCATAAAGGAAGGCCGGGCATAGAGGCAACTGGCCTAAAAGAGACAAGCAGATATGATAAATGATTGAGAAACAGAGGTCAAGGACACTGGTACACAAAATGGAGCAGGGAACACGCAAGAGGAAGGGAAGGCAGAAGGACCAATTAGCTGGTTACTGAAGGGAGCACTGGCTTGTCTTGTACCGAGCAGCTGTGAACAGGGAGCAACATATTTACTGGTGGGCCATGCATGGCACATGTCCCCATGGCAAATAACAACAGAAGAGCAATGGCGTGTGACTGATGTCTGTGGTGAACATGACATCCCCCAAATGTCCTGTAATGCTGTGCTGTGTGTGGATTTGTATCGGGAAAGAGACCCCAGAAGGGGCAGAAGTACCAGAAGTGGACTTCCAGAATGGGTAGACATGACATGAAAAGCTGAGTGAATGGTATGCCGTGTGGCATCCAGGACACATGCAGAAACTGCAAGCAATCCCTCACCAGACTCCATCACCATGTGTCCCTGCATCCAGGTAGCCAGTCCCGCTCATCTTAATACAAGGCACAAAATAAATCAACCCACCCAGTGACAGACACCCTGCCACCAACTGCACCACAAGATGTGCCCCCCTGAGGTCCTTTGACGTACCTGCACAAGGTACCTACCTGTCTTCCATCCACAGCATCCCACCTGAAATAACATTCTGAACTTGCAATGACATGCATTGCATCAATGTAAAGAAACTGGACCATCTTCACAACTCCCGTATGGAACAAGGATGTTGCCATGGACCACCCAGTGTCAATGTCCAGAAGTAAAAATAATCGAGCGTGAGCAACTATCAACATCCCAACAGAAAAACCCACAAACATTGAAATCACTGGCGGAAAATCAAACAGATTACAAGCACTGCACAACTTGCACTCTGGAAACAGGTGGCAGTCATCCCCGAGATTGCGGGCACAAGTGGGGCCTTTTATTGCAGGCATACAAGTTCTGCACACCCACTGTTAGTTGTCACATGTGTCTTTGGATCTCCTATGGATGCAGGGGAGGAAAAGGACACCAAGTGAGGAGGTAGAGATCTCAGGAGTGCAATTACATGTATGGTAGCTAATGTGAAGGATGACCGAGGGGGAAAGTGAGACGCACAGAGTGATGAATGTGTAGCTGTGGAGTGGAGAGAGAAAGAGCGGGATAGGGTAATCATGGTACAAGGAGGAGACTGGCTTTTGGGGAGATGATAAGAGAGATGGTGGCCATTACAGTGGGTGAGGGCAGAGAGAGGTGGCCAATAGAGGAAACACTTGAAAATAAAGCAGCATGGTCAGAGAGCCTGGAAGGCACATAGATGGAAAAGTATCACAAGTTGGGTGTGAGGAAGGACAAAAGTGGGGGAGGTAGAAGGGCAAACTGGGAAACAAAATCCTCCTGTGGAAGGTCAATCACAGCTTCATATCATAAAAACAACATGCCCAACTCTCCATGTCATGTAAACCAGAAAGAGATCCATGTCTGCAACATCCACACAAATAAGTGTATCTAACCACATCCCCACCCCCTGTGCCAACCACCAACCCCTGTAGGACACCACTGTAAATGGACATGACACCAATACCCAGCTGTTGACTCACCCACCAACAGACCACATACCCTGGACGACACAGTCCCAGTAAATGTGCAGGGATCATAGAGTGAACTGGAAACACCTATAGACAACAGATGAACAGAAGCTGGGGGAGTGAACGATGTACCACATGCATGTGCCCACAATGTACACACACCATGTAGTCACTCACAGTGCTGATTTGGAACAACAAGTAATGGGAAAATAAGTCATGCAATACATCCAGGTGGAGAGAGCATACTGAAAACAACAATGAACAACAAGTGACTTGATTGGGGAACACAGGTACAGTCCATGAAGGGTACACATGAACAAAGCTGTAAAACCCTTGATGCACCAAGTGTGCAAACCTGTCCTGTGGAGGCAATGGGAACAAGTGGCCAGATCTGTGTCACCAGAGGCACAGCCATTAAGGGGAGAAGCCAAGGTAATGTAGACCTGACAATGGACGTGTGTGAAAGATGTTGAATTGTAGCAGGGTAGGTCAGTGAGTGGATAAGGCCGTGGGGTGGGCTCTGGCACAGGTCAAGAGTACTGTGGAGTGGGAGCACACCTGCAGGGCCTTGCCAGACATATGTGGCGGGGGGGGCGAGAAGGGTGGCAGTAAGAAGACATCATAACTGTTAGTGAGTCAATTGGTGAACAACCAAAACTCAGGGTCCAGATGCACAGAGAATTGAGGACGTGAATGAGAATGTACACTAAGAATGTTCCAAAAACTGCCAATGGCTCATGTGTGATAAGTGCTGCACATTCCTACAAATTGGCTCTCAATTGTGGAAGTGCAATGTTAAAAAATGTGCACATTCATGGATGTGCAAGGGTAGAGACACACACATGCATGTTTACATACACACATCTGGACTGACACTCACCGTGACTACATGAGCACACCTGCAGAAAGCACATATGTGATAGTGCATGCAAAGATCATGGTGAGCAACAATACAGATATTACATAATAGACAGTGCACATCCTTACCTTCTGACAGAGCTGCACTGATGTGATTCCCCCATCACCTCAACCAGAAACTGTACCTCCACATTTTTTAATAGAGGGCCAGTGTCGGGCAGAGGGCATGAAGACTAAGGAGGTCAAAGGGTGCAGACTGGACCTCAGATGTAATGCAGTCACTGGATGAATCATGCTCACTGCAATAACATGGGACATTGTATGTCACCAGCCTGACTAGCAAATCATGCATAATGCTCATATTTGCGACAGTACCATCAACCCATTGTTACCTGCACATGTGCTGATGTTGTTCTTCAGTCATCCGTGGCAGTTCAGACCACTGCGAATGGCTGCGTCTTCAGTAGTACAGACATTACTCACTTAAGAGGGCAACATCACATCTCTCAAGGTCTCAAAACAAAAATAATAACAGTCCATCTTGGACAGAGGAAAAAACAACATATGGCTCCATATTGGACTTGGGTATGAAAAAATCATTTAAAAGTGTCCATCCCGATCAGGGGGGAAAAAAGAACAAAAAACATACCACACTGGTCAGGTTAAAAAAAACAGTGGTGGGGGTCAAAAATGACCACACTGGCAGGGGGAGGGGAGGGTGCATGTCCACATCCACATAAGTGGACCACCAAATAAATTTACATTAAAAATAAACTTCATGGGTTTATGAACATGACAGCGTAGGTGATTGAGGAGGTGTGGGTGTGCTGGGCCTGCCATCTTGTGGTGGATCCTCAGGTGGTTGTGTGGGTGTCAGTGGATCTTATCCATGAAGTGCCAAAGCCAGGTCTTCATTGGCTAGGGACAGCCATGACACGGATGCATGCCCCTATTCAAACAATAGTCATGTCAAGCGGAACAATGCTGAATAGGCAAGGAAAAAATGACAAAAATGACAGAGAGAAACCCATAACATACACTGCAGATCAACCCAGAAAAAACATGGTGAACTTAAAAAACTATAATCATTTTATTGACATTTGAACATTAAAAAATACATATTAAATATACAAAATAGAATGTACGTTTGTGTTTTATATAAGAATAAAGTGCATCACAATAAAGTGCTTGTCTGAGTAACGGACAGTATAACCGGTCCGTTCCGCTAGAAAGTGACTGGGCTGTCCGAAACCCCGAGTGAGTGAAGGAGATCACTCAAAGGGGGGCCGGCAATCTCAGATGTGTCTGCTGATAACTAACTAAGGAATCAGAAATACGCAGTCAAACAATGAAAATACACGCAAGAACTGACAATGGGGTGCCGTACGGATGCATGCCCCAGCACCCCAAAGGCGTTGAGGTCAGAATGTGCTTTGTCAACTAATGGCAACAAAGTCTGTATATATGCTCACACGCGATGCCTGAAGTTGCTGCAACAGTGTCTACCTCAAGGCATCATCTCTTTATGGAGCATTTTCCTTGTGGCAGAGAGTTGATCACGTAGTTTAGTCCTCAAGATCTCCATCTCACAGCAATTTCATTCTCAAAATGCCGACATCTCCCGCCCCAGTGCCACTCTGTGTGCCTTTGCATCTATATGAAAGGACCCCTGAAAACACTTCAGAGCAGCCCGTCGGCCCTTGATGTTGGCCTCCATGCCAAATCTGAGAGAGCAGCTTGAGGACTGCATGATCTTCAGCTGTTTTGCTTCTCGGGCTGCTGCTGTGGACATGTTCTCAGACATGCGATCCATTCCCTCTGCAATACGGTCCAACACATTGTCATTCCATATTTGCTGTTGCCACACTGTCTTTCCAGCATGCACAAGTCCACCACATGTGTGGGGCCCACAGCGGCATGCTACAATGCACCAAGCATGTTGCTGTGGGACCCCTGCCTTTGGCTGCAGGTCTGCAACACTCTCTTCGACATCAGCACCAGAATCTGATACCAAGTCATGAGAGGGAGGCCTTGTAGCCGTAACCACTGCAGACGTGGATCTCACCAATGACCGGCCTTTTGAAGCCAGCCTCACCGCTGTAGACCCAATGGCCCCATCTGATCTTCCCGTTGGGGCACTCACCTTGTCCCTCAGTGAGGCATCCACCGCTGGTTCTGCATCTGAATTAGCAGAGCCTGTAAAGTCTGAAGAGGCTGGAGCATGGTTGATAATAACCTGTAGCACCTGTGGATGTTCATGGCAAAGGACACCACGGTCTCCACTGGTGGACTGAAGTAACAACTCATCTTCTTCCTTCTCCTCCACTGTATCCACTGCATAATCACCTACACATGGACATAGACCAACATTTTCAGTCATGTGTTACGTAACAAACATGAACAAGTGCATCAAATTACATTCAGGCACAAAATGCCATGGGACCCATGCATCTGACATCATCACCCCGGCACACTATGCGCTGTAAACCACGGATGTATTGCATGTGCTGACATGCAGCAAACCCGCACCCCTGGTCTAGTCCATGCTGTTAGTGGACACATAGATGTACGGAAGTGGTGTTCACAATGACTGATGGGCCATGCAACAAGCATGCCATCATACAACCACAAACAAGGGAGAAATATTGCACATGGGGCAGTGTAATGCTGAAGGATAACAAATGGCATCAGTCCAACGGAAAATTCCTCAGCTACTACCAGGATTTAAATGTGTATTTGATAACCATGTCCTGTCATTTGACACATGAAGACTGGTTAACCATATTTCACCATTGCTACGTATGCTGCATGCCAGAGATGCCAAATTGTGATATCCCTGGACACGTGCTCCCTTGGATGCATTGGGCTCAGCCTACATGCGTTCCATCACCATTGGCATCCTCTCCATCCACCCAACATGCCAACCTCTGCCAAATGTCACCTAAATGTAATCATGCACCCTCACGAGTACAGCACAGTCCATTGAGTCATTGTACAGAGCTTAAGCAGTCCATGTACGATCAATGACGTGATACATGTGCAGAAATATTGTCTACACTGGCAAATTCAAAACCCCCTCAGTGAAGGTCTCCCTGCACTTGGCCAAAATGTGACTTCACATATGACTGTTACTGTCTAGTGTGTCACACCAATGACAACACCAGGTCAACCTGCACCCTGTGTGTGGATTCACGTGCGCATGAGTCCACTGCTGTATGCCGAGCACAAGTCATGAATAAGCATGGTCAATGCACATTGTGTCTGATGAGAGTGCCATTCACATGCCATTGTCATAAGATGTGTCAGTTGATTAATGTCCATGAGTGAGTGACTGACAGTCATTGACTGTTGCCTTGTATGACACTGTCATGCAACGCCACTGCCATGTAATAAAATGCAAAGAGCCACTGCACAATATGCGTCTGCGTAGTGCACTATATTTCTCCTTGCCCTGTGTGGCCGCGCAACTTCACGCCACTTGTGCATTCAATAGTGCACTGGGAATCTTGACATATGCATCTACCACAAGTGTACCTCACTGTACCCACTATCAATAGAATGGATCAATCACACATTTCTCCTCAAATGCAATACCCTAATGTACCAAGACCCCTTGCCACAGTGCCACAACATGGGATCCACTGGCTGCAGGCCAGCACTGAGTATAGATGCAAATTCCAACACTGTCAGCAGGAGTATTTCCCTGCTCTTTAGTGCACGCTTCACCCATGATGCATGCCTGAGGTTAATGAGGCTGTGTCTGTGCGAATGTGGACCCCTTACGACATATCATGAGCTGCCTTTGTCAGACATACTACTAAAGGTCATTCATGGTCCGGGAGTAGTATGTAGTGCAACGCTCATTCCCTAATTTAATAGCTCTGGTACAGGTGTTTTCGTTTGGGTATTAGTCCCTGTCTCTGAACATCATCCCATGATGCTGGGTCAGTTTTCTTGACCGTGAATGCTCGATGCTCGGACTGAGAACCTGCAGCTCCTGTCTACATACCACATGACACAAGGGGTAACAGAGCCATCATGTTGCATCTGATTGGGCGATGTAGCTGCCATGTCTTTCCATATCAAACAGATGATACAAGTCTGGACAAGGTGAAAAAAGCAGTACACGATATGCAAAGGCACCCCATAACACAACAATGCATACGCGATACCCGGAAAGTTTCCAAAAGATGATAAAAGCAGTAGACGATAGGCAGAGGCACTCCAAAAAACAAACAATGTGTATGCAACACTCCGTAGGGCTCAAAAAGGGAAAAAATACATGTGCGTATGCGCAGCGGCAACCCCCAAAAATGAAAAATGCAGTATGCATTACCCGAAGGAAAGAGCTTGCATGGCACCCCCAAATACATTTGTGCAATACTCGCCCATCCCGTACTTTGTGTGCACAACCAGTAATGCACATTGCACACCTTAAATAACACAGTCATTGCTGTGAGCTGTGTAGGTGTGCTGCGTCCAGCACGCTGCTTCCAGGCTATACTCTGTATTCGGCTGTATCGGATGAGAGACACACACCAGAGTTCCAACCACTGCTTTTGCATCCTCCAGCCCTGCATTGCCTCACACACCCCGTATCTGCTGCTGCCTAATTGAGTATCAGGGCCTGCTTTTTTCCAGCAACGTCTCAGAGGGCCAGCTGTCCTTCACACCCTTTATCTGTGCATGGAAAAGTTGTCTTGGAGCTTCTGGTGAGTACCCATGTTGAGCAATGTTCTACAGTGTATGTGTGGCATGCTTGATTGCAGATGCCCCATACTGTATGCAGCATGTATGTAGGTGAGAGAAGCAGCAGCATGCTGCCTCATGCCAGTGCTGGGCGTATGTGGCATCAAACATTATATTCAAGCATATACATGGGTATTTGAAGAATTCTTCCTCTGTGACCTGTTGGACTCAGGCACACGCTGTGTGAGATAATGGGCCAAGGGCACGGACAGTACATGCAGACACATCTGCTGAGAGTGACACATGTGCACGGATGTCTGTGATTGTCAAGTTGATGCATTGACATCTCAGGGACAGGGATGTGGCATATCATCCCACAAGTGTACATGCAATATGTGTATGCAAGTCCACGCAACATGAGCAATTCCCAGATATGTGTGCCAGTACATGTTGTTTGTTGACAGGTCAGGCTGTCACAGATGCATGTTGGTGACTGTGACAGGATGGACAGGTGCCCTGGTGCATCTCCCATGCCCCTGGCTGCATGTAATACTTGTGTTGGTTGGGCATTGGTATGGTGGCGTTGCATGTTAACATAACACTTATGCAGCAGTAGACATGCGGTTTTCCTGGGTGTGTGTTAGGCAGAATCACATGAAGTACCCTTGTGAAACACTACATGCAATTAAGACTACAAGTGTCAATACAATTTCACCTTTGGTACAAGCCTGTACAACATAGTTATGTGGTAGCAGTGGCTGAGCAGCCAGACTTATCTCAAGAGTTGAGTGAGCAGTGGAGCAAGTTACACATAGGACCAACAAATATAGTGATTCAAACAATGTATAGAATATACATTTATTTACACAGTCAGTTTGAAAACATTTCACTAGCAAGAGCAGCTCAATATCGTATACTAATATACTACAAATACACAACCAATAAGTTACTGAACAAGTTCAGCTCCCCTGAAGTGGGAGCAAAATGGTACTTCAGATACTTTAAAAAGGGGTAAAAAGACAAGGTTATAAGAATCAACAGCACAAATACTTTCATAGGCAGGGCAACGGGTTTCAGTAAACTACAACCAGCAATTCAGTTCATAGGCCTGGGGCAAAGTCAGTGGTTCAGAGTCTTTGTATAGGATAGCACAGTTCTGGTAGTAAATGGTTAAGTCTTTGCCACGGATCTTTGAAGAATTTGGTCAGGCGAAAAGTTAGACGAATGTTTAGGGAAGGACAAGCCTTCGAAGTCTGTAAAGTTTCACAAACTTTCACAGTGGCCGAAAAGATTTCCAGACCGCTTTTGCACAGTACCTTTAAAGTGAAGAAGAGCTGTAGCTGAGGCAGTTGTTCCTGGCAGTTCGATCAGATCTCGCTGTTCCTGAGCTTCAGTCGTGGGGACAAGAAGGAGGACGTCAGGAGGTTCCTGCACTGCCCGTGGATGAGGCCAAAAGCTTAGCAAAACGTCGGATTAAGGTGTGAATGCCTTAAAGTCCACAAGCTGGTTTCCTTCCCCCTGGCTATCTGGTTTTCAACAGCACTCTGAAGAAAATTCGACCAGGATGGGGATGGTGTTCAGGTGGCTTGCGAGTTGGTTGTTCCCACCAAACTCAATGGAAGAAGTTAACCTTGAAGGGATTCTCTGTCGATGGAGTTTCAGGCAATTCGGACCTGCAGCAGGGCTTCAGCGGTCATTCAGGAGTTGCAGCAGTCCTCTTCCTTCAGCTCGTCTTCAGTTCTTTCGTTCCGGTGGTCGACTCTGCTTTCCATGTCCCAGAGACCTGCTTTTAAACAGTTTTCCCCCATTCATTCCAGCCTGGCTGTCACTCACACAGCCGGTCAATCACGCCAGAGTGCATTCAGGTCTCCAAGGAGACTAAGCACAGGGAGTTTGGGGCACCTCCCTCACATCCTGTCCACCCCAGACACTCAGGTGCCAGAAGAGGGCTTCAGCACTGAAGCCTGCCAAAGGCCAACAAACAAAGGACCAAACCTGGTTTATCGCGGAGAGACAAACACAAGAAGGACCTTTCCTAAACGAAATGGCGAAAAAAGTTGACCAGAGTCTGTTTTTACAGATAGGTCTCAGGCGCCATATTGAAAAACATGGCTGACCCGATTTTTAGCTACCGTTGTTCGCAGTTGGGAAAAATCATGGTAGTTTGATCTAAACCACTGCCACCAGCCATATCAAGTAGGAAGGGGTAACATTTGACTGTTACATGAGTGTTTTTACTCAGGGGATGCTAGAAAACCGCTCCAGCACTCTATACGAATATAGTGTGTGCTCGGTCTATAAAATTAAAGAGACTAGTCAAGTCAATTTAACTTTACATGCTCTGGGAGACAGTATTCAGTCCGAGAGAAAGAATTTAAACCTTGAGAAGTCTGAAAGAAATCCCCGTGCCACTGCACTGAAGGTGCTGTGTGACACAAAGAAAAAGATGATGCCTATGGAGTTGTCTTAAAACTCCATAACCAAAGAACACAAAGGTAAAACACACATCAAAATACATGGAAGAGTGGGAAGAAAAGGCTCACACTCTTCCCAGGTAAAAAATAAAATCCTAGCAATCCAGCAAAGTTTCTGGGGGTCTCAAAAGGTAAGTGAAATTAGCACATTATTGAGAATTTTCCTTAACACTGTGTCCCTGTTTGTGTTCATTGTGTGTTTGTCAGTTTCTGGTTGAAACATGCTGCATGTTTGGTGATGGTAATGTTGTGTTTGCCACACATGCATTGACAACAATAACTGATGTGTCTTTTGTCCCATTTTCCACAGTTTTAGCAGCTCATGAAAAGGGCAGAGGCCTTGCTTTGCAGTGGAAGGGCAGGGACCGGGCCACCAGACCCAAGCGCACAACCTGGCCAGCCGCCACTGACATCACCTCATCTGAGGGAGAGTTGGCTGGTCGAGTGCAAGTTCCAACAGGCAGAGATGCAGGAGGTCGTTGTGGTGGGGGACTCCTCAGCGGATGTGAGCCAGGGTGCAGGGACAGAGGGGCCATCCATGAAGGAAGACTCTCGGGAGTCATCCAGGGAGATGGAGGTGATAGTGGAGGAGGAGGCAAGTGAAGGCCATCACACAGGGTCTGGTGGGGGCATCCAGAAGGGTGGTCAGGCCACACCCCTGGGCCAGGGACACAACGATATGCAGTGCACCATGGAGGGAGCTGCACAGCCTCCTGTCCGTGGTCCCTCTGCTGCAGCAGTGAACTCCTTCATGGATGCCTCCACCCAGACAGAGCCCCCCCTTGTGCCTGAGGAGACCAGCCCAGAATTGAGGCATGCCCTGCATGCTGGTTGGGTGAGTTTGACGTCCACGACTCGTGATGCTGTGATAGCTACTCGTGAAGAGTTGTCACAGCATCACGATTCAATGAGCCTTTACCTGGGCCAGGTGGCATATGCACTTCTCTTGGGTGGTCTCTGTGCACTGGCACATTCATTTGACCCCTCCTCCACTCCCTCCTCTCTGCCCCAGTCGTCCTGCGGGGAGCCAGTTAGCATCAAGGCCCTCTCTATGCCAAGCACACCTACACCACCCAGTCTGATGGTGAAAACATCCCTGCCTCCAGTGGAAGTCCCACATGCAACAGAATAGGTGGTCACTGTGCCTGCACAGGCACTGACACAAGGGCAGCAGAAAGCAGTCGGACAGCTGGATCTTCTGGACAGTACTGGCACTATGCCTCCCAACATGTGTAATCCAGACAGAGAGGATCCCTGTGGGTCCCTGCACACCCTATATTCAGGCAACAGCAGATGAGGAGTGTACAGAGGCAATCCATGCAGGGCCAATTGACAACAAGGAGGCAAGTCAGGCAGGACAGGCGTAACATCTGGTAAGAAGAAAGGAGGTGACTCCGGGAGATGATGTGCGTGATGATGTAATTTCAGAGGCACTTGAAGACAGAGAAGCAGCGGGCTAGGGAGGCAAGTATTGCAAGGAAGAGGGCAGGGATGGTGGAGAGGCGTACATTGAGCAGGCTGCCATCCTGGAAGGGGCACAGGCAGACGAGATGAGGATGGTATGGGGCTTGCAATCCATCCAGACAAGTACGGAATCCGCCTCCAGGCGGAGGATAAAGAATGTGATTCTATCATTGAGGACGCACTGAGAGACATTTGAGCCCGCTGCCAGTGTAAATAGTTCTTTGTGTGCAGTTTCATTTTTAACTTTTCTTAATTTTTCCTCCTTGGATGTGTGCGATACCCTCATCACTTGTGCAGTCTTTTTTCGGGAGGTGTATCCTTCCCAATGCATAGTCACCCACGTGCACACGTCAGCTATCACCCAGAAGATGCTCTCATGTCATGCTGCACATCTACCACTCAAATGCTAAATGTTCCCATGATAGAATGTTTAAGTTTGGCTGTACACATCATCCATCTCCTTGGCTCACACAGTCTCAGGCAGCCTTCACATCACCCAAACACATGGCTGTTCTACTTGTGTTACTTTGCAGGGACTTTGACAACTATGCCTTCCTACCTGACTCCCTTCATTCATTTATTTGTACAGGCTACTATGCACAAATACATTACTTGTGACTCTCTCCTATCAGTGATGTCTTTGACTTGTGTCTTCCAAGGACATTCACCTACAGTGCTTTGAGGTCATTGCAATGACACATGGGCACAACAATACGTCACATTGCATTACATTGCTTTGCTATGTCACATGTACATGGTGCGTTACAGGTGTAGCGGGTGCTACATTCTGCTGTCCTGGTGATGAGCAACTGAGTGTGATGTATGATGTATGAGCTACGGACATGGATTCTGTAGCAGTGCCCCCAGTTTTAAAGGCTAGGGGAGGATTTGTGGCCAGTGTACTTCATGTTTCAAGCAGGCCAGTGGGTAAATTGTTGGTCAGCATTGGACTGGTAGTGGTGTAATGTGATAGGACCAGACTGGGGTAGTGGGTGGACGAGAGAGGGGCTGGTGGGTGGTGTCAGGGCTGCCTGGGGGTAGTGTGCGGAGGTGAGGACGGCTGGTGGGTGGTGTTGGGACTTGAGGGGGCTGCCGGGGGGTAGTGGGCAGTGTTGAGGGCCTCTAGTGGATGGTGTCAGGGCTGCGTGGGGGTAGTGTTGGAAGTGAGGGTGCTGGTGAGTGGTGTCAGGACTTCAGGTGGCTGTCTGGGGGTATGGGGTGGAGGTGAGGGGAGCTGGTGGGTGATGTCAGTGCTGCCTGGGGGTAGTTTTGGAGGTGGGGGAGGCTGGTGGGTGGTGTCAGGGTTGCCTTGGGGTAGTGTTGGAGGTGAGACGGGATGGTGGGTGGGGTCAGGACTTCAAGGGGCTGCATGTGGGCATATGTGAGGGGGGCTGGTGGGTGGTGTCAGGGCTGACTGTGGGTAGTGTTGGGAGTGAGGGGGCCTGGTGGGTGGTATCAGGGCTGTGTGGGGGTAGTGTTGGAGGTGAGAGGGGATGGTGGGTGGTGTCAGGTCTTGAGGGGACTGCCTGGGTGTAGTGGTTAGAGGTGAGAGGGGCTGGTGGGTGGTGTCAGGACTTGAGGGGCCTCTCTGAGGGTAGCAGGCAGAGTTGAGGGGGGCTGATGGGTGGTGTCAGGACTGCCTGGGGGTATTTTCGGAGGTGAGGCGGGCTGGTGGGTGGCGTCAGGGCTGCCTGGGAGTAGTGTGCAGAGGTGAGGGGGGCTGGTGTGTGGCGTCAGGGCTGCCTGGGGGTAGTGTTGGAGGTGAAGGGGGCTGGTGGTTGGTGTTGGGACTTGTGGGGGCCGAAGAGGGGTAATGGGGAGTGGTGAGGGCGGGCTGATGGGTGGTATCAGGGCTGTCTGAAGGTAGTGGGCAGAGTTAAGGGGGGCTGATGAGTGGTGTCAGGGCTGCCTGGGGGTAGTGTGCGGAGGTGAGGGAGGCTGGTGTGTGGCGTCAGGGCTGCCTGGGGGTAGTGTCGGAGGTGAGGGGGCTGGTGGGTGGTAGCAGGGCTGCCTGGGGGTAGTGTTGGAGGTGAGGGCGGCTGGTGGGTTGTGTTGGGGCTAGAGGGGGCTGTTATGATTTAGGGGATCTAACAGTAGTTAGCATGCCTTGGGAGTAGGGGGGAAGCTCCACAATTTTTCTGGGGTGCAGCTGTTTCTTACGTGGGACCTCGCAAAGTTTAGCTGGGGTAGGTTGGGTTACTTTGCGCTTTGCATTCCATGAATACGCTGACCACGCATAGGAAACTGCGCGTAGTGACACGCAATGTCATTTTTGTCACAGGGACTTTGCGGGGTCAATGTGCACATTTCTATTAATCGGACCCTTAGAATCATACGGTCCTACCAAGGCACTGGGTAATTACTGCATGGAGTAAAGGTAATTACTCGTTACTCGTGGTAATATCGCCAAATCCGTAATCAGGCCATACGTGATCACACTGGTGTAGCATCTCAGGTGCTAGATGCTAAACCAGTGTGATCATATGATCACATTTTAAATGTGTTTACTTTTCCATTTAAGTTATACAGGAGAAAGTCACCTGCTCTTAGTCGTTCTTTAGGAAGCATATTTCACTTTGGAAATGCTTTGGTTTTTTTTTGCTTTAAATGAAATTGTAGGCTGCACATTGCCAAAACAGTACTGTCCCCAGTGTGTAAGAAGCCAGCTTTTAGCATAGGTCCTTCCTCTCCAATGATATGCATAGCTCATCTATTCCTGCTGTGTCCATTTCAGGTCAGAAGAAAGGGCAGGCTCAGTTAACGATGAATGTTGACGTGATTGCCCACGGCTGGTCAACTGAGCACCGTTAGGACTCCTGAAAAAAGTTGTGTGTGGAGAAGGAGGAGGGGGGTTCAAGGAACCAATAAGGGGGCAACTGCCCCTCTTTACCACCCGTTATGGACGCCTATGGCACTTAGCACCTGTTTTTGTAGCTGTAAATGTGCTGCTGAATGAGCAGAATAGGGGTGCATTGAATGCCCAGGGTTTGGTGTCGTCACCAGGGCTGCTGCCAAGCCATACAGTGAGGACATGATTTGGTGAACAAAAATTGAGGATTATATTGCAATCCGCCACTATTGCATTCCAAGTGAATCTGGTACAATGTAGAAAAGTGTCCTTCCAAGAAGGAAGAACACTTTTCTAGTTTTGCTTGCACCTCACAATTGGGCCCTGGGGTGTGGATTTGATGTATATGTTATCTGCACACGCTAACCTAGCAGCGTTTCTTTCAGCGAGCATTTAACAGCATTTTTAATGCTGTTTTCAACACACCTCTCCTCCACTCCTCTCACAAACCTTAGAATGGCAGAGGATAGTTTAGGTGGGGG
Source organism: Ambystoma mexicanum (assembly GCF_040938575.1). Taxonomy (NCBI): domain Eukaryota; kingdom Metazoa; phylum Chordata; class Amphibia; order Caudata; family Ambystomatidae; genus Ambystoma; species Ambystoma mexicanum. The sequence goes on from NC_090933.1 coordinate 149,954,880, forward strand.
GAGTGTTGGATTATTATGGCACAATCACTGCACCTCAGAATCATTCCCACAGTCTTAAAAGGAGTGCAACATTTGATATCTCGTTCACATAAGTTCAACAGCTACAGGGGCACATGGGCCATATCCCCCTGAATCTTCCCTTGTGTTCAGTGCGTCACCAATGCCATCAGTTGTTATCTGCACTCCCACAGAGGCGCAACCAACAGTGTGTTAGATCCACTCAGAGACAAGAGAGGGGATACACCCAGAATATTGAGTCACCGTCCCACTGCTCGCCCACCCCCACAATGTTTGTCTGCACTATCACAAGGGATCATGGGAACACATCGTATTGGGCGGATGTGATGCATACAAACAATTTCCATCCATACTCCCATGGGGAGAATGAGATCAGCTCCACAAGGGGAAATAGGGACACGTCCACAATGATTATCCCCATTCCAGCTGAGAAATGTACCACGCACAGAGGAATAGAGAGGGGGTACACCAACACAATATCCCATCACACCCCCATAAGGGAGAGAAGCGCACACTCCCCATTCATACTGCTATTCCTATTAACAGCAGATCAGTAACCTGTACTTGTCTCAGTTGACACAAGCCTGTATTGGTAAAGGAGATGCTTGATGTGTACACTGTCAAGTCTGGCTGGAGAAACTTTACAAGGAGAGGGTTTCTGCGAAATCTTCTTAAGAAATCTTATAAAATTGACCTGCAAATTGTTTCAACAGGAAGCATCCGCAAGAACGAAACACACCTGTTTTTTTTTAACAAGAATCTAGTGCTTGGCCATTGTGCTTCTATTATGGGATACTGACATGGTCATGATCATCTCCAGCTATATTTCCTGTCGTTGGTTTTAGGCATGTCCAATCCTTCCATGATGGCGTTGTTGTCCTTGCTTGCGCGAGGAACCAGCTTAATCCACGGCTCCACAGTTGTTCATGAAGGGAATAATGGTGTCGTTATGTTCCTGGTGCCTGTTTGGCAGGTGTTTGAGAAGCGCCAGGTGGTCCAGTGCATTGGGCGTGCCATTGTTGACTGTGAAAGGACTCCCTCTCTTCATGGCATAGCGCTTGTGAAAAAGAATTGCATGTCCAGCAGTACTGTAGTATGCAAGCCCTTGGATACGAACGTGCCAGCAGAGTCAAGCTTGAGAAGAAACAGGTGTTTCCGTGAAGTTTTACCTCGCAGCCAGAGTTTGCACAATTAACGCGCTGTGCTTTCACTTGAAGCAGAGTACATCCGGAAGGGATAAATATGTGGCTTTTGGGAAGCTATTCCTCTGTTGCAGGCAGCCCCTGTGCCATGGAGAGTGTGGGGCTAACCACATGGGGTGTAGTCAAGGTTGAGGATCAACAGTGACATTTTCCTTCAATCTACACCCCCAAACACCAGAACGCATTAAACACACTTTAACGATCCATTCTGTATTTATTTATTTATTTGTAATTTTGACCAAACAGCAAAGAACAATCAATGAATAGTAAAACAATATAAAGACATGCAGATGAGAGAGCACATCATTACAAACAGAGAACTAGTACATGGTTAGAAACTCATCCCAAATTCTAGCATACAAGTTAAGCTTATTTTGTTTCCTGTAGATTATTCTTTCCATATTGGCAAGATTCATCTCCTCGATCCACTCCACAACGATCCATTCTTGACCGGTGAACTTTTTATTTCGTTGTAGTACCTTCATTTCTTTAAAGGGAAGTGTGAAACACTAGCACGAATAGCCTTGTTTAACACACGCAGAAAACAAGTATTGGCAGTTCCCCTAGCAGCCATATAAAAACCTTCCTTTTTTTCCAAACGCAGTCGAGCTGGCCCTGTAAAACATTCTGCAGTCCACTGGCCCGCATGCTTCCTCTTACAGTTTACTCAAGTTGAACACAGGTATACCAGCTAGTGAAAATGCCTTGAGTCAATGTTGTCTGTCTCCCAGAAATCTTAGCCCCTCAGAGAGCAAACACCAGACCTAGGGCACCTGCCTGACATTGATGAGAGCCTTGTGGGCATTTGTGAAGCACCGTCAGTATGTAACCACACTTCAGTAAGAGCGGGCGTGGGGGCGGGGGGTTGCGTGGGTAGTACGTGGTTCTGTCATTTTACATAGTTCTGTGTTGTCCCCACAGCGGCCTTCTCATCCTCGCTGTGTTGTCCCCACAGCGGCCTTCTCATCCTCGCTTCCATGATCACCAGAGGTTTGGGTTGAGAGGGTGGACCATGTTCTGCACTTACCATAAGTGTCTAGGGAAGGCACTGAATGGGCGAAGGCACTGCATGGGTGGCAACAAGCGTGCCCCTCTAGATTGAATGACGCTTGCGACACACTACTGTTTCAGATTTTGCTGATGAAATCCCCTCCGTCACCTTAAACAACCCATGCCTAGATGATGCCAGCGTTCCTCGGGTATTACCCACATTGTTTGTTTACAATTGTTTGAATGAACAATTGACCGAATTTAAAGGGTCACAATAGACCTTTTCACAATTGACTGTACATATATATATATATAGGGGTTTTGGCGTTAGGTGGGGGGTTGTGGGTCAATTGTAATTCGAACAGTTGTAAAACAAACAATTCGTATACAAGCATTCCTCATGCCCTCCTTAAACTTCCCGATGATCTTCTTGGCTTAGTGCCTCCTACCCCCTGTTATATTGACTGCAACTGCTATCCAGCTCTACCCCCCTTCTGCCACCATGCCACCATCCCCTTCATCTCACCATCAGCCATACAAGCTTCACGAGCCACACGTCTGTCCAAACATCAGTGTATGAATCAGTGTTTTGTTGAGGGGGATTCCAAGCCTGAACACGCTGACAAAATCTAAATCCTTCTTCAGATTGAAGGTAGGAAGAAAACAGTTCAAAATCAGCATTGGTCTCCCACATGAAGCTCATTATACTTGCTAGGGATGTACACCGCACCCCGCTACCTCGCCTCTTGTACATCAAAATAAAAAAAAACATAACAAATAACACTAAAGGAAAAAAAAGCCAATGTAACTAAATCAAACACAAACTAGAACCAATAAAGGCTAAGAAAAAAAAGTCTAACATTTTCTTCATTAAATATAAAATAAATGTGTCCCTAAATAAAAGCCTATGTTTGCCTAAATGGAAAAAGCAAGTCATTCTAACTAAAAAAAGAAACAAAAAATAAAAGCAAGATTTCTCTAGTTTAAAAAAATGAAGCTGTGCTTAATGACAACATAAAACAAGAGGCTAATTACAGACTGAACGTGCACTGCCAGAGTATTTTCCACCTTCATCACCCTCTTCACATCAGTTTAATTGGCACCCTTTGAGATGCTGCAAGCATTGTGAAGAGCACAAACATGTAACCTGTTGCTTTCCTTGCACTGCTTGCATGTCCCTGAGTGAGGGCGGGCGTCAGCAATGATGTTGTCTATGTTAAACTTGTTTTCTATCACTCAAACATTGGGCCCAATTCATGGAATATTTGCCCGGTTCAAAGTGAATTTGCACTGCTGAAGAGTGACTTTTCACTGCCGACACAAACCCTGATTCATGGAACCGTGCAAAGTGTATTTTTGCCGTGCAAAGTCCGGGTAAAGTCAGCGCATAGTCATTTTTGCAGTACAAAATGATCTTGCCCGGACTTTGCATGGCAAAGATACACTTTGCACGGTTCCATGAATCAGGGTTTGGGTCAGCGGCGCAAAGACACTTTTTTAGCAGTGCAAATTCACTTTGACCTGGCAAATATTCCATCAATCGGGTCCATACTGTTTAGTTGAATTTCTGAAGCACAGCGAGCTCCCACTAATGTGCCTGTTTGGGAACTGCAAAACTTCAGGGAGCACTTTTCTGAGTTACAGACTGTTTCCCTGAGCTACTGAAGGTTCTGATGTATTTTCGGTAAATCAGAAGTGTATGAAAAGAGGTAGTGGAACTATGTTCCCTGCTGGCCTGTCCCCACCCCTACAAACTCCATTGCCACGCCCCCTCCCTCCTACAAAACAAAGCACCATACAAACTCACAAACACACCTGCTGTTTAAGGGAACTTTCAGTGTAGTGCACTGAAGTGCAAGTTTCAATTGCTCCATACACTTATTTTAAAACGAAACCATTCCAGAATGGTTTCTTTTTAAAATTCAAGTACAGGAACAGTAAAATGTAATAAAAAACAGTAAAAAGGAGCACTGCCCCCAACCATTCCGCGCACTTTGACCCCTGGTTTCTGTGATCTGTTGTACCCACTGCCCCAGGATTCCCTCTTCTTTGGGGCATGGAATTAACAACTGAATATTGACGAGGAGAATGTCGGCTTTCTAAGGGCCTGAGATTGTGATAAAAAGTGTGTGGAAATTCCAGTTTAGAGCACTATCATTCTGAGATGGGAGGAAATATTGGAGGCGAGATGTCATGCTTTCAAGCAGCACGAGACGCTAACCCATGTGCTCCAGTCACATTTCAAGCATTTCTTAAAAGACTGCCACTTTTCTAGTTTAAGAATGTTTTCTTCAACTTTCATTAAATTTGAAAAGTGGGGCTGCAGTCTAAGAAATGCATTGCTTTTAAAGGGAAAATGTGTGCTAAACCAGTGCTGCTGGGAGAAGTATCCCCTCCATGTGGCTGTCCTGCATTCCTGATGGCTGCTAGGGCTGTTGTCAAGCCATACATCAGGCACATCCAAAAGCCAAGGCTTTCATGTCCCTGCAGCACATTCTTTCTTCATCAGAATATGGTGTTTGTAAGTAATGTGTTCCTCCTTCATGGAGGAACACTTTCTTACATGTGCACGCACCTCAGAATTAGCCCCTTGAGGCACATTTTTCAACATCTAAGGGCCCGATTCTATTCTTGTGTGGAAAGGGTCATGGATAAACATCAGTCTACTCACCAAATCCTTCCTCGCCTATTCTGAGGGTGTTGGGAGGAATGTTGAGAAGATGTAATCCCAGCCACGTAAACTATCTAAAAAAGGTGCAAACGTTGTTCTGCGCGGTTACTGTGTGCAGGGCACCTGCAGCGCCAAACAGGAACTTAAAAGTCACATTTCTGCTATACTGAATGCGTCACCAAGCTGCAGCTCTTGCAGATCCATGGAAAGCAATTTCTGTAGAAACGTGTCCCGGTGCTATGGACAGAGAGCACATTTTACAGTGGACTCTTCTGCCATCTAGCAGCCAATATTTGGTTTAGGAAATATCGAAGCTAAAATAGAAACGTCTTTTTTTTTTTTTCATAACAACATTTTATTGATCTTGCAGGATAAAGTGTTACATGCAACAATGCAATATATTACATTTTAAACATTCAATTAGTGTCTTTGTAGCCCAATGTGGGTTGGAGGATGGAGGAAATGGTGGGCAGGTTCTGGATGTGGCGCTTAAGTGGGAGAGTTCTGGGAGCCTGTTCCCTCTGTTCCGGTATGTTCGGTGGGTGGTCGGGAGTTAGTAGAGAGGGCTGCATTGGAGCCATCTAGTAAGTGGAGGTCTCCTGGTGAGGGTTGGGTATTTGGCTGCGTAGTCCAAGAATGGGTCCCATATATTCAGGGTTCTGTTTAGGGAGTCCGAGCGGATTGCCGAGATTTTTTCTGCTACTGCCATCTCCCAGCATTTGGCCCACCATAGGGCGATCGAGGGGCCATTTTTGTCTTTCCATAATCGAGCCATAGCTATCTTTGCGGCTAATAGTAGGTGGTTACATAGTCGGGAGATGTGACCTGAGATTGGGAATGCTCCATCGCCGGATTCGCCCAGGAGGACAATTCCTGGGTCCCAAGGGATGGAGAGGCCGGAGATTTCCTTGATGTGTTTCAGGACTTCCTTCCAGTATGTTTCTGCCCTTGGGCAGCTCCAGACTAGGTGATAGAGAGATCCGGGGGTTTGGCATCCTCGCCAGCATGTGGCTGGAAAGTCCGGGTTGGCTTTGTGAATTTGGGTGGGTGTGATGTAATATCTGTAGCACAGCTTATAGCCTCCTTCCTTGTTCGTGACGCATTGTGAGCTTTTATGCAGTCTGGACCAGATTTGCCCCCAGCTCTCTGCAGTTATTTCCCGACCAATATCCTTTTCCCTTTCCGTCATATATTTTTCTTTCTTTGCTGGGTCCGATCTTTCCAGGAGCCGGTATATGGTGGATATTTTCCCTTTGTTGGTCGGGGATGTCAATGTGAGCTCCAGGGCTGTTGCTTCTCTCGAGCATTTGTCCCGGGTTCTTCTGTGCGAGATCCAGTGTCTAATTTGTGAGTATCGGAATCTTTCCTGTTCCCCCACTCCAAATTTTGATTTGCATCTCTCGAAGGTGATGGGTCGGCCTTCTTCGATAAAATCGCTAGTTTTTGCGAGGCCCCCCGCTATCCAGGCGTGAAAATCTCGGGGTGGTTTTCCGGGGGTAAACTCCGGGTTGTTCCAGATGGGTGACATGGGTCCTAATGGGCTGCAATGTCCCCATTTCCGAGCTGCGGATTTCCAGCATTGAGTTGTGTTGGTCGTGGCCGATAGTGGCCCGGAGTTGGCTTGGGATTTTAGCATTGGTAGGTGTGGGAGATCCTGTAGGGGGACCGGGCACCAGGATTCCTCAATTTGTCGCCATAGTGGGGGGTCTGCTTCCTGCACCCAAGTGAATGCATGTGATAGTTGGACTGCTAGCGAGTTTCTGGCTAGGTCAGGAACACCCATTCCTCCTAGCGGTTTGCCTTTTGTCATGATTCGTTTATTGATCCTGGGCCTCTTCCCTCCCCAGACAAATTCCATTAGTTTCTTCTGTAGTGTACATATGGCTGGGGGTGGGATTTGTAGTGGCAGGGCTGTGCACTGGTATATCCATCTAGGGATTAGGTTCATTTTTACAGCTGAAATTCGTCCGAACCATGAGATTTCTTGTTGTTTCCATCTTATGAGATCACTTTGCAGGGTGCTGAGTAATTGTGGGATGTTGTTTGAGTATAGTCGCTTTGGATTTCCGGTGATCTGGACTCCGAGGTATCCTATGGCGTCTCTGGCCCAGGGGATTGGTGAGAGAGGTGCGAGGGCGGCCTCGTCCAGGAGAGTTAAATTAACGGGTAGTGCTGAGGATTTGGTTAAGTTGACTTTAAATCCTGACATGGTGCCAAACTCCTCTATCTCTTTCCATAGTGTCCCCAGGGAGGCCGCCGGGTCTGTGATAGTTAACAGCACGTCGTCGGCATAGAGTGCGATTTAATACTCGCGGTTGCCCGCTTGGATTCCTTTTATGATTTCATTTCGTCTGATTCTGGTGACGAAGGGCTCCATGGATAGAGCAAAGATCAGGGGCGAGAGCGGGCAGCCTTGTCTGGTGCCTCTTGTGATGCGGATATGTTCGGACCTTGTGCCATTAACACGAAGTTGTGTGGTGGGAATTTGATAATTAGCCATGACCCACGCTGTGAAGTTGGGGCCGAAGCCGAAGCATTGGAGGACCTCGTGGATGTATCCCCAGTCCACATGATCGAAGGCTTTGTGTGCGTCTAATGAGATTACCGCCATTTTTGTTTTGGATTTGTGGGCGCCTTCAATTAGGTTTAGTACTCGCCGAATATTGTCATGTGTCCCTCTGCCAGGGATAAATCCAGTTTGGTCCCGGTCGATTAGGCTTGGAAGAGTTGGGCCCAGTCTTCTGGCTAGTACCTTGGCAAAGATCTTCCCGTCATTGTTTAAGAGTGAGATGGGACGGTAGGAATCTGGGAGTTTGGGGTCTTTTCCGGGTTTATGTAGTAGGATTGTAATTGATTCGGCCATGGATTTAGTGACGGTTTTCGTGGATAGGAAGGAGTTGAATAATGCGGATAATTGTGGGGCCAGGACTCTGGCGAATTTCTTATAGAAGGCTGCGGTTAGCCCGTCTGGGCCTGGGGCAGAGGGTTTGAGGGCTTTGATGGCTTCAATAAAAACGTCTTTTTTTAACGCAAAACCTAACAGTTTACTAGGAATGTCGCCTCTTTCCTCGTGGGTGGCGTAGGTTAGCACCTTTTTTAAGGTTCAAAAGTGGCGTTGGGTTATCAGAATCAGCACGTACTGGCTGCTCTCTATTTCGGTGGTCTCTAGGACCCGTTGTCAGGCGTAAGGCGCCGACATGCAGTGGGAATGGAAGTGACGAGTCCATGCGAGTCCACTACTTTCATATTGCTGCTGAATATGTTACTATTTAGAAAAGTAGAAAAGTGTCGTTCTGCCACAGAACGTCACTTTTCTGAATGTACACATACCTCAGAATAGGGCCCTCAGAATCAGACCCACACCCACATACCAAGTTGATTGTAACAGATGGCATGGAGCACTATGAAGCCCAAGGGCCTGATTCTGAGTTGCATGCAAATGTAAGAAAGTGTTCATCAAAGAAGGAGGAACAATTTGCTTACAAACACCATATTATGGTGAAGAAAGAATGTGATGCAGGGACATGAAAGCTTCAGCTTTGCATGGGCCTGATTTATAGCTTGTCAACAGCCCTAGCAGCCATCAGGAATGCAGGGCAGCCACATGGAGGAGATACTCCTCCCAGCAGCACTGATTTAGCCCGACATTAAAAGGAGTATAAATATAGTACCTTCGAGTTGCTGTTAACTCTGCTGGACACTTTTGCTGTTTATAAACAATGCATTTCTTAGACTGCAGCACCACTTTTCTAGTTTAATGAACGTTTAAGAAAACGTTCTTAAATTAGAAAAGTGGCAGTCTATTAAGAAATGCTCGCAATGTCACTGGAGCACATGTTTCCGACACAGCGGGAAGCACCACATCTCATCCGTCCAATATTTCCACCCACCTGAGAATGACGGTGCTGGAAACTGGAGCGGAGAATGTCGTATTGCTACCCACTGTTTATCACATGCTCAGAATCAGGCCCAGAATGTCGTATTTTTACGTGGCATTTACATCCTCAGAATCTGGACCAAACACATTTCTACATTACGAAAAATGTTGCCGAGCCTGACACTGTCGGTAAAGCAGAAATGTAACTCCCACATCAAAGGAAGCCCAGTTTCTTAGGCCATCGGTCTAGTATTAATATGATTGACATCACAGATAATTAAATCAGTGTGTTTTCAGGGTGCCTGTATATTCTGCTGTGTTTTAGAGCTGATTTAGGAATCATCTGTATTTATAGTGACATTTTCTAAAAATATGCTGCTGTTGTGTATACTTCAGCGAAGCTCACTTTGCCATCTTCTGGGCAAATCCTCAATTGCGTTTAAATAAAAGTCAGTGGAAAACGTGTTTCAAAACGGATCCTTTAAACTTCACGATTGAAGCCCAACTGTTTATTCCACTACCAAAAGGTGCTGGTTATTAACGCCTTTTATGTAAGCGCTAAAAGGGTGTAAAGGCAAGAGAATAATACCCTCACCATCACTGCCTTGCCTATATCGTGGTTGGCAAGCAGTAAAGTAAGGAAATCACCCGCTGCCTGACAGTGGCGGATTATAATCCGATCCACCGCTTTACTATTTCAATCGAATCATGTGCCATTTTGAAAAGTGTCGTTCCTCTAAGCAAGGACACTGTTTCTATTCTGCATACATTTTAGGATCAAGCCTCGAGTTGGCCCAGTTCCAAATGCAGGAAGGAAAGTGATGTAAACAATCCAAGCTTCCTGCAAACTTGTCAAACCTGCATTCTGAGGTGGGTGCCAGGAGTGGCGGTCATGCCATGTTTTTCCTGCTGCCAAATTGGTGCACTTTATGTATTGGGTGTTTCTGGGAGACAGCTAACTTTTCATAGATGACAATGTGCTTATAGCAGTAAAGTTTTTCGGACAATTGACGTGTCCAGCAACACTTTCTCTAAATAAGACAACTGTGCCTTGGAGTTGAAATGCGAATCTCTGTGGTCAAGGAACCAGAGTTTGAATGAATTGCAACAACAACAAAAAAACATGCGCACGTGAGCGGTTAAAAAGGAAACCCCCATTGAAAACGAATTCAACATGCATTGGCAAAGCCAATAGTGTTGGCATTTACTGCTGTTCTTCGTATTTTTCATTTATAGGCACCAGAGTGCAAGGAGGAGAGTGCACTGTTTAAATGGAGGCTGCAATAAGGGTTGCAAGTGTGAAGAGAATGAGAAAGAGAATAGAGCAAGGGGGAAGCGTTTGTGTGACAGTGCCATCATTGGCGAGCAAGAGGAAATGTTGAGAGCGAGAGGGTGATCAATAAAGCAAGAGTGTCAGAGGAAGGATGAGAGTCGGCAGAGAGTGGGGGGAGGAGTATGTGGGTGTGATGAGAGAGTTGGTGGATGAGGGTAGAGAGTGTGGGCAGGGTGGGGGGTTTGGGTAGAGAGAGTGAGTTGTGAGTGGGGTTAGAGAAAGTGGGGGTAGGGTGGGTGCGGTGGTGGTAGAGAGAGTGGAGGTAAGGTGGAGGGTCGGGGTAGAGAGAGTGGGGGTAAGCTGGTGGGTCGGGGTAGAGAGAGTGGGGGTATGGTTGATGAGGTAGAGAAAGTGGTAGTCGAGAGAGTGTGGGTGGGGAGGGTGGGAGTGGAAAGTGTTGGGGTAGGGAGGTTGGTTGTTAGTAGAGAGAGTTAGGGTGGGTGGGTGGAGGTAGAGAGAGTGGGGTAGGGTTGGTGGGTGTGGGTAGAGACAGTGGAGGTAGGGTGGTTGGGGGTATTGAGAGTGGAGGTTGTGTGTGTGGGGGGGTGCAAGAGAGTGGGGTTGGGTTGGGTGGGTGGAGGTAGAGAAAGTGGGTTAGGGAGGGTGGGGTAGAGAAAGTGGGGAGAGTGGGTGGGGGTAGAGTGAGTGGGAGTAGAGAGAGTGGCTGTAGGTGGGTGGGGTGGAGAGAGTGGGGGTAGGATGGGTGGGTGGGGGAAGAGATAATGGAGTTAGGGTTGATGGGTTTGGGTAGGGAGAGTGGAGGTAGGGTGTGTGGGGGTAGAGAGAATGGAGGTAGGGTGTGTGGAGGTTGGGTGGGTGAGTGGGGGTATAGATAGTGGAGGTAGGGTGGATGGGGTAGTGAGAGTTGGGTTATGGTGGGTGAGGGTAGAGAGAGTGGAAGTAGAGTGGGTGGGGCTTGGTGAGAGTGGTAGTTGGGTGGTTGGTTGTTAGTAGAGAGAGAGGAGGTAAGTGGGTGGGTGCGGGTAGAGAGAGTGGGTTAGGGTGGCTGGGTGGGGGTAGAGTGGGTGGGGTAGAAAGAGTGGATAGAGTGGGTGAAGGTAGAGAGAGTGGGAGTAGAGCGAGTACAGAGAGTGGAGGTAGGGTTGGTGGGAGGGGGTACAGAGAATGGAAGTAGTGTGGGTGAGTGTTAGTGGAGAGAGTGGGGGTAAGGTGGGTGGCTGGGCAGCAGTAGAGAGAATTTGAGTAGTGTGGGTGGGTGGTAGTAGAGAGAGTCGATGTAGTGTGGGTGGGTTTGTGTAGAGAGTAGCATAGGGTTGGTGGTTGGGGGTAGAGAGAGTGTAGGTAGGGTGTGTGGGTGGGGTTAGAGAGAAGGGGCAGGGTGGGTGGTGGTAGAATAAGTGAGGGTAGAGTCGGTGGGGTAGAGAGAGTGGTGAAGAGTGGCTAGGATTAGAGAGAGTGGGGTTTGGGTGGGTTGGTGGGGGTAGGGTGGGTGATAGTAGAGAGAGTGAGTTAAGGTGGGTCAGTGGGTGGGCATAGAGAGAGTGGGGGTAGGATGGGTGGTTTGGTGTAGACAGAGTGGGGTAGGTTTGGTGGGTGGGCATAGAGAGAGCGGAGGAAGGGTGTGTTGGTCAGGTTAGAGAGGGTAAGGGTAGGGCTAGTGGTGGTAGAGACAGTGAGGGTAGGGTCGGTGGGGTAGAGAGAGGGGTGGACAGTGGGTGGGGGTAGAGCCAGTGGGAGCAGAGAGAGTGGGGAAAGGGTGGGTGGGGTGCAGAGAGTGGGTGTAGCATGGTTGGTTGTTAGAGAGTGGAGGAAGGGTGGGGTAGAGAGAATGGGAGATGGGTGAGCTGGTGCGGGTAGAGAGTGTGGGGTAGAGTGGGTGATGGTAGTAGAGAGAGTGGAGGTAAGGTGGGTCGGTGGGTGGTGCTAGAGAGAATGGGGCTTGGGTGGTGGGGGTAGAGAGAGTGGGAGTATGGTGGGTGGTGAGTAGAAACACAGGGAGTAGAAAGAGTGGAGGTAGGGTGGGTGGGGCTTGGAGAGAGTGGTGTTAGGGTGGTTGGTATTAGTAGAGAGAGAGTATGTAGGGTGGGTTGGTTGGTGTAGAGAAAGCGGCATAGGGTTGTTGGGTGCGGGTAGAGAGAGTGGATATAGAGTGTGTGAGTGGGGTTAGAGAGAGTAGGGGTACAGTGGGTGGTGGTAGAGAAAGTGAGGGTAGGGTGGGTGGACTAGAGAGAGTGGGGAAGAGTGGGTGGGAGTAGAGAGAGTGAGGATAGGGTGGGTGTGGGTGGAGAGAGTGTGTGTAGGATGGTTGGTTGTTAGTAGAGAGAGTGGAGGAAGGGTGGGTGGGGTAGAGAGTGTGAGAGTTGGGTGAGTGGGTGTGTGTAGAGAGAGTTGGTGGCTGTAGAGAAAGTGGGTGTAGAGTGGGTGGGGGAGTTGGTAGGGTAAAGAAAATGGGAATAGAGTGAGTGGAGGTTGGATCGGTGTGGGTGGGGACAGTGGGGGTTGGGTGGTTGGTTGTTAGTAGAGAGAGTGGAGGTTGGGGGTGGATAGGGTAGAGATAGTGGGGATAGGGTTGGCGAGTGGGGGTAGAGGGAGTTGAGGTAAGGTGGTTGAGGGTATGGTGAGTGAGTGGACCTAGAGGGAGTGGAGGAAGGGTGGGGTAGAGAGAGTAGAGATCGGGTTGGTGGGTTTAGAGAGAGTGGAGATATGTAGAGAGAGTAGAGGTATGGTTGGTGGATGTAGAGAGAGTGGAGGTGGGGTAGAGTGGGTGGGTGTAGAGAGAGTGGGTGTAGGGTTGGCTGGTGGGGGTAGGGAGAGTGAAGGTAGGGTGAGGCGGTGGGTGGCCGGGTGGAGGAAGAGAGAGTGTGGGTAGGGTTGGCAGTGGGGTTAGAGAGAGGGGATGTAGGGCAGGTGCGGGTAGAGCAAGTGGATTTATGGTGTGTGGGTGGTTTAAGTGGGAGTGGAGGTAGGGTGGGTTGGTGTGTGGGGGTAGACTGAGTGGGTGTAGGGTTGGTGGATGGGGTTAAAGAGAGTTTAGATAAGGTGGTTGGGTTAGAGAGAGTCAATGTAGGGTGGGTGGGTCTATAGAGAGTGGAGGTAGGGTGGGTGGAGGCAGAGGGAGTGGGAGTAGAAAGAGTGGAGGTAGGGTGGGTGGTGCTTGGAGAGAGTGGTGGTAAGGTGGTTGGTTGTTACGAGAGAGTAGAGGTAGGGTGGGTTGGTGTAGAGAGAGTGGGGTAGGGTCGGTGGGTGGGTGTAGCTAGAGTGGAGGTAGGGTGTCACTAGAGTGGAGGTAGGGTGTGTGGGTAGGGTTAGAGCGAGTAGGGCTATGGTGGGTGGCAGTAGATAAAGTTACTTTAGGGTGGGTGGGGTAGAGAGAGTAGTGGAGAGTGGGTGGGGGTAGGGACAGTGGGAGTAGAGAGTGTTGTGGTAGGGTGGGTGTGACTTAGACATAGTGTTGCTAGGGTGGGTCGTAGTTAGTACAGAGAGGTAGGTAGGGCAGGTGGGTTGGTGTTGAGAGAGGAAGGTAGGGTTGGTGGATGGGGATAGAGAAAGTGAAGGTAGGGTGGGTGGGGTGGAGAGAGTGGGAGTAGGGTGTATGGATGGGGTTAGAGAGAGTAGGGTAGCGTGGGTGGCTTTACAGGTAGTGGGGGTAAGGTGGGTAGGATAGAGAGAGTGTGTGTGGGGGTGGAGAGAGTGGAAGTAGAGAGAGTGGGGATAAGGTAGGTGAGGGTTGGGAGGTAGGCGAGGGTTGGGAGACTGGGTGTAGGTTGGTTGGTTTTTAGGTAGGGTGGGTGGGAGGGTGGGTGTAGAGAAAGTGGGGGTCGAGTTGGTGGGGTCGAGAGCGTGGGTGAGAGTGGGTGGGGTAGAGAAGAGTGGCAGTAGAGAGAGTGGAGGTAAGGTGGGTGATTGGGGTAGTGAGAGTTGGGGAAAGGTTGGTGGGTGGGGGTAGAGGGAATGGAGGCTGGGTGGGGGTAGTGAGATTGGAAATGTGTAGAGAGTGTGGAGGTAAGGTGGGTAATTGGGGTAGTGAGAGTTGGGGAAGGGTTGGTCGGTGGGGGTAGAGGGAATGGAGGTTGGGTGGGGGTAGTGAGAGTGGAAATGTGTAGAGAGTGTGGAGGTATGTAGAGAAAGTGTATGTATGGTGGGTGGGGGTAGAGACAGTAGGGGTAGGGTTGGCGGGTCGGGGTAGAGGAAGTGGAGGTAGCGTGGCTATGCTGTGTGGGTGGGGTTAGAGGGATTGGAGTTGAGATGGTGGGGGTAGAGAGTAGAAAGTGTGCATGTATGTATATGGAGGTACGGTGGGTGGGGGCAGACAGATTGGGTTATGGGTGGGTTGGTTGGAATATGGCTGGGTTGGCGGGGGTAGAGAGAGTCGTCCATACTCTCAAGGGGCTATTTGAACATGCTTTACCTGGCCCATGAAGCAGATACCTGTTCCTTTGAAGTTAGCTGTGAGCATGCACATTCTGTTTCCATGTTTGCTGTTAACCCATCTTAAAAGACGCTCCTCCAGAGCTGCCACCACCAGGTGCAAGTCAAATGATACAAGTGGCTGTTGGCATCACGTGCAGGCTGCCTCCTGCTGACAGCATCAGGCAGAGACAGAGCGTGTTGGTTGGAAGTAAAGAAGGGCTCGTACAAAAAACAGCACCAGGAATCGTAAACTGAAGCATATTGAGGAAGTTTGTTTGGGCACCAAGGATGTGTTCAGTGTTTGGTGTTCACCCAATTTTTTACAGTATCATTTCAAGTCTCTCCAAAGTAGTACTGACACCTTCCTTTTGCGAGGAAATACAGCGCAGTGAAAAGGTTGTTTAGCAAGGAGAATGCCCTTTCGAAGTAGGTGTACTACATGCACTGGTCATTGGGGCCGACGTCATGCCATCAGGTAAGGATGACGCATGCTTTATGAACGTGGTGCAGTACACTGGTCTTGCTGTTCAAAAGAATAAGGTGCTCCCCAACAGAGTGTTGAGCGCGATTCTGAACATGGTGCAAATTTAGAAAAGTGTCCTTCTGAGGCAGAACAACACATTTTTTCTTAAATAGCACCTTATTCTGCATCAAGACGAAATTGGCCACTTTCGTTCCCTGCTCCATATCCTTGCTAGACAGCATGAAAACTGTCGCAGTGACCGCAAAAAATGCATATCTGTTGGTACAAGCAGATTCTGAAGCCACAGAACCAGTTTTGAACCATAAAGAAGTGGGGCTAAACTACGGTACCTCTCGAGGTGCACCTCTCGAGGTGTTGTTAGTTCAGACAGGCTGCTTCCGTTTTCTTTAAAAGTCAAGCATTGACAATGCCAATAGTTATGTTGTTTGGAGTTGTTTATTGCATTGTACATTTAGCATGGAGGGAAGGAATGAGGAATGACAGCAAAGGGAAGAAAAAAGGGCAGCATGGGAGCAATGATGGACATCAACGGAGGTGAGGGAAGCACTGTGGTGGGATGGAATAAGAATTAAATGGAAACACGAGGGAGCATTAAGAAATGCAATCGATTAAAGCTAGGTCAACACTATTACACAGGAGCACTGCATAACATTTGAAGGAAGGAGTGGCAGTGCACATGGGGGAAAGAGTACAGCGCAAATGGGGAAGGAGCGACCGCACAAGGGGAAAAAGCAACATCACAAGGGGGAAGGAGCAACAGAACACGGGGGGAAGGTGCGACAGCACAAGGGGGAAGGAGCGAAGGTGTAGGAGGTAAGCAGCAACATTGCAAGTGGGGAAGGACCGGCTGAGCAAGGTGGGAAAGGAGTGATAGAGCAAAGGGGGAGAAGGAGCGACAATTGCAAAAAGCAGTAGAAAATTCAGGCCTTTGTGCCCATTTCATAGTTCATCCCACATTCAGAAATGGGATGTGCTTTTAAATGCCCACAAATCATGTTTTGATCGGGAGAGGAGGAATGCACACTGCATACCCAGGCCATTCATGATCCTGTGGTGCTATTTTTAATTTCTATCCCTCAAACAGAGATAGAAATGCTAGAACAACGAACATGGCACACTCAGAGCACAAACATTTTTCCAACATTGAAAATGTAATGAAGATATGAAAGCCCTGGGATCTGAGCATTGGAAGAATTATGTTTTCGGGGATGTACAGTTCCACTGACAACATACAGAGAAATCTTAGATTTTGTATGAGGGCCTCTGTATGGCATTATTTGTTTGAGAGGTGCAATACCACAGACAACATACTGCATCTCCTCAACATAGAATGCTTGCACTACATTTCACTACAATCATTATTTTTTGGAGAAGTGTAGTACCACTGACAACAAACAGAGGTCCTCTCAGATTTATTATGAGGACCTATGTATGTTGTCATTGGTACTGCACCTCTACACAAAATAATTCTTGTATTGTAACAGTACCCAGAAAGGGACACCTATGAAGCCCAACTGAGCCAGGAAAGCCCAACGCCCTCTGACTCCGAAAAAGAAAGAGCATTGCACAGCCCCAGATTTGAAATTGGCGAACACACGTGACATATCACAGTACTCCAAATTGGGAGAAAATAAGTTAAACAAGCCATTACTGGATTTCATTGATGTAAGGAAACAAGAAATAACACTTACGCACGATTCATAGAAAAATGTGCATTGAACTCGCAAAGTCAGTGGGTTAAAAACAACTTTGCGCTTCATTCCCCGCATACGTTTCTGTGTGTGCTCTCCGTATTGTTGGAATTTTTCCTGCAAATCAACCCGAAGCACAAGTAGCGGCCGGAACGCCCATGACTGTTAGGCAGAATCATATGCAGTACCCTTTGGGAACATCACTCACAATTAAGACTACAAGTGTAAGTACAATTTCTCCTTTGGTACAAGCCTGTACTGCACAGTAAAGTGGTAGTGATGGCTGAACAGCCAGACTTATCTCAAGAGTAAAGTGAGCAGTACAAGAGTTTACACCAAGTACAACAATCACTATGATTCCACAAAACACTGATTCAAGGTTTCTGAGTAAAAGAATATACGTTTATTTACACCATCAGTTATTAAACAGTTCACTATCATAAAGCAGCAGAAAATCACAGTCTTAATATACTACAAAAACACCCAATCAATTCTGGACAAGTTAAGCTCAAAATGAAGTGTGAGCAAAATGGCACTCCAGCAATTTAGAAGGGGAGGAAAGACAAGGTTATCAAAAACCAACAGCACCAATGAGTTATAGGCAGGGCAATCTAGAACAGGCTACTACAACTGGGATTGAAGTCAATAGGTCTGGGCCAATGTTAAGGGTTCAGAGTCTTTGCAGAGGATCACACAGTTCAAAGTAGTTTCCGGTTAAGTCTTTGCCAAGAGTTCAAAACGAAGTTGGTCGGAGGAAAAGTTATTCAAAGGAGAAGAGAAGGACAAGCTTTCGGAGAGGCGAAAGATTTCAAGCACTTTCACCGCAGTCAGATGGAAAGAACAACTGAGTTTGCGCAGTACCTTAAAAGAAGAAGAATGCTGTAGCTGAGGCAGTTGTTCCTGGCTGTTCCTGCAGGCTCACGGTTCCTGAAGCTTCATTTGTGGTGACAAGAAGGAGGAAGGCTGCAGGGTCCTGCACTGCCCAGGGATGAAGCCAACAGCGGAGCAAAACGTTGCATAAAAAGTGTGATCCTTAAAAAACAAACTGGTTCTCTTCCCACTGGCTATCCGATCTACTGCAGCGATGCACAGCAAATTCGACCAGGAGAGGGAGACCGGCGTTTGGTGTTTGGCGAGCTGGTTGGTCCCACCAAGCTCAAGAGAAGAAGATTTCTTGCAGATCTTCTCTGTCATCTAAGTTTTGGGCGATTCGGACCTGCAGCAGGGCTTCACCACGATGTCCAGTAGTTGCAGCAGTCGTCTTCCATCAGCTTCTCTTTGGTTCGCTCAATCCAGTGGCGACTCTGCCATCCAGTCTCAGAGACTGTTTTTTTATGCACCAAATTCCCCATTCACACAGCCTGGCTGTCAATCACACAGCACAGAAGTGTGACTTGGGTCTCCAAGGAGACCCTGTGCAGGGGGCTTTAAACCACTCCTTCACATCCTGCCTACCAGGACACTTAGGCGCCTAAGGAGGGCTTCTGTGCAGAAACCGCCAAAGGACGGTGACCAAGGGAACCAAACCTGGTTTGGCGCGCAGAGTAAAAAGCTAGAAAGACCTTTACAGAAAAATATGGCGACACAACTCGATCAGAACCAAGTTAAAATAAACATGAATTACCAGGTTTGAGTTTGAGGCTACCACAATAGCCTCTAATGGTACCATGGTTATTTCCATAGTCCGCGGTAGAATACAAATGGTAGATACCACTGCCACCAGCCAAATCTTAGAGAAAGGGGAACATACTAATGTTCCATGAGAATCAGACAAAAGGGGATAACTATTAACCCATCCAGTACTCTATTGGAAGATAGGGTGTACTGGGTCTGTAAATTTAAAAAGACCAGTAAAGTCAATGGCAACTTTACATGTTTTGGGAGAAAGTAGTCAGTCCCAGAAAAAGGAGTTTACAGTGGGAAGTCTGAAAAGACAACCCTGTGTCACTGCACTGAAGGTGCTGTGTCACGCACAGTAAAAAGATGATGCCTATGGGGTGGGTGAGACTCCATAGTCCATGAGCATAAAATGTACAACACACAGCAAAACACATGTAAGAGTGGGAAAAAGGCTCACACTCTTACCAGGTGAAATAAATTAAACCCTAGAAATCCAGCAAAGCTGCTTAGGGACTCAACAGGTGATGGAAATCAGCCATTCTGGAGAATTATCCCGAACAATGACACACCCCCCTGCAAAGCAATTGCAGCCATGTAACCAAACCATTGCACACTCCTCGTCCGCAAAGTAATGCACCCCGGCAGTACTGCATGCGAATCCCATCAACTAAGGCAGTACCCCGGCGACACTGCATTGGGTCCTCTGTAACTATGCACAGCACCCCCTCAATATACGTACCATTTCTCACAAATGTAGTCAGTCCCAGTAGATCTGTGAGCAAACCACTGCAAACTGTGGCTGCACCCCGCTGCACTGCATAGCCGCACCCCTACCTCCAATCAGCACCCCGACTGTGTGCACGCAGCCCTAAATTCCTGAAAAAACCTTACCTTTGCGCTGTGATTCCTTTGTGATTGGGACTTTGTGCATGCCTTCAGGTGGCAGTGAAATTGCAAGCTTTGTGTGCTGATTTCCCCGACGTGACATTGCGCTGTCGAATCCATGAATACGCTTGGTTTTGTGCAGTTGTGCGCATGCGATTTCCTCACGCAAGTTGTCCCTAGACAGGCCCACAATTTCCCTTGTTCTTCCTTATTCTGCATGCCCCCCCCCCTATTTAGATCTCTGCGTAGGCCAAACCCACACTCTGCAAGGAGTCTTGCGCAACGTGCTTGACTGCACGCAGAGACAAGCTGAACCAGAGAAAGACCCTGCAGTTTACAGGAAAGGCCTGCAAAGTTGATTTCATAACACGCAAAGTCCCTCTTCATCCCGCAAAAATCCATGAATTGTGCATTGTCAGATTATGCTGCAGGATTTCCAGTTGTCATGCCAACCACAAAGGTGGCTTCTTGCCCTATTTTACACTATCTCTCTTCTCTCTGGCAATGGTGTTGGCAATATTTTGATGGCTGTGCCACTAAAATGTGCCAAAACCAAAAAGAACCTCTAATAAGCGGGCAAAAAAACATGGCTCTTCAATAAATTCTAATCAGCAGTTTATCCACTATATCCTAATGAGCACACTGCATCCACTGTAATTACAAAATGTTTTGCCTGTTTTGTAACCATCTTGGACCCGAAATGCAGTGCCTGTACTGTAATCAACTTGCTTCTAAACCTGCCTGTATTGTAACTACCCCGTAACCAGACAAGTAAGCTTAATGTAACCTACGCTGTGATACCTCTGGGTTTGGGCATGTAACAAATGCTGTAAATAAATAAATAAATAAGCCACAATATGGCAGAGTGAGAAAACACCATTAAGACATTAAAAAGAAAGAGCATTGCTTTTTGTTGCACTACCTCCATGCCACATTTCAACATCACTGAAAGTGCCAGTGAGGATCTAGATGCTGAGGGACACATTCAGTAAAGTAGAATGCGGTCCTGATTCTGAGGTGCACGATAAATAGGAAAAGTGTATGTTCCTGCTGCAAGACACTTTTCCATACCATAAAGCAAAGGATTCTAAACCAACCCGCGAGTGGAGGTAGGCAATGACTTCCTCCATTCTTGCAAAACTGTGTTTTACGGCAAAGCAAAAGCCGTGTCAACCCCAGTTTAAGGGGCTGGCAGGGACTTTATTCTGAAGCCACAGCACCCTTTCTGCACAAGCCAAAAGAGGTGTTAATTAACGGCACCCTGCAAGGTGCCACTTGTGCCTGGAAAACATGTTCAGCTGCGTGTCAAATAGAAATGTCGTTCCGTGATGTAAGGGCACGTTTTCTTATGTCCCTCCATGGAACATATAAGAAAAGTGTCCTTCCATCAGGCAATGACATTTTTATTTTCCATGGTTCTCGGAATCAGCTTCTTCTCAATGCATTGGGGGAACGGTCGCTGGCTCTGCAGCACTTCTTTTTCAGCAAAGCACAGACCTGGGCTTCATGAGTGCTCCACGCCATTTCTTGCACCCAACTCGGAATGTGGGTGTTGTGATTTTTTCAGCACGTTGGATGGCCACACCACTTTGCTGAGAAAATTAACATCAGGCCCAGAGTGTTTGCTGTTACGAGTTGCCACTCGAGCAGCTCAATGCATGGTAACGTTGAAGTACTTTGTCTGCACCCATTTTACATTTGTTTTCCAGGCAGTTGCCACAGCCTTTGTCCTCTACTCTTCCCATCACCCTCAAAATGCAGGTGAGACGTGATTTTCTTTATGAGGGGGGAATGTCGAATTGCTACATGGCATTTACCACAATGTTAGAATCAGGCCCTTGTTCTACAGCAGACCCTCAGATTTCTTATTTTGCAGCAACATCAAAATCCAGCACAGTGTGACTGATTCCGAGGGCCCTATTCTGAGGTCTGTGTAATTTCAGAAAAGTGACGTTCTGTAGCAGAACGGCACTTCTCTACTTTTCTTAATGGCACCATATTCACCAGCAATCCAGCAATATGAAAGTAGTGGACTCGCATGGGATCAGTCACTTCCATTTCCTTACGCCTGACAACGGGTCCTAGAAACCACACAAAGTAGAGAGCAGCCAGTACATGCTGATTCTAATAAACCACTTGTGAACCTTAACAAAAAAAAGGTGCTAAACTATGGCACTCATGGGATGTCGTTAATGGAGGAAAGAGGCGACATTCCTAGTAAACTGGATCTGCATTAAAAAAAATACTTTTCTATTTTATCTTCGACAAATGCTAAACCATATATTGGCCGCTAGATGGCAGAAGAGTCCACTGTAAAATGTGCTCTCTGTCCAATGCACCGGGACACGTTCCTACAGAAATTGCTTTCCACGGATCTGCAAGATCTACAGCTTGGTGACACTTTCAGCATAGTTGAAGCTCCAATTTGGCGCAGCAGGTGCTCTGCACACGGTAATTGCGCAGAACAACTTCCACACCCAATTTTAGATAGTTTACGTGGCTGTGATAACATATTCCCACAATTCCTCACACCACCCTCAGAATGGGGGAAGAAGGATTTAGTGAGGAGGCTGTGGTATATCCAGGCCATGAGACACTTGTCCATGAAGATAGGCATATCGATGTGTTATGGGAGTGGCAGCAATAAACGAAGCCACCACAACAGCAAAGCCGTGATTTTATGGCATGGCAACAGCCGTGCCAACCACATGAAATGTGAGGGGCTGGCAAGGACTGCATTCAGAGGCCAGAACACCCTTCCTACACCAGCCAAAAGATGCAGACATTAACGGTACCCTTAGAGCTTCTGTTATACCCCACAGCACTCCTTCTCCCATTATGTAGATAGCATTTCTCAGACTGCAGCACCACTTTTCTAGTTCAATGACAGTTTAAGAACACTTTCTTGAATTAGAAAAGTGCCAGTCTTTTTAGAAAAGCTCGCTAAGACACAGGAGCACATGCTACCTCTGCAAAGATAGATTTTAGCAGCTTTTGCTGCTGGAAAGCAAAGCATTTCCCCTCCAGCATTTCCACCCATCTCAGAATGATTGAAAAGCTGGTGAGGGACTTTTTGGTTGACACCTTAGTGAGTACCTCGCAACCTGATGCAGCTTGTGTTGGAATTTTTTGAGAAACTATTAATGGAAGAGCCAACGTCGCATCGAAGTAAACTACTACGGAGACATAGAGACCCTCAATTCCATTTGTTCAAAGTAGTATAGTTTGGGTGAGTTTACGATGCGCTGAAAAATAAAGAGATGAGAAAATTTTGATGGGGTTTTTTTGGTGATTCTTTTTAATTAGACATATTGGAAATATAGCCTGTATGGATGACACGTGTTTCGGCTGGTTAACATTGCCTTTTTCAAATCCAGGCTAGACATACATTTGACACAAATGGAAAAAGAACAAACATAAAAGAAGTACATGAACCAAAGTGATGCTGAATCTGTCTTAACAAACCATTCAGAAAAATCATTTGACATTCCATCCTTGGTGCAAATAAAAGTGCTCTTAATGCTAAACCAAGTGTGATTTGGGATAATAGGCTGTGATTGTTTGGTTCATTCTGAAGATGTTTCAATCAGAAAGGCAGTGCGGAAAAGTTTTGGGAGAGGAAGTGCAGAGATTGCTTTGGTACAGGGAACAAAGTAGTCGGAAAAATATAATCAAAAAGAGGGAGCATATCGAAAAAAGCTGACAAATGATGCATGATCTTACCCTTATTGGTTTAGTTAAATATCTGCATAATGCAAGGGAAACAGTGCGTCCTGGGTTCAATCCCACCTGCGTGCAAGATATGGAAGAACCCATTGTTTCCCAAAAGGAAAAGAAAATTGCCTCAGAGATGCGGGTATGAACTGTTTCAGAGAAAAAGTCTTCTGTCCTCTACTATTAGATAGCGGGCCTCATTACGACCCAGGCGGTAAGGGGTTAACGGCGCCGTAAAAGGTGGCGGCGCCGTTAACCCCTTGCCGCCTAATTACGAGGTCCCTTTGCGGGTCCCCACCTTAACGGCTGGTTTTACCAGCCGTTAAGGAAGGAACCCGCAAAGGGACTTTCGAGGTAATTACGGTACCGCAATTTGCGGTACCGTAATAATAGCCTTTCCCATGCTCATTGAGCCCTATGGGGCAAAAATGGGAATGTGGAAGGGCCAATGGTGAATGGGGAATTACCGCCCCGCCAACCTTGGAATGGGGCGGTAATTCCGCCATCCACCATGGCGCAATCGGTAAAATACTGGCGTCAACCATGGCGCTAATAGCGCCATGGTTAACGCCTGGGTCGTAATGGCCCCATATTAACATCCGTGATCTGTGTCCTGCAACAGATGTGCCCTATGGGTTCTTAAAAACCGCCCAGTTGGTCTTTGCACGTTTGGTTATTTGAAAGAAGAAGTAATAAGCCACTAGAAACATATGGCCACGCGTACTAGAGGCAAAGTTTCATTCTACAAGATTACTTTAATTATTAAAATACTGAGATCTCCCCAAATAATGTTGTGAGCAAAACATAGGCAGCTAGATGAGACTGATAGTTGTAAAAAGTCAGATCAAAACATTGGAAGTGCATGGGACACGAAGAAACTATTGAAAAATAAGAATGGAGAAACACGTGTGCAACATGTGACACGAGATAATTGAATGCGATACTGAAAAGACCCCCCTAGTATGGGTGTGCAGAGAGCAATTCTTTGCAATTTACGCGTGTGTATGCTAAGATTAACGTATTTCCCATATTTTTTTTGGTTTAGGATTAACATCTGTGATTCTTATAACTTTTCACCATCGTACATTTGGAGGTAAGACCTCGCTCTCTGCACACCCATACTAGGGGGCTCTTTTCAATGGATGGTAGCCTTGCTCTGCCCATCTAGCTGAATGTTGTTCACTCCCAGTGCAAGACTTTCTGAGCCCCAGCGTCCTTGTGCAGTGCCCGTGCACGCAATGGTGCCTTATCCTACTTGGCTGGGAAGGTGCTCGTTACGATGCACACACACACACGTCTTTTTATGTGAGCCGCACAGTGGTTTGCCTGTGCTAGCACACAGCGGCACCGCTCTCAATAAACTATATTCTGATTGCATAGTAGCATATCGGCAGCTTAGCATTTTGTCTTTTACTTATTTTCTATAGTGCCTTATTTTGAGGCGCGAGTAGTGCTAGACGCAAATATTCCCAGATAAACTAATACAGCAAAGGGGCAACCTGCTTTTGTGTAGGAATGTGTCATTCAAATCTGCATTCTCCACCTGTAGGCCGGCCAATATCACATGCTATCTGCCCTGACACCGGACAGTCCTGAATCGCTCAGCGTTTCCTGCATTGGTATATGTTTAATAGGTGCCCACCCTATACATGATTTCCTCTCAGTCTGAAACTATTGGAATTAAGCATGTCATACTATATTCAATGTTTTATTTCATGCCTTTTTACTGCATGTGAAGATCATCATGAAACACTGTCCTACCTGTTGCACAATGTCTACCTACACGAAGCGTTCATGTCCAGGCTCCGCTATTGACGGACTCACAGAAGTATATCGATGGCAACACCTGGCTAAGTGACACCAAATTGCGGGCCCAAATGGTTAGTGATCTCCTCAAATGGGCGTAGCACAGAGCAGACAGTCTGTGGCAGTTGGCACTTTGTTCCAGTGAAAGTTGTTCTAGCCAGTGATCCAGTGTGACCGTGGCCATTTTCTATCACATCATTCCATTGATAAAATGGGTGATCAGCCATGTGCAGTGTATGACCACAGGCATTTCCAGCGGGTGGAAGGGCATTTTGTGGTTCACCTGAAATCATGATAATGCATTTCTTGGAATGTATGACCAACTAGTTTTTATTTTATTTATTGGGTATTTATAGTGCGCCTTTAGAGCAAAAAGGTGTTTCAAGGCGCATCAAGACAAGGGAGGCGGAAGAAACAGGGAGAAAACAACAAAACAATAAAGTTCCTTCTCGGCCTTGAGACATTGGGATTGTGCAAGTGCCATAACAAGTGTTAGGGAGAATTCTCATAAATGGCTGAGTTCACTTACCTACTGAGTCCCTCAGCAGCTTTGCTGGATTTCTATGATTTATTTTGTTCACCTGGTAAGAGTGTGAGCCTTTTTTTCCCACTCTTACATGTGTTTTGCTATGTGTGTTTCTACTTTTTGTGTGACCTTGGGCACTGGAGCCTCACCTACTCCAGGGCACCATATTTTTCATGTGTGTTACACAGCACCTTCAGTGCAGTGACACAGGGCTGTATTTTAGACTTCCCACCGACTCAATTTCCTGGGGCTGACTACAGTCCCCCAGAAAAGGGTAAAGTTGCCATTAACTTTACCTTAGTCACTTTAAATCACAGACCCAGTACACCCCATCTTCCATGGAGTATTGGAAAGGGTTAATTCTTATCCCCTTTTGTCTGTGCCTCTTGGGGCATTGTTTTGCTCCCTTTACATTAAGACTTGGCTGGTGTCAGTGGTATCTACGCTAACTTTTCTACCGCGATTATCTTATATAAACGTGATAATGTTTTAGACTATTATATTAGCCTAAAACATAAATCCTCTTGACCAAATACATTTTATTTTGGCTCCAACCGGGTTTATTCACCATTTCTTTTTGTTAAAGTCTTTCTCGTGTTTTACTCTGCGCGCCAAACCAGGTTTGGTCCCTTTGTTCATTGTTCATGTTGCTTGCCTCTGCTGCTGGTTTCTTCCCTGGGTAGTGTAGGACCCTCCAGTCTTCCTACTTCTGATCAGTCCAAAAGTCGCTTCAGGACCCGGGAGCCTGCAGGAACTACCAGGAACGTCTGCCTCAGCTACAGCCCCCTCTCCGTTTTAAGGTACTGTGCAAATCCGGTTGTGCGTTTCGTTCAGCCACGGTGAAAGTGTTTGAAATCTTTCTCCAACCCGAGGGCTTGTCCTTCTCTTCTCTTTGAACTAACTTTTCTACCAACCAACCTCGTCCGGAAACCCTGCCACAAACTTTACCGAGAACTACCCTGAACTGTATTATCTTGAGCAAAAGACTTTTGAACCATTGACTTTGGCCCTAAGCCTTTTCTATATAATTTTATCATTGTAGTCTATCATGTTCGCTTGCCCCGAGTACTTACCTGTAGGTGTGGATCAATTTCTGTTAACTTTTGTCTTTCCCTCCCTTTTAAATTGCTGGAGTGCCATTTTGCTCCCACTTCATTTTGTGAGCTTAACTTGTCTGGAATTTAAGGGAAGTGGTGTGGTGTATTAAGAGAGTGATTTTTAGACTGCTTAAAATAGTGTAATGTTATACAACTGAAGAGTGAAATAAATGTATATTCTTTTACTTGAAAACCTTGAGTCAGTGTGTGCCTGAATCATAGTAATTGCTGTCCTTTGTGTAACTATTTGATACTGCTTACTTACTCTTGAGATAAGTCTGGATACTCCGCTACTGCTACCACTATAACTGTGTAGTACAGGCTTGTACCAAAGGTGAAATTGTACTGTCACTTGTAGTCTTAATTGTGTGTGTTGTTCCCAAAGGGTACTGCATATAATTCTGCCTAACAACAAGAATGAAGGGGGGGGGCAAAAAGGGAGGTGAAGGTTGGGGGGATACAGGGAAGAAGGCAAAACAATAACATTCCTACTAGATAATGAGACAATTTAGAGCGTGCAGTTGCAGTAACCGAAAAGAGGGGAGAGGGGGAAGAGGGGAAGTAAAGAATGAGATGAACAGGAAGAAGACAAACCATAACGTTCCTGCTAGGCCGTTAGACAATTTGGAGCATGGAAGCGAAGTAACAGAAAAGCGAGGAAAGGGGGAGGATGAGTGCAGGATGGGGAGACAGGGTAATGCTTATGTGCGAGAGAGGAGAAGGGTATATTAAGTGTGGGTGAACTCACACTATTGAGGAGAGGGTGCACAAGGGAGTGCTTGATGAGAAGCGGGAAGGAGCCAATGGCAAGAAGTGAATTGCAAAAGGAAAAACCCTATGTTCCGATCTGGAGGAGTAGGGGAGCACCTGTTTGGATGAGACTTTCATAGAGCAAAGTTGTCTAGAGACCTCATCAGGTGATAGGGGAGCGAAAGAGGAGAGAAGGAGGGAAGCGGTAGAGAGGGCCAAGGGAGGCCTGAGAGCGGGTCCAGGAGAAGCACAAGCCAACTTCAACACAAAAGCAGAGCAATCATTTAGATTCATGTGTCAAAGATAAAGGAAAAAGCCTAGGTTCAACATACAGCAGAAAAGGAATAACACCTAGATGCAAGTTACCAGTATAGGGCCTAAGTGGCTGGACAACATAGACATTGTGGGCAACGTGCAGCAGACTAAAGCATTTTGGTAAAAGGAGTAATAAGAGAGGTGGGACAGTTAAATAGGGAACAGTAATGACTGTTTCACCTGCCCGCACTTTTCATAGTTTTTCAGTCACTGCTGGTTGATAGCTGCACTGCACACTCTACCGGTGAACATATGATATGATATGATATATGATATGGCATTCATAATGAGCCTGTACACAAGTGTTTCAAGGTGCGACGAGGCCAGGGAGGGGAACAAAGGGAGGACGGACAACAATCCTACTAGGCCAGGTGTCATTCAGATCGCGCAAGTGCGAAGGAAGGGGGAAGAGACAGTGCAGTGCATGGGAATAGGCAATAACAATGGGAGTTGGAGGCGGATGAGCGATGCAAACCTAGGCAAACACAGTTGTAGCTGCTACTGAAAGAGCTCCCGTTTGCCTCAGGCCCTTTGCCGTAGGGGCTGCATGGGCAGTGGGGCTGCATTGGTTGGTTGTTGTAAGAGGAGCTCTGCAGCCAATGGGGAGCAGGGGTTGGACCAAAGGGAGGGCAGATAAGAAACGCAAGGAAGCAGGAACAGAGTGGGGAGAAGAGCACTAGGAGCATGGCAAAAAGAGAAGGAAAAAGAAAAATCCAAAGCACGACAAGCAAGGACTCAAAAGGGGGGGACAGGGGAACACAAGGGGAAGACGTCACACTCACATGCACTGTGAATGGGAAATGGAGTGCAGGGGAGGCTGCGGCATCAAAACATGTGCTGGAGGGAGCTCTGCAGCCAATGGAGGATGGGGGAGGGACAGGAGAAGTGCAGACAAGACACACAAGGAAGCGCAAACATGGGGGGAGAAGAATGCTTGGAGTGTGGCAAAAAAAGGAAAAGAAAATAAACAAAGCATGACAAGCAAGGACTCAAAGGGTCGCAGGGGAACATAAGAGGGAAGGGGTCACACTCACCTGCACTCCGGATGGAAAATGGAGTGCAGGGGAAGCTGCGGCAAAAAAACACTTGCAGCAGCAAACTCTGCAGCCAATGGAGGGTGGGGGCAGGGCCAAGGGGAGGGCATACAAAACACACAAGGAAGCGGGAACAGGGGGAGAAGAAAGCTAGGAGCGTGGCAAAAAGAGAAGAAAAAAAGCCAAAGCATGACAATTAACTCAAAGGGAGGGGGGGCATAGGAAAACACAAACGGAAGGGGTCACACTCACCTGCACTCCAGATGGAAAATGGAGTGCAGGGAGGCTGCGGCACAAAAACAATGGAGGGCAGGGGAGAGCAAAGGGGAGAGCAGACAAGGCACACAAGGAAGCTCTAACAGGAGGGGTAAGAGCTCTAGGAGCACAGTGCAGTGAAAAGAGAAGGAAAAAGAAAAAGCCAAACCACGACAAGCAAGTACTCAAACGTGGGGGGACAGGGGAACACAAGTGGAAGGGGTCACACTCACCTGCACACTGGAGGCAAAAAAAGAACAGCTATATTCAATGCCGTTCTTTATTGCCATAGCAAACAGCCATAAGCAAAGGAACAACACTTGACAAGATGTGTCACCACAAGTTAGGTGGAGAACGTGTATAAGGCAAGGGACATGCATTGCGCTCTCCAACTGTGTTGCAGACATGGCATCGGAGTTGCTGTCTGCTGACACAAAATCTTGGGCTCGCTCCCTGGGACTTTTCTCTTCTTCCACCACCTTCTCAACCTTTCTCATAATCCCGCTCCCCAGTGGATTCTGGTCAAATATGTTGCGCAAGAAGTGGCGTGTTGGCATGCTCAGGGTGCAATGCCTCAGCTGAAATATGTCCAGGCCCACTGTTTCAGCCTTGTCTGTGTAGTCAATCTTTCGCCTGCTGGTCCACATGGTGATGTGAAGCCGACTGTTCTACCCTCTGACCTGACCAATGCCTTTCCCACTACAAAAGATGACTTTGTCATTCGACTGGGGCACGACCTTGTAGGCAAACAAAGTTTCAACTGACGGCGATTTTTAGCAGAGGCGATCTGCTCCCCAAATGTTTGGGCCTGATTCATGGAAGTGTTTTATAATGGTGCAATCTCATAGGAAAACGTTCTGTGAATCAGGCCCTCTGTTTTCTAGAAAG
This sequence comes from Ambystoma mexicanum, assembly GCF_040938575.1. NCBI lineage: Eukaryota > Metazoa > Chordata > Amphibia > Caudata > Ambystomatidae > Ambystoma > Ambystoma mexicanum. The sequence goes on from NC_090933.1 coordinate 149,984,407, forward strand.
GAGATCATTGTCAATCAGCATATATAGTCAGGAACGGCTCCACTGGTATTTCTGAGTACCTGAAATGGCTCACTGAGACAGGCCTGCCATTTAGATAGGTTACTGCTAGCCAATGGCAGGCCAAAAGGTCAATGCTGAATTCAATGACGCTGTTATGTCTTGCAGTGCTGAGGATGGTTCTAGAAAGAAGTAGACTTCCTATCACCGCAACATAGTTCAGTGAAATGTTATAGTGCCACCATCTCTCGGGGAGTGTGCCTATTCACTAAGACTGGTATGCATGCCAGTCCTAAGACTGTGGATATTGTCACTTTATAGGATCTGATAGAAATGAGGAACACACATTGGGCCTCATTCCGAGTATGGCGGTAAGAAATACATATTACCGCCATGGCGTAAACACCATGTACGATGTGGTTGGAAGGCGCTATTTCCACCATATTCCGACTTCGCGTGCACGAGTATTCCGCCATGGCGGTAAACTCACTTGCGGCATAGCGCAAAAGGTCCCGTCAAACCCCTTACCGCCATAAACCTAGACGTATTTAACACCATCGCCTTCGATGGAATCCGTAAATAGCGGAGACCGTAATTTACGCTAACCGTTAAAAACCGGAAACGGAAATAACGTCATCGCACGGGAACGGGAAGCATCACGGCGGCCATATTTAAAATCACAATCCATTGCAATCCTCTCCATACAGGACATACAGGACTCCATACAGGACTCTGATCAACCAAATATACTTCAGAGACCAGCATCATGCCTAAAGTTCTGAAAAAGGGCGCTGCGCGCATCCGAAAAGAAAAGTTCACCCAGGATGAGTTACAGGTCCTGGTCGACACTCTGCATGAACATGCAGATATCGTATTCTGCAGCGACATGCGTAGGCCCACCATCCTCAGAAAGAAGGAGATATGGGAGTTGGTCGCACAGAGGGTGAGCGCCGTTGGGAACACCCCCCGCAGCACAACGCATTGCCGCAAACGCTGGGATGACCTCCGTCTCAGGGTGCGGGCCATCCTCTCAGCAAACCGTCAGCAGGCCCTGGAGACAGGAGGAGGCCCAGGCTCACCCATTAAAATGATGCCCTGGGAGGAAACATGTGCGGAGATGATGGGCACAGAAGCCATCGAAGGTGTTGGCGAAATGGATTGCGGTGATCCCTCATCCGCTGATGCAGGTGAGTGTCATGTGTCTAAACAGTACATGCATCCCTAATGTAATTCACCGCAAAGGGCCGGCCAAAGAGTCACATCATGTTTGCTTCGTAGACCCCCCCCCCCTGCAATCATGTCGTAACAAGTGGGACCCAGGATGATGTCAGGTGCAAGGCTGACACCCATATTGGCCATGCCACACAGAAAGCTGGTCAATGTCACTCACCACAGTACTCCGCCAACATGATTGACCCCGCCAACAGTATGCTTTTACCATCCAAGCCAAGTTCACTCACCGACCAAATGTCACCAAGACGCTGCTCTCCCAATGTGTTACCATAGGCTTGAAGTCATGATGACCCCCAGATCATTGCTCATGCTGTCTCTCTCTTGCCCCCCACAGGTAGCGGTCATGAAAGTGAGGAGCAGGAAGGCTGCCGGCCAAGTACCTCCCGGGGCAAGGGCAGGGTACAGCGCATACCTGCTGGCAGACATAAGGCCCATACTACACCACCTGCTCCAGCAACCCCCATGGAGGGTACACAACCCCCACCCGCTCACCTGGACATGCCTGCAGTTCCTCCGGTAACATGCCCCACGCTGCACCCTGAGGAATCCAGCATGTCAGCGGAGAATGCTGCCATGTGCCTCCTTAGTGTGCCAGACAGCCCCACATCCAATTCCGTGGTCAACTTGGAGGAGACCAATGACTACAGCCCTGAGTCACCATCGTACAGCCAGGTTGCACACAGCGACTCCGGGTCGAGTGATGGGCCAGGTCTCACAGGCGAAGGGGTAACACCTGTCTCACATCAGCCCACTTCCCCTGCCGAAACACCTGAGAGGCCTGCAGGCCCAATACCAAGCCTGCCAACCACATCCCCCACATCGGCCGCAGAAGCTGTGCACTCCCAGAACCTCACGGCCATGATAGAGGAGTTTCTCCGGGACAACCGGGAATCAGGGTTGGTGCATCACAATGACCTGCAGACTCTGGGCGAGGTCATCACTACATGCACAAACCGGCTCTGTGAGGTGCTCGGCAGGATTGCTGATGCCCTGGAGGCAGCAACCCCCAGACCTCAGCCCCAGCAGGAGGAACCACCCTCCCAGTGCTCCTCCACACAGACCAGCCCGGTCCGCAGGTCACAACGCTCAATGCGAAAATGATACCCCAGGCTCGGGGAGTGCCCATTGACTATGAAGCCACACACATGTGGCCTATGTAGTATTGATGGGACCATTGTGGGGCTGTTGTGGGGGGAGGGTGAGGGGGGGTGAGGGTGTGCGTGGGAGTTGGAAGGGAGGGGGGTGAGGGTGTGCGTGGGAGTTGGGGGGGAGGGGGGTGAGGGTGTGCGTGGGAGTTGGGGGGGGAGGGGGGTGAGGGTGGATGATTATTTGTACACGTTTTCACATGATTATACAATGCACAGTTTGGTTTATCCTGGAAAACAGAGTGGACATTGATCATTGTGCATGTGTCTTTTAATGTCTCACAGTGCATGTAGTACATGTATCCCCACACCCAGTGCCCAATGTCCTGTCATCCTCACCCCCTCAGCTGACTTGTGACTCAGAAATATTGGTCAATCAATGCTTGTCACACGTGACGTCCCTCCTGTGCATCGGCCCCGTGATGCTGTCCTGCCATTCCTTCCTCCTCCTCCTCCTCCTCCTCATCTGGTGGTAGCAGACCCACGTCAGGGGGCAGTGGCACGTTCCGATGGATGCGCATGTTGTGCAGCATTGCACATGCCATGGTGATCTTGGCCACCTTCTCGTGGCTGTAGATGAGGGCCCCACCTGACCGGCTGAGGCAACGAAATCGTGCCTTCAAAAGGCCGAAGGTCTGCTCTATCACCACCCGTGTACGGGTATGAGATCTATTGTAGTCCTCCTCGTGCCTGTTTTGTGGGTTGCGGACCGGGGTCATGAGCCACGGCTTCAATGGGTAGCCAGCATCACCTGCATGAGAGTGGAATGAAGGTAAGTGTTCGTGCAATCATGGTGGAGAACTGTGCTAATCTAACATTGCAGCAGGTGTTCACTGGCCATGCACACATGTCCCAGGATACAGTCACCCCATTACATCGTACAATGGCGTTGACTGTCCCACCCGTATGCATCTCTCTACCCCCCCCTTTACCACCCGGGTGGAGTATGCTGACAACCTACTCACAGCCCCAATGGACTGCCATGGCCCATTCCGTTTACTCACCAAGCAGCCAGGTACGTCGTTCAGCATGTCGCTCCATGTAGCGTGGTAGTGTAGAGTTCCGCAGGACCAAGGAGTCATGAGTTGATCCGGGGTATCGGGCATTGCATTGTGTGATGGCTTTACTGGCATTGCACACCATCTGGACGTTGATGGAGTGATATTGCTTGCGGTTGCGATACGGCACCTCCATGGCATGGGGAACCACTAATTCTACGTGGGTGCAGTCGATGGCACCTATGCAATTTGGCATGCCTGCAAGTGCATGGAAGGCAGCTTTGGTATCATATGTCTCCTGGGGAGTCCGGGGGAGGCATGTGTAGTCCCTTCTGTGCTTGAGGAGGGCATCGAGCACTTGGTTGAGTATCCGGGAAAATATGGGCTGTGAAATGCCATGCATGTGCCCCACTGTATGCTGGTAGGTCCCTGTGGCAAGGAAGTGGAGCACAGACACTACCTTTAGTAGAGGGGGGATGGCAGTGCTGATTTCTATTAGGCTCACTATGTCGTTATGTATCAGGGCCACTATGGTGGTTATGGTGTCCCGGTCAAGCCGGTACAGGGTGTGTATCTGCTCTGGTGTGAGGTTGAAGGGGGTGGGTCTGATGCGTGGAATTGGGGGCTGACGGCGTGGTAATGGTGGCTGCACCGGTAGGGCATGCTGGGCCTGTCTCTGCCTCCTTCTCCTCCTGTGTATCCTCTGTGGTGGGGGCTGTGGTTGCTGTGGTTGCTGTTGTTGATGTTGTCGTAGTTGCTGCCTTGCAAGCAGGGCCTCCAGCTCCATGAATGCTGCGAGAATTGGTATCATCTTGGTGTGGGAGGGGGTGTGGTGTGTGGGTGTGCTCCTTTTGTGCTGTGCCTGACTCTATGGACTCCACCTGTGCTGATTGGGTGCACCTGTTCCTCTTTCTGGCACTGTTCAGGATTGTTAACACCTTGGGCCTCATTCCGAGTCCGGCGGTAATGGAAAAACGATGGCGGTAAAGTAATACCGACATCCTTTTCCGCCGTGGACTATTCCGACCCATCACACCGTAATTACCGCCGCCGTAAAGTACGACGGCGTAAATAGCGGACCAGTGTCGCGCGCCCGAGACACCACGTCGGAAATAACGCTAAGGCGTTAACCAGTGCTGATCCAAAGTAAAGCGGACACAGTAAAAACGGGCTCCACAAGGGCGCAAAGTACCTTAACGCCATGGCGTAATTACCGGCATCGTAGAGAAGGTGTTAACAACCCTGAACAGTCCCAGAAAGAGGAACAGGTGCACCCAATCAGCACAGGTGGAGTCCATAGAGTCAGGCACAGCACAAAAGGAGCACACCCACACACCACACCCCCTCCCACACCAAGATGATACCAATTCTCGCAGCATTCATGGAGCTGGAGGCCCTGCTTGCAAGGCAGCAACTACGACAACATCAACAACAGCAACCACAGCAACCACAGCCCCCACCACAGAGGATACACAGGAGGAGAAGGAGGCAGAGACAGGCCCAGCATGCCCTACCGGTGCAGCCACCATTACCACGCCGTCAGCCCCCAATTCCACGCATCAGACCCACCCCCTTCAACCTCACACCAGAGCAGATACACACCCTGTACCGGCTTGACCGGGACACCATAACCACCATAGTGGCCCTGATACATAACGACATAGTGAGCCTAATAGAAATCAGCACTGCCATCCCCCCTCTACTAAAGGTAGTGTCTGTGCTCCACTTCCTTGCCACAGGGACCTACCAGCATACAGTGGGGCACATGCATGGCATTTCACAGCCCATATTTTCCCGGATACTCAACCAAGTGCTCGATGCCCTCCTCAAGCACAGAAGGGACTACATATGCCTCCCCCGGACTCCCAGGAGACATATGATACCAAAGCTGCCTTCCATGCACTTGCAGGCATGCCAAATTGCATAGGTGCCATCGACTGCACCCACGTAGAATTGGTGGTTCCCCATGCCATGGAGGTGCCGTATCGCAACCGCAAGCAATATCACTCCATCAACGTCCAGATGGTGTGTAATGCCAGTAAAGCCATCTGTAACGCTCACCTGATTCCCACGGAGGCGCGGGTCTTGGCAGGAAGGTGTCTGTAACACGAAACGTGATGTGCAGGATTCGGTTGGCTTCTGGGGTCGAACCTCTCCGCACTGTGTGTCGGACTCGAAGGGTGAGGTTTCTGCAGGTGAAATAATATGGGGGTTAAAGGTCTGGGTTGTGAATGTCCCTATCTCTCTCCTCTCAGCCTGACTGTTGAGCCCCCCTCCCAGGTCAACGTGCTCACCTTAGATAGGTGAATGCTGGGCTCTCCATCTGCGTCTAGTGCAGGGTGCCGTTGCCAGTTCCTTCACTGGTGAAACGTTGGCCTCTTGACTTCAGAGGATGGATACCGTCGTTGTCCGCACGACCGGTAAGTTTCTGGACACCTTTACTCTTTATAGTCTTTTTATGCGTGGCAGAGAAGCGCCTGGAATTGCGTAAGTATGGCACGCGCTCTTACTGTCTCTTTCTTTGTCTTTGCAGGCGACGATGCAGAATGAAGAAATCCGGAATTCGCCGCGTGCCGGTAAGTGTAACACTGCTGTTTATCTTTGCAGGTGAAGATGCAGCGTGAAGAATCCGGAATGCACAGCGTGCCGGTAAGTAGAATAATGCTGTTTATCTTTGCAGGTGAAGATGCAGCGTGAAGAAGCCGGAATGCACAGCGTGCCAGTAAGTATGATAATGCTGTTTATCTTTGCAGGTGAAGATGCAGCGTGAAGAAGCCGGAATGCACAGCGTGCCAGTAAGTATGATAATGCTGTTTATCTTTGCAGGCGAAGGTGCAGCGTGAGACACGGCCACTGCCGATGGATCAGGTAAGTAAACACTGCGTGTTAAAGTTTGTTCTGCTAACCTGTTGTTTCTGGTCTTTTGCAGGTGCTGATGTTGATCGGGTACAGGAATGGTAAGTATAATTCTTGCAGGTTCAGGATCCAAAGAAGAAAGGCTGGAACAGACTCGGTGAGCGTTCTGCTGCAGATGCAGAATAACACGAAGCACATTTCATCAATCGGGTGTGGTTTAAATAGCCTAGGAGTGATGAGGCGTCTCCTTCCACGGCCCCGCCTAGGTAAGAAAAGAGTTCCTGCTTCCAGAAGAGTTCCAGTGCTGTATCCAGGGAGTGGAGCTGCCCCACCCAGGTAAGAAAGTAGTCCCAGTTCACCGAGGACTCTAAGCTGGTAAGTAAGCAGCATGGTCTGCCACAGGTAAGTCCACCCAAGCACCTTCACACCAATGATGAGCCCGGCGCTTCCAGTGCCGGGACCGATGCTTCTGATGAGCCTGATGCCACCGGCGCCAGGACAAGGTCCAAAAGGTCCCTGTGGGGACCGGCTGGTGCCTAGGATCAGGGTTAGGGGCCTGCTTCCAAGGACGTAGGGCTGGTCCTGACTGCTTGGAAGCAGTGATCATGACACCATCACACAATGCAATGCCCGATACCCCAGATCAACTCATGACTCCTTGGTCCTGCGGAACTCTACACTACCACGCTACATGGAGTGACATGCTGAACGACGTACCTGGCTGCTTGGTGAGTAACCGGAATGGGCCATGGCAGTCCATTGGGGCTGTGAGTAGGTTGTCAGCATACTCCACCCGGGTGGTAAAGGGGGGGGTAGAGAGATGCATACGGGTGGGACAGTCAACGCCATTGTACGATGTAATGGGGTGACTGTATCCTGGGACATGTGTGCATGGCCAGTGAACACCTGCTGCAATGTTAGATTAGCACAGTTCTCCACCATGATTGCACGAACACTTACCTTCATTCCACTCTCATGCAGGTGATGCTGGCTACCCATTGAAGCCGTGGCTCATGACCCCGGTCCGCAACCCACAAAACAGGCACGAGGAGGACTACAATAGATCTCATACCCGTACACGGGTGGTGATAGAGCAGACCTTCGGCCTTTTGAAGGCACGATTTTGTTGCCTCAGCCGGTCAGGTGGGGCCCTCATCTACAGCCACGAGAAGGTGGCCAAGATCACCATGGCATGTGCAATGCTGCACAACATGTGCATCCATCGGAACGTGCCACTGCCCCCTGACGTGGGTCTGCTACCACCAGATGAGGAGGAGGAGGAGGAGGAGGAGGAGGAAGGAATGGCAGGACAGCATCACGGAGCCGATGCACAGGAGGGACGTCACGTGCGACAAGCATTGATTGACCAATATTTCTGAGTCACAAGTCAGCTGAGGGGGTGAGGATGACAGGACATTGGGCACTGGGTGTGGGGATACATGTACTACATGCACTGTGAGATATTAAAAGACACATGCACAATGATCAATGTCCACTCTGTTTTCCAGGATAGACCAAACTGTGTATTGTATAATCATGTGAAAACGTGTACAAATAATCATCCACCCTCACCCCCCTCCCCCCCAACTCCCACGCACATCCTCACCCCCCTCCCCCCCAACTCCCACGCACACCCTCACCCCCCTCCCCCCAACTCCCATGCACACCCTCACCCCCCTCACCCTCCCCCCACAACAGCCCCACAATGGTCCCATCAATACTACATAGGCCACATGTGTGTGGCTTCATAGTCAATGGGCACTCCCCGAGCCTGGGGTATCATTTTCGCATTGAGCGTTGTGACCTGCGGACCGGGCTGGTCTGCGTGGAGGAGCACTGGGAGGGTGGTTCCTCCTGCTGGGGCTGAGGTCTGGGGGTTGCTGCCTCCAGGGCATCAGCAATCCTGCCGAGCACCTCACAGAGCCGGTTTGTGCATGTAGTGATGACCTCGCCCAGAGCCTGCAGGTCATTGTGATGCACCAACCCTGATTCCCGGTTGTCCCGGAGAAACTCCTCTATCATGGCCGTGAGGTTCTGGGAGTGCACAGCTTCTGCGGCCGATGTAGGGGATGTGGTTGGCAGGCTTGGTATTGGGCCTGCAGGCCTCTCAGGTGTTTCGGCAGGGGAAGTGGGCTGATGTGAGACAGGTGTTACCCCTTCGCCTGTGAGACCTGGCCCATCACTCGACCCGGAGTCGCTGTGTGCAACCTGGCTGTACGATGGTGACTCAGGGCTGTAGTCATTGGTCTCCTCCACGTTGACCACGGAATTGGATGTGGGGCTGTCTGGCACACTAAGGAGGCACATGGCAGCATTCTCCCCTGACTTGCTGGATTCCTCAGGGTGCAGCGTGGGGCATGTTACCGGCAGAACTGCAGGCATGTCCAGGTGCGCGGGTGGGGGTTGTGTACCCTCCATGGGGGTTGCTGGAGCAGGTGGTGTAGTATGGGCCTTATGTCTGCCAGCAGGTATGCGCTGTACCCTGCCCCTGCCCCGGGAGGTACTTGGCCGGCAGCCTTCCTGCTCCTCACTTTCATGACCGCTACCTGTGGGGGGCAAGAGAGAGACAGCATGAGCAATGATCTGGGGGTCATCATGACTTCAAGCCTATGGTAACACATTGGGAGAGCAGCGTCTTGGTGACATTTGGTCGGTGAGTGAACTTGGCTTGGATGGTAAAAGCATACTGTTGGCGGGGTCAATCATGTTGGCGGAGTACTGTGGTGAGTGACATTGACCAGCTTTCTGTGTGGCATGGCCAATATGGGTGTCAGCCTTGCACCTGACATCATCCTGGGTCCCACTTGTTACGACATGATTGGAGGGGGGGGGTCTACGAAGCAAACATGATGTGACTCTTTGGCCGGCCCTTTGCGGTGAATTACATTAGGGATGCATGTACTGTTTAGACTCATGACACTCGCCTGCATCAGCGGATGAGGGATCACCGCAATCCATTTCGCCAACACCTTCGATGGCTTCTGTGCCCATCATCTCCGCACATGTTTCCTCCCAGGGCATCATTTTAATGGGTGAGCCTGGGCCTCCTCCAGTCTCCAGGGCCTGCTGACGGTTTGCTGAGAGGATGGCCCGCACCCTGAGACGGAGGTCATCCCAGCGTTTGCGGCAATGCGTTGTGCTGCGGGGGGTGTTCCCAACGGCGCTCACCCTCTGTGCGACCAACTCCCATATCTCCTTCTTTCTGAGGATGGTGGGCCTACGCATGTCGCTGCAGAATACGATATCTGCATGTTCATGCAGAGTGTCGACCAGGACCTGTAACTCATCCTGTGTGAATTTTTCTTTTTGGATGCGCGCAGCGCCCTTTTTCAGAACTTTAGGCATGATGCTGGTCTCTGAAGTATATTTGGTCGATCAGAGTCCTGTATGGAGTCCTGTATGTCCTGTATGGAGAGGATTGCAATGGATTGTGATTTTAAATATGGCCGCCGTGATGCTTCCCGTTCCTGTGCAATGACGTTATTTCCGTTTCCGGTTTTTAACGGTGGCCGTAATTTACGGTTAGCGTAAATTACGGTCTCCGCTATTTACGGATTCCATCGAAGGCGATGGTGTTAAATACGTCTAGGTTTATGGCGGTAAGTGGTTTGACGGGACCTTTTGCGCTATGCCGCAAGGGAGTTTACCGCCATGGCGGAATACTCGTGCACGCGAAATCGGAATATGGTGGAAATAGCGCCTTCCAACCACATCGTACATGGTGTTTACGCCATGGCGGTAATATGTATTTCTTACCGCCATACTCGGAATGAGGCCCCTTCTTTACGATGCCGGTAATTACGCCATGGCGTTAAGGTACTTTGCGCCCTTGTGGAGCCCGTTTTTACCGTGTCCGCTTTACTTGGGATCAGCACTGGTTAGCGCCTTAGCGTTATTTCCGACGTGGTGTCTCGGGCGCACGACACTGGTCCGCTATTTACGCTGTCGTACTTTACGGCGGCGTAAATTACGGTGTGATGGGTCGGAATAGTCCACGGCGGAAAAGGATGTCGGTATTACTTTACCGCCATCGTTTTTCCATTACCGCCGGACTCGGAATGAGGCCCATTGTTTTCAGGCAGTTCATGGGGCGCTGGTACATGGTGTAGGGTGCAGATGGCAAGATGCATCTGTTTATCCTGCAGAAAAAAACAGCACTGCTGTCTATCACTGCCTCCCATCAAATAATATAACGCTGTGGCAAATGTCGTGGCAAAATCAAGCCCGGGCACAATCTAGATCGCTAACCTTGTGCTATCCGAAAAGTCACGAGGGGTTACATGGCGATGTACTACTACACGTGTGCTGCTCCTGGGTTGCATTGATGTGATTAGGAATCCGGCTTTCTCTCTGCTGCTGAACACAACCTGCAACCAGGAGCATGGCTTAAACTAGAGGGTGTGGGGTGTGTCATGCTGAGGGCTCAACAGATGAGAAAATACCCAAGAGAAGTTGTATAGTGCAAACTGATTTATTTTACAAAGTATATGTCTCAAAGGTTTTGGGTAAACTGGAGCTAGTGATAAGCTATAGTAAGCCACCAAGAATGAGCCATTTCCGCTTGCTTAAGGACTGTTTTGCATCACTCAATCACTTGCGTCCCTTTGGCTCTACATGCCAAAAACAGTTTTTGGGGTGTAAGTGTCCCAAGATGTATTTCTTGGATTACGTGTTTAACCCTCTGTAGCTCTCATCCGATCACTGTTTTTTTCTTGATAACCAGTTTTCTCATCCAGGTTCGAGAAGTCCCTCAGTTACATACTCAACTACCAGATTTCACCAATGCTGCACCAGCTTACTTGGGGCCTGTGAATGGCACGATTCAGGGTCCTAGATGAACTGGGCAGACTCTGCCACAGTCTCTTGTCCTCCATGGCTCTCACCCCTCTCTTCAAAAGTGCTTCCCTCTTCTACCTGTTCAGTGTTGCTACACAGATAACCTTCTTCGATTCCAACCCTGTCGAACAGCTCCCACCTGTTCCTCTCCTTTGACCTCCTTCCTCAATAGCTGGTATGCCCACTCAATTTGCGTATCCTCCTCTTAATCCTCATTCAATATCCTGGGTCTTACTCTCTTAGATCTCGACCTATCGTCTTCTAGCATCCATAACACATCTCCAACTTCCTCCGCATTCAGTATTATTCTTGTCCCCGGCTCTGTCGCTGTGCCCTACAAACCTCCTCTATTCCTTCTGTAACTCCTATCTCTCCGCCTGCTCCTTCTGTTGTTCTATTGTCTCTTCACCAACATCCGCTTCCCACTCTGTTCTCCCACCTTTTGATTTGCCTCTTTCTTTCTTCCAACATCCTTTTTGTACTTTTCTAGCTCTTTCCCAAAGTCTGCCTTTCTATCACCTGTCTCTAATGACCTCTCTTCCCCTTGTCTGCTGCCTCCCCCCACTGCATGACCACTAACTTCATTCCTCTCCTCCTTCTCACCTTTAACCACTCACTGCTCTCTCGTCTGCTCACTGCTCCAGCCTGCCACTTGCTTCCTCCATATAGCTTCTCCCACACCAGCCATAGTCAGCTGGAACTCTATCCTTCCATGTTCCTAGCCCAGGGCCTGCCAAATCATGCCCAGTTCCAGTCCCTGAGCATGCACAATTGTCCTTTAAGTTTGAATTTCTTTTCACACCCAAATGTTCTTGTGGCCCACATACTAAGCCCTCATAATCAATGTCCACCATATTCTTCTGGAAAGGTTCACTTCCAATCTTGCCCCGGGCAGTCCCTTGATATTTATCTGTCATGGTCTTGATCCTTCTTCAAGTAGACCTGCTCTCTGAGTAAAGCAATGGTGAATATCAAGTTCTTTGCAATTGTGTTGACTCGCTCTTGTTGCTTCAGTGTCACAGGCTTATCTGATCATCCCTGGTATGAGGTTCCAATGAACTGTTGCTGTCCATGAGTCACAGATACTGTGGATGCCAGTGTCATTTCAGCCAGCATCCTTCCTTGCTCACTACAGATATGGGCAGGGGTCCCTTATCTCTCGGCTTGACATGCAAATCTTTTACACTGAAGGACAATTAATTGGGAGATGACAGTTAGACCACCATTGAAACTTAAGTGGCAGCCTGTCTGAATTAGTGGTTGCTTTCCTATACTTATGAGTAAAAGGGCATTGACTATTACGGACAACCTCATGAGAGTGTGCTGCGGAACTGTTGTGAGGCTCTGCCTCATTCCCGGCAGTCACTGGTGTGGAGTTCTCACCAAGTGCCTATTGGTTTTGGCACTGCCTCCTTCTCTTGACCTCCATGGCTCTTACCACTCTCCTCAAAGTTAATCCCCTCGTATACTTCCTCCTCAGCACCCCACAATGATCAGGCCATAATGATCAGGCCCTCTTCACCTCCCACGTGACTTCAAGCTCTTCCTCTCACTTGACCTCCTTCTCCCAGGTGATTCCACTCTTCTGCTCTTTCCTTTCTTTTGCCTCTAGTACTCCTCCTTCTGATTCTACTGCAATATCTTGTGTCTTACTTTCCTAGTTCTCTTCCCCTCCTCCTTGTCCCAAATCCATATCTTCTCTCCACCTTCCTCCACTATTGTTATCGTATTATTGTTCTTTCCGCGTATCTCTGGTCTATCGCCTCCTTTTTCATGTCCTTAATTTCTTCCTTTGCTCCTCTCTCTTTTTCCTCTTTGTAATGTCTCCTCGCCAATATGTACTCTCAACTCTGGTCTGATCTTTCTTCTCAAATCTCTATTCTTATGTTCTACGGTCTTTCTTCCAACCCACTCTTTCCATGTTGTTCACTCTTCCACTTTTCTTTGTATCACATTCTCCAGATTTGTCCTACCTTCACCAAATGACCCCTGTACTCCTTGGCCCCTTTCTCTTCCCACTATGTCTACATCCAGTTACTCCACTCCTATTGAAGTAATCATCCTTCTGATGTCTCTATTCTCACGCCAGCTCATTGCACCAATTCACCACTTCCGTTGGTCTTGTTTCCGGTGCCTGCCTCGATGATGGCATGATGAGTGACTGTCAGCTAATTCCTTAAAATAAGCCAACGCTGAATGTCTACACCTTTACAATTGCAGGGACCCACGCTTGTTCCTTTGTTGTCACATATTTGCTGATGAGCTCTAGTTGGGATTCTCACTGTGGGGCTGCTGTCCATGAGTCAATGATAATGCTGGTGTTCAGATAGGTCCTTTCCATGCTCACTCATGCAATGAGCATTGTTCCCTCGTCTCTGGGTCTGATGTGTGGGGCATGCACACTACAGCACAAAGTTTCATGTCCTGGACAGGACAGACAAGCACATAAGCACAAGTGATAGGGTATCTGAATTGGTGCCTGCCATCTTGCATCACTTCTGTGAGGAAGGGCTTGAACTCTTATGGGCATGGTCATGGAGGTAGATTGCTATTAAATATATGGACAGTTCCCTTTCCTACAGATATATCCATCCTACCCAGTTTAATGTCGGAGAAACATAGCTCACTCAACCATTCTTAAAAAGTAGCAAAGACAGAGACAGCGTTATTCTCCTGCAAGACAATCTACATCAATACATGTTCACTGTGCCAGGACAATCCTTCAATAGCCTGAGCCAGTGGTCGAAGTGTACAAAAAGAAGTAGTGGAACTATGTTCCCTGCTGGCCTGCACCCACCCCCCACAAAACCATCATCACGCCCCCTCCCACACATAATACAAACCCCCAAACCCTTGCATCTGCTGTTTAAGGGAACGTTCACTTCTATTTTAAAACTAAACCACTCCGGAACGGTTTCTTTTTAAAATAAAAGTATAGGAGCTGTAAAACCTAATTTAAAAAAGTAGAGGAGCACCGCTACAGACCGCTCCCGCTCACTTCGACCACTGGCCTGAGCCATCCAAAAGATCTCATCTCCACCTTTATAGGTCATGTCCTCATGAAACAACCAGAACCATGCAGGATTCTTCCAGAAACAAAGGCTACCATTACAATTAGGGAACAGGCCTCCCTTCACTGCTTAGTTCATTAAGAAGGTCAGATGAATCTCTCAACAATGCAGATGTATCTTACTTGTTTGTAACCTGACCTGTATCCCTCTTGAAACCTCTGCCGAATAGTGACCAGCCTCACCATCATCCTCAGAACAAGTGCTAGAATATTACCATGACTCCATGCTCAAGTCCACATTGTTATTCAGTACACATCTTGTGACCCCTCGTGTACAAAGCCCTAAACTGTAGATTTAATGTTCTGTTTATGCAATACGAATAGGTACAGAAGGAAAATGAATGGTGCGAAACACGATACATCTCATCTCTATATAAAGCAGAACATCTTTTAGTTTGTTCCTTATACAATTCACACTGTTCCACCAATCTGTACCAAATTCTGCATAGTTACTTGTTAGGACCTTCTGATATGATATGATATGATATGAAATGAGATGGCATTTGTAGCATGCCTACACAAGTGTTTCAAGGCGCGACAAGGCAAGGAAGGGGGAACAGAGGGAGGACAGAGGCAACGATCTTACTAGGCCAAGTGACACTGAGATCATGCAAGTGCAGGGGATGGGGGAGGGGAAAGTGCCAGGGGAAAGTGGAGGGGGCAGTGCTGTACATGGGATCAACACATTAACAAGAAGTGTGGCCAGCAGGTGGCAGGTGCAAGGGTAAGTGCAGACAGCAGGTGTCCAAACGTGCAGGTAGGGGGGACTGAAGGGTTACAGTTGCAGGCCCAAGTGCAAAGATTGCCGGGAGGCAGTGCGGGTGCACACTGGGCTGGCAGGGACCTGGGCCTGAAATCAGAGGGTAGCCAGGTAACCAGTGCAGTATCAGTGCAGTATCAGACAGAAAATCAGCAGGGGAGAGGAAGAGAGAAGGCTGGAGATGGTTCTCCTCAAGTTTCAGAGAGTCAAGGAGGCTGTTCCAGGGGGAGGTCCCAGCCGAATAAAAGAGATCTATCACCAACTGGTTACTTGGAGAAGCGGCTGACCCTGAGGGAGTTGGAGGTGGAGGAGTGACGAGCTCAAGTAGGAAAGTACTTACGAAGAGAGAGTTGGAGGTATTGAGGACCCAGACCACAGAAGGCCTTGTGGTCAATTCAAAGGGTCTTGACATTAATCGTTGCAGCAACTGGGAGCCAATGCAGAGATTTGAGTGCTGGAGGGATACAGTTCCTGGGCTTGAGGCCAAGGATAAGTCTTGAAGGCCTTTTCTGGATGAGTTGCAGAGGGCAAAGAGTAGAAGCAGGTAGATTTAGAAAGAGGCTGTTGCAGAATTCCAGCCTAGAGAGAACCAGAGCTCTGTAGACAGTGAGCTTCTGGGGGAAGGAGAGGAAAGGAAGAATACCTCTGAGGAGGTGCAGTTGGTAGTTTGACTTCTGAGAGACGTCAGAGATGTGAGCAGAAAAGGAGAGTGTGTAGTCGAAGATGACCCTGAGGTTCTTAGCCGCACAGGTGGGAGCAGGAAGCGGGCCAAGGGAGGCCGGCCAGAGAGTGACAGGAAAGGAGGGTGGACATTACTACATGACATTTGGACACCCCATTCCTTTACCCGGATGTCAGCCCGTTTACACATGAGATGGTTGCCTGAAATCGGCAAAGCATCAATGCTGTCATAGAACAGCAGGACAAAGCTGATTTTAAGCGTCTCAGCATGAGGAAAAAACTCAAAACCTTGAAAACCAGGTTTCAAGGCTTTAGGAAGCACTGTTTCCGTGATATTTGCACTGCAAAGCCCTGCAACACACTGCACCATGCTCGGGTGAGTTGATAGGTGGGTACAGTGCACAGAAGGTCCCAGAATGCTGCAGCATGCCAAATCTCACCTCCCCTCTACGTCTGCTCCGGGGTATGTCTGCCAGCCACATGCACCGATTCTCAGTGCATTTTACTACAGAGTGCAAAGCACATCAAACGATAAGCGACTCGGAACAGCGACTTACAGGATTGTGCACAGTATGGGTATTTTTTGAGAGTATTTATATGAATCACATATTCCCATTCAGTCCATACATATTAGCTTAAAAACAAAGGTTAACACATTTTATATAAACAGAATGCTATACTCACATTATTGTTTTAAAATTGCATGATAGGGTGAAAGCTTCAATAAACCAAATGTGTTCACACATTTGTTCCTTGACAGATAGTCCTGCTTTGCAGGAGCTCTGAGTCCTGCATACTTATCCTTCCTCTTCATGGTATAGGTCCTGTGTTGCAGTATCTCAAGGTCTCCTAGGTTTCAGTTTTGTATTTTAAACCTAAAAGTTGACGATGTGCGGGAAAGAATGGGGGATCCTCTGTCTACAGCCTCCGGGTCCTATATCATGGATTAATTGGTAGCACCTGGCCCCCATGGTCACCTCACTTCCACCCCATAGCCTGATACATAAGACATTATCACAGCTACCATTAAGCAATTGTTAATATCAATGCTAAGAATAGTCACCAGACATTAATCTACATTATTGTAACATTTGTAAATATATTTTATTTTTCTTCTTTTAAGAGTTCATATGCGTAGTGCGTTTTTGACATATATGTGCACGATGGTTGATGTTGGTTGCATATGAAAAGTGTAGTCATTAGATGATCATCTTAATATATCAAAATAATATGTGTTCACCCCGCAGTGTTATTGTTTTGTAATCAATAGTGAACCACTGGCATAACAAGGGCCCCCACAGCCCCCGCGGTGCGGGGGGCCCGACAGCACATGTCCTGGGAGGGGCCCCCACTTGTCGAAAAAATTATTTATTTTTTTCTTTATGAATTCCCTCTGCATTTATAAAGAAATTATTTCTGTAACAGAAATTATTTCTTTATGAAGTCAGAGTGACTTCAAAAAGAAATGATGGGCCTCATTACGGGTTTGGCGGCAACCGTGCCATTGCTACCAGCAGGTTGCCGCCAGACCCGTAATGATTTACCTGCGCCTGACTTCCTGGTAACACCGGGGGATTACAACCCCGGCGGTCTGGGAAGTCAGGCGCTGGCAAATGGTAAGTCCCCATTTCCATAAAGTCCTATCAGACTCTATGGGAATGGGGACCATAGAAGCACTGGCACCGTTAATAACGGTGCCAGTGCTTCCGTGAAAACTATGCGGGTGGGTGCCGTTCTGCCCGGCAGGTCTGACCTGCCGGGCAGGACGACAACCACCCGCAGAGCTGTAATATGCCGGCCCGGAAACAACAGTACTGTTGAGCTTACCAGCACCATTGTTTACAGTCCGGCATAGTTGTAATGAGGCCCAATTTCTTTTTTAAATGTTAGGGCTCCCCTCCCCATGATGTGTGCGTGTGTGAGTGTATGTTGAAAGGGTTCACACTTAATTGTATAGGTGGTTGCCTGTGCGAGTGTATGGTGAAAGTTTGCACACTTAAATGTATAGGTGGCTGCCTGTGTGAGTGTATGGTGAAAGGGTGCACACTTAAATGCATGGTTGGGTGCCTGGGTGTGTGTGCCTGTATGCTGAAAGGGTGCACACTTAAATGTATGGATGGCTGCCTGGGTTTGCCAGTATGGTGAAACAATGCACACTTAAATGTATGGATGGCTGGGTGTGCGTGTGTGTATATGGTGAATGGTGCGTGTGCTTGCGTTCAGGGGCGCAACAAAACCTAAATTTGGGGGGCTAACCCTTCAAATGTTGGGAGGGGTGCCAACTTCATGGGCGGTAGGGGAGGGGCACACTTATTTGTTTGGGTCATCTAATTTCTTTATGCATTTTGATGAGACTATTGTAGTGCAGCTTCAATGTTACAAGCTGTTAACTCTCTCCTTTAAGGTTTAAAGCACCCACTTATGGTCTGCTGTGAGAATGAGTGGTCTCCTGTTCCCTCTCTACCCTTCCAATCACTCCCCTGGCATGCAAGCATTAAACCCACATCACGATTTCAATTGCCTAAACAATTTGGTATTTGAATGCAGCTACTAACAGTGAATTGCTTTATGTTAGTAATTGGTGGGTTCTTGTTAACAGAGAAACCCAGGTGCCGTTTAACATCTGTGTCCTTTTCTGCCTGGCAACTGCTCTGAAGGTCAGCTAGGTCTGGTCAACATAGCCCAACATTTCAGGGGGGTGGAGGGGTGGGGGTGCTGAATCCCAGTCAACTCAATGGTGTTGCACCAATACTTGTGTTTAATGCCTGGATTTTAATCTTCATTACACCTAGCCCTATTCTTCCTCATCCCAGTGTGTATGAGACAGTACTTGTGTATAAGGCACTCTGCCTCATACACAAGTACTGGGATGAGGTAGAGGTACATGGAAGTAATGCTTGATTTAGCTACCTGCAATCTTCATTACTCCTAGTCCCACTCTTCCTCATCCCAGTACTTACCTATGAGGCAAGGAGCCTCAACCGTAGCTCTGGGGCAAGGAAGAGGGACGTGGAGGTAATTCTGGGCCAAGGAGATGATTTTGGAGGTTGGGGTGGGAGGGAGAGGCGATGTGTGGGGGGCAGGATTATACAACAAATTATAATGACTGTCCATGTCCAGGCTAAGCAGGCATGATATGTGGTATTTGTGGCTAGAGAGGCATTTTGGTGCAGCCAGTCCAGTCATTCCTCAGTTTGGTATGACTTTTTTTTAATGAGCATTTATGATAAAGCAGTCCTGCTAAGTGAATTACCTGGCTAGACTGCCATTTGGGTGCTGCCAGTCAGCCGTTTCTTACTGCAGCATTGTATATTTTTCTGGGCATCTGTGATCAGTCATTTATAACACACCTGCACACAAGTGTTTTTAGGCGCGACAAGACAAGGGATGGAAGATAGAGGGAGGACAAGACAAACGATCTTACTACGGCTTGTGTCACTCAGATCGTGCAAGTGCGATAACTGGAAGCGCAGGGGAAAGGGATGGGGGAAGTGCGAGGGTGAGGGGAGGGGAAAAACAGGGCAGCAATGCTCTAAGTGAGTGCTGTCAGGGCAGTACACTTCTGGGCAGTGCAAGGAGAACAAGGGACTGTAGGGTTATATTACAGCCCCTAAGTGCATGGTAGGACCAGAGGCAGTGCAAGGGTGACTGATCAAGAAAGAGTCTCGACTCAGTGAGACTCTGAGGGTAGCCAAGCAACCAGTCGGTACAGCAGTCAGGTAGGTCAGGTAGGCCAGCAGGGGAGGGAGAGAGAGAAAGCAGAGGAGAAGAGGACAGTTTTGAGCTGCTTCCAGAACTTCAGGTGGTCTGCTAAAGCTTGAGAGGGGCAGGGAGGCTATTACAGAGGGAGGCACCTGTATAGGAGAGAGATCTACCCCCCTCTCTCTTCCTGGAGAAGCGTCTAACCCTTAGAGAGTTGCAGGTAGTTGAGCGAACGGACTGAGAAGGAAGATATTTTGAAATAGAGCGTTGGATGTAGTGCAGGCCCCGGGCCCAGAAAGCCTTGCGGACAATGCAAAGGGTATTGAACTTGATACTTGCAGCAACTGGGAGCCAGTGGAGAGATTTCAGGGCTGGAGAGATACGATCCCTGTGCTTGAGGCCAAGGATAAGTCTTGCAGTCCTTTTCTGGATTAGATGCAGGGGCTGGATAGTAGAGGAAGGCAGATTGAGAAATAGGCTGTTGCAGTAGTCCAGCCTAGAGAGAACCAGGGCTCTGCAGACAGTGAGCTTCTGGGGGAAAGTGAGAAAGGGAAGAGTCCCTTTGAGGAGGAGCAGCTGGTAGTGGGACTTCTTGGCAACGTCTGAGATGGGAAAGAGAGTGGAGTCAAAGATGACACCAGTGTTGTTTGCCTCACAGGAAGGCGAAGGAAGAGGGCCCAAGGCGGGCGGCCAGAGTGAGAGAGGGAAAGCAGGGGCAGGTGTCCAAATGAGAAGGATCTCCAGCTTACTGACATTAAGGCAGAGATAGTTGGAGGCACACCAATCCTGAATCGTGGATAGACAGTCGGGAAAGAGCGAGAGATGAGAGGAGTCTGAGGGGAGCCTGAAGGAAAGCAGAGTGTCATCCGCATAACACTGAAAGTTAGAGTAGAATGTAGAGATCAGGTGGGTCAAAGGGGCCACATAGAGGTTGAAAAACCAGAGTGAGAGGATGGAGTGGGGAGAAAGGGACCAAGTTGGACCTGGGAGGGGCAGTCCAAGAGGAAGGAGGTCAGCCACTCAAGGGCCTGATCCGTGATGCCAAGGTTCTCATAGAGTCGATTGATCAGGATTGATCAGGATGGCATGGTTGACTGTGTCGAAAGCACAGGAAAGATCAAGGTGGATGAGGACAGAAGGAATGCTGGAATCAAGGTTAGAGAGCAGAACTTCACAGGTGTTCAGGACAGCAGTTTGCATGTCTCTGGCACTGAAGCAAGACTGATGGTCATGGAGACAACCAACAGATTCCGTGTGAAGATTAAGCTGGGAGATAGCCAGCTTTTTCAACAGTTTGCCCAGGAAAGGGGTGATGGAGATTGGGCGATAGTTTGCCGGGCAGGCAGGATCGGCAGAAAGCTTCTAGAGGAGTGGGTGCATAAGGGAGTACTTAACGGGAGAGGGGAAAGAGTGATTACAGAAATCGGTCAAGGCTGGAGCGAGGGTGTCACTATGGTTCTTGATGGTTCTGGTGGAGCAGGAGAGCACCTGTTTGGATGACACTTTCATAGATCGTACTTGTCTAGAAACCTCGTCAGGTGTTGTCAGAGAGAAAGAGGAGAAAGGAGGAAGAGAGGTACAGATGGCCAAAGGGGGGCCGGGAGAGGAAGAGGGAGAGGAAGAGGAGATGGAGGACAGGATGCCCTGAGTTTTAGCATAGAAGTGAGATGACAGAGCCATACAGAGGGCCTGGGAGGGAACAGGAGATGTAAAGACCTCAACAGGATTGATCAGTTCTTTTCAGATTTTAAAGAGTTTGGCCGTGTTGTTAGAGGCCACAGAGACACAGGCTTGAATGTGTGTCTATTCTTGATGAGTGTTATTGCTTCGACTGCCATTTTGGTGCACCATTCTAGATATGTCTAAATGTGGCCTGGCAAGCTTTACTATATTGTTATTACATGTGACACTGGTGTCTCCCTTGTGCAGCCAGTTGGACGTGTTTTCATCGTGGCATGGCATTTTTAATAGCAAAGTTTTAATGTTCCTGTGCTCTGTTGGTGACTTACATCTATTGGATTGGTGTTACCCTACAAACCAATTGCAAACACTGGCTTTTTAGCCAATTTTTCTCAGACAGTGTGCTGTATGTTATATTAAAACACATATGTGTATCTTTCTCCTAGTGCAGTGTGCGGCATATCCGTTGAGCAGCACGTTTGTCCGTATTGCGCAAGTGTGATAATCTAGGCTGGCCTAGAGCGTGGCGCAACCCTTGATTTGTTGCTGACTTTGGGGGCCCCCTCAACATGTCTCGCAGGGGGGCCCCCACATCTTGTGTTACGCCACTATAGTGAACATTCAGTGTCTGGCACAGAATTCTCAAGCAGGAAGCAATATGTCACATACCTAACTACTTGGTAGTCACACTGCTGCAAACCACCAAATGAAGTGTACATTCAATTAAGAGAGCTTCCTGTAATGATGCTGTCCAGCCAATAAAGCGACTTGGATACGACCATCAGTCAGCCAGTTTTACCGGAGACACTAGGACAACTTACCAGTGCCTGTCCACAGCCCTCTGGCCCCATCCAAACAATGTATCACTCCCCAAAGCAGGAGCAAACACACATGTGAACAGACTGTAGTGTGGCCTGTGTGAGGTCTTTGTACAATCCTTGGAGCTTCTGACTTAAAATCCTTAATGGTGATGTTCTATTACTCACCGAAGAGCACATCTACCATTGCACTCCAAAACATCATACTTATACCCCAAACATAGTGCTGAAATCAAGTGTGAACCAGTGGTCGAAGTGTACAAAAAGAAGTAGTGGAACTATGTTCCCTACTGGCCTGAACTGCTCCCCACAAACCCTATCACCAAGCACCCTCCCATGCACAAAACAAACCCCAAAACACATGCTCCTGCTGTTTAGGGGAACACTCAGGCCGGTGCACTGAAAGTGAACGTTTTAACGTTGTTCTACTCTTTTATTTTAAAACGAAACCGTTCCGGAACGGTTTCTATTTAAAATAAAAGTATAGGAGCAGTAAAACTTAATTAAAAGAAGTAGAGGAGCACCACACCCAACCGCTCCCGCCCACTTCGATCACAGGTGTGAACAAAAGATCATGTATACTATAATGTGTAATCAACGAAGCACCTGAGGCAAAATCGAGAGGAAACTTGGGCAAGATCCTGGCAGAAAAAGTGTAATCTATATCAACTGACTTTCTGTGAAATTGAGCTAAAAGTGCCCCTTTTCAAATATATATTTCTGTCTCATTTTGTAATGATTAGACAATGTCAACCCTATTCTGTTGAGACCGCAGTACACCCCACCTAAGAAAATCATATCTTCTCTTCATTAAATAAAAGTTCATTTTAATTAATGTTTGCCTCTCTGTAAAAATAAACAAGTACTTCTATTCTATCTCCCTATGTTTTTCCCTCAAAATAATCCCTAAAATCACAAGTGCGACACAACTGATCTATCTTTGCAAGCTTCTCAGAGACTACTGAGAAGTTACAGATGCAAGGGCCTTTTTTGTTTCCTGATGAATTGCCTTGCCTGAACATAATTGCATGAACTTCTAAAATGTTTGTCAAGTTTAGTTGATCCTCAATACTATGAACATGTAAATGGTCAGGCGCTTGGCTGAACATGAATCTACCTGTTGTGATGTCCTTTGATTTATGGATGGATGAATGCTAGCGTGGAATGTTTGAGGTTGGACATACCTGCAGTATCCTGGATCATCCTTCACAATACTATCCATTGTTTTAGAAGCTAGCAGATACTCTGCTGTCAGCACTTGTACGAATTGCTGTAGTGCCAAGCAATGTAGGGTTGATGCCCATAACCCAAAACCTCACGTATGCATCTACATTTCTTCTGAGGTTGTGTCCAATTATTCTGTTTGTGTTTAAACATATTAAAAAAAGAGCATTTAAATAGTTCTGCTTTTCTATTTTTGAAAATGTTCTCGACATAAGAGTTCTGTTTAATATGATCATTCAGATATCTGTTTAACATATATTTCTCAATGACATACAATTTATAATGGTAATTTCAAATGTTCTGATACATTATGAGTTTATTTTTGAATATAGTTATTCTTCCAAAATTTGTGTTTTTGATACCACTCTATGTGATACGTATAACTTCTATTCTGTTCCCAAATTCGTCTTCTGCTTACAATTATTTTTATTTTTTTAACAAAGTAGGACTGTGGATTGCTGGTTGCTCATGGTAGAAGATATTTTCACAAGAAATTGCTTAGCTTCCCCTTAATCTTAAGATTCGAGCAGAGAAACCACAGAGGAGCTGTTTTAAAACCCATGAGTTGTCAAGACCCAAAAGATGAGACAATTTTCAAATCAGATTCTTTGGAAGGAGGGATCTTGAGAATAACCAAATGTTATGACGTACAAGACATTATTTATCAATCTACTTAATGTTATTTTGCCACGGGTCACGTGCAACACTGGATGCAAAGTAATTTGCTTAGTTTAAGTACGGCTAAAACCAAATTGGATAGGTTAATTCTCACAAATGTTCACTGTTGTTACTTCCATCTGAACTCCAACTGGATTATATTCCCCTCATCAATTTATCTAAGATTAAAACAATGGGTTTTCATTTTGATTTTGTTTTGGATTTCTCTTCTCAAATCAATATGACTGTCAGAATGACTTCATAATATCTTTGCTTTCTTAAACAGATTCATTCTTATATGGATTCTGATCACCTTGCCAATGTTTCCATGTCAACTGTTGGAGCTGAGCTGGCCTATGGTAATTCCTTTTATATGGGGTCATGGAAACTTTTATGTCAAAACCTATGGGTGCACAGGGTGACCAAAGAAAGCTAAAACACTTCAATCTTCATTGAGTCATAGAATACATGTCATTCTTTTGTGGTTGAACAAAACAATTTTAGTTTTAACCAAGTTTTTCAATACATGCATTCATAATAGGACACATTTCAACAGGACAAACAGTGGTGAAAGTGCAATGCCCATACCTGATGGAGTGACAGTTTAGTCCATAGATTTTGAACTAGACATATTGCATGAGAATACCAAGGTCCCATGTGACACTCTGGGAACAGATAATCTGGTTCACACAGAACAACGTTGGTGTAAATAAATTTACAATAGTGATAGTGTTGCGCTAGACACTGAGAAGGATGTCGACACGGAAGTGTTTTGGCCAATTAATAGCTGGTCTATTGCCTGAGGAATGGATGGCCTTCATCAGGACAGAAGGAATAATTTCGGTGATAGAGTCCTGTTTCTCTCTGTAAAAAAATGAACAGAGGGGATGTGTAAGAGTGTTTGTGTTTGTTTGGATAATGGTTAATAATTTCAAACAGGGCATTTAATGCTCATTACTTCTAAAAAGAGAGAGAGAGACCCCCCCTCCATGTCAAGGGGGGTGGTTTTTCTTACTGTGTTTACATGGGTTCACACAGTATTGTCAAGAATCCATTCCATAGTTAACGGTGGGTAAGAGACTGTGTCGATTGATCTTCTTACTCCTGAGTCTCTAAAAAAAGATGGTTAAAGTAATTATGGGGCATAACTTCCCAAAGGAAGAGAAAAACAGCTGTTTCTAAAGTTGCATTAGTACTGAATAGGGGAGCACTTGGTCTGTGTGGGGAATTCTCATATACAGGAATTAAAAGTAATATTTAAAATGTAATCACTGATGAACTGAGATAGCAAAGTTGTTTGTCTTTGTCTGCACACAATAATAGTGAGTGTTACTTATCTGCATCTCATGTCCGATTCTTACCATATGTGCCAGACTTAAAGGAGATGTTACGTCGGCCCCCTCAAAAACAGGAACTGCTGTGGTAGAGCCTTCTGTTGTTGTAATTCACTGTAATCAGGTAAGAAAACATTTTACGGGTGGGACTGAGCCCATGTTGCTGATTTTCCACAGTCAGTGTCATGCTTTATCTTACACTGAGTCACAGTGAGGTTAACCCATGATTGTATATAGTGCCAATGAAAAAAGCATGCCCTGCCAGCCCCAAGTCAAACACAGTCAGTGCTGATTTGACCGCCGATTTGTCTGTCTACACAACCAGAAAAAAGATAATCTGAAAGATCTTACCTTCATTCGATCAAAGTTCGAAAACCGCTGCTTGCAAAGAAACTGTACGCTTATGGGAACGCGCTGCATCTGCGCTATTTACTGTAAGGACGTGAAACCTTTGTTGCCAAGGCAATGTTCACCATTTTACTTAGCGGCCATATTGGAATGGGGCCGTACATCGATGCAAAATGCTGTGTGTCTTTGAATATAGTGCTTTAAGTAAAACCTACACTGTAAACAGTGCGGTACACTTCTGTAATTCCGTGCTATGAAGCGAACCTCCATAGAGCGGAAGTGATGTCATAGACATGAAGTGATGTAATCAGCAGGACATGATGTCATAGACAGGAACTGAATCCAAAAACACAAAATGAAGTCACAAACTGGAAGTGATGTCTCACACTCTCATCACTGGATCGCCTAGTCAATCTATGGTTGGTCGCTCTGATTTTGTGGCTGGTGGTGCTGTGATAAGGTGATTTCATCTTATTTGGTTTTCCCAGAGGTGTTTCTTGTGGCCTTTACCTGGAGATTTACTGGTATGGAGATGAGTAGAGTAGCAGTGTTGAGAAAGGTAGAGTAGTACTGAGGAGAAGGGAGAGTAGTAGTGTGGCGAGGGAAGAGTAGTAGTGTGGAGAAGAAGATAGTAGTAGGGAGCGGAGGAGAGTAGGAGTAAACAGGTGTACATCGGAGGGACAGATGGGAAAAGCAAGAAAGGAAGAGAAGAAGTACAGTGGGAGGAAGAAAGGGAGGAAACTGAGAGGAAGGAGAGAACATTAGGGGAGGAGTACAAGAGAGTACAAGAGTGTACAATGAAAGGACCAAGTGAGAGCACAGTGTTTGTAAGCCACCTACTTTTGTACTATGATTGCGGAGCGTAGGTTAGGATTCACCTAGCTTGATCTCAGAGGGATAGAGAGAAATGGCATTTGCCCATAGCCCATCGCAACCAGCTAGTCAGGTGTTAGACATAAGAGTTACCGGTCTCTTTAACCATCCTGGGGGTTTAGGGATGACTGGGCTAGGGAGGGGACCACCCATGTGAGATCAGAGACAGAGACCACATTTGGTAACCCCCTTCTCAATAAAAACCCTTGAACTATCTTCTAGAGTTGGTGAGGCCATCTGTGGCAATGCCCAGATTGATTGATGATTATGGTTATTCCTGTGTTAATGTACAGTTTATTGTAAGTCATACAGTTTTGCACCATGGTCAGGCATTCAGAAATGCTGTTATTCTCTACCTGCTTGTCATTAGTTCTGAACAATAATTGAATGCCATCAGCATATAGCTGAACTTACTGTGTATAAGTGGGCCTCATTATGATACTGGCGTTAGCCATGATGGTAAAACCGGCACGGCTGCCGCCGGTATCATTTTCTTTCCGGCACCCGAAAACGGGCACTTACCAGGTCATTACGGCCTTGCCAGACCTGGTAATTGCCCATTCACGGGCGCTGGAAATTATTCTCCCCCATTCCCATTTGGGCCCCATAAGGCTCAATGTGAATGGGGAAGCCGGAATGCACCATTTGTGAATGGTGCTGGTGCATACGACATGATCTGCTCGCGGGTGCCAGTACGCCAGCCAGGTCAGACCTTGTAGTTTGCAGGTCCGGAGCCATTACTACCGGACCAGCAAACTTATAATGAGGCCCAGTGTCAAGTATGTATGCCAATGGTCCAAGATAAGCTTTAATGGAACTAGAAAATAACCATTCTCGGTCTATGCCCTAGACTACTGAACTGCATACCCATTAGCATCAATCTTGTCCCCAGCCTCATCTAATTCACAAGACAAATCTAGACCCTCCGTTCGATGGAGTGCCTTCTTTACCCCTCGTAATTTGCATTCCTGAACACAATCAGCCAGTTTCCCTCATGCTGACCCTTGTTAAATCCCACAACCTGTTTCCCCTCCATACCCCCTTCGAGCAGGTGCATGTTTTCTACAAAAAGTAAATGTTCATTACTCCCGGTATTACCCAAATTGACCTTTTCAAATTGACCTTTTGTCTTAATTGACCTAATAATAGTGGGCCTAATTGACCTTCTCACAATTGACCTTTACCTTTATTTTAATTCTTTTATGTATGTGTGGGGTTGGTTTTGGATAATAAATAATATAAGGGTATTGGGTGGTGGGTTGTGGGGGTTTTGGAATGGGTGGAGGGTTGTGGGGGTTTTCCCCTGCATATATGTCCTAATTGACCTTTTAAATTAGATAAATTCTCCCGCAATCAATTCTCGCAAGATCAATTGTCATTTGGTCAATTTGTATACATCCTTACTCCCTGCTACCCTACATGGATGGCTGAGAAAAAACATGCTATATTGCAAAGACTATTCCCCCTGAAACCACCCAATGCATGACTTCAACCTCTACTGATGTATATTTCTCTGTTGCATCCCAAAGCTAGGTCGGGCTCAATAAAAACCCAACATAAAATTACATGAAAGAGACAAGGTGACAGCGAGGAAATTTGAGGTATTAATCATACATGTGTCTAACTGTTTTTTAACGAAGGACTCACTCAAATGTGGGGCGTGATCCCTATAACCATTGGGGTGTTGTATCAATCTTGAAGAATCTCATAGTCCAATGTATCATAATTCACTGATAAATTAAGTAGATATATGACATTTTAACAGCTTCATTGCTATTGTCCATTAGCTTAAGCATAGAGTCTTTAAGATCATGTAATATACTTTCAGTGCTCCAGTGTGTCTGGAAGCCTGATTGTCTTTTGTGGTAAAGGGCTTCTGACTTTCTCATTGAGTAGAGCTGTGTCATAGTAGGGACCTGCCATTGCTGCCCTACTACGAGTACAGACATGATTGATCACTACTTGAAGACTTATTGTGTCCTGAAGAAGATGGTCTACAACCACTCATAACCATTGAAACCGGTCGACCAGACCTGTTGTGGCTTCTCCACAACACTATACGATATCCCTAAGACCAAGAGGGGGTACCGACAAACTGAACTCAAAACCCAGAGAAGCATTGCCTTTCAGCACACCCCATAAACCAGTGGGACCGGGCGGTTTTAAGAAAAAAGCGAAATATTTTGTTGAAAAACCTGATCTAATCTTTTCTTATTTTTTGGGCAACCACCCAGATGCAAAGAGCTTTGAGCCATCAGGGTGAATAAAGAACAAGCCACAAAATCCCGATGTCTCCAACCTGTACATGTTAACCAAAACTGTTTGGTTCATCATGTTTGGATCGAATCCCCCTCTCGTATCAACCCACTATACTGCTGGGTGCCCCTCCACCCCATCCCCTTTTTAGGTTGCTGGTGATAGCACTGCATGCGGTATGCAAACAACCAGATGCAGAGAGCTGTAATTAGTTCCTACTTCCCTCCCCCCCAGACAGGTACTACACCATCCACTGTCTAAGGTCAGACAACCCACCACTAATCCCCCTCTTTCCATCAGGGGCAGGGCTTTAGGTATCTGACCAGAGGGCCAGTACAGCTCATTATCTTGTGTCCAACGACTAAGACCACCACTAAATTACCACAACCACTCCTTTTCCCTTGCCTTTACCTGCAAGCAGACCAATGTTTCCCCATTGAACCGTCCATTGTGTACCAGTATGCCCTTACGGTTTGGGATGGCAGTTGCTACCCTGGCCTATGTAAGCCCCAATTGACCCTGTTGTTACTTCCCGTCCTCTAGGTTTGGACAGCTATATTGTGTCCTCGGGCCCCACATTGAGGCTAGTTTCGACTAAAGCAGTTCTGACTGTCTTGAAATATGTCTTCCTCTGGACCAATTATTTCCATACTGCAAAAACAACATTCCTGAGTATTTAATATTATATGTGGCATACTCATTGGCATGTCTTAATTGATGGTTTAAAACAGATTATCATTCATTCTATTTACCTCTCTTGAAGGGATTTATTTTGGGGCCGTGTCTATCTCAATTTTATTAAAATGTCAGTGTTTTAGGCCCATAGTTGCCTGAAAAGAAAAAAGATGAGTGCAGTAGTTGAGTCTTTCAATCCATTTTGTGGATTATGTTTATATAGTTAGCACAAAAAATAATTACCTTTTGCTAGTGTAAGTCAAGAATGGATCTTGTTGTGTGATTTATTTATTCATATAATAGTAATTTCTGTCCTTATCGAATCTTCCAATCATAACTCACAGATGTATGCCTGAAAGTGCTTTGTCTTCTCTGCATAATAAGCTCTGATTAGAGCGTCATGACTTATATCCTATCTATCGATCATGTGGACATCTCTAGGTTTGAATATCAGTTTCCATGTGATCCTGCGTCCACTCTGCTCTGAGTCTCTTTGCCACTGACTGTTGCTATCATATTACCTCAGACTCGCGACATGTCAAGCCTATGTGTAATGAAACTGATAAAAATATATTATCATGGCTTACAACCTATCTATGCCTTAGGTGGACATCTCTACATTTTAATATCGGGCGCGGTCCCATGAAGTGCTGTGTCCACTCTGCTCCGAATATCATTACAAGTGACTCTTACTTCTGTATTATTTCACTCAAGTGATCAACGTCATGCAAAGAGAATGCAGCGTACGCTAATCACATGACTGTTGATGTGTTTCTCTCTTGTAACATGTCAGTTCTTTTAATGGAATCAATGTTACTTAGTTACTCCCTATTTGTGTTGAAGTGGCATACAGTTCAACACATGTGTTGCTGCCTTGCCACATGTCTGGATCCATCGACCCTCCTGGACGCTGTGGAATAGGTGGGAACACATTTGTTATTACACAAGAATCCCCCAAGATGGTACCCAAATCGTCTCATGTCTTCAATTGAGGAGGAACGGTACAGCAGTACCTCTGAAGCCTGCTGGACTTGCGCAGCTCTAGTCACAGGACATGCAAACAAGAAGAAAAGGATACCATCAAGGTAGGACCACGCGTTACCACTTCTCTGTATCACGCTAGTTTTTGCTCCTTTCGTTCTGTTCTCTCGCCCTTCTCCCATGCCCATACCTTTCTTCCAGCTCCTGCTTCTGCCTACTATCAAGCAACCTCTGCTTCTTTGCTTACTGCTTTCCAGACTTTGCAAGCCCCTTTGCCCGTCCTCCCTGTGTCTCCCGAAGTCAACCGTGTGTCGGTTAAACCTATGGAACTCTCTCTGATTCCATTGAGGCCCACTGCTGGTGCCTTCCAACTTCCGGATTTCAGCCGATCAGGATCGGGAAGCACATTATCGTGCCATATTTTGAGGAATGCCCACCACCTGCCAGTCATACAGCGGAAATTTCAACTCAGATTTGCTGGGTTTTGTGTCCGTTGAACTGAGGTTTTCCCTTTGGCCACAAAACCACCAGTTTCATTCAGGGTTTGAATGTTAAAGGGTGTTTCCTTCACATACGTCGATCACTGCATTTCCCTCTGGATAACACAGTTTAGTGCACATTTGCTGACAGATAGCAATTCTTAACCAATGGAGAAGGATCAATTTCAGCAACTGGCTTCTGCTGTCCAGTCCCTTACTACTGAAGTGCAAACATTATAAAACGAAAATGCAGCCCTTTGAGAAATAGTGGCAAAGCTCCATGTGGCACCTGAAATACCCCCAGACCCCCTTCCGGGGAGTGAATATGATACGAATTTTACGGAAACTCAAGGAATACCTGAATTCCTGCACTATCGAGTTCACTTTCAAGCCAAACTATTTCCCAACGGATAGAGCTAGGTTGGGGTTTATGATCTCAATTATATTCTTGCAGGGCTCTTGCTTGGGCCAGCCCCATAGTCACATCAAATAATGCTGTTTTAGATTTCTATCTTGGATTTGTAGCCTGTTTACGTGCAATGTTTGGGCATCAGGAAATCACAGTGTCAGCCCAAGAACAGTTGCTTGATATCAGACAAGATTCTCTAGACACCTTAGCCTTCATCACCCAATTCAAACAGCTTGCTGGGGGCACATCCTGACCTGATGATGCCTTGTTATCCTTGTTCCACCAGGGTTTAACAGAGGAGCTGAAGGCCGAAGTATCCAGAGTCCCCAGACCCAGGAGACTTGCTGACATGATTACCATGGTAATGCAAATGGAGTACCGACTTCAAGAAAGGCATGCTGAGAGAAAGAAACTTTGGGCCCCAAGAGGAACAGCAGAAGGAGGAAGACCCACTGTGAACACTGCTCCTGAGGATGAACCTATGCAAGTTGGGGCTGCTAGAGTACCCTCACTTCTGAAGAGTGTATTCACTGCAAGACTATAGGCGTGTGTATGTATTGTGCAGCCAATACTCACTTAGTGCGGGGTTGTCCCATTGCTCCTCCTAGTCATTTGGGAAATGCCTCCTCCCGTGCATAAAATGGACTGTGATATGGGAAGGGATGTTGGGTCCCCATTTGAACAAAACCATCGAAAAGGACCAATCCATGGTAGTGAATGGAGTCTTCATTCAATTCCAAGGAAACCAGTTCTACCACGTACTGGCCCCGGTAGACTGCAGAGCTGCTGGCAATGTTTTGGAAATCAATGGGCTCTACAACACCAGATTCCCTGGGAAAGACAGGTTATTTCTCTCCCAGTAGAGGGTGTTGATGGTACCCCGATGACTTCTGGTCTCATCGCAGAGCAAACGGAGCCGGTAACAATGGCCATAGCATCTCATCTTGAAACTATCCATTTTGATTTAATCAAAGCAGCTTATTTTCTGGTAATTTTGGGAATCCCCTGGTTAAGGCTCCATAACCCTTACATACACTTCTCTGCATTGTCTCTGTTTCTGGGTTGAGAACTATGTGTAACCCAGTGTCTGACCCAGGGGTCGGTGGGTCTTTTTTCTCCACCACAAGCCATGGAACACACTTCACACTCCCATATCTTGGACTCCCTCCATACATTACCAGACCAATATGCTGCCTTTCAGGACATTTTTGAGGAACAAGAATACAAGGAATTACCACCTCACAGGCAGGACAATTGTACTATCCCTTTGTATCATGGTAAACCCATCTTGTTTGGTAGGATATACGTGTCATTAAGTCTCGAGAAAGAAGTCCTCAAGGAATACCTACAGACCAATCTTCGGAATGGCCTCATTAGTCCCCCTCTGGAGCCTCGTTGTTCTTTATTTCTAATAAAGGAAGCTTGGTGGTTTACTAAACTGGACCTCAGGGGAGCCTACCATCTGATACATATCCACTAAGGAGATGAATGGAAGAATGCCTTCCATACTCCATTTGGACATTTTGAATATTGTGTAATGCCCTTTGGTCTCTCCAATGCCCCGGCTGTCTTCAAACGCATTCTGGGCAACTTTTTTCAGACCTGCTTCTCCATTCGGTGGTCGTGTATCTGGACGATATACTGATATTCTCTCAGTCCATGTCCGAATAAGTACTAAATGTACCGGAAGTGTTACAAAGGTTACAGGATAACCATCTTTACGCCAAGCTTTCCAAGTGCTCCTTCCACCAAACAGAAAGTCCCTATTTAGGTTACATCTTATCGGGTAACAGAACCACAATGGATCCCTCCAATGTATAAACCATACTCGACTGCTAACAAGACACCCACCTCTGTGAAAGGCATTTTGAGATTCTTAGGTTTCTGTAACCTTTACAGGAAGTTGATTCCCATGTTTTCCTGACGGATTCTTCCTCTCATGGCACTTCTCAAGAAAGAAAGAAGGAACATATGGAACACCAAAGAACACGGCTATTGGAGCAGTCCTCAAAGAGAAGAACAAAAACAGAGAAGAATACCCAGTAGGCTATCTTTCTAAAACACTTACCACCTCGGAATCCCATTACACAGTCCTCGAAAAGGAACTCCTGGCAATAAAAAAGGCCTTCAAGTAATGGAGACATCTGCTACTTGGGTCGCAGTTTCCCATCGAAGTGAGGGCCGATAACAGCAATCTCCAAACCACCAAAACCAAGAACAGCTACCAGGCTCGCCGGGCGTATATTTTCTCTCCGTACAACACCCATTTCATTTTCCTCCCTGGCAAGAACAATTTAATGGTGGATGCCTTATCTCGCATCAATGAAGGTTATCAACCACCTTTCTTCTCTGCCACTACATCTAGTCTTTCAGAACTGCAACCAGAAATAAAAATTCACCATTTAACCCAGGAAGGAGGACTGATGTACCACAGCCAATAATTATTTATACCCACTGGATGCCTAAGGACTGAAGTGCTTCGTATGGGCCATGACTGCAATTGCGCTACTCACTATCTTCTATCTTGCCACTTTCGGTGGCCACGTATGTCCCAGAATATCCATGAATACATTACTGCGTGTACCAAATGTCTTCAAAGGAAAGTTCCACATCATAATGCCTTTGGTCTGTAACCCAGTCAGTCATGCCTACTAAGCCTTGGCAACACATATCCACAGACTTAATTTTGGAACTCCCGTTGTCGAATGGCTACACGGTAATAATAGTGGTAGTTCATTCTATGACTAAACTTGCCCAATGTATCCCTCTATGAGTGCCTTCAGCAGTCCAAATGGCAGAACAGTTCCTTAAATCAGTGTTCCGTTTACACGGCCTACCGGAATCCATCCGCTCAGATAGAGGACCTCAATTTACATCTAAATACTGTAACGAAGTAGGTAAAATCCTGGAGATTAAGAGGTCACTTATATCAGGCTATCACTCACAATCTAATGGCCAAACCAGAAGCCTTAACCAAACTCTGGAACAATACCTCCAGTGTTTTGTCTCTTCCTCTGCTAACAACTGGAGTACCATCTTACCATTGGCTGAATTTATTTATACTTTCTTTTACTGAGTAATGATATTTCCCATATTTAAGTAGTCTGAATTAAAGTCTCCCTCGATGATTATGAAACCAGCTATCTGACTTCCCTTCTACACTGATAGATAGTCAGACACAGCATTCAAAAATATATCCAAGTCAGAAACTCCTGCATGCCAATATATATTAAAACGTAAGAAGACTTGTTCAATACGGCCAACCCACCAGGAAAACTCTACAATAAATAGGCCTTCACTAACATTAGTTGCTTTAACATTAAAAACATTACAGTCGTGTTTTAGCAGTACAATGAGGCCTCCCAGGTATCTACCAAGCTGATGTTTTTTGGCAGGCCAACAACCCACACTGTACCCATCCCATGCAGGTTTTTTTATAAGCCAAGTTTCTTAGTGGCACTATGTCATTAGCTCACAACATTGACATCAATTCCAAATTGTTAAACAATTGGGTGTGCCCTCTAGAATTATAAGAAAGAAATGACAGTGTATCTATAGCTACAGACAGTGATTGTCCTCCCTGCTGATACTTGGTTAATTAAGCGTACCAGCTAACCATGACCAATCAGTACCTGAGGGATCATTTGCTTCAAGAGTATCAGCTCTATAAGTTGGATTTGGTCTTTGTGAACCTGCACATGGGATGGGTTCTTCCCTCTTCTTCAGTATTTGCGTTCAGTTGATCTTACCCGAATCATTACAAAATGAGACTGGAGCTTCATATGGTGTAACAGGGAAGCCTGCGTGCCCTAGAATGACAGCCTTCCCAAATTACCATTCCGAAAAGAGTGCCCTAGATTTAAAGGAGATGATCACCCTATCGGTTCTCCCATGCTCTGCGAAGGACACCCTAGTAATGTCCTTTGTTGAGATTGCATTGAGATTAATTATCTCTGAGAACAGAGTGAGCACCCCAAATCTGTTTAAGAGAGGGGTTCTACCCATTTTGGAATAAGTACATTCAATCAGCATGTTAAAATCATGGCATTCCATTAGGGAATTCTGATCACAATAGATCTTTGGAGCTTTCCCATATTTACTACATTTTGTGTCATCCGGCCCCCTATTCAGGATATATTTAGACTCCGGTCCCCTAGGCCCCTGTACCTTGGAGTAAGATTTATGTTCTCCATAATGATTAGTGTGTTCCGGAAATTTGTTTCCACTATGAATTGTTTGCTGATGCAAGTAATTATCAGTATCAGGGGCTAACGTGGTCTGGAAAAATCTAGGGCCTACTTAGTCTTTGTTAAACCAAGAAATCATTTCATGATCTGGGCCCTTTGCTCCTCTTACTATAGACCTTCTCTTGGTTGCGGACTTCATAATGGCAGTGTACCCATGATTGTGTTCTCTTGGGGCACAGTTTTTCATGCAGATTGTCAAAGGCATTCATGTCTGTTGAATGTATATGTGGGTTTTCAGGTAGTTATACGGGAGAGGTTTAATTTCAGCCTACTTTGGCTGTCCCCTAAACCCGTACACAAAGTACTTGGACTTGCATGCAATTTGCCCAGGCTGCTTGCAGAATTGATTATATTGGACAAAGGGTTGGGTCGATGTGTTGAATTTACTGATTGTCCTGAACCCAAACCAGTAAATTGGTAAACAATCCTGACCAGGCTCAAAGCGCTCGATCCAATGTTGGTAGATGTGTGCTTACCACTGGATGTTAAACTCGAGGTAGTGGGCAAAGCATCATGGGGTACGGATGTTGGAATAATACCTACGTTGCCTTCATCACTGCCATAGTTACCCATGGATAACTGCTGGACTGGACAGTTTGGGATGAAGTCCTCATTTCTCGGGTCTCCAAGGATACTTATAACTAATGGTGGTAGCAAACCTGGGTTGATAAACCGTTTGCACTGATCTTCCGTGTCTGATTCCCACTGAGTCCCTGTAGTTTTAGACATTTTTCCTTTTAAAGCTAAATTAGATGTCATTGCGCGTGGGACGACTTTTGTTACCTCTGTGGTTACTTTAGGAGTTTCATATTGCTTGTAAGCAGTATGAGGCTTTGATTGCATGATACATTCGGGTGACTTTGATAACTGCAGGTTGTGGATTGTAGCATGTGATTGTTCCGACTATTCCATGATGTTTTCTCCTTCGACAACTATGTCCTGGGAAGCAACTTGAAATACCTCTTCCTCCTCAGAGAAATTATCAATGATCACAGTGTGTTTGCGGTTGACACCTTCCGAGGGCCCCTTTGTTGTGGAGCTCTTATTCTTTGCCAACATTTCCGGAATAGTATGATTTTTAAAGAAATTTTGTGAGGATACATCAGATTTAGCTCTTCTTTGATTTTTTGGTAGAGTTTTTGCAGTTTTTTGTTTTACACAGGGCTTTTTTTCCAATATTTTTGGACAATCTGGGGGCACTGATTGTTTCAGAATCCCCATTAGAATTTGTTGTTGTCAAGTTGTATTCCGCTCAAGTTTCTTGACCTCCCACCTCTACAGTGAGTTCCACAGGCATAATTGGCTTTGAATGGTGGGCAGCATTTTGCAGCGCCTGTGTCAAGTCAGAGTTTCCTCTTGTGAGCTTTAATATATCAATTTCTTTTGATCCATTTTTTGTTATCAAAGTGTCCAACTTGTTATGAATAGAGGTCAATGTTAAGTTGTGCATCCTGACCTCAATTTGAATTTCCTTGTAGGTGGAAGAAATGTAGTGATCACTTGATTCAGGAAAAGTAGCGCAGTTTGTGCAGTATTATTCGAAACTGTACTGATGTCAAGACAGGTGGAAGGCTGCCTGGACTTAGATCTTGGCATTGGCTTTGTTTCATAGGAAGTGATTGAGTCTTCAGAGTCCTCTCTTTCTTCATCAGTATAGAAAGAGGGGGCGAATGCTAGCATTGGGGTAGCAGGAATTATCTCAAATTCTGCAAGTGTGGAGTGTGGAGTCCGACGGGGACTCTTAAACTCCCTGTCTTCCTTCTTGCTGAATCTCGCCGCCCCTCTCTACAACCTGTCCGTCAAAGACCCACTTCTAAATAGTGTCAGGTCATGCAAAGCACTTGGAACTTTTTTCCGATTGTCGGTGGTTGGTTGACAAGTCCAAGAGCTTCGGGACACGGTTTATTTCCTCCTGCAATGGTTTGAAAATGGGTGAATCAGATAGGGGGGTATCTTGGGCCATTTTGAGAATTTGCTTATGTGCAGTTTGACTGGAGTGTTTTGATAAGCTGCGAAGAGCATACATTGTGGTCACTAAGCAGGGGGAGTGATAAAAAGGGAAGTAACACAGAGATTACTTGTGCTTTGTGGAGAGAATGCCAGTCTTGGGGAGTCTTCTCTTCTTCTGAGTTCCACCGAGCATCACAGAAGACCACTCGTCTTCCCACTCTGCCCCATGCTCAAGGAGTGTAATTACATGCAGTCTGCTCAGTTGGGCTGTTGGCACGCTCCACCTCTTCCAAAAGACAAGGAAAAAATCCTTTCTCGCCAAACTCACCACAGAAGACCACTCGCCTCCTCACTCTGCACTGTGCTCCATGCAAGAAGTGAAATGATAATCAGTCTGCTCAGGTGGGCTGTTGACAGGTTCTGCCTCTTCTAAAAGACAAGTAAAAAATACTTTTTCACCAATCTCGCCACAGGAGACTGCTGGTTTCCTCCACTCCACCATGATAATAATAATACCTTACATTCCTCAATATCCATGCACCCTTTATATTGCAACTTTGGTTTCCATCCAGCAAGTATTACCTCCAGAAACCTTTACTCTTCCAATACTCCTTTGGTGACTGTTCTTTTAACAGACATCAAGACATCTATTAAGATGGATTTCTGAACTCTGACCTGGAGGGCAGACGTTAGAAGGCAGCCTAGTTTCTTGGAACAGGGTAACCTTCTGGACAAGCCAGACCAGTCAAGGTAGCGTTGGTGGCGGTCAAGACTAGGTCTCAGAAGGGGTGAGGGTGAGCGAAATCCCACAATGAGCACACACAGCAGGTACACTACACATTACTCTCAATCAGGTGTATATCAAAAATACATATACATTTGTTAAAGGCCTTTTAAATCAAACACAAGTAAAGATCAGCAAAATACTTAAACCCACACAACACTACTATAAAACATATATACAGTTACAATTGGCCTAAATGAATGGCACAGAGTAAGGGTCCACAACCTGTAAGGGAAAGGGAACAAACAGTGCAAATATACTTTAGGCAGTCCTTCACTTTATCAACCCAATCTGAGTAGCAGTCCAATCCCAAAGAAGAGTGGAGCCTTATGCTCGAATGTACTTTCAGATGCAGATGCAATGGATCGTGCAGTTGGGCTACAACGGGGTCTC
Organism: Ambystoma mexicanum; assembly: GCF_040938575.1. Lineage (NCBI taxonomy): Eukaryota > Metazoa > Chordata > Amphibia > Caudata > Ambystomatidae > Ambystoma > Ambystoma mexicanum. The sequence goes on from NC_090933.1 coordinate 150,022,793, forward strand.
TTGCAGGGGCTGCTAGCAGCTCAGGGAGAGAGGTGAGGCAGTGAAGAATAAGTTTCCACTATTCAAGGAGGGTCTCTCGAAGAGGGCAGAACAGGTCCCAAGAGTTGGGAATAGGACGGTAGGCAAGGCTACCTCGAGAAAGGTGAGTGGCCCTCAGGGGACACTTGTGCGTAAAAACAGATGGATGAGCCAGGAGCCAGCAGTAAGGTTGCAAGTACTCACCGACCCAAGGCACACTCCGTACCAAACTTCGTCAGTCAAGTCCACTTCGGTTGCGGGTTTAAATGCTGCAATTGTGCAGCTCTAAGGCTTCCAGCAGCTGAGTTCCAGGGATGATTCTGTCGCAGGACGGTGATGATTTCTCCTTTCCTGGTGAAGGAATCAACTCGATTTCACTGCAGCACATTTCAGGGCAAAGAGCGGGCACTGCAGAAGTGCACCCTCAAAGTTCGTCACCACAGCTGGGCGACACAGTGACCGTGTGCACCCAGTTTCAGGTGTACTCTCCTAATTCCAGGCCTAGGGTGCCTTGAACCCAGTGATTACGATCTCCAAAGTCTCATGGGTAACTGGAGACAGTGTCGGTTCCAGAACAAAGGTCCTGCACAAGCTGGTCAGTTCACTGGTTGGCCCAGGAACACTTCTGAGAAGGCACGCTTGCAGGTGAAGCTGGAGGTGCTGTGAATAGTTGTTCCCACTATTAAAATGTGTCAAAGCACCTTTGCAGACCTTCTATGTTCGATCAGAGGCAGAGGGGTCCTGCGGGACAACAGCAGGCTCAGGGTGCCAAACCTTCCACTGGGTCAACAGTGGTTACTCGACTCGGCTTCTTAGTTTCAGGATGCTTGGATCCTATCCTAGGTTCAGAGAGAACTGAAGAGATCGACCTGGTATGGGGGTTTGGAGCCTTCTTTTATCCAGAATCTCCTTTGTGCCAAAACGAAGAGGACCCAATGGGAAATCTGCTCATATACAGGCACACCAGACGTGGACAAATCATGGACCACACTGGTCCCAGTCATCCCCAGCACACCAGACTTTTTCAGGATCTTGACATGATTGATTTGTGGCTGGCCCCAACTACTGTAAGGCCCCCATGATTGAGAATATCAAAAACAGGGTTAAGCAGAGAAGTAAGAAATGTCTACTGGTCGATGCTTCACATTTGAAACTTGGTCTTGGTTATCTTGACTAGAGATATGAACCTGGTTACAAATCATGTTTAGATGAGATATTTCTAGCCTATGAAAAGGCCCTGTATTTGTGTTTCGATTGGGGATCCTTCCGGTGGCCTCCTTCACACGAAATTGGCTACCCACTAATAAAGGTAATATTATGTGAGGAGGGTAATGAAACAGTTATGCATTTTCTGTTGTTTTGCAGTAGGACTGTTAAGCTGAGAAAAATGTATTTGATGCCAACATTGAGAGAGGTGGAGGTTTGACAATCGGCCAATGCTGTGAGATCCTTGAGCCGGTGTTCGGACATGCATTTTGTTCGAGCAATGGCTCAATATGTTCAGAGAGCATGGTTGCTTAGAGTGCAATTCAGAGTATTTTAGCCAAGTCCTTAACCAGATTATTGATGTGACGTGGGTGAGGCTGAGAGTTATTGACTCTCCTCATCCCGTTTCATCCTTATAAAATCTCAAACTGACTATGGAAAGCACTTGCGCTTTGTAGCAAAGATCTACCTTTGGTCTCAATTGTATTTTAATATATTCTTTCGACATGTTAAATTTCATACAATAGTTTTATTAAGTTCGACTTCCTTTTTATTATGACTTCATTGTATTTTTATCTCTGTGTACTTTTATGGTTGATTAACTGAAATAACGTTTATGGTGATGATGATGAGAAAGACTCTCTGTAAAAAAGCTATGTTTCCATGTTGTTTATAAGTGATCGTGCACTCTTAGTAGCATAGCACTTGAGCCAGAGGTTGAGATCTCCCAACGTGAGGATCACTGTATTGTCATTTTAGGGGGAAAAGGGTAGTTCGATTTATCTAGGAAAGTAGAGTTATTACCTGGGTAGAGTTATTACCTGGGGGCTGTTGGGCCATAAGTATCAGAAAGCATGTGTTTGAGACAAGGTTCTTTCTAAGGAGGTTTATTCTAGAGTTTAAAATGACTAGACGTTCGCTAATACTGGATAGATATTGGCAGCCTTGCTTCCAGTTTTCTGCTCTCTATTTTTAGTTACAGTTTTGTAATCTTATTTTAGCAGTGTATTAAAGACTGCTGCATAGTAAATAGTTATCCAAGTTGACATCACTCAAATGAGATCTATCGTGTGTTCATTGATAAGTGAATAGATATTGCAACTTTTTTGTTGGCCCATCTTGCATTTATTGTTCATGGTTTGTACATTTCTTTTTTAAGCTTAGGGTGTCTTCACTTTCTTAGATTTGTTTTGGATTGAATGCTATTGGCCTTTCTATGGCACAGTCTTGGTTTTCGGATTATCACTAGTGGTTGGTTTAAATATTATTTATGTGACAAGTTGGTATAGTTGTTTGTTGTATAGCGTTTTGTTGTGAGTTCTCTACCAGGTTGGGTGTGAGGGCAGTTGGCCATAATATTAAACATTTGAGGGAAGGAGTTGTTATGTTATGTTAAAGGATATTTATACCGCGCGCAGTCACCAATGGAGAGGATCCCTAGAGCTCTGGCAGACCTGAAAGGAAAGAGGGTAGAGTACTATAGTAGGTCTGAATGGTAAAAAAGCACAAGACAGCTGGGATGTGCTGTTGGGAGCTTTAGTTCATTTTAGACCATTCACTGAGAGTAAGTGTTATTTTTCGGTCGGTAGTTGTCATGTGATGTTGTGCGACGCTACGTGTGGTTTGTTTTGTTGTTGTGGTGTAGTAAAAAGTGTGCGGTCTGTTGTGCTGTATAGGCATGGTTGTGTTTTGTTTAGAGTTTGAGGGGTGTAAGCAGAGGGGAGAGTTGTTTTTATTGGGTTGGTTAGTGGTGGCGTTCCATCCACCCGTACATTTTAGCCACCATGGTATGCGACCCTGCCAGTATCGCCCATTGTGGTGTGCTAGGTGGGGTCTCCCTCCTGTATTCTGTGCAGAATTGTGGGTTGTCTGCAGGCCTGTTTAGTTGTGAAGCCTCCTCAATGCCCATTCCCCCCTTGTTCAGACTAATGGATGTTAGGACCGCTTTGGCACTGGCGTATCCTGTTGTGCAGCTGCTAAGGTCTCCCTGGCCCCCTTGAAGGGGGGGGACCTCTTCCCTGTGTCCTTAAGCTCCCTGGGCCTTGTGGTTTATTTGTTGGGTTGCTGCTCTTTCCCCATGAGCGCTAATGCCCTCTGTCTCTGGTTCAACCTAGGATGCTCCTATCTCTCTCCCTAGTCTCCCTAACCTCCTGACGATTCCTCCAAGGGATTCGGTCTAACCGGGACTCCCTCCCACTCTGACTTCTCTCCACTTCCCTGTACTTTGACATGGCTGCGTCTGGTCCTCCAAATTGCGTCATGTGTGATCAGTCAGAATTTTCAGAGAATTGTTGGCGAATTGTCAAATGTTTTTAGTAGTTTGGTTTCTGCTTGAAGCAAAATAATTCAATTGTGTATATTTTAACCTTGGTGAACTTGAACATCTATGGAAAGAGGTTTTGTGGATTAGTTTCTATGTGTCTGGCTGATTAGGATGGAATACAATGGGCCTCATTGCAAGTCTGGTGGCATGGGAAATAATGGCACTATAATGTCAGTAAATGAATTGAGGGAACTTTGTTGCATCTTACTTGCACCACCAAATTCTGAAATTGAAGGTTAAGGTTTTTCCTCCAGCATAAAGGTGAAGGTAAATCCTCCACTTTACCTCCAAAAATCCTAAAATTTACAAAATTGGAAATACCATTCATGGTTCATCCAAAGGCATTCTAACAGAGTTCTATGGACTCCAACAATGGGGACCAACAGCACAGTTACCCAATTTCCAATTCAGTGGTAACTTCACGTGACAAAGAGGCAGTAACAGTAAATAGGGTTGGTGGTCCCCCAGAACAATAACAGTTTGATTTAAATTACACATTTCCTACTAAGTGTAAAAAGCAATCTCATGCTTAATCTACATCTGAAAATCTAAATATGTCATCTTAAATCTGGTGACCTAAATTAATTCACCCTTGTCTGTATCAAATGCATTTTTTTGACAACTTCTCTTCTTCAGAGTTTGCACAAACCTCGTAATAAAATAATGGCACAGTTGCTGGGAGTAGCACATATTAATGACCTCAAAGTAGTTTCCTACAGCAAAATAGGGTGGATGTGCAAAAAAGGTGCATGCAGCTAGAAATGCCATGTCTCCAGTAATGTGTTCATTTCCAAAGCCCCCATGTCAAGTAGGATAATAACAGGTTAAGGATAGTCCAGTGTTAACATACCATGGTGTGACATGTTCTCAATACCAATTCATCTGAAGAGAGGTGCAAATAATTAAACATGTGCAAGTTTCAGGAAAGTAGGCATGCTGGACATATAGTAAACACATTCATACTCAAAAAGGACATGTCTATTATAATATTGGGATTCCCACTGTGCACTAACATCAAGGTGCTTTGGTGGATATAAAATAGAAGACAAAAGGTTAGGTTGGAGGGAGGAGCGGGAAAATGAAAGATATCCTTTCTGTTCGGTGGATGTGCCCAAACACGAAGTTCAGTGTGTGGTTCTGTTTCTGGGTGATATTTGTCCAGGGCACACATGATTCTGTCTCCAGAGAAGAGCATTGTGTGTCCTTAATGCTATGATGCATGGTCAGTCTGTGGTGTGTGTGCTGTGTGTACAGGTGCAGTGATGCTTTGTGTGAAGTCTGATGGCAGGGCTCTTTATATAATCCTGCGTGGGGGCATTCCTGGAAGGCATAGAGTGCACTTGAGCTCAAGAGTAGGGTGTGTTAGTACGTGGGACTGGAAGAGGGCCCTGTGGGCATCATTTTAGGAGCATGCATCTCTTACATCAATTGGAACATGTGGGAAATGACCCATGCAGGGGCGTTGCTAGGGGGGGGGCTAAGGGGGCTATAGCCCCTGATCTTTTGTTTGTAGCCCCGGAGAGAATCTCAGGAGCTACAGCCAAAAGACTAGCTAGCCCCCAGTCCCAACAGTTCCGACATCAGCTTAGCCCCAGGTCTTTTCCAGACTTAGCAACTCCCCTGGACCCATGCCACCGAGTCTTTCAGTGTAGTCTGTGCAGCCCAGCTTGCAAAGGGGAGTGGGAGAACTAAAAAGAGATGGCATGGGAAACCACAATGCAGCAGAGGCTTGTACCAGGCAAACAGTGATGGAAATATGGTTACCGAGGAGGATGTGGAGAGGGGATTCTGGAGCAGGTGAGCTTTAAGGGAGCAACTCTGCATCCAGAGATTTCCAGTGCAGTCTATAGAAGCCTTTCAAATGAATTTACCTGGGTGTCAGGCAGCCCCCTTGGAACTCACACAAATCATTGCCAGGGTGAAATGAACAAAAAAACCATCTCTTTCTTGGACACAAGCTTGCTGAACTAGAATATTATTAGACACCTGGGGCATATACTGTGGGCTCTGCCAGGTTATCCCTGATTGTGTTTATTCCCTTTGTGAGGGAGTTCTGGAATGTCGCTGCTGTGATAGAGAAAGCCGATCCTCTTAGTCTGTTTCAGGAGTGCCACATTGTTTCAGGTAGTTTTTCTTTGCTGGGTCCCAGCGTTCTCCTTGGTTGACATGGTGGTGGATTCTCCTGGTATGAATTCGGCTGCATGGGTTCTACACATTGCTTTGAAATAGTTTATTTTCCTGATCGGTAGCTACTGAAGTTATCGTGGAGCTGGCACTGTGTGTGTCCCTTCTGTCTAGGCTGAGAAGTAGACCTATCACCGTGATTTGGATGCTTTGGTATTTCTTGGTGGAGTAACAACTGGGCACTAGAACTGAAGATCTTTGCTGGATCTCAGCGTTCTCCTTGTTTGACATGGTGGTGGTTTCTCCTGGTATGAATTCGGCTGCATGGGTGCTACGCTTTGCTTTCAAATAGTTTATTTTCCTGATCGGTAGCTACTGAAGTTATCGTGGAGCTTGCACTGTGTGTTCCCTTCTGTCTAGGCTGAGAAGTAGACCTATCACCGTGATTTGGATGCTTTGGTATTTCTTGGTGGAGTAACAACTGGGCACTAGAACTGAAGATCATTGCTGGGTCTCAGCGTTCTCCTTGGTTGACATGGTGGTGGTTTCTCCTGGTATGAATTCGGCTGCATGGGTGCTACGCATTGCTTTGAAATAGTTTATTTTCCTGATCGGTAGCTACTGAAGTTATCGTGGAGCTGGCACTGTGTGTTCCCTTCTGTCTAGGCTGAGAAGTAGACCTATCACCCTGATTTGGATGCTTTGGTATTTCTTGGTGGAGTAACAACTGGGCACTAGAACTGAAGATCTTTGCTGGGTCTCAGCGTTCTCCTTGGTTGACATGGTGGTGGTTTCTCCTGGTATGAATTCGGCTGCATGGGTGCTACGCATTGCTTTGAAATAGTTTATTTTCCTGATCGGAAGCTACTGAAGTTATCGTGGAGCTGGCACTGTGTGTTCCCTTCTGTCTAGGCTGAGAAGTAAACCTATCACCGTGATTTGGATGCTTTGGTATTTCTTGGTGGAGTAACAACTGGGCACTAGAACTGAAGATCTTTGCTGGGTCTCAGCGTTCTCCTTGGTTGACATGGTGGTGGTTTCTCCTGGTATGAATTCGGCTGCATGGGTGCTACGCATTGCTTTGAAATAGTTTATTTTCCTGATTGGTAGCTACTGAAGTTATCGTGGAGCTGGCACTGTGTGTTCCCTTCTGTCTAGGCTGAGAAGTAGACCTATCACCGTGATTTGGATGCTTTGGTATTTCTTGGTGGAGTAACAACTGGGCACTAGAACTGAAGATCTTTGCTGGGTCTCAGCGTTCTCCTTGGTTGACAAGGTCGTGGTTTCTCCTGGTATGAATTCGACTGCATGGGTGCTACGCATTGCTTTGAAATAGTTTATTTTCCTGATTGGTAGCTACTGAAGTTATCGTGGAGCTGGCACTGTGTGTGTCCCTTCTGTCTACGCTGAGAAGTAGACCTATAACCGTGATTTGGATGCTTTGGTATTTCTTGGTGGAGTAACAACTGGGCACTAGAACTGAAGATCTTTGCTGGGTCTCAGCCTTCTCCTTGGTTGACATGGTGGTGGTTTCTCCTGGTATGAATTCGGCTGCATGGGTGCTACGCATTGCTTTGAAATAGTTTATTTTCCTGATCGGTAGCTACTGAATTATCGTGGAGCTGGCACTGTGTGTTCCCTTCTGTCTAGGCTGAGAAGTAGACCTATCACCGTGATTTGGATGCTTTGGTATTTCTTGGTGGAGTAACAACTGGGCACTAGAACTGAAGATCTTTGCTGGGTCTCAGCGTTCTCCTTGGTTGACATGGTGGTGGTTTCTCCTGGTATGAATTCGACTGCATGGGTGCTACGCATTGCTTTGAAATTGTTTATTTTCCTGATTGGTAGCTACTGAAGTTATTGTGGAGCTGGCACTGTGTGTGTCCCTTCTGTCTAGGCTGAGAAGTAGACCCATCACTGGGATTTGGATGCTTTGGTATTTCTTGGTGGAGTAACAACTGTGCACTAGAACTGAAGATTGACCTTTGAACACAAGGTTAAGCAATAGGAATTAAGCAATAAGAATGTAGTTAGCTGGCACAGGAGCCTTTTTGGAAATACTTTTCATGGACTAGCTAATGAATGCATTGAACACCTTCCCAGAAATGTTAGTGAAGAATATTATAGCATATTATTTCCAAAAGTCACAATACAGAAACAGGGGAAGACATTTCGTAGGACACACTAGAGGGTGCCTGTTTTAAGAGTAAGTAGGAAAGGGCAGATTCCATGGGGCAGTCTTCATTCAGTAGACCAATTCCATCTTAATAAGTGTCATTTTATTCTGTGCTTGAATTTTACGTGTATGAATGTAATACAACTATCATACATACACCATATTAGCTGTTGGGGACAGTTGTTTTGTGGGGATTTGCTCTCATTCCTTTAACTGACAATGCAGATATATATTAGGGGAGGTTTTACCCTTGTATGTTGGAAATGGAGGATTTCATACTTTTTAGTTATTTAAAGTATTACCTTTCAGCATTAAGTAACATCTAGTATGAAGTTGTAATACATTTAGAAAAATAAATCACCTTCAATTACTACTCGTAAAGAATAATGTGAACGTCATATTTTTCGATTTCAAATATCACACAAACACATTCATTTACTTCATTGCTCATTTAAAAATATAAGCAATTGTGAGAAACTGCAGAAGCATGGAATATCTGGGCTTAAATGCGAAATTTAAAATCAGATCTCTGGAACCAAACATTTCACTGACATAACTGTAAATACTCTTCATTTGTTCCCGCTCCTTTGTGAATGCATCGGATCCTGGCTGACTGTCACTAGTATGCCTCATTTGGCATAAGAGATAATTGCATACTGAGTAGTGATATTCTATCCTGACTGATGAGAACCTAAAACCTCCTGCTGAGATCATGGGTTATTAAAAATACAAATTGCCAGCTGTAATTGCAGAAGCCCAATTATAATGTTTACTCAGAAAGAAAGTGAGACACATCCTCCAAGTTTTCAACGTAAAAAGGGTGTACATCATCAACATCTTATCCCCTGGATGGATAAAAGTACTTTTTCAGAAGGCTTTCTCCAGTGTATTTCAGAGTGCCAACACAGAGGGCCCCTCCACGCTTGAGCATTTAGATTTCATTCATTGATAGATTCCAAAAATGTCACAGCAGGATGGCCAAGACTGGGAGACATTGTCGATATGTAGTTCATGCAGCTTTTGGTCGGCATCAGAAATACATGGCCATATTGCCAATGGAACATACTACACGTGGGAGGTGGACCTAAAGGTGAATTTCAAGGTAGTCATAAATGTTATGAGTGACCCAAGGACACATGTGTCCAAGAGGTGCTGTGACTGTAGATGTGTCAGGGCCGATATACCTACCAAATGAAAAAGGAAACAAGACATGTGTCCATTTAATGGATTTTGAAAGAGGGAAAACACTGGGTTACCAACATTTGGAACTCTGTCCACCTTTTGGAGTGATAACAAACAGCTTTATCTTAAACAAAATTAATGAGTCATTTGCTGAAATGATAAACCTGAGGATGTTGCAACCACAGTGGACCTTTAGCGATTAAACTCAAACTTTGTATTTGGCAATCCTGTGTGAGTCGGTCAGAAATGTATAGAACAATAAATAAACCTGAACAGGAACCTGGAAAAAATGTGAACTTGAGCAAGAGCTTGGCAGGGTGATTCATCTCAGCAACTTAGCTCCATCTGGATATTCGCACACAGCTGTGCTGAGGCTTGCTGAATCATATGACAATGGTAAAACCTACAAACTTAAGAACTAATTCTCCAGATGAGGAGGCATCAAACACGAAAACACCAGGAAATTGGATGTAATGCAGACCTTTTCCAGCAGTACTGAAGGAAAGTCAAGTGACCAAGCAGCAAGAACAAATGTAAAGAAGCATGCCATGAAGGGAGTAACAATTGCAAATAAACTCTATTCATCAAATGATTATAATCTCTTTGGTGATGAAGCAACAGCATTGTGTTAGGGGTCAGAAATGAGAGGCAGACACAAGGGATTCTGTTCTCAACATCAGCCATTTAATTAACAGAAAGGGGTTTGGATAAAGGCCTAACCTTCCCTAACCTAAAGTGAGTGTGCCTTCCTCTGAAACTTAAACTAAAGCAGGATGGCCTTGTGTCCAAACTCAATCTGACCCACACACTAATGTACACAAACAAAGGGTGCACAGTAAAGGTTTCCAACTTCAATTCAATAAGAATTTGCACATACTTAAACATGTAACTTCAACCAAACACCTTGTGTCCAGGGGTTGGTTCCTTTCCCCTGGTGTTTTCAGGCAAATTGTTCTCAATGTTTTTTTTTTAAAAAACAGTCTCTTAAAAGCACTGCAAAGGTATTTTTTACCTAATACTTTCCTGAGGATGGCAAATCAAATGTCCCCTCCACAACTTTGGTTTGAATATAACAAAGAGGAAGTCTCTCCTAGTCTTTAAGGATGGAAAACAGAATGTCTTTTCCACAACACTGGATTGTGTATGGCAAAGGAAATTCTTTCCTACTTTTCATTATGGGTAAGCAAATGTACTTTCTGCAATAGTGATACAAGTATGGACAAAGGCAAGTCTTTTCAAGTTCTCCCAGGTTGACAAAATGTCCAATTGAAACAACAACTTAATTTGACAAAGTTTCTCTTCAAGACACCAGTTCAAAGTGCGTTTCCCAGTACACTCTCCTGCCAGGAAACTTCTCAACAGAAAAGCTTGATATCCCGGTTTACTCTCCTGTCACTAATATATCTCCTCTTTTGGTGCACACAGAACCACTGGTGTACTCTCCAGCCAGGTGTCTCTTTACAAAAAGGTTCACTACCTGATGCTCTTATCAGGTCTGTCTCTCTCTCTCTGGAACACTCATATTCCTCTTTGACATCACACAATTGTGCTTCTTCATTAGCACCAATTTGATGGCTTCAGTTATTACATGTACCAATTTCCCCCATACAGACATCCCATATATAAAGGGTTTGTTCAAGCTCTGCTAGTCAAACTTTCTTTCAATCTCTCTTGGCTCATGGCAATGCTTGTTCCAGGTTTCTCGCAACTATCTCATGTCAGGAGAATTGTACAACATTTGCTGCTTTGTTTTCTTTTACTTCGTCTTTTATCTTAGGAAATGTTGGTTCCAGGTTTACCCATAAACTGACATCTCATATTAGGACAATTGTACCATATTTGCCTTTTGTTTCAATTCTATTTGGCCGGTATTCAAATCTTCTTCACAAATATTATTTAACATGTTTGCACATCCTGGGGCCTCATGTTTGTCTACGCTGACTTACCGGTTCACCGTGCAGCTGCTGGGAGATTTATTTACAGTGCCATCTTCTCCGTTTTAGCAGAGTCTCGTTTGGTGCCCACGTCGGCTTCTGAATCCTTCGCTAAAAGAACCAGTGCAGCTCAGCAGGTCCGCATCTCCCTGGGCCCTGCTGCACACTGTTCAACTTCAGTTTATCGGAGTTCCTTGTCTCCAGCCCCAAATGCCACCAATCGGCTACTGGCGGCCAGCTCCTGTTCTCCCCACAGTGAGCTTGTCATCAATCCAGGCTCGATTCCCGTTCCATTTCACTCTGCACCCTTTCTCCTCTATCCTTCTCTGCTCTTTCAGCTGCAGGTGATCTCCAGATTCAAATGTCCCACGCAGCTGACTTAATCCTGACAACTAGACTGCACATTACGCTTAGCGTCACATTCCCTCCACATTGACTCTTTGCTGCTCTTACTCGTCTCGGTACTTGAGGTTTTCTGGGACTTGGTGCCCAAGGAAGTTCTAAATGGTTTCAAATGACATTGTTGGACAGTTTTACAAAGACAATAATCATGATAATCATTAGATGTTACATAACAATATGCCATCAGAGACTCTGGAATTAGGGCTTCCTCCTCACAGAAAGGGGAAGGATACTGCATCCCTCCCATTGGAATCACCACTTTCCTTTGGTATCCATCTCCTCCCCCCTGATCCTCCCTCATAACACCAACCCCAGGGTCAGGATCAGGTAGCGGAGGCCTTTCCCTGGCCATGTGGGAGAAGACTACCACCGGGCAATCAGTGTTGAATGTACAGGATTCGTCACAATTTATATCAGCTGTTAAGTTGGTGATGATCAATAGGCCAATATCAGTGATTTGTGAAAATGTGGAAAACAAAGATAATAGTGAGAACTAAGGCACACATGTTAAAAGATCTGTCCAACTTTCAAGGAAAAAAAAGAAAAAAAGTTTTCCCAGGAATCATGGAATATCTATCAGCTTGGATCTGGTTGCAGAAGAACGGGGAAAAACAATTAGGGAAAATATGAAACAAGTGGAAAATGTAGTGCAAACGTTGCCAAAGCCAGTACATATTTGCAAGAGCTGGAACAGAAAAATTAATAAACTATAAATAATGAACCTGGACATTATAAACCAATCAGTCCTTTTGGCATGGCGTATGCAATGCCAAAGGTTATCGTTTTTAGTGCAAAACTTGTTTTGCATTACTGAAGCTTTTTCAAAACTTAGCAATTGAAGAAGCCAATATCTTGATCAGAAATTAAAGAAATGTTTTGAAAATACACCAGCTAATCCTAAGAAAGCAAGAAAGCAAAAACCAGAAATAGACTTTAGGAGTTTGTTGCATTTTTATGTGGAGTCATCATTTTTCAAAACATTTTTTCTAGTATTAACAACCTGGAGTACATTGCGTGTTCACTGTAAGAAACACTCATCATTTATATCAGTTAGTCCTTTTTATGTTTTATTTTATTATGGATATGAAGGTGAGTCAATTTTTATAAACATACTGCCACTTAAACTGATCTTTTCGAACACTTGGGAAATACATTTCCAAGGAAATCCCTCCAATCAGTCCATTGTTCACATTAACCATTTGGCTGATCCACTTCAGGAAAGGAAAATTGGGCTGGACTCTCTTGCCACTTACCTTGATTATTTTAGGATGTCTCTACCATCTCTCCTTTACTTATGCTTCTTCCATTGCAACATGGTCTTTCTAACTTTCACTATGTACATATGCCTCAATTGGACCAAAACTATCCTGCTCAAACATTCACACCTTTTTATCCACAGCCTGGACCACCTCTGCAATTCAGACCATCAAAACAAACATGTGCCCAGACCTTTGACAGTGCCCCAAATTACAGATACCTACCCTACTGCTAACCTACAAAAATCCACTTGCTTCCCAAACCTCTGCACTGGACCGTAACAAATCCCTCTTCTTCAAAAACCTAATCTCTTTCCTACCCATCACCCTTGCAAAGTATAATCTACCCTCCAACATTTGCTCACACCTCCCAAGCCAATATCCATCACTGCCTCCCTTTCTGCTAATGGCCTTGGACACTAATCTTACTCTAGAATTTCCAAAATTGATGAGACTCTCATACCTTTCCTCTTTCTCCCTCCCCAACCCTTCTGTACACCGCCTTCCCCCATCTTTTCTACTCTCAACTTCCTCCCTCAATCCTCTCCTATAGAATGTGCACCCATCCTGTAGAGGAGCATCTGGATACCTCTGCAGTCGATCCCATCCCTCTATCTCCCCTATATTGGAGACATGAGACCGTGCTGTGTTTGACACCAGCCGCTGTGCCAATACCACAGCGAGTGTTTGGAAGGAGATAAACATTAAGATAAACTTATTGAATGTACTCCCGAAATGACAATAACCCGCAGGAGGAACTCCCTGAAGGAATATGAAAAAGAGCAAGGAAGAAGAGCTAGTGATGTCATAAAAAAGTGTGCACAACATCTGGAGACACTGGCTGAAGATGATGTATGAATCTTAGAGGGCTAATGGTGAAGTAAGGATCAAGTAAATTCTCAAGTATAAAAGAAAAAGATTACAAGGGCACAAAATGCTGCATAGAACAACTGTTCAATAAATGTACAGACGCTGAAACGCAAGGTAGATTAAGTCATCAAAGAAGTTAGCTATAAGTAGTGAATAGAATGCAGGTGAAGCCACCATTGTACAGACACTGGACATTGGTATCATGAATAGAGTAAGCTAGAACCCATGAAGCGGGAATGGAGCACTGTATTGCAGCAAGAATAATAGGTTCATGGAGCTGCATGGTAAGGCTGTCTGGCCTGGAGTCAAGATTCAAGAAGCGAGGTCAGCTATTTATTCTGAAGAAGAACGAGTATGTGGAGGATGAACCTCCTCACATTAAGGTGCAAGAACGAACTCAAGGGATGCCAAGCTTTAGAGCATTTAATAGCTGCAAAATGGACATGATAGTGACTGCCCTCAGTTTCATGTCCTTTCTCCTTGCACCTGGGTCTGGGCTTATTTTACATGCTGCTAAATGAACTGAATTTTCCAGACATGGCACAAGGATGCCAACCAATTATATCAGTCAATATAACAAAGGACCTTATAGTTTGAAGGCCAATGAGAAACTGTGTATTTAAATGTTTCTGAAATGTCATGTTTTTAGAGGTAGGCATAAGTTGTCTACGTGATAATGGACAGCCAATAACAATCCTAGCTACTATAGAAATGTATATTTAGATGTCTCCCTTAACCAATCACGACCCTTGAGAGGTTTTCTCACTATTGCCACGAAGTATGAAGTAACTCTGATGCATTATCACTATAAGTATTGTATTTTGTGCGGGGATCATTGAGAGACTGAGCCTCCATCCGTTGATGTTTGTTGTAACCTCCCGGTTTTAGATAATTGTTAACAAAACAGTACTTTGCCATCTTCCTGTGTTGGTTCCATTATTTGAAATCAGAATTACTCTGGTGCGATCCCATCCATTCCACTTGCACGTTCCTACCGGCCATAAAATCAATCCTATGCAACTCTTTTGCACCCCAAATGGTAAAAGTCTCAATCAGTTGCCTTTATCTCTCTGAACTCTTTAAACCCGGTTGCACTTTTTCCCTGCATCCTCAAATGTGCAACTTTCTTAGCCATATATTCAAAGGTACCCATTATTCAAAGGTCCTTGTGTGGGGAGGGTTTCATTGGATCACTAAGCACTAAGGGGTCGATTCATGGAATTAATGTGCTCCGAAAATTCCCGCGCAGAGGAGCCAAAACGTGCGAATCGCAGGAAAAGTGCGAAAATCACAGTGCAAGTGCGAAAATCGCAGAAAAACCAGCGCACAGCGATTCATGGAAGTCCATGCGCGGGAAAAACATTGGATGTGCGCTAAAAATGTGCGGCGTGCACGGCGGCGCACAGGTCATCCAACAGCGTGCGCCACGAACACTGCGAAATCGCACATAGCGCGGCACACATCACAAAAGTAGGTGGAACACGGGGCGTAACACTCGGAATGGGGAACAACGCGTGAAAATATGGGCGTCACGGGGGAAGTACAGGAGGCAAGTGCGCCGAACGCCCACACGCTCGCCTACAACCCGTATTCATGGAATCGAATAGGGCAAACCAGCGCACGGTCAAAGACGCGCACAGGGCCAAACAAGTACGCCACAAGAAAGCAGGCGGTAGCACCCCTGCGACTGAAAAAAATGTGCGCTAACAAAAAGCACCCATATACAGCCATGATGAATGGCCCATACAGTGGCCCTCTAGGACAAATGAGGTGCAAAGGGGCCCCGACAAACACGGACACCCGCTGTGTGAAAAATAGCGTGTGCGCGTGTTCCTGGGTGCGCGGGAAGTTCCACACGCGATGAGCCTGGGTACGTGTACTTTCGGGGTGCGCGGGAAGTTCCACACGCGATTGGCCTGGGTAGGTGGGGGTGCGTGGGAAGTTCCACGCGCGATTGGCCTGGGTACGTGTACTACGGGGTGCGCGGGAATTTCCACACGCGATTGGGCTGGCTAGGTGGGGGTGCGCGGGAAGTTCCACACGCGATTGGCCTGGGTACGTGTATTCCGATGTGCGCGGAAGATTCACATGCGATTTCTGCAGGGTACGTGTATTTCGGTGGTGCCGGGGAATGCTACACGTGATTTGGCCATGTGGGTCCCCCCAGGTGTTCCCTCTATACCCTCCACGGCCCCTGCAGGCAGCCCACACCACAGGGTACTACCCTGCACCCCTGCTCATGTCCCACAGGCAACCCATCCACCATGGCCATGCCCACCAGCCAACCCACATGTCACCTTGCACTACTGATCACCAACACATGTCTCCCACCACCCGCACCCCCAGCCCCCAGGGGCAGCCTCCACCAGGCCCCCACTCACATCCCCTATTACCCCCACCCCCAGCAGTGCAGGGGCAGCCTCCACCAGGCCCCCACTCATGTCTCCCACCACCCCATCACACAGCCACCAGGGGCAGCCTCCACCAGGCCCCCACTCATGTCTCCCACCACCCCCACCCCCCAGCAGTGCAGGGGCAGCCTCCACCAGGACCCCACTCATGTCTCCCACCACCCCCATCCCACAGCCACCAGGGGCAGCCTCCACCAGGCCCCCACACATGTCCCCTATTACCCCCACCCCCCCGCAGTGCAGGGGCACCCTCCACCAGGCCCCCACTCATGTCTCCCACCACCCCCACCCCCCAGCCACCAGAGGCAGCCTCCACCAGGCCCCCACTCATGTCTCCCACCACCCCCACCCCCCAGCCACCAGGGGCAGCCTTCACCAGGCCCCCACTCATGTCCAAACCATGTCTCCCACCACCCTCACCCCCCAGCAGTGCAGGGGCAGCCTCCACCAGGCCCCCACTCATGTCTCCCACCACCCCCACCCCCCAGCCACCATGGGCAGCCTCCACCAGGCCCCCACTCATGTCTCCCACCACCCCCACCCCCCAGCAGTGCAGGGGCAGCCTCCACCAGGCCCCCACTCATGTCTCCCACCACCCCCACCCCCCAGCCACCAGGGTGGCCTCCACCAGGCCCCCACTCATGTCTCCCACCACCCCCGCCCCCCAGCCACCAGGGGCAGCCTCCACCAGGCCCCCACTCATGTCTCCAACCACCCCCACCCCCCAGCAGTGCAGGGGCAGCCTCCACCAGGCCCCCACTCATGTCTCCCACCACCCCCACCCCACAGCCACCAGGGGCAGCCTCCACCAGGCCCCCACTCATGTCTCCCACCACCCCCACCCCCCAGCCACCAGGGGCAGCCTTCACCAGGCCCCCACTCATGTCCAAACCATGTCTCCCACCACCCTCACCCCCCAGCAGTGCAGGGGCAGCCTCCACCAGGCCCCCACTCATGTCTCCCACCACCCCCACCCCCCAGCCACCATGGGCAGTCTCCACCAGGCCCCCACTCATGTCTCCCACCACCCCCACCCCCCAGCAGTGCAGGGGCAGCCTCCACCAGGTCCCCACTCATGTCTCCCACCACCCCCACCCCCCAGCCACCAGGGGCAACCTCCACTAGGCCCCCACTCATGTCTCCCACCACCCCCACCCCCAGCCACCAGGGGCAGCCTCCACCAGGCGCCCACTCATGTCTCCAACCACCCCCACCTCCCAGCAGTGCAGGGGCAGCCTCCACCAGGCCCCCACTCATGTCTCCCACCACCCCCACCCCCAACAGTGGAGGGGCAGCCTCCACCAGGCCCCCACTCATGTCTCCCACCGCCCCCACCCCCCAGCCACCAGGGGCAGCCTCCACCAGGCCCCCACTCATGTCTCCCACCACCCCCACCCCCCAGCCACCAGGGGCAGCCTCCACCAGGCCCCCACTCATGTCTCCCACCAACCCCACCCCCCAGCAGTGCAGGGGCAGCCTCCACCAGGCCCCCACTCATGTCTCCCACCACCCCCACCCCCATCCACCAGGGGCAGCCTCCACCAGGCCCCCACTCATGTCTCCCACCACCCCCATCCCACAGCCACCAGGGGCAGCCTCCACCAGGCCCCCACTCATGTCTCCCACCACCCCCACCCCCCAGCCACCAGGGGCAGCCTCCACCAGGCCCCCACTCATGTATCCCACCCCTCCCCACCCCCCAGCCAACAGGGGCAGCCTACACCAGGCCCCCACTCATGTCTCCCACCACCCCCACCCTCCGCCACCAGGGGCAGCCTCCTCCAGGCCCCCACTCATGTCTCCCACCACCCCCCAGCAGTGCAGGGTCAGCCTCCACCAGGCCCCCACTCATGTCCAACTCATGTCTCACACCACCCCCACCCCCCAGCCACCAGGGGCAGCCTCCACCAAGCCCCCACTCATGTCTCCCACCACCCCCATCCCACAGCCACCAGGGGCAGCCTCCACCAGGCCCCCACTCATGTCTCCCACCACCCCACCCCCCAGCCGCCAGGGGCAGCCTCCACCAGGCCCCCACTCATGTCTCCCACCACCCCCACCCCCCAGCCACCAGGGGCAGCCTCCACCAGGCCCCCACTCATGTCTCCCACCAACCCCACCCCCCAGCAGTGCAGGGGCAGCCTCCACCAGGCCCCACTCATGTCTCACTCATGTCTCCCACCACCCCCAACCCCCAGCAGTGCAGGGGCAGCCTCTACCAGGCCCACACTCATGTCTCCCACCACCCCCATCCCCCAGACACCAGGGGCCATGGGAGCCACAATGGCACCGGCATATGCGAATTGTTTTATGTACCAATTTGAAACATCACATGTACTCAATAACCAAAGATGGAAACGTCACCTTAAGACATGGGTTCGGTACATTGACGATATTTTTGGCATATGGGCAGGTAATCAGAATGAACTCCAAGAGTTTTTGGAATATTTAAATGGAATTGACCATGAATTCAATTTACACTCGAGATAGGGGATCCCAATATCCACTATCTAGATGTTCAAACCATTATCAAAGACAACAAGATCTCTCTACACCAAACCGACAGATCGAAACAACCTTTTGCACCGCATGAGCTTCCATCCTCCAAATACCTTGCGCAACCTGCCTTATGGACAGATGTTAGGTATAAAAAGGATAGTGAGTGATCCAGAAGACTGTCAAATTCAGCTTCAGAAACTGCAAGAAAAAATGCAACTGAGAGGTTATCCTGAAACAGATCTAACTGCGGCCAGAGTTAAAACAGATACCCAAAGTCGACAGGAATTACTTGACAAAAAACACGAAAGCGCCAGTCCGGAATTTGTGTTTGTAACAAAATTCTCCATACAAAGTAGGCAGATCAAAGCTATCATACACAACAGACGGAATGTGCTTACCAGCGACGAAAGAACAAAAGAACTATTCCCACTTCCTCCGGTTTTCGCATATCAGAAAAGCAGAGATTTACGCAACATGTTGGTTAACACCAGAGGTAGGGCATCCTCGATTAAACCAGAAAAAACACCCTGGAACATACCCATGTATGAGTTGTGGGAATTGCAACAACATTATCAAAGGCAACATAGTCACGCACCCACGAACAGGAGAAAAAATCAAACTGAAACAGCATGCGACGTGTCTATCAGAAAATGCTATTTATGCGATCAAATGCCCTTGTGTTAAATACTATGTAGGAGAAACATCACGAAAAGTTCGCATCAGGATGAATGAGCACAAATCGAACATTAGGAACAAGAACAGAACTTCGGCAGTTGCCAGACACTTCAATGACAATGGACACTCAATCACCCAATTAAGGTTTTTGATACTTGAGGTGATATCCACCAAAGGTCCTAACCGTGATATTAAGAAATGGCGAGCACAAAAGGAAGCCTATTGGATTGATAGACTGGACTCACAATCACCTAATGGGATGAACGAAGAGTTAGACCTCAGTTGTTTCCTTTAGCATTCTTTTTCTTTTGTCTTCTGATGTATACCCACTTTAATTGAATATATAGTGGTTAGCAATGTAGCAAGGTGGTTTACCGTATTTGCATCCCATAAGTCCATATATGTCTTGCCAGTGGCCTGCAAAGGTTTTTTCTTGCCTTCTCCCCTTTAGTATCATCTTGATTCTTTCATACTATGACTCTATGACTGTGTATGTGTTGGAGATATGGAGATATTTGTAACACACTGTAGGTATTTGTGCACCACACAAGGTTGATTTTGAGCCTCACCGAGTATTATGAACTTTCCATCAGGGAGTAGAATACCAGATCAGCATACCCCCATTTACCATAACAGGCAGACCTAGAGTCCAGCACAGCATGATGCACTCGTTTTCAGGCAGTAGCTAGCCTACTCACAGATACCACACGTGCGCATCAGGATACATCCCCGCCTTTTTCTTCACGATGGTAGCGCCTGCTACACATTCCAGCACATATCACTGCTTACCATTGATCACGCTTTAGCAGGATAGCCAGACGGTATTTAAATTAAAATATATTTAAATATACCAGCACATCTATGCCGCCAGCATTTAAAAAAATGTTTAATCATTATTATTTTCTTAGTTTTACGTTTATTTACTCGATTTTTTCATTTCAAGTCAGAAGTCATTCCATTAGGCTCTGGGGGGAAGCAATAGAGACTAGACCTAGGAACACAGTGAAAGATTACATTTAGCATGACCCAACAGTAATTATATATGTTACAAGATGGCTGCCGCCGTAACGAAGCGTTGGGTGGTTTCCATGGTTACGCTTTCCAAACAAGCTGGAGAATCTAGTTATTCAGCACACGACTCGCGCGCTTACAAGGCGTCCTTCAAGGATTCACTCTTGTGGTTACTAGGTAAGCAGTCCGTTGATTTTACATGCTATCTCAATGCACCTGTTAATCGCTTACAAGTCTGTGCTCACCGCACGTACATAGACCTGATACTTGCATTTGTATACATTTTCTAGCGTTGCAGTCCTCGCTAGTCAGCCATACTGAGCAGTTTTTCCATGCTACTCTACAGTAGAAGTACTGACACTGGATACACACCAAGGTCAGTACCTCTTGTTTATTGATAGTAGTTTTACAGCATTTCACATCAGCGGACAATCAGTTAATTTAGTAAATCCGATGTTTTCTCATTCATCTTTTCTTTTCTTCTTTTCTTCTTTTTTCATACCTCCGCGACTTGGCACGTATGTATGGCTATATTCCAATCATCATAATCTAAATGATGCGCTTTATATTCCTACACATGTGACACTTTAACTTGATGATGATGGTGGCTGATATGATCAAATGCTGACGCGGTGAATTTTCACTGGCCTTATTTGGAATGTTAATCATGATGATATTGCAACACACGGCCCACGTATGTCTTTGTTCTACCCATAATGTGACTACTGTTCATCATAATACTCTCTGTATGATTAATTAATACTGCACCTCTAT
The DNA here is from genome assembly GCF_040938575.1 of Ambystoma mexicanum. NCBI lineage: Eukaryota > Metazoa > Chordata > Amphibia > Caudata > Ambystomatidae > Ambystoma > Ambystoma mexicanum. Next base: position 150,043,654 of record NC_090933.1, read on the forward strand.
TCTGAATGCCATTTATATGATTCATGCCCGACATATATATATAATGTACATTGTGGGACCTAGACTGAAACCGATGATAGGTTTCTGATACATTGAAGAGTACAACAGCTGGCCCTGAGGAAGGATATTGACTCCGAAATGCATAGGCCAATTTGGGCTCATGTGATGCATCTGCTAAAACAGTGATATATAACTGTAGAGCACTAAGGAAATTAAACTCTATTTCTTCATAAATATTAACAGAGTATTTGAATGATTATTACCTCCGATTGACCGACTGAAAACAGTTATACGACTCTGTGGTTATTGGGAGTGCAGCCCGCACCGCTGGCCTCACGACCTTGGTCCACTTTTTTGGTATACTTTAGCGTGCTACTTCACGGAGGCACCTCACCAGCGGGTTTGCACCACGTCTTGTATCGCATTTACATTGAACTAACCGAATAACCAACACATCAACCTAGGTGGTGCTTGTTCACCTTGACCCAACTGTCAGAACCATAGCAGCCTGAGATTGTTCATGTGGAAGTGTCACAATGTGTGCATCCCTACCTACACAAACACCACCAATGCAGTGTCATGAAAAGACACTTCCATGCTGCAGAAATGAATATCCACTTGCAAAATACTACATGAAAACAGTGCCATGTCACCCACCCCTCCCCGGCACGGCCACACAACACACCATGGCATGTCATGCAATGTGAGAGGAAAGAAATGAATCCCCACAACATGCCCCAAGTGTCAGCAGCTACAGTGTCCCTAATGGAAACATGTCCACACATGAAATGCTCACAGTAATGCAGGACCTACAACCCACATTACCAAATACTTACCAAGAATACCAATCACCTACACAACCTCCAACCTACTTTAAACATGACATTACAGACTTAAAAATTAGCTAGCCTCACCACCTGATGATGACAGCCCTCCGAACACTTGCAAGTATACAGTGTTAGCGCCACGCAAGAGTGTAGGTGCACTGCTTACAACATGGACTCCAGTTCCAAGGTGGACCGCATTGTGAAGACATGAGGAATGGACCTGCAAATATGGAGGATGAGATGGATGCAGAGGCACATATCAATACACCACGCAGTGTACAATACAACAACAATATGCACTATGAATGTATACACAGTATTCACTACAGACTGCCCACACAGCTCATGGGAGTCCAATGTCACCATGTACGTCAATGTCACTTGGGCACACCCTTTGCAAGCCCATGGAAACGGGAAGCAGGAGGGGTGTGTGACAAAAACCCAAGCATCTGAACCAAATCCATGACAAGCCTGCATGTGCCCAGCCACAATGCAGTGTATGCCCACGGGAGCCACACAAGGCAACACACTGTCCCAAGAAAAAAAAAATAATAATAAAAATAAAAATCAAAAATGGCCATTAATGGGCCCGGGGGGGTTGGGGAGGCCACCCAGGAGGTCCGAGGACAGGGTGCACACCAAAACCCACCTGTGTGGATCTTGCGAAAAAAAACACCTCCATGGGCTCATGGCCTACACGGCTACCCTATTGTGGGAGTATCACTGCTGTCGCTATTCTCACCCTCTGCAGCTGCATCCAGAGGTGGTGGCACTATGGGAGGCAGCCCACGCAAAGCCCTAGTCTGTTCCTCCATGGCTGCAAGCATGCGGGTGTGGTAGGTCTCGTTCTGGAGGATGAGTGTGCGGAGGTCCCCATGCAACAACTCACGGGATGCCCGGACCTCCGCCCTAGTTGCCTGCATCTCAGCTGAGAGCGTACGGGTGAGACGCTCCAGCTGCTGTTCTGTCCTTCGGTGTGTTGAAGCCTCAAGCTCAACAAGAGTCGTCCTGAGGTGAAGGAGTTCCAGCCTCAGGGCTTACCTGTGCCCCTGGGACTCTATGGAGATGGCTTCCTGCAGAGTCGCCAGTGCTGCCCGCCTGTCCCTGTCGGACGCCAACATGTCCTCCCTGTGTGACTGGCAGATGGAGTCGGTTGCCTGCTGTAGTCGTTCCATCAGCCTTTCGGGGGGGGGCAATGGAAGTGGCCACCCTATCCATGGCCTGAGCCTTCATCTCTGATGATGCTGCCTGTTGGGTTGCCATACCGTAAATGGATTGCTCCCATGTGGTATTGCCAGGTGGCGTACGGCCACCACGTCGGCGGGCACCACACCTGTCTGGGGCAAGGGGAACTGCACCTTGCTCTGCCGGCACTGCCTGAGGCTGCAGGACTGCATTCCCCCTCTGATCTGCTGGCCCAGGAACAGGATCAGATGTCGCGGAGTGTGACCCTGCATCCGTAACCACCAAAGGCGTACCTGCCAACACTGACATCCCCATTGAGGGATCTAACCCTGGTGCAGGTGAGTCGGACAGAACAGAATCCCTCCCAGGAACCCTCACCTGCGACGGCACATAGGTCTCATCATCCAAATCAACACCTGAGTACAGCTCGGGGGAGGTGTAGCCAGAGACACCCCTTGAGAGCATGACCTGCAGCAGTTGTGGGTTCTCACCCACCACCACACCACGTCCCTCACTGGTGGTCGGTCGGCCCTCAGACCCCTCCTGGGTCTGCACCATCTCCACAACCCCAGCAGTATCAGGTGCGTCTTCCCCTGCAAAGACATAAAAGAAAACAAATGGAAACAGGCATTAGCACTATGGCACACAATGAGGGCTGAGAGGCTACAGAAACAGTACTTGATTGACATGTCCCACATGACTAAAACACTCCCATGCATGCACCATCACTGCGTGTGATGGGGAGGCAGATGGCACACATTGATGACACCAAGATGGAAGATGAACACATTTGCTGCATGCTGCCTAGCACTGGCATCACACATTGGCCAGTGATAGGCAGGTCAAATACACATGCCATCACACAGATGGCATGTACCCTAGCCATGAAGTGAAGAGGGAGAGGAGGTCACCAATTGTTCATTCAGTCCAGTTTGTTCATATGATTGATTATTTTCATTGTAATGGTTCAAATGTTAAACATGCAGCTGCCAGTCAAAAATGGTCCTATAGCACAGGGACATGTCCAAACTAATCATGTCCACGAAACTGAGCCAGTCCACTGTACCATAGCCATGTCAGACATGTGACAATAGGACTGAAAAATCCTGAGTAAAAGTGGTGGTATGCAAACAATCTGCCTGAATAAACAGAGGTAAATAAGCAACAGTGTGATGACACTCCAAGGGCAACTGGCGTGGTGTTGGGCTGGATGTCTAATGTTGGCCGAAGGGATGCTGCTATACCCAAATGCTGTTGCCAAGAATGTTTAGGAAGAGGCACATGGGTGAGCCGAACCACTCAGGCACACACCCCCTCCCCTGGCACCCAAACAGAAGCTCTCCCACACACTCCATGCACATGGATGACACACACATGCATGTGCACTCACGGACAATGCCTCGTAATCTGCCACTTCTCCCACGCCTTGGATCTGTTCCTCCGTGACATAGGTCCCAGCAACCTGCTCATGTGGAGTGAGTTCTATGTTGTCTGCTGGAGACCCACCTCCAGTCACTAGAGTTGCGGCATGACTTGAGGCCAGCTTATTCTTTGCCCTGCGCTTCAGGTAATTCCAGCGCTTGTAGCATTTATTAGCTGTGCACCTCACGATTCCAAGGGCACTTATGATGTCCGCAATGGTCTGCCAGTGTGCCTGACGTTGTGCAGGTATGGTCTTGGATCCTGCAACAATCACCATTTCGCGGTCATGTGCGGACACATACTCTACAAGTGCATTCAGTTCGGCCTCATTGAAGCTGGGCTTCCTTGACGGGCCGGACTGTGTAGCCGTGTCTGGGGCATCAGCCTCTACTGGACGAGCACTCTTCCTCTTCCGCTTGGAAGGTGGTGGGGATCCGGAATGTCCTGCGCCGCTCTGGACACTAGGGGCAGGAGCGTGGGATTGCACACTCAGCATGGGAGTTGGTGCAGGCATTATCTCAAGTGTGATGGTGTCAGGGGGAATGTCAGCATGATGTACTTGGACCGACACTGTCCTGGATGGGTGTGTGAGGTGGGGTGGATGGAGCCGCAGCTGCCCCTGCAGCCTCCCCAGCCTGCCTACGCGGGGCAGTAGATGACCTAGCTGCCCCTGATCCACGTGGCCTGATGACACCAACGTTCACCGGCGCACGTGGCCTAGACCTGCTGACCTGGAAGTCAGCCATGGAGTCACCCTGTGCCAGGTCTGGATCCACAGTGGGCTGGTCCAACAAGGGCTGAGAATGGATGGTGTCAGCCACGGTAACCTCAACCATGGGGGGGGGGCATGGGTGTCCCTGACTGCTCCTCCAAACAGGGGGAGTCACGGCCACGTCCCCTACCGGATCCACCATGGCCACCACTTGGGGCTCGTCCACCTTTGCCACCCTTACGGCTTGTTCGCCTCCCAGCCATGGCACTGATGTTATTGTGCATATGGGAGTCGATGTGAACTATTGTCCTGGGCAATTGGGGGTCAAAGGGGTTGGGTACCAGATGGTAATCGTACCCTAGTGCTCTAGCAAGGCTGTATGTCACCCCTGGGGAAAGATGACGGGTCACGCAACGCACAGGCACCCCAAAAAAGCGAAGTATGGTGCACGCAACCCCTCCTAGACCATGTGCGTGGAAAAATAAACCTGCACTACGCTGTGGCACCCAGGAACACAAGAATTAACGTATGCGTGTCACATGCAGCCTAGAATGACCTCTGATGGGGTACGCGACACACGGGGCAAGCATAGATGTTAGATACGTGCGCGACTCACCGTCCGCCAGGAACAAAAGCGTGAAAAATATGCGCATGTGCGCGTTGGCAACACCCCCGCCAAAAGAAGAATTGTACGCTGTCTGAGGAGACAGGACAACAGTAGTAGGGAAGCTGTTTGAGGAAACAGGCCCAGGAAAAAGAGGAAAAGAGAAAAAGCTGTCAGAGGTAACAGGGAGTACGAACTGGAAACGCCGTGAAGTAAATCGCGTGTGAACCAACAAGAAGTACAGATTTCACCCACTCACTCTCCACGAAAAGCATGTACAAGGAAATGGCGTTCTACATGTACCTTTTATACACACGTCACAGACGCGCATACGCAATGAGGCCATTTCCACCAATTACGCGCTTTGACACTCGGACGTGTATCTCTTCATTTTTACAGGCGCCATTCTCTACGGCCATGCGAGTGACGTCACAGCTGCGCCTGGTGGCCTTTGGGCCAATGAAATCGCATATGCGAGCACACGTGGTAAAACTGCACGTCCGAGTGTCATCGCGTGTAATCGGAGGGAAGTGAGTGTACACGCGATTGGCCTGGGTACGTGTATTTCTGGGGTGCGCAGGAAGTTCCACACGCGATTGGTGGAAATCCACGTGTGCTCTGTCATCATGTGTAATGAGGGAAACACCCGCGCGCCTCACGTCACAGACGCGCTCATGCACTAAGGGCCTTTGGTCCAATGAAATCGCATATGCGTGCTGACGTACATATGCGCTAAGGGCCTTTCCTCGATTTACACGCAGACGTGCAGGATTTTCACGTGCCAAATCACTCCGAACTCCAAACTACTGCCCCCCAGAGCCCCGAGCACGCTCCCACCTGCCATCTGCTGCTGCCTGACTGCCTGCTGCCCACGTGCCCTGCCATTTGCTGCCTGCACATCAGCCAGGGGTGCTGTTGCTGTGACCACCCCTGCTGGAACCGAAGACTCCCGACTGGGATTCCATCGCTCCACAGCCCAGCCCCAGGACCCAGTTGCCCACCCACTCCTGCCTCTGGGGTGGTCATGTCGGGTCAAACACCATCTGAGACCACTGACAACCCCCGGCCAGAGAGGCAGAGGGGCACCAGCTTCAGTGCCACCGAAGTTGGTGTCCTGGTGGAGCAAGTCCTGGGGCAGTATGATGCCCTCTTCGGAAGTTCCCGCGCCGACAAGGAAGGATGGACTCGGATCTGGACTGACATCGTGACTGCCATCAACGCGGAGGGGGTGGCAGTCCGCGACTTCCAACATGTCAAGAAGCGCTGGGAGGACTTCAGGTCCAGGACCCTGAACAAGGCCCAGCGCCTCTTGAAGGCAGCGGATGCCAAGGGGCGCCGGGGCCACTTGTCGGAAGAACAGATGAGGGTCCTGGAACGCATATCCCCAGCGCTCCACGTCCAGGTCCTTGAGAGGCAGACCCGTCTGGAGTCGAGCGGTAAGTGTACATGCATCCTGATTGTGAGCTGTGCATGTGGGGATTTTTCAGTAGTGTGCAGGTTGCACATCTGTTTGTATGGGGTCGAGTATGGGTGGGGGAGTACAGGGCCGTGGGGCTAACACATGCGAGGGCTGGAATGTGTGAGACATGGATGGTCCTTGTGTGTGTAGGCTTGCATGCCAAATGCAGTTGTGTGGGCACACATGTTTGGATGAATGTGTATGTAAGTAGACATGTCCGTGATGTCACGCATGTATGTTCTTTTTCAGCTGCATGCATCAGCACTGTGTACATGTGCATGTGTGTGTATTTGACAAGGGTGCAACAGTGATGCAACATGGATGCATGTGACAGCGGTATGTGGAAGCCTGATGGGCAGATGTGACATGGATGCCCATCTGAACACTGTGACACTTGGCAGAGGTGTACACATGCAAGCAAGTGTGGTGGTGTGTGTACATGTGTGGTTCACTTCCTGTGTTGCATGTGATGGCTGGCTCACCTTTGCCTGCTCATGCTGTTGTATGTGTATGGATGGTGCTGGCAGTTGCGATATGGCTGTGGTATGACTCATGTGTGCGAGTTGAAATGACATGTGTGTTGGGGATTGTGATGACATGTCTGAGGTTTGCCAATGCCACTCATGTACAACTGTCATGTGTGTATGTGTCCATTGTACAGTGCCCTGATGCCTGTGTTTTATTTCTCCCTGTCTGCAGCGTCAACTGATGAAGAGGGCGGAGAAGGTGCTGTGGGCACAGCGGCGGGGATCCCACCGCCAGCCGGAGACGCAAGGCCCGGCTCCCCTCCCATGTTGTCATCTCGTCGGGGAGTGAGGAGTCCGGTGCCGCGCCCCAGGCCGCAGCTGCCGGGGGGAGGTCCAAGAGGCGGAGGTTGGAGTTGGACTCCTCGGCAGCAGAAGAGGCAGCTGGGACCCCACAGAGCCCAACGGGGGAAGATGGCACGGAGTCATCCAGGTTGGTGGGGGGTTTGGTGGAGGAGGAGGCCGTGCAAGCAACAGAGACGGGGTCTGGTGGTGGGGATCCCACTGGTGCTAGTGGTGCAGTGCAGGACCAGGGACAGGAGGCAGCACAGGCCGCCGCGGAGGTGCCTGTGTGCAATCCTGTCCCTGATCCTGTCCCTGCATCATCTTGCACCAGCAGGGATGCCTACGTCCAGACCCGTTTTCAGGCAGGGGATGAGCTCACGACAACTGGCCTTCCTCTGCCTGCGGACGTGGCTATCTGGGTCCGGGTTGAGCCTGTTCTGAGTGGTGTGGCGTTGCGTCAACGGGCCATGCGAGGTGACCTGCAGTCTTTTCATGAGGAGACTGCACGTCATCTCGAATGGCTCGTTGACCACGTCAGCCTGCTGGGACAGGTCACCCAGGCCGGATTCCTCCGTATGATGGGGCTTGCTATGACCCCCTCCTCAACTGAACCCCCTACCCGCCAGTCGTCCTCTGTGTCATCTTCCCACCGATCAGTCACCTGGGTGCCCTGTGGAGCTGCCTCTGACAGTGCGGCCAGGCTGGTGGAGGAGGCATCCCTGCCACAGTCGGGAGTCGGACGTCCAGCAGGGGTGGCCACGTCAACGACTGCACCCCAGCCGGCGGAGGATGTGCAGGCAGCAGGAGGCAGTGCACGGGCAGAGGCACAGCAGCAGCAGCAACGTGGTGGGAGCCATGAAGGCTCGGGGCCTTCAACATCGGAGGGGCAGGCATCGGCCGGAGGGCAGGAGGACCCAGGACAGAGAGTGTCTTCCGTGTGGCAGCGGTTGGGCCACGCCATAGATGCCGAGCGGGAGCGGGCGGAAGAGGCACGGCTCACAATGGTCAGGGCGGAGAACTCCATGCGGAGGGCCCTGAGGCGGGCCGAGTGCCTCGAGGCAATCCACAGGTGTTTGGAGGTGGACACGTCGACGGCCCTGTGGACCCTCTGGGCCATGGAGGAGGACCGCCTCCGGGACATTGAGCAGGAGTTCGATGATGCCCTGGCCCGGGACATCCACAAGTGAGCCGTGAAACTAGCCCGCTGCCCTTGTACATAGTTATGTAGGTAGTGTTAGGTTTCATTTTTTTTAGGATTTATTTTGGACCTTTCGGACATTGGCCACATTTTTGTATATAGTTTATTTTATTAGTCAGTGTAGTTAGATAGGTTTCCTTTCTTTTGTTGGGATAATGGACCCTGGCTTGTTCGTATGTACATAGTTCACTGTTGGATTGTATTTTTCTTTCACATTTTGACCATGGAGCAATGGCTTTCTATTTTATTTCCCATTGGATTTTGTTTTCTGGACAGTGACTTTGGACACCATTACTTTGGATTTTGATTTTTGGTTTTGCTTTTTTTCACGGACATGCTTCTTTTCATTTTTGTACATTCACATTTCTGTTTCTTTATTTTTGATTCTATTTATGTTTCCTTCAATACATATTTTTTTAATCAAACTTCAATGTGTAGTATCATCTCATTGGTTTAATGCATATCATGATATGGCTTTTGAGATTCACTGACACCCATTGGGTGTATGTGAGGGAAATGTGTTTGTTTCGGAACTTGCAATTGGTGTTCTGTCATGTAATTGCCAATTATGAGTGGGTGGATGCAATACTCGGGTGGGTGTTTTGCATTTGGAGGCTGACCATAGGGACCAGGGATCTAGATTGTGATGACATGTTGGCTGGGGAACATGAGTTGGACATGGGTGGGGGCCTGCTGGCAGGTGCCCCACAGTGCAGGGGGTTGGGGTGCAGGGAGACATGAGTTGGACATGAGTGGGGGCCTGCTGGCAGGTGCCCCACAGTGCTGGGGGGTGGGGGTGCAGGGGTACATGAGTTGGACATGAGTGGGGGCCTGCTGGCAGGTGCCCCACAGTGCTGGGGGTTGGGGGTGCAGGGGTACATGAGTTGGACATGAGTGGGGGCCTGCTGGCAGGTGCCCCACAGTGCTGGGGGTGGGGGTGCAGGGGTACATGAGTTGGACATGAGTGGGGGCCTGCTGGCAGGTGCCCCACAGTGCTGGGGGGTGGGGGTGGTGGGAGACATGAGTGGGGGCCTGGTGGAGGCTGCCCCTGCACTGCTGGGGGGTGGGGGTGCAGGGGGACATGAGTGGGGGCCTGGTGGAGGCTGCCCCTGGTGGCTGGGGGGTGGAGATGGTGGTAGACATGGGTGGGGGCCTGGTGGAGGGTGCCCCTGGTGGCTGGGGGTGGGGGTGGTGGGAGACATGGGTGGGGGCCTGGTGGAGGCTGCCCCTGCACTGCTGGGGGGTGGGGGTGGTGGGAGACATGAGTGGAGGCCTGGTGGAATCTGCCCCTGGTGGCTGGGGGGTGGGGGTGGTGGGAGACAGGGGTGGGGGCCTGTTGGAGGCTGCCCCTGCACTGCTGGGGGGTGGGGGTGGTGCTAGACATGGGTGGGGGCCTGGTGGAGGCTGCCCCTGCACTGCTGGGGGTGGGGGTGCAGGGGGACATGAGTGGGGGCCTGGTGGAGGCTGCCCCTGGTGGCTGGGGGGTGGGGGTGGTGGTAGACATGAGTGGGGGCCTGGTGGAGGCTGCCCCTGCACTGCTGGGGGGTGGGGGTGCAGGGGGACATGAGTGGGGGCCTGGTGGAGGCTGGCCCTGCACTGCTGGGGGGTGGGGGTCCAGGGGGACATGAGTGGGGGCCTGGTGGAGGCTGCCCCTGCACTGCTGGGGGGTGGGGGTGGTGGGAGACATGAGTGGGGGCCTGGTGGAGGCTGCTCCTGGTGGCTGGGGGTGGGGGTGGTGGTACACATGGGTGGGGGCCTGGTGGAGGGTGCCCCTGACTGCTGGGGGGTAGGGGGTGGTGGGAGACATTGGTGGGGGCCTGGTGGAGGCTGCCCCTGCACTGCTGGGGGTAGGGGTGCAGGGGGAAATGAGTGGGGGCCTGGTGGAGGCTGCCCCTGCACTGCTGGGGGGTGGGGGTGCAGGGGGACATGAGTGGGGGCCTGGTGGAGGCTGCCCCTGCACTGCTGGGGCGTGGGGGTGCAGGGGGACATGAGTGCGGGCCTGGTGGAGGCTGCCCCTGCACTGCTAGGGGGTGGGGGTGGTGGGAGACATGAGTGGGAGCCTGGTGGAGGGTGCCCCTGACTGCTGGAGGGTAGGGGGTGGTGGGAGACATGGGTGGGGGCCTGGTGGAGGCTGCCCCTGCACTGCTGGGAATGGGGGTGGTGGAAGACATGAGTGGGGGCCTGGTGGAGGCTGCCCCTGGTGGCTGGGGGTGGGGTAGTGGTAGACATGGGTGGGGGCCTGGTGGAGGCTGCCCCTGCACTGCTGGGGGGGGGTGCAGGGGGACATGAGTGGGGGCCTGGTGGAGGCTGCCCCTGCACTTCTGGGGGGTGGGGATGGTGGGAGACATGAGTGGGGGCCTGGTGGAATCTGCCCCTGGTGGCTGGGGGGTGGTGGGAGACATGGGTGGGGGCCTGGTGGAGGCTGCCCCTGCACTGCTGGGGGTGGGGGTGGTGGTAGACATGGGTGGGGGCCTGGTGGAGGCTGCCCCTGCACTGCTGGGGGGTGGGTGTGGTGGGAGACATGAGTGGGGGCCTGGTGGAATCTGCCCCTGGTGGCTGGGGGGTGGGGGTGGTGGGAGACATGGGTGGGGGCCTGGTGGAGGCTGGCCCTGCACTGCTGGGGGGTGGGGGTGCAGGGGGACATGAGTGGGGGCCTGGTGGAGGCTGCCCCTGCACTTCTGGGGGGTGGGGGTGCAGGGGGACATGAGTGGGGGCCTGGTGGAGGCTGCCCCTGCACTGCTGGGAGGTGGGGGTGGTGGGAGACATGAGTGGGGGCCTGGTGGAGGGTGCCCCTGACTACTGGAGCGTAGGGGGTGGTGGGAGACATGGGTGGGGGCCTGGTGGAGGCTGCCCCTGCACTGCTGGGGGGTGGGGGTGGTGGGAGACATGAGTGGGGGCCTGATGGAGGCTGTCCCTGGTGGCTGGGGGGTGGGGGTGGTGGGAGACATGGGTGGGGGCCTGGTGGAGGCTGCCCCTGCACTGCTGGGGGTGGGGGTGGTGGTAGACATGGGTGGGGGCCTGGTGGAGGCTGCCCCTGCACTGCTGGGGGGTGGGTGTGGTGGGAGACATGGGTGGGGGCCTGGTGGAGGCTGGCCCTGCACTGCTGGGGGGTGGGGGTGCAGGGGGACATGCGTGGGGGCCTGGTGGAGGCTGCCCCTGCACTGCTGGGGGGTGGGGGTGGTGGGAGACATGAGTGGGGGCCTGGTGGAGGGTGCCCCTGACTGCTGGAGCGTAGGGGGTGGTGGGAGACATGGGTGGGGGCCTGGTGGAGGCTGCCCCTGCACTGCTGGGGGGTGGGGGTGGTGGGAGACATGAGTGGGGGCCTGATGGAGGCTGCCCCTGGTGGCTGGGGGGTGGGGGTGGTGGGAGACATGGGTGGGGGCCTGGTGGAGGCTGCCCCTGCACTGCTGGGGGGTGGGGGTGCAGGGGGACATGAGTGGGGGCCTGGTGGAGGCTGCCCCTGCACTGCTGGGGGGTGGGGGTGGTGGGAGACATGAGTGGGGGCCTGGTGGAGGGTGCCCCTGACTGCTGGAGCGTAGGGGGTGGTGGGAGACATGGGTGGGGGCCTGGTGGAGGCTGCCCCTGCACTGCTGGGGGGTGGGGGTGGTGGGAGACATGAGTGGGGGCCTGATGGAGGCTGCCCCTGGTGGCTGGGGGGTGGTGGGAGACATGGGTGGGGGCCTGGTGGAGGGTGCCCCTGGTGGCTGGGGGTGGGGGTGGTGGGAGACATGGGTGGGGGCCTGGTGGAGGCTGCCCCTGCACTGCTGGGGGGTGGGGGTGCAGGGGGACATGAGTGGGGGCCTGGTGGAGGCTGCCCCTGCACTGCTGGGGGGTGGGGGTGGTGGGAGACATGAGTGGGGGCCTGGTGGAGGCTGCCCCTGACTGCTGGAGGGTAGGGGGTGGTGGGAGACATGGGTGGGGGCCTGGTGGAGGCTGCCCCTGCACTGCTGGGAATGGGGGTGGTGGAAGACATGAGTGGGGGCCTGGTGGAGGCTGCCCCTGGTGGCTGGGGGTGGGGTAGTGGTAGACATGGGTGGGGGCCTGGTGGAGGGTGCCCCTGGTGGCTGAGGGTGGGGGTGGTGGGAGACATGGGTGGGGGCCTGGTGGAGGCTGCCCCTGCACTGCTGGGGGGGGTGCAGGGGGACATGAGTGGGGGCCTGGTGGAGGCTGCCCCTGCACTTCTGGGGGGTGGGGATGGTGGGAGACATGAGTGGGGGCCTGGTGGAATCTGCCCCTGGTGGCTGGGGGGTGGTGGGAGACATGGGTGGGGGCCTGGTGGAGGCTGCCCCTGCACTGCTGGGGGTGGGGGTGGTGGTAGACATGGGTGGGGGCCTGGTGGAGGCTGCCCCTGCACTGCTGGGGGGTGGGTGTGGTGGGAGACATGAGTGGGGGCCTGGTGGAATCTGCCCCTGGTGGCTGGGGGGTGGGGGTGGTGGGAGACATGGGTGGGGGCCTGGTGGAGGCTGGCCCTGCACTGCTGGGGGGTGGGGGTGCAGGGGGACATGAGTGGGGGCCTGGTGGAGGCTGCCCCTGCACTTCTGGGGGGTGGGGGTGCAGGGGGACATGAGTGGGGGCCTGGTGGAGGCTGCCCCTGCACTGCTGGGAGGTGGGGGTGGTGGGAGACATGAGTGGGGGCCTGGTGGAGGGTGCCCCTGACTACTGGAGCGTAGGGGGTGGTGGGAGACATGGGTGGGGGCCTGGTGGAGGCTGCCCCTGCACTGCTGGGGGGTGGGGGTGGTGGGAGACATGAGTGGGGGCCTGATGGAGGCTGTCCCTGGTGGCTGGGGGGTGGGGGTGGTGGGAGACATGGGTGGGGGCCTGGTGGAGGCTGCCCCTGCACTGCTGGGGGTGGGGGTGGTGGTAGACATGGGTGGGGGCCTGGTGGAGGCTGCCCCTGCAATGCTGGGGGGTGGGTGTGGTGGGAGACATGGGTGGGGGCCTGGTGGAGGCTGGCCCTGCACTGCTGGGGGGTGGGGGTGCAGGGGGACATGCGTGGGGGCCTGGTGGAGGCTGCCCCTGCACTGCTGGGGGGTGGGGGTGGTGGGAGACATGAGTGGGGGCCTGGTGGAGGGTGCCCCTGACTGCTGGAGCGTAGGGGGTGGTGGGAGACATGGGTGGGGGCCTGGTGGAGGCTGCCCCTGCACTGCTGGGGGGTGGGGGTGGTGGGAGACATGAGTGGGGGCCTGATGGAGGCTGCCCCTGGTGGCTGGGGGGTGGGGGTGGTGGGAGACATGGGTGGGGGCCTGGTGGAGGGTGCCCCTGGTGGCTGGGGGTGGGGGTGGTGGGAGACATGGGTGGGGGCCTGGTGGAGGCTGCCCCTGCACTGCTGGGGGGTGGGGGTGCAGGGGGACATGAGTGGGGGCCTGGTGGAGGCTGCCCCTGCACTGCTGGGGGGTGGGGGTGGTGGGAGACATGAGTGCGGGCCTGGTGGAATCTGCCCCTGGTGGCTGGGGGGTGGGGGTGGTGGGAGACATGGGTGGGGGCCTGGTGGAGGCTGCCCCTGCACTGCTGGGGGGTGGGGGTTGTGGTAGACATGGGTGGGGGCCTGGTGGAGGCTGCCCCTTCACTGCTGGGGGGTGGGGGTGCAGGGGGACATGATTGGGGGCCTGGTGGAGGCTGCCCCTGCACTGCTGGGGGGTGGGGGTCCAGGGGGACATGAGTGGGGGCCTGGTGGAGGCTGCCCCTGCACTGCTGAGGGTTGGGGGTGGTGGTAGACATGAGTGGGGGCCTAGTGGAGGCTGCCCCTGCACTGCTGGGGGGTGGGGGTGCAGGGGGACATGATTGGGGGCCTGGTGGAGGCTGCCCCTGCACTGCTGGGGGGTGGGGGTCCAGGGGGACATGAGTGGGGGCCTGGTGGAGGCTGCCCCTGCACTGCTGAGGGTTGGGGGTGGTGGAAGACATGAGTGGGGGCTTGGTGGAGGCTGCCCCTGGTGGCTGGGGGGTAGGGGTGGTGGTAGACATGGGTGGGGGCCTGGTGGAGGCTGCCCCTGCACTGCTGGGGGGTGGGGGTGGTGGGAGACATGAGTGGGGGCCTGGTGGAGGCTGCCCCTGGTGGCTGGGGGTGGTGGTAGACATGGGTGGGGGCCTGGTGGAGGCTGCCCCTGCACTGCTGGGGGGTTTGGGTGGTGGGAGACATGCATTGTTGATCAGTAGTGCAAGGTGACATGTGGGTTGGCTGGGGGGCATGCCCATGGTGGATGGGCTGCCTGCGGGACATGAGCAGGGGTGTAGGGTAGTCCCCCGTGGTGTGGGCTGCCTGCAGGGGCCGTGGAGGTTGTAGAGCGAACACCTGGGAGGACCCACACGGCCAATTCACGTGTAGTACTCCCCAGAACCCCTGAAATACACATACCCTGCTGAAATCGCGTGTGGAACATCCCACGCACCCCTGCAATACACGTACCCTGCTGAAATCGTGTGTGGAACTTCCGGCACACCCCTGGAATACACGTACCCTGCTCGCACGGGGCCAATCGCGTGTGGAACTTCCCGCGCACCCCTGAAATACACGAACCCTGATGGAATCGTGTGTGGAACTTCCCGCGCACCCCTGAAATACACGTACCCTGCTGAAATTGCGTGTGGAACTTCCCACGCACCCCTGAAATACACGTACCCTGCTCGCACGGGGCCAATCGCGTGTGGAACTTCCCGCGCACCCCTGAAATACACGTACCCTGATGGAATCGCGTGTGGAACTTCCCGCGCACCCCTGAAATACACGTACCCTGCTGAAATCGTGTGTGGAACTTTCCGCGCACCCCTGAAATACACGTACCCTGCTGGAATCGCGTGTGGAACTTCCCGCGCACCCCTGAAATACATGTACCCTGCTGATTTTGCATGTGGAACTTCCCGCGCACCCCTGATGCACACGTACACAGGACAATCGCGTGTGGAACTTCCCGCGAACCACTGAAATACACAGATTTCGATTTGCTGCATGACACTTTTAAGTGCATTTTCGCTTCTGTAATGCTTGTTGAATCCATTACCACATGTGGTTAACAGTGCCGTCGGGCACAAGTAAAAAATGGGAAAGCAACTAAAACATATTTTTGTGAACACATAAATGAAGCAATATTGCCCTTACTCCATCTCATGATTAAACAGCTGATAAGGGCGAAGTGAAACAAAACGAAGAACGTGCAACTCCCTGAAGAATTGGCAAAAAGGATAGGTCATTTCTTTATACCCCGAGCTATTGTGTAAGTTGGGGATAGAGCTCTGTGATGCTGCCTGGAAGAGTTCCTTTCGTTTACCCTCCCTAGTGCATTGTTATGTGTTCCATATCTTTGTTGCATTTATACGTATTCCTATTTGTATTTATTTATAAAGTGCTGTAGCCTGCAGGCATCAGAGCGACATAACAAAACACAACTTACAACATAGAATAGCATACAATACACAATCAAATAGAACACGGTCAATAAAATGTAGTCGACATTCATCTCAGTACAAACATTCTATACAGGGAGTTAAAAGCCCAAAGGCTAGTCCACTATGAGTTTTAGGTTTGACGAACACTTAGGAAAATCCATGCAGATACTAAAGAAAGTTGGCAGGTTGCTGGCCTCACATCCTACCAAAACACAATCCCTGTTTGGAATCCTATTCTTTTGGAAAGGGAAAAGGCTGTGCCATGATGCATGGCCCAGCATTGAATGTAGAAGGTTGCAACATCAAAGGCCATTCATTTGTTTTGCTGTGACTAGCAGTAACAAGTGCCTAGAGCAGCAGTCCACTATCACACATGGTTAATAGGTGACACAGTGCAGAGTGGCACATATAACGTTATTGCAGCCATGCTATCCTTGTGTCACTTTCATCCATGTGAAACGCAGAGCCACAAATCTGTGCGTCTAAATTTTTCACAGGGTTTTGCACTGCATGAATATTGTTCCACCTATGCGCTGCATTGATATATTTAGTACATATAGTCCTGTAAAGGGTTCAAGCAGTGCCAAGTTGCATGGCCATTCCCTGACAAATATTTGCTGAGTTGGCCTTTCTCATGGGCATGGGTAAGCCAACATTTCAATGTATGTACTGTGGATTTATTCAGTATAATCGAGCTAGATAAGTGCCCTGTCATAGACTTTAACATGAAGTATTGTGCTTCAGCATTGGATGATCAAAACTGCAGTACTGTAGGCTGTTAGTTGGTGGTACTATGCAACCTGGCACTAACATGTGCCTTCAGCAGTCAAGTACCAAACTTGATTAATCGATGTAGGTTGTAATATTGAGACCCACACGATCGAATTACAAAACTGCGAACCCCACTTGTTCGCATTCTGTAACTTTTTTATTGTCCCCGCCACGCCTTTAATGTACGCGGGGAACACCCCATGTACGCGGGGAACACCCCTGCAACCCTTGAAGCCCATATAACTGAACTTGCTCGATATTTTGGGATTCAGACTTTTTAACCAGGCCGAATGCACACTAATTGGGCATTCAGTGTTTTAGATAGAATGGGCCTCATCACAAATTGGGCGGTAACACCAGCCTTAATAGCTCTGGCGCTATCTGCCCTACCGCCAAACCCCCCGGTGCCATTAGCGCCGGATCACAGTTTTGGCAGTATTGGAAATCCCCATTCCCCATTGAGCCCATTCGGGAATGCCCCATTCCCCATTGGGCTCAATGGGGAAATTTTGTGCTCATACCCCCGGCGGATTTCCCGCCGGCGGTATGAGCACGAATTTTCGGTGGATTTCCCCCCAGATCAGAGCTGGGGAGAAATCCGCCAAAGCCCTGATTTGGCGGACCCTTAAGTCCGACGGTAATAGCACTACCGCCGGATTTAAGGGTTACCACCAAACTCGTGATGAGGCCCTATATTTTCGTTCAATACCTTGCTTTATAGGTGATCCTATGCAGTCTCACACATATAATGAACATGAAGATAAGCTGCACTTGTGTCACTTCTGTCCAGAAAGACAGATAGAAAGATAGGGCTCTTATTCTGTGCTTCTTTACCTTTCATAGGCTTTTGGATCAGCAAAGTTAGTCCACTACTAATAGACAGTGTTCTGTACTTGAGCCCCAGCTTTGAATATATGGGCGTGCACCAATTGAAGTTGTTAATAGGTGGAACTGGCCAGTCTGGTATAAGTATTGGGATTGCAGCCAAAATAAACTGGTGCAGCGGTGTCTTTTGACACAGTGAAACATCGGGCAGTGAATGTGTGCTTCCTTGTTTGTTGCAGGCTTTTGCACTAGCCTGGTTGCACTTTTCATTAACTGACAATGTGCAGAATGTATGTTCTCTTTGTGTTGCTGTATAGGAACAGATCTGGAAAGCATGCACCTGTTCATATATGTGTATTTGCTAATGCACACACAGTACTTCTTGTATTTGTTAATATTCACAAATCTGCCATGGCACTCAAGAGTTTCAGCTCATACAATGGTTACTACACACACATAAAACATTTATATCAAAGAACATATTCATGTAATCGACCCATTTAACTCTTGTGTTCCTGTACACATTTGTCAAAGGCACTCTGGCAATGATAGCAGCAAAGCAGGATGCCTTAGGTTCGCTGGCAGGAAATAAAAGGCAGTTTATTTGATACAGAGACATCCCATCCTAACCCAAATCAAATTGCCTTATTTCTTTGCCTACACGGCGTACTTGCACTATCATATTTATTAGGAATAAAAACAAAATATGTCAGTATTACAAACATAATTACTCTTTGAATTGCTATTTCTGTACATATTGCATAATTGGTAATGACAATTTTAAAGAAATGTTCTTTCCAGCTGTTTTTTTTTTTAAAAAAATGCATTTATAATTTTCATACAAACAACATAATTAACTTCAGCCCCTCCCCCCCACTCCATCTCCACCGGAAAGAGACCTCAGAGCCCTCTGTGATAGATTCATGTCCAAAACAAGTCAATTATTATAATTTTGTGCGGGCACCATTGTTCCATTTAGTCTGTTTGCAAAAACTCCAACACCCTTCCCCAGTCTTTCTCAAAGGGATCAGAAGCATCCTTCAGGTTAAGCCAATATTACCTTTTTGAGATGTTAACACCATCCTCACTCATGCAAAACATTACTACTATGTGGCTGAATGCAGAGATATTCTTACCGAATCAGCCTGAATAAGGAAACTTAACAAGCAAGTGTGGACAGGTTGATTTGTAAACTCCAAAGACCACTCCAAAGTCCACATCACAGATAATTGGTGAACTGCTCATTGGCAGGGCAACAGGTGGAAGAGACCTTGCATTTCAATTACTGCAAGACCAATTTCAACTCTTCCAGTTTGCCATTGTCTTTGGGACAGAAGTGATTAAAGAAAACCCATTCGTCATTTTGCTCTGCATCCCCTGTTCACAAAAGTGAGGGGGATAAGTGACCTTTCTTCGAGCCCCACTTATTGCTGTGCCCGACCACAATATCATTTGAGAATGTCAGGAAGAAAACATATGAACTTAAAGTAGAAGGACTATTAGAACAAGTAAGAGTCATTCTGTAGTCATATCAAATAGTCAATAGTGGTGTCCCACACCTGGCTGAACTATTAAGAAAAAGAAACTTTAGCTGAAGGGAGTTCTTAAAGTTATAGTTGGTCAGTAATTATGTGTCATATTTTAAAAACAAGCTTTGGTGAAGCCATTAGTGAATCCACACCCATTGGTGCTGTCAACGCTCGTTTTAGATGTACTAGTGTACAACTGGATGTGATACATGTGTAATCATGAACCCAGACATGCATGATTTCTGTACATTTTGTAGCTGTTTCTCAGTTGCTTCCTATTTCGTAACTTGCCAATGTGACAAATAAACCTACACACACATATGAAAAAAGGAGTGAATATTAAGTCAGCAGCATTTTTCCTAAATTTCTATCTGAGACTACATGTGCAATAATTCACAGTGTCTGAAGCTCATTGGTGGGGTGGCATGCTCTGCCTCCCCATTTCCCATGTTGCAATGCAGGACACAGACATAAATCCAATTGTCTTACATGGCATAGCCATATATGAAGTCCAGAACGACCAACCATCCATGCAGCTAACCAGACCTAGGATGTAGAAATGAGAAAAGCTCAAAGGTAAGACATTTCTCCACCAGTACCCAAGAAGGAAACACAATGCCACCAGAGTCTGTGGAGGTTATGCATTGGACACAGATGGTAGAGTAATCCAGGCATGTGCTCTTGTCTTTGCAACAAATAACTAGCAAAATGTATATGTGTCTCTTTTTTATTGAATGTTTTAATTTATCAACAAACTTTTCCACTCAAAATTAATCTTTCAAATTCTTAAGTAATTTAAAACCAAAAGAATCAAATGTAAAATACCAAGAAAAAAGAAAGGGAAAAGAAAAAGAAAAAAACAAAACAAGACAACAAAAAAATAAACAGGAAAAAGAGAAGAAAAGGGGAGCCCATCCTAACGGTTAAAGGAGAGAAACGCAATTCAGTATGTATCTACTGGAATGAGAAATCCCTTATGGTTCCTTCAATCCGCAGTAGCTTAGGTTTCCAGGTTCAATGTTCAGTGAGTCCCAAAAGCATATTATTGTAATTAAAATGTTTCTTGTCCTTTCCACTAAGTATGGATGTCCATCGTTCCGCTGGGTCTAGCGAAGAGATGTGACTATCCACTTATCGCTGAATAGGTTCCTTTGCGGTTGCAGAACTAGCAAAATGGATATCTAATGGAAGGTAGAGAGGCTTCATATTATGCCAGGTCAAATCTGGGACAGAAGTGCAGTTGAAGGATATAAAATAGGCTTACAATTGAAAATGTGACAAACCTTTTCCATTGCATCAATTGGCAGATATGAGGATATGCTCAGAATCAAAGGCATGGTAGGGGATGAAATTGGCTGAAGCAGAGGTCCAAAAGTTAAGAGGAGTTGAGAAGAGAATCTCTCTCAGGGCTTTGGTACAATCGGCAAAGCCTTTGTGATATCTAACAACACAAACTTCAGAAAAGTCAGGTAAAATAAAAATCTAGAATTTGATGTATCTTAAAAATCACAAATCTCAACCAAAAGTCAACATTGACTTACATTTCAAATCAGGTGACCTGACATCCAAAAGAGAGCAGCCAATTTGTCTGATAAAGCTTATAGTCACATCATCTTGTTAACTTGTCAATCTAAAAATAATAAGAGGATTGACGCACCATAAAACAGAGTATCTGGACATCACAGGGCCCTTAAGGTGTGCTCTTTTCGAAAGATGTTAAGCCTGTGAGTTTTCCATCTAGGGTTTGTTCATTTAACAGGACATGTTGGGCAGAAATCGATAATCTGTAAACATTGACAGAACAGTAAGAAGGGGACAAAGCCAGTTTGCCCATTAAAGTCATTACCTTTTGTTTCAGGAGTTGAACTGGCATCCATGATTCTTGATTAGCACCAACAAACCCAGAATTACCAAATAGAAAGGCAATCCTTTCTTGTATCCGGGACCCACGATGCCTTCAGAATGTCTGAAGCCACTTGAGAAATGACCTCACAGGTCCATCTAGCCCCAAATGTTTCCAAGCCTTCAGATTAAAAGATCCTGGGAGATCTAATGGGTGTGGGCATCCTGTTGAGTCTGACGATGGTTAAAAGATAAAGGGAGAAGAACAGGGAAGTCTGAGTACATATCCGTGCCAACAGGTACCAAGCCTGTGCTGGGCAAAGGGAAGCCACCAAACGTAATGAGGCATTCTGTTTGTGAATGTCTGAATTAACCGTTCGAATGAAAGAAAATAAAATAAAATGTACAGCCAACCTGGACACCAATGAGGAAAGAATGCAGCCGCTACTACAGCATCTGCGTTTGGCACCCAGCTGAAGAAACTATGAAGTTGAGTGTTCAGCCTGGAATCAAAAAGGTTGATTGTGTAAGTGGTTTCAACCCAGCACTCCACCTAAGTCAATGCCTAGCGTGTGATGCCCAGCCGGAACCCTTAATTATATATTTTTATGTCTAAAGTTCGTTTATTTCTGACTGATGTACCCTTATATCACGCCCCTCTCTTTGAATCCCCCCCGGTCTCACTGAACAAAGAAGTAGGTCATTTTGCAAAGTTAAAAGATTTATTTTATGAATTGAACAATATATATATCACACTTTTATGAATTTGAACAATATCAAGATATCACACTTATTAATATTTATACAATGATCACCAATGGGTGATATTACAATCAATGATTAATAGGAGTATGGATGAGAAGAATAATGTAGCATAGAATACAACTTTGTGTGGGTTCAATGAAATGCAATGATAAGAAAATAATGCAGCACAGAAACAATACTTTTGTGTGTTCAAGCAAATGCAATGTAATCACACTTTTCCCCTGATACTACTCAATCCCCTCTAATATGCAATATAGAGATAGAAGGAGAGAAAACAGGTTTCAGGAATAAACACTCTACAATTGCTGTTTCAATTCCAATTCCCCCAGCAAGCTTAGAGAAAAACAGGAATGATTTTAAAACAGGTTGAATGCTTTTGAATGTGATTTTAAATTAATAGGGAAACACTTAAAAATGACTTTAAATCACTAAATGGGATTCAAAACTAGTGGGAGCCGCTTTGGATAGCTTCAGGTAAACACTACCAATGATGGTTGAATGACTGGCAGATAGGAAACTGAATTCAGAGGTTGAGTGCAAGAAATAGCTATTTTACATGTGATGAAATTGAGCCAAATGCAGATTCGCGGCAAACCTTTCAGCGTGCAAGAAATTCGATTAAAGAAAAACTATAATTTTAGGTTCATTTGAAAGCTGATTAGCTTCAATTTGACACTTAAATTTCATTTTTAGCATGTACGGTTCAGAAGTTATGAAGTTTTTAGTAGAGGTCGATTTTTCTCAAAAGAGTCAAGATTTTCAAATGAAAGATATGCTTTTGAATATTACAAACAAAGATTTTTTTTCACTAGGGAGTCTATGAAGCCACAAGCTACACGACAGCAGAGCCACCGATCCAGTGACGCCCCTGGAAGGTTTCTATCTGCCGAGACGCTTGCCTTTCTTCAGCAAATATATCAGCGCAAAGATGAATTTATCACTACAATTAACAAAGGACTATATGGATGAAGGAAAGATTCAGAACAGACAAAAGAGATTCTACAATGCAGTTATGAATATGCTAGAATGGTTTGGGATTGGATTACTTAAAGCTAAGAGATTGGCTATGGACAATTCTATGCTAAATACTCACAACTATGGTTTTGGAATAGGCCCGTCAGGATCTGGTCAAAGGTTTTGGACTGGAATTCTGCTAGCCCACCAGACAGGATTGAGGCACCCGGGTCTGCACTCAGCACGGCACTCTGGACTGCACGGCTCTTTGGACTGGATCTGATGGGTTGGTTTTGGAGTTATAGCTATCCGGTTTCAGCTCTGCTCTACTGGTTTGGATCTCTGGGTTCTGGCAAGAGTTCTTGGCAAGAAGCAGAAAAACAGCACAGCCAGGCTGTTCAATTTTGGTGTGCCCCTTGGAAGTCTGGGTATAAATCAGGTTGCAAGAATTTAAAGGCCAGCTGAGAAGGGTTCATCTTAGAATTAGGCCTTCTGCTTTCAGAGTTCTAGAGTCTTGATCTGGATTCTCCTGCAGAGCGCTTCGCCAGTAAATCAGTTGATGGGTGAATGTGTGTGTGTGTGTGTGTGTGTCTCTAGGTCCTAAACAGTCCCTATTTATCTATTTCCGAAAGGGGTGGGTAGGCTGATTATACTTAGCCCAACCTCTAGGAATCCGATTGGTCAGAGAATTTGCTCTCCCCAGATTTGAGAAGCTACCAGAGTGTCATGATGGAAAAACCTCCCCTTTGTTTCTACACAGAAAATCTATATTTCAGATAAAACATATTTACAATATCACCAACTTGCTAATAATACATATTCACATCACAGATTTAATAAAGCACGTATCCGTCCGAGTCTCATCTTCTTGAGAGTTTCAGTTCAAAACTGACAGTTTTTCGCGCTTTTGGTTGGTTACCCAGTGTCAGATCTGCACACATTTTTCCACATATATGCGCATGACATCTGGGCATAATCCTGTACATTTTCATATTCCTAGCATGATCACAATTGCTACAACATCAACATTTTATTGGTCCGGTCTTTTGAATATCGCACAGATTCCAGAGTAGTTTCAAACTGTGAGCAGAAATTTAATTTTAACAACACTATATTTACAGATTTTTACCAATTGTGTTAAGTTTTCTATGAGCATTTTTCAAAATATACTTTTCTGTGCTTTCAGAATAAAGAAAACTGTCTGTCCCTGCCTCCAAGGTTAGGCTGGGCCAGAGCAACCTGAACCTCTTCCTGCCAGCAGTTGTCTTCTGTCGACACCCAAATGTGCATTTCCTTTCAGTTCAAGAAGCCTACTGTCTCTTTCCCAGAGCAGCAGAGCAAATCTCCTCCTCCATCCATTAACTTCCAACTGAGAATTCCTGCCCTTTTGGTGGGAAGGAGAAGAGTAGTGTGTTTCTCAGTGGGGGGAAGCCTCTTTGAAGTTCTGTGTGGCTACATTAGTTGACTTTAAAACACTGCTTAAAATTGGGCTTTTCTAAAATACAATTTACATTTTCTACAAATATACCCACAGATCTCTTCATTTCAGTCTTTTTCAAACATAGAGATTGAATTGTAACAACGAATATTGCTTTTGATGGCAAGTGTCTTCTTTTCCACAATTTGATTTTAAGAGAAGTTTAAACTAACAGGTTAGGTAAATGAGAGCTCCTGACACAGGCGAGCGGCGGTACTGCACCCATATCTGACATATTTTTCCAAGGCAAGCACCTTTTGAATGTGGATTCTTTTAATGATGAAAGGTACTTCTGCTGACATTGTGCTTATGGGGATTCCTTCAATAAGGTGATGGTGAACACCCCACAAGGATGTTGGCTCTTCTCTGCTGTTTGGGAACCATGATTTTGTACTTTCAACAGCCAAGGAAAAACGGATTTTAAACACTTCTGGATTTTCCTTGCAATGCAGAACTGCCTTTTCAAGCAGTTTCATTTCACTCTGCGGGCAGCCCAGTGATTGGTGTTGGCAGTGTGGCCTCCTGTTTTACCACTGACATAGGCAAAATGGATTGGCGTCCTATTTTTCAGGTTTCCCTGGGCACTTCTCAGTGATTTTTAGCGCACATAAGGCTTTCTGGCAGCCCTTCTGTTGTTTTTGATGAAAGCAACACACAGAAATGTTGCAGGGCAGAGCCCGTGGGTCAGAACATCCCACAATTGTCAATGGGCCTGTTATGGCCACCAACACCACCTCACAGGCACACACACCCTCACATGCTTATGGTGCCTGCAAACCCAAGTTCCATGGGAGAAAATCAAGCTGGATACATGCTAGGCGCATCTGGCGCTTAGCTCATTATACATATGAAGGATAGAAGGCTTGAGACTTCCTGGTTCCTCCAAGATGGCTTCTTAATGAGCCATCACCCTTGAAAGTGAGTTGTTGTCCTGTTGCTGGGAGTGGCTGGCTGTATAAGCCACGCAGAGGCACGAATCTGTGCTTCGTGTTACTCTGGCAATGCTGGCAGTGTGACGCTTACCGTCGCTCCAAACTGCAAAGAAGAAAACTCTTCCTGGTCCCGCTGCACAGTGGGAGACTCTCTCCACTTATTCGCATATCTGCTCCAGAGGTTCTGGGCCAGACCTGCTCACAGCTGCTACAGTTCTCCAGCTTTCACCACAGCTGTTCCAATTCTGCTTTCTTCATTCTTGAACGCCTGGAAGGAGAAAAACCACAGCATTAACAGGCAAGCCAACTACAAACAGCAAACCGCACGCATACCGACCCAAACTCCCAACAAGCATACTGCAATTCAGAAATTTCAAGAAGCATACTGCAGCGCACGCATACCAACAAGAACTCTCACCAAGCACACTGCTGCCCCGAACTGACACGTATACTGCAGATCACAGCAATCAACCATCCATAGGCAGAGCACACAGAATGCACAAGAAAAGCATACCGCAAAGGGGTTGAATTCACACGTGTATGCAGACAAACCTTCCCAACTGAACCTACGGCAGTCAGGAGGTACAGGCTCCCTATGCACAAGCAACAGTAAGTCTGTTCTACATGAACATTACCTGCATTTTTGGAAGTAATACCCAGCATCACTAAACAGGAAAACATTACAGATGCTGGACTGGACTTAAGCCTCAATGAAGCAACTGACAATGCATCACATAGTTTCATAGACTTTGGTGCCCCTGCAGGTAGTAGCAGGATGAAGAGCGCACCAACACTAAAACACAGGTGAGCTGAAACCCCAGAGGGAGTAAGGGATCAGGGGAGATTATGGATGAAGGGAAAAAAACACCTGTCTATCCAGTTGAGAGATTGCCAGCCTACTAGTACTGGAAAGAAGGGAAGCTGCCCCACGAGTGACAAAACAGGTGTTATGCAGAATTACATGCAGTACCCTTTGGGAACACTACACACAATTAAGACTAAAGGTGTAAGCACAATCTCACCTTTGATATAAGTCTGTATTACACAGTTTTGTGGTAGCAGGGCTGAGCAGCCAGGCTTATCTCAAGAGGCATGTGAGCAGTACAAGGTGTTACACAAAGGACTTTCAATCACAGTGGTTCAAACAAACACTTACTCAAAGTTTCTTGGTAAAACAGTATTTATTTATTTGCACAGTCATTTAGAAAAAATTCCACTAGCAATAAGCAGCTCAATATCACACTATAATACACTCCAGTACCAAACGAATACGTTTCTGAACAAGTTAGGCTCCCCAGAGGTGAGAGCATAGAAGTAGTTTGCACGAAAAAGAGTTATGTCGGATTAGGAGCGAACAAGACTCCAAAGTTGGGAAAGTTTCACAAACTTTCACTGCGACAGAGAGGATTTCTCAACCGCGTTTGCACAGTACCTTGGTAATGAAGAAAAGCTGTAGCTGAGGCAATTGTTGCTGGTAGTTCCTGCAGATCTCACTGTTCCTGGGCCTCAGTCATGGTGACAAGAGGGAGGACGTCGGGAGGTTACTGCACTGCACGGGGACGGATCCACAAGCATGGCAAAATGTTGGCTTAAGGTGTGAGTGCCTTAAAGTCCACAAACTGGTATCCTTCTCACTGGCTATCCAGTTTCCCACAGCACTCTGAAGAAAATTCAACCAGTATGGAGATGGTTTCCAGGTGGCATGTCGAGGGAGTTTCAGGCTATTTGGACCTGCAGCAGGGCTTCACCGGGTACACCAATGGTCCAGGAGTTGCAGCAGTCATCTTCCTTCAGCTCGTCTTCAGTTCTTTCGTTCCAGTGGTCGACTCTGCCTTCCAAGTCCCAGAGACCTGTCTTTTAAACAGTTTTCTCCCATTCATTCCAGTCTTGCTGGCATTCACCTAGCAGGGTGGCTGTCCTTCCCGGACAGTCAGTCAGCCAATCATGCCAAAGTGCATTCAGGTCTACTAGGAGACTAAGCACAGGGAGTTACGGGCACCTACCTCACTTCCTGTCCACCCCAGACACTCAGCCGCCTCAGCCCACCAAAGGCAAACAAACAAAGGTACCAAACCTGGTTTGGCATGCAGAGACACACACCAGAAGGACCTTTCCAAAAAGAAATGGCGAAAAAATTCGATCAGAACCTGTTTTTATAGAGGGGGCTCAGTTGCCATCTTGAAAAACATGGCTCTGGTGGATTTTAGCTACCAGAGCCTTTAAACGGGTTGTGGTCAGGAAAATCATGGTAATACCACTGCCACCAGCCATTCCAAGAGGAAATGGTAGCATTTGAGTGCTACATGAGTTTTCTAGGCATAGGGAATACTAGGTATTCCCTCCAGCACTCTACTGTAAGGCAGGGTGTGCTGGGTCTAGCAATTTAAAAAGACTAGCAAAGTCAATTTAACTTTACATTCACTGGGAGACAGTAGTCAGTCCCAGAAAAGGTATTTAAACCTTTGGAAGTCTGAAAGACATCCCTGTGTCACTGCACTGAGGGTGCTGTGTGACACACAAGAAACGATGATGCCGATGGAGTTGTCTAAAACTCCATATCCAAAGAACACAAAAGTAAAAACACACATCAAAATACATGAAAGAGTGGGAAAAAAAGCTCACACTCTTTCCAGGTAAAAATTAAAGTCCTAACAATTCAGCAAAGTTGCAGGGGGTCTCAAAAGGTAAGGGAAATTAGCACATTTATGAGAATTGTCCCTAACACTCGTCCCCCCACACTAAGGGACAGGAGGATTTAATCCACTCCTGGATGAATCTCCTTACTCCAGTCAGTCAAACATCCTGGAGAAACCATTAGCATTTTGGTGGTTACACCCTGACCTGTGTTCAATGGTGAAATCAAACCCGTGCAGGCTGATTGACCATCTCAGTAGTTTAGGATTTTCCCCTTTCATTTGCATCAACCATCTCAAGGGTTGGTGGTCAGTCTGAATCACAAAAGTAGATCCATACAAGTGCGGCCTAAACTTCTTCAGTGACCACACAATAGCAAAACATTCTCTTTCAATGGATGCCCACCTTGTTTCAGGTTCCTTCAGCTTCCTGCTGATGAAGGAAATGGGGTGCTCCCTACCTTTCTCATCCAGCTGTCTCAGAACTGCACATATACCTGTACTGGAAGCATCTGTTTGCACAATGAAGGTTTGGTTGTAGTCAGGAGCTCTTAAGACTGGAGATTGACAAAGGGCTTTTTTAAGTCCTTCAAATGCTTCAGTGCACTCCTCATTCCACCTGACCTTTTTGGGTTATTTGGGTGCTGAGACTAAATTCACGGGAGAAGCTATGGTCCCATAGTTCTCTATGAAGTTCCTATAGTAACCAGTGAGGCCTAGGAAGGCTCTCACTTGGGTTTGAAGAGTAGGGGTGGCCCAGTTTTTTACAGATTGTACCTTGCTAGGCAATGGGCTGATTTCACCCCCTCCTACCTCATGTCCAAGGAAGACCACTTTACTCTGGCCAGTATGACACTTACTTGCATTTATGGTCAGATGAACCTGCTCAAGAGCCTGCAAAACATATCCTAAGTGGTCAACATGCTCTTTCCAAGTGGGGCTGAACACTGCAATGTCATCCAAGTAAGTGAGTAGTGTGGAAAAGGTGGCCCAAGAAAATGTGTGGATGCGCAACCTTGAGATATTCACAAATCGCGCTAAGATAAGTCAAAAATAGGAACAGCTGCAGCCGTGTGGTTAGACTGGTGATTTTCCACTGTCATCCAAGTATGTCATGTAGAAGTCCATCCCATTCAGAACTTGATTAACCATTCTTTGGAATGTTGTAGGTGCATTCCTTAGTCCAAAAGGCATTACCCTAAACTGGTAGAGGCCTGCTGGGGTGGAGAATGCAGTTTTCTCCTTGGCATGGTCTGTCAGGGCTATTTGCCAAAAGTCTGACGTGAGATCAAATGCACTGAGGTACTTGGCTGAACCAGGTTTGTCCAGCAGTTCATCTGTCCTTGGTAAAGGATGGGCATCAGTCTTAGTGACTGCATTAAGAGCTCTATAGTCCACACAAAATATCAACTGTTTGGATCCTGCCTTTGGCACTAGTACAACTGGACTAGACCATGGACTGGTAGATGGCTCCATTACCCCGAGATCAAGCATCTTGTTGACCTCTTCCTTTATTTGGGTTCTTCATGATCTGACATCCTGTAACCTCTGTTTTGAACAGGTAAACAGTGACCAGTGAGAATATCATGCTGCCCAAAGGGGTCAAGCCTGGTGATAGTGAAAACAGGGAGGCAAACTGATTTAACAGAATCTTGCACTCCTCCTGTTGTTCCAGGTTCCGATTAGAAGAGAGATTGACTCATTCTATCTTCTCATCTAAAGGCTGTCCTCTGAGTAGGTCAGGTAGAGGTCACTCTCTTCCTCCTCTTGAGCTGAAGCTAGAAGCAAAGCTCCTACTTCTGGTCTTAAGACATAAGCGTTTAGACAGTTGGTGTGAAAGACTCTGGGAGCCTCCTGAGGATTGCCAGATAGTTGACCTCTCCAGGTTTTCCCACAACCTTGTAGGGTCCTATCCATGTGTACTGTAAGGCACTCTGCCTTGTAGGTACCATAACTAAAACTAGCTGGTTTTGAGTAAACTCAACCATGTTGGTCTTCTGGTCATGCCAATGCTTCACCAGAACCTGACCTGCTTTCAAGTTATCTGTTGCTTCTGCCATCATGTGTGACATTCTCCTCCGGAGACCTATCACATTGTCAGTGACTTTCTCTGGCTTGGGGGAAAGAGCACTCCTTAACCCCTCCTTAATTAGGGCCAAGATACCTCTAACTGGATGGCCATAGATAATCTCAAAGGGACTAATTCCAAATCCCTCCTGATGGACTTCTCTATAAGCAAATAGAAGGCATGGCAGTAGAAAGTCCTACTTTCTCCTCGAAAGTGCTGTACTTCCGCACCTTTTCACTGCTTGATTGACTCTCATGGTTCTCTGGATGTAGCACGTCACCTTGCGTGTCAGGTAAACGTTGTTGACACATTTCTTGGGAAGTATAGTCCCATTCTACCGCAGGACTTAGTGATCCACCACAGTAGATGCCAGGAGCATTGCAGGATTTTGTGGTTCTTCACAACTGAGCAGTATGTTTCAACTACTCCTATTCTTTGCAAAGCTTCAGGCTGAAAATTACACTACAAGATGCTCTAAATAGTCTATGTGTCCTTTCACTTTACACCCAATTCATGTTTTTCCACACTTTGCTCCTCGGCCCAGTAAGCTTGCATCTGATTCTAATCGTGGATCTGGGAATGAAACGAAAATTGCTTTGTCATTCCAAGTGTACCTGTGGTCTCATACCAACATCTGATCCTGCCGTTTGCTTCCCATGGGAGGGGGATTACATCCGATTAATTCCTGGCATGCTGAAAATGATTGATATTTAGATGGTGCTGTCACCTGTAAAAAAGCAGGCCTGGAAATACCACTTGGAAATAACACTTGGATGGAAGACTATAACAGACCTTCTATGCTAGTCAAGTTTCGTAGGGTTGCCAGCAGCAAATACAATACCCACCCTTCCACGCTTTCTATGGCAAAAATTGTCCCAGAGGAAACACATATTGTGAACTCAATAGATTTGGGTTAGAACTGCACGAATTCCAATGTATGGAATGAGCATGTGTCTGACTTAGCATGATTTACAATAAAAGCCCTCCACCTGTAGATGTACAATTGTGTAAGGCGACCTACTGCTCCCTGCAGAGTGTATGGAACAATCAGTACATTGTCTAGTTAAATAGATGAAAACAGGAACTTCAAAAGCGTTGTGAAAAAAAAAAACATGGTGCTGAAGAGAGAAAGAATGGAAGATATGCAAAATGAAAGGAGCATTTTCCCCAACAGATTTGAGGAAACGTTTTAATGTGCAGGAAGCATAGGCAATGGAAGGTATGCATCCTTAACGTCTAACCTCACCATCCAATCCCCGGACCGAAGCACATCACACAGAAGAGTGTCTGCTTCCATTTTGAAATGGTGATAGCAAAAACTGAAAAACTTGAGATCTTTAAACACTTTTAAACCTGGGTCTTTTTTATGCACCCATAAATATTCTCCTCCAAAAACCTGCAGGGCAATAAGAAAATAAATATCTCTATTGCCCCTTTCTATAGTAAAATAGTAAACTTGTGTGGACACCCGGTTGTATCTCAGAGAACAATTTAGAACAGTCCGATTCATGAATTCCAGACAGAATCCATTCCTGCCTGACGAACTCAGGTCCCCCATTATATCCTTCTGAGTTTTCTGAAAATCTCATATTTGCCCCCAAATATTTAATGGTGGTGAACACTTACAATCAAAATGCCCATCAAGGCATCTCCTCTGGTAATTACCCCGGAAGACTTGTGGCCACCATTGTAAGAAAACTAGAGCTCAATCCTAAGTAAAAGGCTTTGGACCTCTGACCTAGTGCTCAATCCTAAGTAACAGGATTTACACCTCTGCCCTAGTGCTCAATCCTAAGTAAAAGACTTTGGCCCTCTGCCCTAGAGCTCAATCCTAAATAAAAGGCTTCGGCCCTCTGCCTTAGTGATCAATCATAAACAAAAGGTTCCATCCCTCTGCCCTAGTGCTCAATCCTAAGAAAAAGGTTTCTGGCCTCTTCCCTAGTGCTCAATCCTAAGTAAATGGCTTTGGACCTCTGCCTTACGGCTCAATCCTAAGTAAAGGCTTTGGACAACTGCCCTAGTGCTAAATCCTAAGTAAAATGCGTAGGCCCTCTGTCCTAGTGCTCAACCCTAAGTAAAAGGCTTCGACCCTGTGCTCTAGTGATCAATCATAAATAAAAGACTTCATCCCTCTGCCCTATTACTCAATCCTAAGAAAAAGGTTTTGGACCTCTGCCCTAGTGCTCAATCCTAAGTAAATGGCTTTGGACCTCTGCCCTAGTGTTCAATCCTAAGTAAAAGTCTTCGGCCAACTGCCCTAGTGCTCAATCCTAAGTAAAAGGCTGTAGACCTCTGCCCATTGGAAATGGATTGGTCACTTACTGCCGAGAATCCAGAAAGGCACAACATGAAAGGTCTGTCAATGGCATCAGATATTAAGAGGTTTAAAAATGAAATCCTGCTCCGTGTCCAACAATTTGTAACACATCTGTACTTGCCAACCACCAGCCGTCTGTCCGCAAAGACGCTGCTAACTTGGTTTGCGCTGCAGCTGTGTAAAGGTGAAAGGTCTTACTCGATATGAATGTTGCATGTTTCCTCCATCCTGCACGACCATCTGATTATCAAGTCTTATCTTATGCACTTGCGTATTCTCAATGTCTCTGGGCCTAGTAAGATCGTTGTGTTTTGTTTGCCCGTGTTCCAATCCTTGCCTAGTCGCGCTCTGCAACACTTGTGTACGAGCGCGATACAAATAAAATATCATATCATAAATCTACCAGCGCTGGCTGGGGAATGGTGGTGAGCATGTGTGCGCAAGCGAAGGTGGATGAGGATCTAGGAAAACGTGCCATTGTGATGTCTGTATTAAACCAACGCATGGGACGATGCAGCTTCACAGCACTACATAGAACCTATGATCATTAGTGCTGCCAAAGTGAGAGGGTGGAAGTGCTTATTAATGAATGGCAGTTGTGTTTGGCAGGAGCACATGGGCTTGGATGAAGCAAAGCAGTAGTCTTTATCATGCGTAAAGTCGAGAGGGCGCTAGAGAGCCACCCAAGATGGCCGCTTCCTGAGAGAGCTCCGCGGGGCTCTAATAAATCCTGTGACATCGTGGCTCCTGCGATGGCTGGATAAACCTAACCTTCAGCTGTGTGCATCCACAAAGGACTGCTGACAATTTTGAGACAAACCACGTCTCAAACACACGACCACAGCCCGAGATACTCACCCTTGGATCCGGGGCCTGCCGGCCAACAGACTACGAGGGAGGACCCCCTTGCGTGATCGCGCGGCTGGATGAGGCGTATACGCGGCAAGAATAAAATCAGCCGGAACGAGCCCTGTGGCGCTCAGGAAGGCGGGAGGACGTGTGCGACCTTGCACCGGAGAGACAAGGCGGTCTCCGTTCCCGCAGCGGCCTGGTGCGAGTGTGGTGGGGCGGCGGTTCGAGGTGCCGGCAACCCAGGTAGGAGCGGACTGCTGTACGAGCGTTCGGCGGCGTGGCCGTTGGGTGGGCCCGCCCCCGCC
Organism: Ambystoma mexicanum; assembly: GCF_040938575.1. NCBI lineage: Eukaryota > Metazoa > Chordata > Amphibia > Caudata > Ambystomatidae > Ambystoma > Ambystoma mexicanum. The sequence continues at coordinate 150,076,520 of NC_090933.1, forward strand.
CCCGCCCCCGCCCCCGCCCCGCCCCCGCCCTGTTCCTCCCGCCCCGAGCGGGACCCCTCCGCGCTCGGCCGCAGAGTCGTGACACCCTATCGGGGAGACGCCAGGGCGTGGGAGCGGTCCCTCGCGAGGTCTCCGGGAGGGGTTGCGCTCGCTACCTCGGGGCGCGCAATAACAGGCACAGCGCCCCCCGGGCCATCAGGCCCGAGCCCCGGGCGCGGCGGAGCCCGCGTGGGTCCCGCTAGCGGCCGCCGGCCTTGTGGCATGGATCGCGCTCACAGCACGAGGGAGAGACCCGCGCTCAGGGCCGCCTCCCGGCGTCCTGGTCGATGACGCTCAGCCCGGCGGAGCCACCCCCAGAGCCCATCAGTCCCTTCGCGGACAGGGCAGGACCCGTCCAGACCAGCTGAAGACTGGGGACCCAACATACACCAACAACACCAATCCTGGGAGTGCAGAGCACCAGCTAAACCCAAAGTTGACGTCCTTTGACCGAGGAGACCCGGCGCCCTGAACTACTTCGCACAATCGCAAAGTACACACTGCCCGCCGGCACGACTGGCACAGAAGAGACCATAAGGCTCAGCCATAGTGCCCTCCAAAGACATTCGTGACTCTCCGAATTTATCACAGTCACAGAAGCACTGTCGTGGGCGCACCAGCGCGCCTTGCCTGTCCTGTGCTTGCTGCGTTCGCTCTACATACAGAGCACCCTCCGCACCAACCACTAAATAAACCACACTAAGCTCCACCAAAAAGAACACAGCGTCACTGTCGAAGGGGTCTGACCAGGTGCAGCTACTGAAAAAATTAAACAAAACTTGGCTTGTCTCCACGGACATTCCCCCCAGGCAACCATGGGAAAAGTACATAAGACCCAGAAGAAATTGAACTTTGAGGCCAGCTCACTGAATAAACCCACGTCCAGCAGCAGACCCGGCTCCCCTGCACCTGAAACGATACCAACAGAAGTCCAGACCCCACATTTAGACATAAGAGAGATTCTGAGGGACCTGAAAGCGGGCATCAGCGGCCTGGGTTGCAAATTAGATACCCTATCGACGAAGGTAGATCAGCTTCAGCATAGGCTCGATAAGCAAGCTGATAGACTCGACAATGTCGAGCAGCGCGTGTCCGACCTGGATGATGGGACAGCGGCACTGACCTCCCGTGTCTCCACGCTTGAAACCCAGATGAAAGCAGTATGCGCTAAAAATGAGGATTTGGAGGGCCGCTCCCGTAGGAACAACATTATGATTATAGTAGTAAGGGAGCAACAATTCCCAGGTAAAATGGAGGACTTTGTGGAACAGTTATGCACAGCACTTTTTGTTAAAGAAATACTGTCCCAGCTATTTGTGGTAGAAAGAGGGCACAGAATCCCGAACACCAGACCAGCACCTGGCGCATACCCTCGACCGATAATAGCAAGGCTATTAAATTACAAAGATCGCGATGCGATGCTCAGGGCAGCCAGAGACAAAGGGAAACTTCAATACGATGGCGACTCCATTCAAATCTTGCCAGATTTTTCACAGGCAGTGCAAACGCAGAGGAGATAATTTACAACAGTCAAGCGTCATCTGCAGGATAATCATATCCTTTATTCCATGTTGTACCCAGCGAAACTCTGTATTCAACATGAAGGGAAGGTGCAATTTTTCAATACCCCCGAGGAAGCTAGCGACTATCTGGACCGAAATGGCTGCAGGCCCCACGGGAACAACCCGAGACCTCGACGCGAAGATCGAGTGAGAAGAGACCCTCCGTAATCTACAACTCCAGTAATGGGCTGACAACATCAGCACGTCTCAACTCTCTTTCACACCGACCATCGCAGGAACAAAATCCTGCTGCCAAGGGAGGCCCGGTACTTTTCTTGGCGGGTTACTAGCGCCCCCAGCGCAGCAATGCTTGTAACTCTGTTATCTAAGGGGGGATTACTGTGGGCCAGTTGGGGGTTGCCCACCCAGGGGAGGGAATTAGGTCCGCCGCAACCGCTTTGCTCGCCCCGCTCTCACTCCACAACAATCATGCCGCACATCCTTGATAGCCTGGAAGCCAAGTCCCTCACCTACTCCAACAGTTCAGGACAGCAGTTTCACTTTCATATCCTGACGTCCAAGTATCTACCCGGCTCTCGGAATGACAGCCACAACATTTAGAATAGCCACTTGGAATATCCGTGGCGGCAATCAACCGGCAAAGAACAGGAAAATCTTCCAGTATCGCCGGAGACATAAGATTAACATCGCCATACTCCAAGAAACCCATCTCCTGCCAGCAACAGAGTTGCTGTGGGCCAAATCCTGGGGATGCCATAGGTACTTTTCATCATATTCGTCCTTCGCCAGAGGTGTCGCAATTCTGATTGACAGAAGGTCAAACTTCAGCTTCATCGAATCGCAGAAAGACGCTGAGGGCAGGGCCCTGCTGGTGAGAGGAATAATTGCAGGAAGGGAAGTGGTGATTGTGAACTCCTACGCTCCTAACATCGACGGACCTGATAATTTCAACTGGGTGATGTCCCAACTTGGAAAGATAAACGCAGAAACAATCATATGGGGAGCCAATCTTAACACACCAATGGACCCTAAACTAGACAAATCCCATAAAACCACTGGGAACCAGTCCAGAGCCAGTATTCAAGTTCGCGAGATATGTCAAGCGTTTGACCTATCCGATACATGGCGACACTACAACAGGGATGCGAGAGACTTTACATTTTACTCGCCCGTTCACAACACCAGCTCCAGGATAGATTATATCATGGCATCCACCCACTGTCCATTCACCTGGGGACAGAGTCAAATCCTGCCACGCACGCTCTCCGACCACTTAATGGTCACACTCGATGCCTCCCTGATAGGCGCAACAATTCCCGGTCTCAACTGGAGATTCAAGCCAGGCGCGCTTTCGGACGCTCCCTTCACAGAAGAGCTGCGTCAAGAAATAATATCCTTCATTGAGATAAACCAAGGCTCTGTCGATTCGACCAGCACCATCTGGGAAGCATTAAAGTACTTTGTGCGAGGCATATGCATAGCCAAAGAAAATGGCTTATTGAAGCTGATCCGAAAGGAGCTCTCTGACAGCGAACGCCAACTGAAGGCACTCGAACTGAGAGCCGTCTCAACTCCAAGCCCCAAAATCCAGGCAGAGCTGAAAGAGGAGCTTCAGAAGTTCAGAGAAACAGACGAAAGGGAGCTGAAATTCCTTGGACGCAAGCACCAGATCCGACAATATGGGGAGGGTCAGAAGCCAGGAGCCCTGCTTGCCCGACTGCTATCGGTAGACAAAACCCCAACTCGGGTGGAATGTGTCAGAGACGCTCATGGGCAGCTAGTATATTCAGAAGGGGATATCGCCAAAGCATTCCGCGATTTTTACCAGGACCTGTACAGCTCTAAAGGCAACTCAGACTCTAAATCCCTGCAGGAATACCTAGACGACACTGAACTGTACTGGGTGGAGGAAGTCCTACGAGAACCACTGAACGCCCCGATAACGACAGAAGAAATACTGGAAGCAATAAAATCCCTCCCGAGCTCCAAAGCACCAGGTCCAGATGGACTTACTGGAGAGTTTTATAAGACCTACGCAGGCATCCTTGCTCCTCTCCTGCAACGCGAGTATGAAGAGTCTATTGAGAGCGGATGCCTTCCCCATACACTACGAGAAGCCAATATAATAGTGATAAATAAAGCCGGCAAACCCGCTGATGAATGTGCATCCTACAGACCAATTTCACTGATCAACCTGGACAATAAAATCCTTGCAAAAATTCTTGCATCCAGACTCCTCCCCCTTATGCCGGCACTTGTAATTGATGTTCAAGCCGGATTTGTCCCAGGGCGCAGCACCACCTATGGTATCAGACGTCTGTTCGGCGTCATTGAGGCCCTAGATCCAACACATCAAGCAATAGCAGTGCTTCTCGACGCCGAGAAGGCATTTGACTCGGTGGAGTGGCCATTCATGCTAGCGACGCTCAGGCAAATGGGCTTTGGCAACTTCTTTATCAAGTTCGTGTCTCTACTGTATAATGGACCCCGATCCTACGTCACACTGGGGAATACCAGATCCGCGGCCATATTACTAGAACACGGAACGAGACAGGGATGCCCACTCTCTGTCCTAATCTTTGCCCTTATTATGGAACCCTTAGCCTCTAGACTGCGAATTCCAAATACACAGAGGCCTCAAATTAGGTCCCCACAAATTAATTGTCTCCCTCTATGCTGACAATGTCATTTTATTTATCGACAATCCCCAAGAGAACCTTAACCCGGTAATGTGGGAGGTATGAAGTTTTGGGCAAATGTCGGGACTAAAAATTAACTACTCTAAATCTGTGATATTTCCCCTGACCCCTAATACAGTGAAATTTACCGATGACTATGGTTTTAAATGGGAGAACTCAAGGGTACGCTACATAGGCATATATATGTCACGAGACTATCACGAGATAGACAAGGATAACTTTGTCTCCACGCTTATCTCTATTCAGGATCGAGTACACAGGTGGAAAACGCTCCCGCTAACGCTGTGGGGCAGGACCTCCCTAACGAAGATGGTTATCCTTCCCAAGCTTCTGTACCTGTTTACCAATATCCCGCTACTCCTCCCCAAATCCTTTCTCCTGAAAATTAAAACGGCAGTCCTGGAACTGCTTTGGGCAGGTAAACCTGCACGCGTGGCATACGAAACCCTAGTTCTGCCAACATCGAAAGTAGGTCTTGCGCTCCCGGACATAGAAAAGTACTATTGGGCGTCTCAGGCTCAGTTTTTAAGCCACTGATACACGTCCCACTTCGTGCGCCCACATGTGCAGGTGGAACGAGCTCTGGCCTCACCCGACTTACTCAGTGCCGTTATCATAAGCCAAATCCCAGTTCCATACAATACCTTAAACACAGTTCTGTCCACATACACAGTCTGGAAAAAAAATGGCTGCTAAGTACGGCGTGAGCATAAGATATTCCCCCTTGTTGCCGATCAGGTTCATTCTGGGCATCCCGCTCACGAATGAAAAAGTATTTTTGATATGGGCCGACAAGATTAATATTCATTCCTTCGGCGACGCTTTCCCGGAGGGCACCTTTCTAACGCCACAAATGGCCAAAGAGAGGGGCGGAAACACCTCCCTAGACACCTTTCTCTACTTCAGATTGCGCTATACCCTCCAAAAAATGTTCCCCTATTTTCCTAAACAACCCCCTACATGGGTCTTGCTCCACATACCATCTAGGCAGAGGGAGAGGGGAGGTTGGTCTTGTCGCTCTACAAATCCCTAGTGGCAGACACCGGGTTGCCGCCTGCTAAAACACAGCAAAAATGGGAATCTGCCCTTCAGATTTCTATAGATGCTGAGGACTGGTCTTATATCTTACATCAAACCCAAAAAGTCGCAGTGAATACACGATATAAACTAATACACTTTAATTTTGTACACCAAACATATTATACCCCTGTCAACAAGCATCGACATCACTCAGAAGCATCAGCCCAATGCGAACGATGTACAGCGGCATATGCCAATTTTTTCCATCTGGCCTGGGACTGTCCTGGAATTCAGCGTTTTTGGGTCTCAGTTCTGAAGATTGTTGCTGACATTATCGGTGAACAGGTTGCTCCGTTACCGTTGGCAGCCCTCCTTGGCCTTACAAAATACCTACATCCCACATCCCGATAACTAGCGGCCCTCCTCCTGGTGTTGGCCCGTAGACGAATCGCCATGGCATGGAGCCGGGGCCCTCTACCTAAAATCGAAGACTGGAAAAAAGACATAACTTATTGTCAGGACGTAGAGAGTGAATTCATAAGAACCCTACCATTACATGCTCGACCACCTAACAGATGGGGGCCGTATATTGCATATCTGCTAAATAGTTCAGCCCCTTCTGATACTGAGAGCACCTGAACTCGAAATAGAATTGTGAGATTGAGTGGCACTGTATACTCATGACCTTAGGTTAAATGGCACCTAACCAGGAATGTTCTGCTATCTGTTGTTGTGGACATGGATGGGGGGAGGCGGCTTTGCAGACGGACCCGAGGGCGGGAAGTGTTTTGTTTCCTTTTCCTTTTTTTACTCTGTTCTCTTCCTTTCCTCTCCTTTCTTCAGCTCGCCTTCTTCCTTCTTTCTTTTTCTCAATGTTACCACAGCACACCTTGTTGGTGTCCTTGTTTTTTGTTGCTATGAAAATCTCGAAAAATAAAGTTTCAAAAAAATAAATAAAATCATGCGTAAAGTCTCTGCAAGCCTTGATTACAAAATGAAACGCTCCTTAAGGTAAGAAAATAATATTGCATCTTCAACAGCATCAAGAAAAAGGGTTTGTGTCAGTGTAGGGCATCTGTATATGTTAGATTAGGGGTGTAGTATCCAGCCTCTTATGTGTGAAGGATACACAATATTATGGGACATTAGTCTCATAGGGAGATTTGAGAATTAGGTAAGCACATAGTTGCTGACTTCATGTCAAGAAAAGAGATGGCATAATCATTGCCTCTATGCCTGCCATAAAACAATACACATTTGCGGCCATATTATTCTGAAGAAAAATACAATTGCGACAAAGTGTCAAAATTGAGTTTAAATTCTGACAACAAATTTTCTCCAGGGATAAACCCAGACTCGTACTGGTCTATAGCGCAATAGGGCAATGCCCAAAGGGCAGGCCCAACATTCTAGCCTGGGCTAGTTTGTTTGGTCATAGTGAGCCAGCTATTTGGCCAAATTGGGCCAGTTCAATGAGTCCTTCACGGTGCAGCTGGTAGTTTTGAAGATTGTTATTGAACAAGCATTCTTGAAAATTATCTATTTACAATGCATTCTTCTCACAAACACCCCATTTGGGGCTAATCAGAAAGTCTGGCATGAAAGGAAGGAATTGTCATTTGAGACTGTGGGCCCCTTTTTATATTGGTGCATGAGAAAATATGCCCCAGTCCGACCAGGCACTTACCCATATTTTTAATTTTTATTTTTAATTTTTAATTGTAAAAATTAGTTTATATATGAACTTCAATTACAATAAAATGCAGTTCCAACTTTCACACAAACGCACAAGAGAACAGTCGCAAAAACGAGAACGCTCTTGACATTAACATGAATGTACATATAGAAACCCAATTCCTGATTAAGACAGTTGCTCTCTCAGATTGGTTTCCAAAAAATCACATACTGCACATGTGAGAGGTACATTGTTGCCAGACAGAATCCAATACCACTATTTGTCCATGTCTTCATCTACCGGAGCAAAGGGTCTGAGGTGGCGATTTCGTGACTGCGTTAAATTTTGACATTCTGTGATCAGGTGTTTCACTGATTCAGCTGATTGTTCACAGAATCTACAGAGATTATTATCGATTTTAGGGGCTCATCGCTTCCATTGAATTTCCTAAGTTGTGTAAGCATTTAAACGCAGTCTCATGAATTGGTTGCAATGTTTTCTTGAAGGAAATTTTTGAAGGTATCTTGGCAGACGATCTAAACAATTAGATTGAGGCCCCAAATCAATCGACGAAGACAGAAGGTTTCTTTGTTCTAAGTTTTGTATCCAGTTCCATTTTCTTAGTTTCTGTTTGGTGATTTGGGGCATTGCTATAAGTGTTTCCCACTTTATATCTGCAAATTCTAGGATCATTTTTAATCTGGTGAACCAATTTTGCAGGATGCCGCGATATTGCTTTTGGCTCACCGTTGAGAAAATTTGGTATGCCGGGGCCAAAACCGATAGCAACATCTTCCGTAGCATAGCCAGCGATTTCCAAACAACTGTGTTGTACATGGATTCAATTCCTAGTTCGTATCTTATGGAAATCATTGAGACGCCTTTTGGAAGCTTGAGGATACATCTCCAAAACAAACCTTCAAGGGTTGACCAGAGATGATGGTCTAGATTCCAGCCAGCCTCGGCTCCAAAAGTTATCGACGGGATCACTTTTTGAATATAAAAAGTTAATACAGGTTTTAGAGTGAACTTCCCGTATTCGGCATGAAGCTTAGCCCCTTGCAGTGAAAAGGTCAACATACATTGTTTAAGATCGGACATCCATTTGTGCTCTCTTACCCGTATTTACATGCCACTTTCAGTATTCCTTCTAGTAAGAGGAACAGTTCCTTTAAGACATGCCTGTTTCCTAAAAATAAGGGTAAGCATGTGATTCAGTTTAACAAAGGGCCTGATTCCGAGTTTGGAGGCAACCGGCTGCCTCCATAATTGGTCCGGGTCCGGTCTGGTGGAGGGGGGACTTACCGGGACATTCCACCCTAGGCAGACCCAGTAATTCCCCATTCCAAAAGCCGTTCCCCATTCCCATTTGAGCCCCCATAGGGCTCAATGGGAAGGGGGAAGGCACTAATAACGGGCACGCTAATTGCGGGCCCGTTATTAGCTCCAAGGTCCCTTAACGGGTCCCGTAAAGAATGGCTGGTCAGACCAGCTGTTCCAGGTGGGACCAGCTAAGGGACCTTGGAATAGGGCCTTAAGGGATTACCGGCACCGGTCTCCTTAACAATGTCCAGTATCCCTTACCGCCCAACTCATAATGGCCCCCAATGAAAGCTACCATGTCAAAGATGTCCCTAACAACCCTGGAGACTGTTAATTTCCAAATGTACATTTTCAAATTGGATTGATTATGGAACACCTCAAGGCTTATTTCCGCAGATGAGAAGGCAGTCTATGGAAGTCTAGAGTAAATTAATGATCCCCTCCACAGCAATTATAAAATCATTTAACCTAAGAAGGATTTTTTTAAAGTTCATGATTAATAGCAACACTTGCAGCCACTCTTCTGCTCCCTCTTCAGAATATATTATGTGACTTAACAATATGTCTCGACCAACACTTTAAAGGAGACAGGTCTGCTCATTTTATATAAGCCAAGAGAACATTTTAATATTTATTTTAGAAAAGGCCCTTTGGTGGTTAAAATGAAACATTTACATAGCACACGTAGAAAATCATCTTTGCCCCTGCGTACTACAGATGCATATCATTAGTTCTTTACGGGTATGAACCTGGCAGGTTGTCTACCTATTTCATCCATTTAGAAAAGAGAGACCCACGTTTGGCTCTTTAAATGTACATGTATGCAAGTCAAAGTCATTTCTGTCACCTAAGCAAGGTTTGGTCATTAGGAAGTATCGTGCCGCATCCTGGTTAGATTGGCTGGTCTGATTCATAACAGAAACATTCCATATTTTACGGCTTTAATCAAGGGAAAGTGTACTTTGAACTCATGATTGTTCTAGCTAGTACTGAAGAGAAAATCGTTAGTTTCTTATAAATACAGAGGTGTGCAATTTTCAAACCCATCTTCGTTTCAAAATATAACCGAGGCAATGAAAGCACACATAAATCCAGAGGCGCACACCTGCTTCAGCAATCATCCCACTCAACAAGGATTACAGTGTAGTCAATCAATCACTCCTGCCTAACAATTAGGCAGCATCTGAGGCCATGTCACTGTTTATGACGCAGAGTCTGTACCAAAACTCTTAAGTGTTGAAAGTAATCCTACAACTAAAACAATAAAAACCACCCACAGAATTATTTTAAATTTGATTTATTTTAGTTTGTTTCATTTTTGCAAAGCAAGATCTGCATGTTGGAGGCAGCAGAGCGCTGAATGTAATGTGTAGATCAGGCTGCAAAGCTACTAAAATAATCAAAGAGGTGTATATATATATTCACTGACAAAAAAAGTTGTTAAAGGGTCGTTATGGTTAAGTTGCACTAGTAAAAACCTATACAATTCAATGGACAAACGTTGTTACAGGGACGTTATGGTTACAGGTAAAACCGAAAACCCCCAGAAATTCGCAAGTTATGGTCAGCTAAGAAACCGTAGCTTGCGCTACCCCTGTGCATTGCAAGGGTTAACACCCATGACATCAAAGATTATATCAAAAATGTCAATCATGACATGACTGATGACATCACATGTGTATATAGTTTTAATAAACACCCTCCATAAGGGATTATCTTTGTAATGTTGTCAGAAAACTATCAGAAATCATTGGAAGAACTATTATGAGATACATAGTACTTTGAGGAATGCATTGCTATAAACACCATTGCATTACAGAGTTCTTTCCAGTACATGCGCCTAGTCATGTAGAAACATTACAATTGTCTACAGCATGCATCATACAGGTGTACTAATCAAAATCTTCGGTTGTTGGATCGTACAATGATGAATGTTTTTGTTCGAGACCTTTCTGTCTTGTGACACATGCAATGAGTAGCTACAAATGCCTCTCTTTCTACATTAATGTACTACTATACACAACACATAAAGACACCACAACATATACAAATATGAGCATACATAGAGAAAGTAAAGTCAACAAAAAAGTAGGAGTACCACCAGAAAGTGTTCATACCTTCACCACTTATGTTCATGCACAGAACTGATTGCTGTGTTCCAGGTTTGCTTCTTCCCCAAATATATGTATCTTATGATGTGTGACTCAACCCTAAGGAAAGTAGTGTCAGAACATATGAGAACGGTAAGGTCAACAAATATAGCACCTTTCCCACTTTTAGTTCCTGACTCCAAGTGAAGACAAGCACCTAGTGGACATATGTCACTGAACAAAAAAAGAGGAAAACACACATGTGATATCATTAGTCATGTCATGAATGACATTTGTGATGTCATGGGTGTTAGTCCTTGCAATGCAATGCACAGGGGTAGCGTGAGTTATGGTTGCTTAGCTGACCATAACTTGCAAATCTCTGGGGTTTTTCGGTTTTACCTGTGACCATAACATCCCTGTAACAATGTTTGTCCATTGAATTGCATAGGTTTTTACTAGTGCAACTTAACCATAAAGTCCCTTTAACAACGTTTTTTGTCAGTGAATTTCATTGGTTTTTAGCAGGATACCCATAGTTTGTAAACAAGAACTGTGCAACATAGTGCAACTGCTGGCACCATGTTAATGCGGACAGCAGTCGCAGACTATGCATCTGTTTACAGAGATTGTGTGGCATCCAACCTGCTGAAGAAGGCATGTGCTCTCTTACGTAGTGGTACCAATCACCAAAAGCAAAAAACATAGACAAACAGCACCATGTGCAAGAATTGCCACGGAAAATAGATTAGGTTTGCAAATCGTGTGCTTATGAAGCAAACAGGACAAAGGCATAGGGAGTGCACCATAACGGAATGCATCAACAACAGAAGTGACGTCTGACTTCACCAATCTTACCGCACTGCTACTGTAAAGGGGAACAAAGAACGATCGTCCAAAGTAATGACTGGAAAGTGCTAAGACCTGAACTCCACCACAATGCAGTAAGGATCCTACACTTTGTCTAATAATTAAACAAGTGCTGCAGTATCCAATAGTACAGAAGCATAACGTGTCTTTTTGTAATGCAGCAATGGCAAGCACCTTAGAGTGGCAGGATGAAATTTCCCTCATGACGCAATTACTTTCTATAGTAACACCATTGGTACGCACAGTGCTGTGAACAATACATTATGCAATATATGTTGCTTCATGTACACCAAACACATTCTCTTTTCGGTAAGAGAACATTTTGGAAAGGAAAGCAAGTCAGTGCAAGTGGCAAACCTTCCACAGCAGCATACGGGCATAGGAAAGGAAAGAAACTCTGTGCATAGGGAAATGGACTGCGTGGAAGTCAAAGTGGAGGAATTGGTGAACAATTGTGCCGCTTTAAAAATTACGTATAAGAATATATTTTGGACAAAATGAAACAGCACTGGCACACCTGCATGTGTACTCCTTCCCCATGTCGGAGCCCGCCCTTTCCTCAAAAAACGTTTCATGGGAGACATTAAGGTAATACATCAATCTCTTCCTCCCCTCACAACCAAGTTGTGCAAATCCCCATTTCCCCACAATAAGAATGTTGCTGAGTGTCTGTGTGGTATTTTTTTTTTACCTGAAATGGGGTTCTCACTCAGCAGCACACAATCCTCATTGCAATGACCACAAGTAAGAAAAAGATAGGTCTCCTACGGACACCACAGCTGTCCGGCCTATCCACAATGACAATGGAGGCATCCGTACGCCGCCAGCAGGCTCTGCATGTCTGCATGTTGTTCACCACCTATCAATGCGTGTGGGAGTGGACATTTGTGTGTAGTGCAATTACACACATGTGTATCTGTTCCTCTCTGTCCTGGTAACATCGCCATTGTGCAGCATATGCGAAGGAATGTTAATTGCGTCGGGCGTCCACCCATGCCCTACAGGTAGCTATACACGTAAACATCCCACCTGCTGTACCCTATAAATAACAAGCATCTCCCAAAATGTTCGGCGCATGTGTAGCACACTTTTAGTCATTGGAGAAGACGCAATGGTGTGCATAGGACACCAATTCACACGCGCACAACACATTTTGCCCAAAGCAGACAGCCATCCCAAAAGAAAACATTGGCAACGTCACCATGCGACCGCATCCACACTGCGCATTGGGCCATTATTTCGGGGACAGGAGCCGGACCTTCGAACAGCTGCAAAGTGCAGGGTTGAGCGGTGTAGAGAGTGTTTTTTTTTGGAAAGTACATGCTTACAAACACACCACAATGTGCCGTTGCACATTTATGTATGTTTTGGAACAATATAGGCCTGCTTTCCGGGTGAACACTGTCCACAGCTACCCTACAAAAGGGCACATTGCAAAGGTGCTGTGCAATCTTTTTGCAGCTTTTCAGAACAGAGTAGCAGGCCACATAGGTTTGCCCTGTAAGTAATGGTGCACCAAATCTTCTGTGCTACAGTGCATCTGCAACTAATAGCAACCATGTCAGTCCGGCTAAATATGCACAGTAATGGAGAAAATTATGACCGGGCCTTGCTGTGACCCACACCCGCAGCTGCGATAGTCCCCTTTGTCCCAATCTCATGGGTAGCTAGCGGCAAAGGGGAGTATGTGCACGCGCATTTCCCCAAGGACAACGGGGGCCGTGTTCCAATGAAGCAGAAACATTCCTTCTTCCCTTTCCAGTTTCTTTTTTGCAGCATGCCATCATTGCATACTGTTAAAATGTTCCACACGCTTCCACCAATGACATTCAAGAGCTCTACATGTAACAGTATCAGTTCTGTACAACAGTCCACTGCATACACACCACGCCCACTCCCTGTTACACCACAGTCCCATTACAATGGGCGCCTTCCTGAAAATCCCCAGATGTGGCTTTCGTGCTTCGTGTGAGTCTGGGGGAATAACTTGCAACCAGGGTAGGGGGAGTTCGTTGTAAGGGACGGCTCTGAGATGTATTCTTTTATTGTTCAGATGCTTCTAGAGAAACACCTTTTTTCACTTTTTATTTGATTTTGTGTTTTCTTGTGCAGACATTGTTACAGTAAACTGTTCACCACATATTGTAGATGGGCAAACCAAACAGAATTACCAATGGGTGACAAGGAAATGCCATTTGCATGGAACAATTCCGCATTTCCACAACTAATGAGGTCATTGTTGCAGAAGAATATCCCAGTAGCAGACAAAAAAGTATAAATGCTTCTGCTGATGAGACACTTTCCAGCCTCTGGCTCCGAACAACTTCCAGGAGCAATGTCCTATACTCTTCGTGATGTTATTGATGAGAAAAGCACTTTGGGAGTGGGTAAAAGCCGCTTCACTAGATTTAGCAATCTCTTCAGTCGACGGAACAAGCCTAAAAAAGACATGTAACACATATGCATGCCACTGTAGTGGATGATGATAACATCGGCTCTAGCAAAACTGGCCAGGTCTTTGCAAAGTGCATCCATGTTGGCAAAACTGTGCTCGTAGACACCATTCGACAATTCGACCACTCCTTCCAACCCAAATTTTTCATCAAAGTTTCTTTCCAGGGCATACTTGTGCAGATCTAGTAGAAAGGCATCACCTATAGGCCACACAATGCGTTTCACCATGTCAGTCAGCCTCATTAGGCAGAGTGTAATTTACAGCAGTTTGACCGCCCCTTCCTGTGAACCACACCCACAGTACCTGATTGGATAATCCCGAAAGTCCCATGTCCATTGGCCAGCAAGTTAAGAAGCACCGATTTTGCCACGTGCGGTGACCAAAGTACCGCAAGGGCCGCATCCCAGTAAAGCAGGAGCAGTCCTTTTCCCTTTCCACTACCTTTTGTCCAGCATGACCTCATTGGGTACAGGTAAATGGGAACACACAATTCCACCAATGCCATCTACTTTAACACTGTCAGTTCTGCACAACACTTCATGGGTACTGTTACAAATTCAGCCAGCTGGTGTGCTGTCACTGGACAGCACATCCAGTAGAAAGTTCAGTAAAATATTGCAAGATGTGTGCATCCACATTCATCCACTTGTGCACTTATCACCACAAAAAGGAGGTAAGGAAACTTTTTCTGCACTTGACTGTGTTATAAGTGCCTCTGCACACGGTATCTGCCACTGAGCAGCCATTAGGTTCTATAAAAGCATACTGTTTTTTTCCCATCCCCTTCCATGAAGTGTCACTTCAGTGATATGTGCTTGCAACGTTATCATTTAGCCATATCATACAGTGTAATATCGAAACAGGAACTCTATGCTTTCCTTCTGACAATGCTCTGAAATGTTTTCCCCACTAACCCACCTCCTACATAAATCGTAAATAAAATGCCACCATAGCAGCATTGAATGTATAGTACCAAGTGAAAGCAACTTTCCAAAAGATCACTGTCTGCACAGCTGTACTTATGTCTATGCTGCACTATTGCAACAGCCTCTTTTTAAATCTGCCCCCTTCTACTCTCCGCCCTCTGGACGCATCCAGAAGAAGAGTGCGCAACTTGGGATGGTATCTCTCCTGCACTGAAATGTCGCCAATAGCTCCCAGTGGCTGTGAGGGATAAAGTGAGAAGAGTCTGCATTATGCGGAAGGCCTTCTGGTCCCTGGGACCTCAATACCTTCAACTGTAACTCCCTATATATTTGCGTGCGCAAGCTCTTCCCTCATCTACCTCTAACTCACTCAGGGTCAAGCGCTTCTGCAAAAAAACATTTGGTGGTAGTTGTGCTTTTTCGCCTGTGGCCTCCCTCTGCAACAGCCTCCCTGCATCCCTGACACTTGAGGGGAACCATCACCAGTTCCAGAAGCACCTCAAAGCCTTTCTCTTAGCGTCTGCAGTTTCTGCTCCTCTCCCCGGCTAACTGCCTGACGTAAACCGATTCTGCACTACTTACCTTGTGACTCTGTGATGTTGGGCCCATGTCACATCCCCCCACCAGGCAAACCCCTGCACTGGCTTTCTAGCAAACCCTGCACTTGAGGACTGTTTTCTGTATGCCTAACAGTGCATCCACCACCTGTTGTGTGCACTTATCCGTGCACTTGGCACAATTGACCCTTATTTTGACTTACTGTCATTTGTTCTTCTTCCCATGCACTGTACCTTCCCCTCCCTCTACCCATGCACTTGGACCATCTAAATCACACCTGGTTCAGTAGGGTTGTTGTCTCTATCTCCCCTCTGTTTCCCCTCCCTTGCCGTCTTGCGCCTTGTTAAACGTGTGGTAGGCACTTTACAAATGCCATAGCATATATTGCACATCATATGATATCATAAAACAATGCATGCACCACAGTAGGATGCCTGCCACTTACTGCAAACTTTTCAGAAAATATCACGCACACGCAGCACAGCTTGCATGTTACCAACTGCAAATAAATACATACAGTTCATGCATACACCCAGGATGCCTGCCCCTTACCTTGCACACTTCCACCATACCCTTTCTGTACTTCTTTGTGCAAAAAGACCTTCTGGCACAGTGTTTGCGCACACACCAGACCCACCAAACTTATAGAATAGTGTCTTTCGCTCCACAATCTCCTTTCCATCGCTCTCATCCAGAAAATGGCTGGATGTGGTATGTGGAAGTGTGAAAGTACAGCATAATCCACTGACTTTTCATGCTAGGGAGGGAGGGGGGTTGTGGGAGTTGGGGGGGGGGGTAAATGTAAAACAGGGAAAGAGCAAATGTCTAAATTTCTGAAGATCATTGGGTGGCAAATTAGGGAAGGCAGTGTTACTATAGAAACACAAAGGGCCTTGGTCAAACGCATAGAGTTATGGGATTGGCTGGAGAATTACGACCATCTCCAGAAGCTAAAAAGCTATCAGTTTGTCCAGTACAGATTGTATAATTACAAAAACTTGCAGAGATATCTCAATCTATGCCCAGATAGGAGACTCAGACGTTTTATACTACTCCTAAGGCTAGAACAACTGCCTACCTTAATGATAACAGGTAGAAGAGATATGATCCCCCTAGAATTACGACTCTGCCGGTTATGTAAAGGAGTGAATTGCATAGAAACGGCCAGACATGTACTGACCGAGTGCTGCAAAATGTCACCTACCATAAACCTTGCTTTGGGGCCGTTTGTGCATAACCAAGGTTATATCTATGAGGAACTATTCTGGCATCACTGCATTAACTCAAACAGTATAAGGCTCTTGATGGCATTGTATAGTAGTTGGCTGATTGTGGAAACAAGACTTAGGATAACCATATAGACGGATTTAAGGAAACTCTCAGTGGAGATCATAGGGCAATAGGTGGTAAACCAGGACTTCAGAATTACTGTAAATGTAAATACGAATTTAAAATTGAAGTTGTGTTTTATATGGTTTTAGAAAATGTATATCTTAAGAATGTAATGTATTGCTTTTGCTTTTTGGCATCTTTTATGTAATCTGTTGTTATTATTGACAATTTTCTCAGTAGAAGTTTGCTCTTATTCAAATATATATTTTATGTGTAAAGTTTCGTTGTAAACTAAGTCACAATAAATTAAATTAAGTAAAACAGGGTAGGGGTTTGGGTCTGTAGTACTGTCTCAGAAAACAAACTTTTTTTTTTCATTTTATTTTTGTTGTCCCGTTTTTGTTGTGTACGTGTTTTCATACATTTTTTAATTTTTTTATATCTTTCGATGACTTTCTGTTTGCTTCTCCTCCTCACATTTGTAAGGACTGAATGTCAACGCTTCTCTTACAGTTCTACAGGATTGTCTGCAACGCTGCGTGTAGAGTGGCAAAGAAAACAGCATTGCCAATGGAGGTCAAAAGAATGCGATTTCCTTGGTACCACTTCAAATCTTGCTTGTTAATGCTGTCATAGTCGGTGCAGAACTTCCCAGCACTGCACATAAAGTCACACATGCTTCTGTTTATGAAACACCTCCCGACCTATGGCTGTTGACAAATTACACCAGCATGGTCCCATGCACCTCTTGGTGGCATGGAGGAGAAAATCACCTTGGCAGTGGGAAAAATCTGCATCACTGCTGTCATCAACTTCTTGAGGTGACAGAGCAAACGTGAGCATGACATGTACCCCAAATGTAGTGTTCCATAATGCACAACCACAACATCCACACTGCCGTCAGAGGCCACACATGTACAAAGTAGAACCATGGCACCAAAATCCCACTCATAGACTGTCCCAAAAATCCTCCACTCCTTCCAGCTGAAAGTTAGTATCACAGCCTCTTTCCACTGCATAGCTGTGCAGATCTTGCACAAAGGTATCACCCGCAATGAGCCCTCTGCGTCTGGCCATCTCTGTCACCCTCACTGCATAGAGGTTTGGGGAAATATATCACTGCCCCTTCCTGTGACCCACACCCTCGACAACTGATCGGATAATTCCCACAGTTCCATTTGCAAAGGCACCAGGCTCAAAAGGGAAGATTGTAGTATGTGCGCTTTCCCAGCTACATCGAGGGCCACATCCCAGTAAAGCACAGGCACTCCTCATTCCATTTCCACTATTGTATATGCAACACTCCCGCATTAGGTAGAATCCAATAGTCACACACGCATGTAGCATTCACATCCAAGACCTCCACAGCTAACACTATCATTTCTGCACTGCACTGCAGACGTACCTTTACACACTCACAGTACAGGACTTGTGTCATGTGAAAGCAACTCCAGGTAACAGCTCTCCAAACCAATGCACGCTTTCAGTGTCCACATTCACCCAGAGCGGCACCCAGCACAACAAACTGCAGGTAGCCATAGTTTTTTTCCTCCCAGCACTCCACCAACTCCAATGATGAAATACTTCAAAGTGCAGTACACTAGTTGGTAATCTGCGCCATGCACACTACTCAAGCACATACACTATGCAGTTGAACCCTATGCTGTGGTACTGTACTGCTCTCCCCTGAAAAGTGCACAAAACAACCATAAATCATCAATGCAATTATAGAGCAAATACTTTGAACCATAAACAGACAGACACAATAACTCGCAGCCACGCACTCTTAGAAGATAATCAGCTCTTTATGGCTATTTATTCAAAGCTTACAAGTACATAGAAATAACTCATAAAAATAATAAGGACATAAATCACAGAAGAAGTAAAGAAGTCAAAAAGAAATACATCACTGTGAGCGTAACAGAATTCCTCATCTTGTCCAGAAGCGGCTGGAAGACCCCAGGAACAGCCAGACAGAGAGCACCACAGCTCACAGGAAGGCCGGACGTAAGCGTCCTTCTCCGGCTGAAGTCTCACCTGACCCCCTCCGGGTTTCCGCCTATATACACACTCCACAAAGGGGAGTTAATTCTCGAACATTCTGGAAATTGCACTTGCGCAGTTGAGGAACAGCCGTCGGTTGCCAGCTGGGTCAATCGAGAGCTCCCCCCAAGGAACACAGTGCCTCCCTTCTCTAAAAACGCGCCCTATGGCGAATAGTAGCAAGCCATAACAATGTTAGCTTTCCCAGCAGAAATGGCCTTGACCGCATACCAGGTTTGGAAAAGCATGTTTGTCTCAGCACTGTGAATCTAACACTCAGCAAAATGTGTGCAACGTTTCACTGCGGTATGAAGTAAATATCCAACATGGCTCTGAGCACTCCCAGAATTAATTGCGCACCCGCACCATTTTGGATCAAGCATAAATCAAACATAACAGGTACACACACACTTTCTCACCACAGCACTCAGTGGACACACTGCAGAACTGTTCACTCCATATGCTCCTGCCATGCACCGGAAAATATACCATGTGTGAATAATGAGCACACCCATGCAATCAACAATGCATGCACAACTCACAAACCACACACAAAACGCAACAATCTGAGGAGTAGTTGCAAGCAACCCACATAACTGTTTGTGAAAGGCTTCCAGCCATGCATTTAAGATGCTAGGCCAACACCACACACAGCACTCCCTGGTGCACCCCACGTTGCACTCCTCATTTCATGTGTAATGCATTCCCCATCTGTAATTGCGCCTGCCAACTTTCACCCTGGCCACATCTTTGCATGCATGGCTCCATGACATTGGGTTGCCTGTGCTGAACGGTATGTGCGTGGCTTTGTATATTGTCCATATTGCAACTTTATGATGCTGATGCCTTCCTTTCATGGGGCAATGTGGTCAAACACTTTCTCAAGCAAGGGTCTTATAAAGGCTTAACCATTGCAAATGGTGACATGTATCTCCCTATTGTGCAACAGGGGCAATGGTGAACACCATATGCTAATTTACGCATAGCAGCTCACTTTTGCTGTTATACTAAGTGTCCAATGTCCTCTGTAACCATTGTGTGCTACTCACCAACTTCAAATGCATCCAGAGTGACAACTGGATCGCTGCATTATGTTGTGGTGGCTGTGATAAAGGCCTAGGTTGTTGGGTGCATGGCCTACAGCCTACGGCCTTCAGCCATGCACCCAACAGTCTAGGACTTGGGCACACTCACAACTACATAACAGAGCTATGCAGATGACCATGTAGGCATGTGCCAGAAATCACAAAGACAACATGCGCCACCCAACCACTGCACCATAAAGCAGGAATGCGAGGACACGTGTTCCACTTACCATAATGCAGAAACATATCGCTACCCACTTCCAATCACAAAGCATTATAAGCATGCCAACCAAACAAGACAATCTTCACAACATTGGGCCTGCTCCCAACACTCTAGTGCATGCATAGAACCAATGGTGTTTAGTGTACTGCAACACTTACTAATCTGTGTAATGCACACTATGCAAGCACATATAAGAAACAGTTGCACCCTGACAATGTAGCACCTCCTTTCAACCAGTGAACATACCTTTATAACCAGTGGACATACTTTTCTGTGCTAGGGCTGCAGCCATGCATCGATGGGGCTACAGACTTACCTCACACAGCACACCATAGTACTTGCTATGTTTGAATCCTCATGTCTCATGGAATGCACTCCCCTTCTGCAAATGTGACTGCCACCACTCATCACAGAAAGACATTGCCGCTGCAGCTGGCATGCCATAACGAAGGCTGTCTGCAATGACCACACAAGATTGTTACCTGTTGAGGTATCCGTGCATTGGCAGAGCATGCACGGATAGCACTGGCACTCCACCATCTTCCTCTAATGAGATATATCACATGAAGCACTTCTCATTTCCGCACCCTTTCCATCCCTTCTTTCCACCTCGAGATGCCATACACTATGTTTTTCAGCCCCTTTTGCCACCGCATTGTCCTCCGATACAACATGCCGCCTTCATGGAACACTTCTGACACACATCCTGCCACTGCACACTGCCTTGCAATCAACATTTTGACTGAGCGGCAAACAGGGAAATGGTACGCCAGAATGGAGCCAGATATGACTATTTTTACTGTGCACACTGCTACGTACAAGAGGCCAATCCATGCACACAATGATTTAGAGCCTTGCCACATAACCCGCAACACTATCTCCGATGCAGCATTTCCCAAAACCTTTCACGCAGAGCACGCTTCCCTCCAGCCAACCACCGGCCGCGTCCAATGTTCGCCGACAGCAAGGCCTACCACAGGCCAATGAGACTTCGGTCCGCAGAGCGAACAGAGAATTAGGGAGCAGACCCAGATATCACACATTTTTTGGATGTACATTTCAGTTCTTTTCAACAAAAATACTGGTCATATTTCCACCAAACACATAAAAACATGCTTTCTGACCCAAGTCCACCCTCCTGCCGCAAATTTGGTGAAGATCCATCCAGCCGTTCGTCCTGTAGCTGTGCACAAAGTTTTTCCCCATTCAGTCATTGGAAAAGAAAATGTGGGACCCCCCATAACTATGCCCCCACAGCACGATACCTCACCCAACTTGGCAGAAAAATTCAGAGCGGGCCATATACTTGTTTTGCAAAGTTTGGTGAAGATTCCTCCAGGGGGAGCGAAGTTATAAGCCACAGAAAAAGTGCTCTTCCAATGGTTTTAGCAACTTAACCATAACTACACGGCCGCTACTGCAGGCCGTGTAATATATATATTATGTCATTGATGAAGAACATATGATAAGTTTAAGGTCTACAAATATAGCACCTTTTACATTTTTTGTTCCTGACTGTCCATGAACAAAACCACCTGGCCTAGATATGTCAGTGGACAAAAAAGAGGGAGGCAGACATGTGATGTCATCAGTGATGTCAATGACATTTGTGATGTCATATTTGATGTTATGGGTGTTAGTCTTAGCAGTGCACGGTGGTGGCACGAGTTATGGTTGCTTAGCTTACCATAACTGCAGAATTTCTGGTGGTTTTCGGTTTTACTTGTAACCATAATATGGCTAGGTAGTTGTTAATGCAAAGTTACTATGATGTCCCTTTCAAATGGTTGTTGCACTGAAATTCATAGGTTTTTGTTAGGGGAAATGAATCATAAAGTCCCTTTAACAATGTTTTTTGTCAGTGAATTTCATCGGGTTTTAGTAGGGCACTTTAAGCATAACGTTCCTTTATCATAGTTTTTTGCAGTAAAGGTGACAGGGTTTTAGTAGCACAACTTAACCATAAGGTCCCTTTCACAACCGCCTTTGCACTTCATAGGGTTTTACCAGGATACTCTTAATTTTTAGAGCTGTACTATAGAGCATAGTGAAACCGGTGGCCCCATAGTAATGGTCACAGTGGTTGCGAACTGTCCGTCAGTAGTCGGACATCGGGTGGCACCCAATGTGCTGACAAAGGCAGGGGTGCTCGTACATAGCGGTTGCATCCAGCAAAGAGAATGCACATGTACAAAAAGGGCCATGTATGTGCATTGCATGGAGAAATGGAATAGGTCTGCAAACTTTGTACTTGTGAAACAAACGGAGAAAAAGCATAGAGTATACACCATAATAGAATGCACCAATATGCGAAGTGAGGTCTGCATCCAACAATATAACCACATTCCTGCTTTGCATAGAAACAAAGAAGGAAATGGCAGAGTAAGGACTGCAAGGAATTGAGAGCAGAATGTCACTACAACACAGTGAGAACACTGAAGCTTCTCATATAATAGCACAACTTGTGCAGTGTGCAACAGTGGAAAACCATGATCGTTTTTATTTTGTTGTACGCAGCAATGCAAAGCACCCAAAAATGGCTGGAACAGAATTTACCCTCTTCACGAAATGAGTAATGGTAGTAACACCATTGGTACGTAACACAGTCTGAAAAGTAAGACAGTTAATATGTATTCCTTCATGTACACCTAACAGATATTTTTATCTTTAACAGAACATACTGAAAATTAAAGCAATGCATCAGATGTGGTACCAACAGCATATGGCCAAAGTAAATTAAGGAAATGCTTTAAAAGGCACCCTATGCAGCCTGGACAGTAAAGTACAACAATTGCTAAACAATTTAGCGGCCTCAAACATTTTGTACAAGGACCTATTATTGGAGGAATGAAATACCACTGCCCTACCTTCACGTCTACCCCTTCCCCATTTCCCAGCGCACCATCCCCAAAAACATCCCTTTGAGCAGAGACGTTACACTGGGGCCGCAATCCTTGGCTCCCCTCATGACAAACTTGTTGAAAAGACAAATTCCCCTGTGTATGTATCCATTTGTGCTACCCCTTCCCTTTGCTAGTAGGGTGTATGTATCGTACACAATAAACATGTACATGTAAAGTATTGGTGAGTGTGTAAGTAGCTTTTCCTTTGTGTTGAAATTGCATGGTGAGTCTGTGTTGCAGAATAGGGTGCGAGATGGGAGCAGGTAAGAAAAATTGAGGTTTCCTAGGGAGACTGCACAAGCCCGGCGTATGTGCAATCACAATGCAGGTATCCGTACGACTAGAGTACTGGCTGCATGTCCGCATCTGCTAATACTTGTTTGTTTGTTTATTTATAATGCGCACCAGACCCAGGGGCAACAGGGCGCAGGATATAAAGGATACGTTCAGCTTAGTTACATAGGTGCATAAGATACAAAGGAAAGTGTAAGTACAGTGTAAGTAACATAAGTGGCTAAATCCAAAGTGATCACGGTACAGCACAGAGAAAGTGTCCAATGTGGACTAACAGATAGTAAGCGAATCAATATACAGTGAAATATACAATGAAGAGGAATATATACAGTTAAGTGAGTGGTTATCAGGATATTTACTTGTCATTTTCTTTCAGCCAGTCAATCATGTTCTGTCTAAATTTGGTGAATGATTGGTATTATCTAAGGCCGGGAGGCAGGGAATTCCACAGTTGAGCTGCCTTGACTGGGAAGCTATGTCCACCAATAGTGGAGAGTTTGAAGCGCGGTACTAGGAGGCAATTGGAGTTGGCTGATCTAGTCGGTCTAAGAGTAGTTCTTCTACTAATCCTGTCAGTGAGATATGGCGGTGCTCTGTTATTAAAGAATTTGTAGGTAAGGGAGGCAATTTAAATTTCTAGGTTCTCCTGGTGGAAGAAATGTGTTCATTTCTATTAATCTTGAGTACTGCACTCTGGGCATTATTCTGAAGTACCTGTATTTTTTGGATAATCTGTTTGTTCACACCAATGTAGAGCGCATTACAATAATCCAATTTGGAGAGTATGAGGGCTCTTGCGAGAATTAGGCAGCTATCAGTGGAGAGGAATTGTTTGCTTGCTCTAATTAATTTGCACGTATATGCCGTAGCAGAAGCTAGGGAGTTGATTTGTTTAGTGAAGTTCAAGGTGGCGTCTATGTAGAAACCTAAGGTCTTCACTTCCTTAGCTACATTTATGTCATTACCATCAATGGTGAATTTGGCATAATCTGGGCTTAATTTAGATAGGTGAGCCGTGGTGCCTAAAATGATAAGCTCCGTTTTGTCATCGTTCAGGCATAGTCCATGGGTGGCCATCCATGCCTGAATGATGCCATACATTCTATTCACCAAAGCCAGATCCACGACGTAATCTCCCATAAGAGGTAGGAGGATTTGGGTATCACCTGCATAATTCATGTAGGTGATACCCAAATGTTCCATTTCGTCAAAGAGGGGCTTGGTAAATACATTGTAGGGTGTTGGTGACACACGGGAACCCTGGGGTACACCACAGGTTATAGGGATGGGGTCTGCTGATGCCGATGTTGAGAAGACTCTAATAGTCCTGTTGCTCAAGAATGACTCAATCCATATTATAGCCTCTAGAGAAGTGTGCTGCAGAGTCTAGGTGGCTGCATAGGACTTTATGGTCCACCAAGTCATGAGCAGCGGAAAGGTCTAGTAGGAGGAGGGCGGCTTATCTCTGAGTTCATATATTTGGGCCTTAAGATCAATCAGTGCTGCCTGCGTCCGATGTTGGGGGCGGAATCCGGATTGGCGAGAACCTAATAAGAGGTTAGATTCCAAGAAGTTCTATATTTGAATGTAGGCCACTTTATCTAGAATTTTTAAGAGAAATGGCACAGTTGTGATAGGTCTGGAGTTTGTGGGTATGGTGGGGTCAAGGGTTTGCTTTCTGAGTAGTGTGAGTACTGAAGATTCTTTCAAGTTGTTCAGGACAGCACCAGTTGTGAATGAGGAATTAATAAGTTTGGTTATGAAAAGTGCAAGATCTCTCGCAGCGTCCTTAATAAGTTGTGCAGGCCATTGGTCACCCTTACAGTTGGACGGTTTGAGTCCCAATATGACCTTCTCCACCTCAATGACAGAGACTTTTGAGAAACTGAAGCGTGCTTTTTGTATACAATGCGGCAGTGGTACTATACTTGGAGTAATTTGAGGTGCAAGTGAGGCTTTCTTATGGGCAATTTTGGTTTGTAGGTTAGAAACTTTGTTATTTAATGTGTGCTGGATGCTGGAGCACCACGTTTTATCTTTAGTACAATTTTCCTGCGGTACGATAGGTGTTTCCAGTTCTTTTAGAATAGTGAACAGTTCTTTGATACTAGATTTGGATTGTTATATTCTGTTGTTATACATCTCCTGTTTGGCTAGGAGAATATCTTTCTTATATTGGGTTGAGATATTAGTAAAGTTTAGATTATTTTCTGCTGAGGGTGAGAGTCTCCACCCAGTTTCAGGTTTTCTTTTGAGTAGTCTAAGGTTTTTTAAGTGAGGGGTGAACCAGGTGTTGAGATGTTTTTTTAGGTTTACTCTTCCTTAGATTGAGTGGTGCAATATTATCAAGGGCCGTGTTCATGACTTTGTTGTAATGTACAACTAGAGAGTTAGGGTCCAAGTTGTCCGGTAGGGAGTTAAAATTAGGTAATATGTGGGGCAGCAATTTGTCAACTGTCATATTTTTTTTGTTCCTCGTGAGGGTAGGTGGAGCAGGTGGGGAGGTCTGAGCTGTGGCTAATTTAGTTGCCAATGTAAATGCTAGGAGATATTGGTCAGTTTAGATCTGGGGAGCAATAGACATGAAAGTAACATTGCAGCTGTGCTCTGCTAATTAGTTGTGAGAGCGTTTGTATGTCCATTCCACAGCTACGCAGAGATGTATTTCATCCTCTGTTTATGTACTGGTAACACTGCCCCTGTCGCCAACCCTACCAAATCATGCTGTAGGCTACAGCACTTAAAGCAGTCGTACGCCTAGGTATTTTGCTGTCCAAACCTACCGAATTATGGCTGCAGCAGGCCTGGCTGCCTGAGGCCCACTGAGAGCAAGGAGCAGCATCCTCCAGTGTACGGTAGGCATGTTAAATGGACCATTATTTTGATGAATGTGCTGCAAGCCCTTCCATGACCCGTGAAATAGACACAGCGTCTCCGCACTGAGCACCGTGAGGTAAAGTGTCAAGTTCTCGCCTGCGGTTTCTAGTGTTACAGAACAGATGTCACTCTAAGTGTGACAGTCTGTAGTCAGTGTGGAAAATTGCATTGCTGTTCCTGCTTGGCTACTTTCATACAACTAAAGTTTCTTTGAAAGGAACTGTGGCCGCGTGGTGCTGCTTGAATAATTGTGTTCTTGCTCAACGTAATGAAGCTGCGTGTGTCCTTGTTGAAAGCATTCTTGCATTTCACAATTTACTAATCTCTGTCAATGGTGGTGCTACGGCTACTGTTGTACCATCAAGTGACAATATTGCCCGCAACACCTCAAATCGAAATACAAGGAAGCAGTGTGCAGTTTACTGCCCTTCCAACAGTGCAGTAGGTTACTTTCCTGTACACCATTCTCGGCATCTGCTCCTGCCAACACCAGGGACACTCCTGTAGGGCAGCGGAGCCCTAAAGCACTGTTGCAGACCATATGCTGCGCAGCACACCATTGCCTATCAAAGGTCATTGTATTGTGCATGTACGGCAATGCCGTACTCTGCAGGAGGGAGCAACTTCGAAGTGCTTGGAAATGTTTGGTTTGGGATCATGACAATGACTGCCACCTACTGAAATGAAGGCCAACCAGCATCTTCCTCTGTCTACACTGGCCCTATTTTATCCTTGTGTGTGGAGGTCCTTCCGTACCCTCCCTTTCTTTCCTTTACTTCTGTGTCGTATGTTAGAAGACCAAGAAACTTGCAAAACAATGGAAAAAGGAAAACATTAAAGAAAAAGCTCCTTTCAGAGGTAATAAATTGAGTTGCCAATGAAAGGATGCAGGCTGCCGTTCTGTCTATATGCTCCACACATTGTGCAGAAAATAAAGGGAAGCATGGCTCTGTGGAAAACATTGCAAGCAGCTTGGGTACAAAGAGCTGCCTGTAAAAACACAGTTCTTCTTGTGTTTGTTTGTGTTGCAGGTTGAAGTGCGCAAGACCTACTGGAGAAATGCATGCTGTACATACAAAAAGGGGTGCAATGTATTTTGCATACATAGCAGAAAAACCTGAATGCCAGGATCAGGGAGATGAACGCCATTGGTGGGAGAAAGATTCATGCTATGAAATGTAATATTTCCATTGTGGAAGAAGAATATTGTCACATGTTGGAAAAAGGCACAAATAGCCTTCTTTGCAATGTGATTTGCTTTCTCCATTTCCGGACCAAATCAAGAAGAATGCAGCCACATCCGTACCTGCGTAAGGGTACAAAGAATTATGCAGTAGTTTGGAGACATACGCATGACCTGCCCAAGTGCGTCCTTCATCACAAACTGCAGAATAATTCTGGTAACATGTCCTAAACTTTTCTCTCCACCATGAAAAATTGCATTGTGTGGATGATCGTGCATCACCAAAATGCCACAAAGAGGAACCACACTCTGCCACTTTATTGCAGGTACTCCATATCAGTGTGCATCCACATGATAGAATCCAAAATGAACAGCCACAGCACAGTGTATTGCATTCATTTTCAACCAATGTACGTAGGACTCCCCCAAAATGCATACAGTCCGACTCCTGCAAAACAAAACCACAACCGAACGCTTCTGCCTCCCTCTCTACAGATACAACTTCCACCACAGTCTTTGCGTCCACACCACACCCAGAATCCTTACTGAGCAATCCCTTAGCCTCCACAGTCCCATTTGCATGCCCGCCATCCTCAAAAGCCCCACATGTGGCACGTGTTATCCTAGACCTACTGTGATGTCCGCAGACATTTCCTGCTGTGTGCGTGCGGGAGTGAGTGAATATATTTAAACCAAGGGTAGGGGATTTCGTTTGTAGTGGTGGCTCTAAGAAGAGCTTTTTTTTCTTTTTTTTGGTGCTTGCAAAGAGTCTCCTTTTTTGTTTGGTTTTCATATGAGTTTTTGTTTTCTTCTCCTCCTCACATTCTTACAATAGCATCTTCAATGCAGCCTGCAGATTGGAAAACAAAGTAACAGTGCCATTGATGGACAAAGAAAGGCCATTTGCATTGAAAAGGTGCACATTTCAAGGACCAATGATGTCATTGTCACAAGAAAACATCCCTGCAGCACTCATGTAATCACACATGCTTCTGTTAATAAGACACCTTCCGAGCTCTGGCTGGCAACAAACTGCATTAAATAGTCTCATATGTTTCTTGGTGGGATGCATGAGAAAAGCACCCTTGTAGTGGGAAAAATGCACTTCACTGCTTTCATTAACTTCTTTAATTGACGGAACACAGGTGCACATGTCATGAAACCTAAATGGAATGCTCCATAGTGCACCACCACTATGTCAACAGTTCCGAAAGTGGCCACTTCTTTACAATGTGTAAGCACATCGCCGAAACTGCACAAATCGACACCAGCCAACAAAGCCTCCACTCCCTCCAAATCAAAATTTCAATGAAAGCCTCTCTGTACAGCATACTTGTGCAGATCTTGCACAAAGGCATTGCCGACGAACAACACTGTGCGTCCCTCCATGTCTGCCAGCCTCACTACGCAGACTGATAAAACAAATGTCACTGCCCCTTCCTGTTAAGTAGTCACACATGCATCTACCAATCACATCGAAGACATCAGCACTTCATATGTACCGTTACACATTCAGAGTGCAAGTGGCATGTGAGCGTGTGATTCAAAAGTACCTTCAGTAGAAGGGTCTGTAAAACTATCCAAGATTTCTGCATCCACACTCATCCACGTGGCCACCCATCACCGCAAAGTACAGGTGGAAATATTTTCTGTACACTATTTTTACAACTCTTTTATAAGTGCTTCCGAGCAGGCTGTCTGCCAATGAACATCCACAACATACTTACAAGACGTACTGTTCTTTCTCCCATCACCTACCATCTAGTGCCACTGCAATGGAATATGCTTTCAACTTTTTCATTTACCCATATTAGCCATTCTAATATCAAAACAGTAACTGTCTTCTTTCCTTCTGACAATGCTACAAATGTTGTTCTGCACTTACCCATCTCCTATAAAATTTGTAAAAATATATATATATCGTTTTCTTGTTTCATTTTTTCTTATGTGCTTGCTTGCAAATAACCTTTTTTTCTCTTTATATGAGTTTCTGATTGCTTCTCCTCCTTACATTTTTACCGAATTCTGGTCAATGCTTCTTGCACAGTGTAAAAGAAAAGGCATTGCCAATCACAGTCAAATAAATGCCATTTCTATGGAACCACTGCATATTTTGAGACGTCATGATCTCATAGTGGGTGGAGAACATCCCAGTTGTGCACATAAATTCACACATGCTTCTGTTTATAAGACACCTTCCGAGCTCTGGCTATGGACAAATTACACCGGCATGGTCCCATACTCCTCTTGGTGTTATGCATGAGAAAAAGAACTTGGCAGTGGGAAAAATCTGAATCACTGCATTCAGCAACTTCTTCAGGTGACGTAGCAAAAATCCACATGCCATGTAACCCAAACATAGACTTCCATAATGCACCATGACAACATTAACGGTAGCCACAGAGGCCACATATCTGCAAAGGTGAACCATCCCGCGGAAACTGCACTCATAGAGATTGGCCCACAACATGTCCACTCCTTCCAACCTGAAATTAGCAGCAACGTCTCTTTGAACGGCACACCTGTGCAGATGTTGCACAAAGGTATCACCCACGATCAGCACTGTGTGTCTATCCATCTCTACCAACCTCACTACACAGAGTACTGGGAAAAAATAGAACCACCCCTTCCTGTCAACCACACCCTGAACACCTGATTGGATAATCCCCATCGTTCCATTTCCATGTCCACCATGCGCAGGATGTGACACGTGTGCTTTCCCAGCTACAGCGAGGCCCGCGCCGCAGTAAAGCAGGGACAGTACTTCTTCCCTTTCCACTGTTCTTTTTCCACCACTCCCCCATTGGGTACTGTGAAATATTCACACACGCAGTCACCAATGACAAACAAGACCTCTTTGTCCAACACATTCATTTCTGTACAGCACTCCATATTAACCGTTAAACACTTCGAGTGCCCGTCGCGTGTGATTCCACAGAACCTCCAGTAGAATATTCTGCAAAAGAAACCACGATTTCAGCATCCAAAATAATCTAGAGCGGCACCCATCACGACTTTGGCCATGCGCAGAAGAGTCTAGGCCTTGCCTACAACCAGCACAACATAATGGAGCCATGCATGCAAACATGTGACCAGATACCACAATCCACAAACGTAAAATAGCCAGCAGCACCTCTTCCCAACCCATGCACCATAACACAGTGATGCATGGAAACACGTAACAGTTACCAGAATCCACAAACATACCACAGTCTCCGACACCGTTACCCACTTATATTCACTAAGTATTGTGTCACTGCCAACCAAACCACAAAATCTTCACAACATTGGCCCTACTCCCACCAATCTGCACAAAGCAGAGTATGCAAGCACATAGAAGATCCACTTCAACCCTTCCCTGTTCTATACTGACAGTATTCCAAAACTGCAGCCAGTGGACTTGTCACTGCACCATCTACAGCCATACACCGAAAACTGTAGGATGTTCTAACAATGACCGCACCCATGGAACCAACAATGTATGCAGGTCAGCTCACTTATGGTGCTCCCATCAAACCAACAATGTATGCAATGTTGACAAACCACACACAAGACAACAATGTCAAACCTACTTGCAACCAGGGCCCATAGTTGTCTGTGCAAGGCCTCCTGCCATGCATGGATGGGACTCTGGGCTTACCACATGCAACACAACATAGCACACGCTATGTTATAATATTTATATCATGCGCAATGCACTCCCCTTCTGCAATTTCGCTGCCACCAGTCACCATGGTAAGAGGTTACGGCACAAGCTCATGTGCCATAATGAAGGCTGCCTGCATTCCCCCCACATGGTAGTCACCTGTGGAGGGACCCACAAATTGGAGTAGTATGCACGGATACTGCAGGCACACCACTGTCTTCTTCCACCTAATAACATATCTCAGATGAACCGCTTCTCACTCCCCCACCCTTTCCATCCCTTCTTTCCAGCACCACATGCCGTAAAGTATGTTTGCCAGGCCCTTTCGGTCTGCACTGTCTCCGATACAACATAGCAGCGTTTCCCAAAAATGTTTACGCACAGCACGATTCCCTCCAGCCAATCACCGGCCGCGTCCAATGTTCGCTGACATTAAGGCGTACTGCAAGCCAATTAGACTTTTGTTTGTGAAACAAACAGGAAAATGGGAACGAAGAGTGGAGCCAGATATCACTCATTTTGTCAGACGTACATTTCAGTTCTTTGCAACAAAAGTATTGGTCAGATTTCCACCAAACACACAAAAGAACGCTTTTGGAAACAAGCCCGCACTCCTGGTTAAAATACGTCCAGCTGTTCGGCCTGTAGGCGTGCGCAAAGTTTTTGCCCATTCAGTCTATAGAAAACATTTTCCAAAACAATTCAGAGCGGGACATATACTATTTTTGCAAAGAATGGTAAGGATTGGTCCAGGTGGAGCAAAGTTATAAGTCGCCATAAAGTGGTCTTCCTATGTGTTCAGCAACTTAACCATAACTACACGACTGCTACCGCGGGCCGTGTAATATATTCAAGGAAAACATTTTAGTTGCAGGGACGTTAAGGTGAGAACTTAATGCAACAAAAAACTTGAAAATCAGCTAAAACCACCTAAACTTCGGGCCACCTGCTGCGCAGCCCATGAACACAATGATGATATCACAGATCACTAATGAAGTCACTAAATACATTACAACAGGAAATGGCATTAAGCATGGCCTTTAGCCATGGTCAGTGTGCATGGCCAAATATATTTTAACACATGAATGGGTACTAGTCATGGCCTTTAGTTATAGACACTGGTCATAACCTTCATCCATGTGCACTGAATATTTTAAAATGCTAACAGGCTACCAACCATAGATGTTGGCCTTTAGCAGTGATTACAGCTTTCAACCGTGTCCACTGTATATTATACACACTGGTCAGGCACTAGCCATGGACATTAGCAAAATACAGGCCAGTGCCTCCATCTTTTGCTGTGGCCACTATATATTCTAACATATAAATGGGCCACTAGCTAGGGTCTTTTGGCCATGTCCACTGTATATTTTAAAATAATAAAATGCAATAAGCGATGGCCTTCAGACGTGCCCACTGTGTATTAACACAACACTAACCAGCTACTAGCTATGGCCTTCGGCTGTGCCCACTATATATAATATACACTAACTAGCCACAAGCCACGGTCTTCCACACCCTACCAGCCAATGGCCACAGCCCTTGGATGTGTTGACTGTATATCCTGACATAATGGGCACTACCAAAGGCCTTTAGCCATGGCCACTGACTACAACTTTCAAGGTTGCCCACTGTATATTTGAAAACAGTGAGGGGCTACTAGGCATGGCTTTTAACCATGCACATTGGCACTTTTTAACACTAACCGATCACTAGCTATAGCCTTTGGTGCTGGCCAGTGACCACAGCCTTTTTCATGGCCAAGTCCATGGCCTAAATTGTTATTAAGGTACTCAAAGTATTCATGAGATAACTTATAAATGATGGTATGACTAATTCCCTTATTGGTGTAATCAGTTGTATACTGTATATTAGTGTTGACACCAGTGATGTCATCAGTAATGTGATCTGTGATGTCATCATTGTGGTCATAGGATGCGCAACAGGGGGCATGAAGTTAAGGTGGCTTTAGCAGTATTTCAGGGGTTTTGTTCTCACCTTAATGTCCCTGCAACTAAAGGTGTTTCCTTGAATTTCAAAGGTTTTGTTCCAATGTATTTCTCACCTTAATGCCCCTGCAACTAAAGTTGTTTCCTTCAATTTTAAGGGTTTTGTTATTTCATACATTTTTAGAACACTTCCAGACCACTAGCATGGTCTTTGGCCATGGTCAGTGGGCACGGTCTTTGGCCTTGCCCGCTGTCCATTTGAAAATGCTACCAGACCACTAGCCATGGCCTTTGACCATGGTGGGTGGGTACAGCCGAATACTACCAAACCACAAGCTATGGCCTTCAGACATGGCTGGTGGGAACGGCCACTCTTTATTTTAAAACACTTGCAACCCATCGCTCAAAGATGTTCATCAATCACACACTGATATGTCCGGTTTTCACAGTGGTATTGTTATGTTTAAAAGATTGCAGGCTTTGAGAACTCACAATGTCTTAGGCAATGCACATTTAGATTAAATGATTTGTCATGGTCCACACACTTTGGTTAAGCAGCATGCTCCAAGACACTTGTTTTTTGGCTGGTCTCTTGGTGACTGTGGTGATACATAGCACAACGCCAACTAACCACATTTAAGCAGCAAAGAAACAGGAAAAAAAAGACTGGCTGCAAGAATAACATATGCACAGGTACTTTCGGCACCCATAGCGAAAATCAAAAGCTGGCACCCATGAATATAGGCACAGTAAGTGAACATGTATTTTAAAGTGAAATATACAAATGTACTTCATTTCACCTCCCCCAGAGAAGAAAGTGTGCAAGACAAAATAGCTTTGGAGTTTTTAAAACAGTAATGAACACCAGAAAAAATAACCTGAGCGAGAAAATGGTCCAACAAATATGCTTGCAAAGTATAAAAGGTGCTGACCTTTTAAACCCAGCAATCTGTCGTGAAATGTTCCTTTGTAAACAAAACCCCAAAATGAAACAAGTGCTTGTGCTCTTGTGGGTACACATCTGCACTGAGAACATGACAACCTGAGTAAAATCCCGGTAGTCAAATACTTGAGCAAGCTTACCAAGCTCACAAAACCCCATGTGTTGCATCCACCATCTGAATTTTATGGTTTTCACTTACATGTGTCCTTTACTTGTATGCTAAAAAGCAGGCACAATCATGGGACAATAACTGCACCAGTGTCCATGATTACAAACTCTCTTGTCACATCGTGAGCAAATACTCAATACTTACTTGGCCTCTCATCATTTCCCCTCCTCACCCTCATGTCTGGCTTTCAACAATACTCTGCTTTATAAAGATAACTTGAAAAATACACATTCCATAGTGTCACTAAAATATACAAACTCAATGTATTCAATTAATGATTGACTCTGGTAGGTGTAGGTAGGAGAAAAGGCTTGGTCAGGTTTTGAATTGTATCATCATATTTTATTATTTTCAAACATCACAATGGAGTAAAAAAATCATTCACACGGTAACATCATGAAATGTATATAGACATAGAAAAAGTATAAAAGCAAACCTATCAGATACTGCTAAACATAATTCATTTCCATATATATATCTGAAACAATATACAATAATCAATGTAAAGGTGCTGTCAAAAAGTGCTTAGTGCCTTATATAATAGTGAATTATATTTAGCCGTATCTGATAGGTTTGCTTTTAGACTTTTTTCTATGTCTATATACATTTCATGATGTTACCTACACCTACCAGAGTCAATCATTAATAGAATAAATTGAGTATCTATCCGTGCAACCACTTGCTTTTGCTCTTGAATCAATTTGTTCCCCATGTCCATGGTTTAGGGGACACCCATCCTTTTGAACTTTACTAAAATATATAAATCCAGTCCTTGGTCTCCCAAACTCAGTTTCAATAGCAAGCATCAGGCGTGACCTCGGCCTGTTGTCCTTAGCAGCAACAGTCGAACAGAGCGCAATGCAACTCTTTAGAAGAACCCTTCTCCCGGACACACTGCCAATCTATAAGATCATTGCAACAGAGCTCTCTAATGGGCATACTAAAATCCTAAATGCCTGCGCCAAGTTACAACAAACTAAGCTAAGAGATCTGGCATGTACTGAAGATGACCTCGTAAAGAACCCTCAAAGAGTAAAGTTTAAAATGGAATCCCAGGACTGGATTGTCACAGTTGATAAAGCTCAGGCGAACAAATTAGGAAAACATCTGCCGCAAGCTTCAACAAGCTTAAAACTCCTCTGCCATACTGCGTTAAATTTCCGGATAAACGTCTAATGAAGATCTTCATAAGAGCACGATTCAACCTACTACCGACTAGTGAAGTTTTATCCATCAAACTACAGTCCAAGACCAATGAATGCAGACTGTGTACTACACCAGAAAAACCTGAAACCTTAAGGCATCTGATTATTCATTGCCCGGAACTGAAACTGGAAAGGACAGCTTACCTGTTTCCGCTTGGGCTAGATCTTTTGATTTTAGAAGAAGACGTCTGGTGGAACAGGTTGATGTCCGGAGAAAAGACCAAATGGACTATCGCCATGGCAAAACTACTTGACATCGCCTTTAAAAAGATTAATTCCTTCGTTGAAACAGAGAATTGATAATTGTCTAGTTTATGCAGCTTTTTTACCCCATAGAGTAACACAGAGAACAGTTCTACCTTGTAAAATTAACAAAAGTGATTATACGCAAGCAAATAAATACAGAAATAAATAAATAAATCTTTATTGAACTATGTTCAGCAAAAAGTGTACAATTGTGCCAAAATTCCCCTTCTCTTGACTGGTAGACTACAAATACCAGAATGCAATTCCACAAAAGGCAAAAAAGAATTCTCTGGTGTGTTTTGAGATATTTAAAATGAAGAAAACACACGTCACCAGACTGTACACTGTCTCCCATCCATGCAGTAACTGGGAGCAACCCTGCTTACCTTCAAAGTGAGGAAGGGTCAGACCACTCAGGCCATGTTTCTTCTAAGAGGTTTGTAACTTTGTCCCACTTATGCACCATGGCAGGAGGAGGCTGGCCTTTTCCTCGCTTTGAAGTTAAGCAGGGTTCTGTCCTGGTTACTTCATGGATGGGAGACCCAGGTCACCAGTGATTTTTCTCCCCTTGTCACTGTAGCTATACAAATATCTATTTTATTTAATTATGTATAAAAGATTGCAAACTTTGAGAACTCCCAATGATTTTGGTTAATACCATGTGTGATTAAATTATTTGCCCAGGATCACAAACTTCAGTTAAGCAACGTGCTACAAGCCTCTTGTTTTTTCAACAGTCTTTTGCTGAGTGTTGTGATACATCGCACAACCCCAACTAACCGAATTTAAGCAGCACGGAAAAGTGAAAAAAAATGACCAGTGGCAAGAATAATATATGCCCAGGTACCTCTGCCCCATTCTGAAACTCATGAATATATGCACAGTAAGTGAACATATATCTTAAAGTGAAATATACAAATGTAGTTCAATAGACCCACTCCTTGGACGAAAGTGTGCAAGACAAAGTTGCATTGAACTTTAAAGAAAATGTAATAAACACCAGAACAATAAGATGAAAGAGGAAATGTTCCAATAAATATCCTGTCAGAGTATAAAAGGTGCCCACCTTTTAAACCCAGCAATCTGTCGTGAAATATTCCCTGGAAAACAAAATCCCAATACAAAACAAGTGCTTGTGGTCTTGTGAGTAAGTGTCTGTACTGGGAACCTTCAAGAAGAACATAGACCTTCAACGAAAAATTCAATCAACCAGACTGCTTCTGGTGTTTCTGAACTGTAAACAGAATGTATTTCCCCACACAACACAGGATGATATATGCAGAACAATAGAATATAGATTTTAAAAAATTGAATTACCCATGGTATTGAGCTAAACCTGAAATATGAAGAACATCTATTTAGTTTGCAGATGGTAAGTATCAGTATGTTGAATGGACAAGTGTCTAATCAGAGAAAGTAGACTTGTGCACTGTTACAGACCAGTGTGACACTCAGTAGCTAGATGAGAATCGTATATCTCATTTTATAAATTACTATTAAGAACTTTGTTATATAATATGTGCCATGTCTTTACATATGGATACATATTTATCTGTGGCATTGCCTCACTTGCGCATTAGTAACACGCTGATTAGTCCCCTTTCTGTGTCTATAAACGCGATGATGCAAACTGAATGGACATGAATTCCCTTGTGGCGTTTGTTCGTCGTTTTACTAATAGCATTCTGAGAAGTCCTCTTTCTGTGTTTATGAATATGAGGATGTATGTTTGCAATATGGAATGCGACTAGAAAAATACTGTAAAAATGTATCAAGAAGGTTGCTGTACAACATATGGGATTGTACGAGCCCGGGTTAAAGTTTAAAATAAAACCCAATTATGGCTTGCGTCTCCGTCTCTTTATGACTAACACGGTAATGATACCAGTCTCCTTTCTAGATCTATATACGCAAGTGGATGTGCACAGTAAACACCCAAAGTTACCGCAATGCGACACTTGCATGGATGCAGACGCTGTGTGGATCGTTCCAAGAGAGGCTACTTAGATCAAAATACAGGTAAGGATGTGGAACGAGTCAGTTTCTGAAACTAATGAATGGTGAGTGATACATGTAAGGGGAAGCAATGGGGTCATACTCTAATGCAGTCTGATAGAACTTTAAAAGCACAAGATAATCAAGCTTCATATATTCAGGCATATGGAACAGCTCACCCTTGCTAATGCCAATACATGTGTATATTTTTTTTGAGAGAATGGACAATCACTATATTCTAATTAGGCTATATCCATTGTGAAAACAATTGAGGTACCTGACTCTAATGAACTATAGAAGGACAAAATGTAAAGATAAAGCAGTCATTTTATGACTATAGAGACCAAAAGCGAAATACAATTCCATACTTCAAAACATAGAATTGACAAACAAGCAAACTTTGGGACAAGGTGGTCCATGATATATATATACAAATAAATCATTCATTCATTCTAGATAACCTCTGAAAAGTTATAAAAGCCTTGTGGAATCCTCAAAAGAAGAAGACGGAATGAGGATATATTACTTCTACTTATGAATAATAAGTGATAGATATCACAGCAAACAGAACAAATTAGATTGAACGCGACAGAGTTGGTCATTCTTGACTTGAGTAAGTGAAATATCTTTACTCTTACAATCACGTTGACATCATTCTGCATTCTTGACTTGTATATGTTGTGATTAAGAAGGATGACAATAGCGGTTGGTTTATAGCAAATCTTTTTCTTTACTCAACAGGCAAGAGGAGAATAATCCTCATTAGTCTTTTTGAAAGATGTGTTGGATTTAAAATCACATCCTTACTTCCTCTGTCAAGTGGCCAGTAGGTAAGTCAGATGGAGCTTAACTCATGGCGCAGTCAATTGTATCATATTAATATGACAATAAATAACTAAAATGAGGATGACAGGAGTATACAGCACTGATAGTGTCTTTTTAATGTATTTTATTGTTATAGATGGTGTGGCTCAAGCCGATATATGTACAAGAAAATTGGTTGTTTTGTCCTGAAGAAGGTTGCGATACAAAGAGAGCACTACCGATGATGCTCGTTTAGAGCAACTGAAACACGTGTCAACATAAGAATCTGTGGGAATAACATCATACAGACTTTTTTTGTTACTCTGAACCAACTTGGGGATTTCTTTGTTAACCTTGAATATATAGAGACGTAACAGATTTATGACTGTTACTTGATGTGTAAAAAACAATTTTTTGATAAAATTGTTGATAGTGTGATGAAGAGAGTATGGCCCTCATTACAACACCGGCGCTAAACCATGGCGCTATTAGCAACATGGTTGGTGCCCGTATTGTAACGAGTCCGCCATGGTGAAATGGGGAAATACTGCCCCAATCCAAGGTTGGCGGGGCGGTATTTCCCCATTTCCCCATGGCCCTTCCCCATTCCCATCTTTTCCCCATAGGGCTCAATGGGAATGGGGAAGGCGGCAATTACGGTACCGCAAATTGCGGTACCGTAATTGCCTGTGAGGTCCCTTTGCGGGTCCCTACTTTAACGGCTGGTCCAGACCAGCCTTCAGGTCGGGTCCCGCAAAGGGACCTCGTAGTAAGGCGCTAAGTGGTTAATGGCGCTGCAGCCCTTTATGGCACCGTTAACCACTTAGCGCCAGGGTCGTAATGAGGCCCTATGAGTATGAATGATGAATAATGAATGATCTAAAATGTATGTATTATCATTACCTTGTTTAATAATCTTTTTTTTAAAAAGTTGTTTTGAATAAAATGAAACGCTTGGAAATATAAACCAAATGACAAAATATCCGTGTCGCCTGTCATCCCCTGTTTACTAGTCCAAAATCCCATTTTCTGTCACTAGCTCAATTAACTGTACAATGGATAACATATTAAATCATTCCTGCATCAACATGCATCACTCTTATCCTTGCTTAACAGCCTCTAATTCAAAATCAGAAATATTTGGAAAATATGCTGCTCATTTTGCCTCTACATCTGCAGCTTTGTTTCTACAGGAAATTAGGTCTGCCCCTTTTGTATGTGCTGTATGTTTCACCACGGCGATAGCCAATGAGTTCTTTAGTACTTTAATGAGTTTTCTGAATTGGGGCCCCATGTTGCACTGGAGTGCAGTTTGCGTTGAACAAATGCCTCCTTTTCCAATGTGACAACACTGTGTGTACGGTTGTCTTTACTTAAACAGGGTCAGAATGCACCATCACTACCTCATCTTCAAATCTCTGAAGCGTGGAGATGAGTTTCACTAATTCTGAAGCTTGTGCTAAGCAATGTAAAGGCAATCTCGCACTTGTAACTACTTCAAATTCAACATTCTTTTTTAATTTCACTACTGACGTCCCAGTACACCTGTCACCAGTCATTTGGTCAATTTTTGGAGACCCATTAATAAAGAGATTTTCCTGCCTCTGAGAGAATGTTCTCTAACATGAGGAATGTTGTCATAGAATTCAGCATACATTGTTCAGTCATATACATAGTCATCCTTTCCTACTGGTTCTGCTATAAATGCAACTGTATTCACAATTCTACATCTAACAATTTTGATTGCTGGGTTTGAAATAATCACTTTGTAGCGACATGCTCTTTGGTTAGTCAATGTACTTTTAGGTTTCTCCAGAATGGCAAATAGGGAGTGCTCGACAAATAATGTTATTGATCATACCATTTTAATACTGGTGGCTTTCTCAGTTGTGAAAGCATCAGCCGCTAGTGCCTGTTCGCAGGGATAATGTCCTTTCATTACTGGGTCTGAAATCCCACTATAATAGACTAATGGTTTGTGTTCATGTCCTAATTTTGTCTTCTGTGAAAGTTCTTCTGTCATCACTTCTCCTTTTTAATGTGATAATAATTAAAGCTCTTCATATAGTCTGGTATTCCTAATTTTGGGGCTGTACAAATCGCCCTTTTTAATTCTTTGAATCCTTCTGTCATGTAATCTGCCCATGTTATCTTATTTTTGCTTATCTGTGTTTCCTTGAGACCCTTTAAAAGTGGTTCAATATATGTACTGTAGTCAAAAACCCATTCCCTTCAATAATTACATTGCATTTCCTTTACTGTCTCAGGTTTTGGAGTTCTCATGATTGCTTCTGTTCTTAAAGGTGTCACTTATCTCCCCTCTTGAGAGGTAAGCTGTGCTATGTATACGACCTCTTCCTGACAATATTCTAACTTTTTTGTCTACTTTGCATCCATTCTCTGCTAGTATTATTATTAGTCGAACTGAGTCTTCCCTGCATCTTTCCTCTGTTTCACTACACACTAATATTTCATCTCGCAAGTTGTACATTGCCCAAATCCATCTGAAGGTCTCTATGTAAGATTGATGGAGACTAACGGCACCCCCAAGGCAGTCTTGTGTGTGTTTAGTCACTGATTTCTATATGAAAAGGTAGTCTAATCCATTGAGTTTTTATGAAGGGGAATAGAAAGGAAGGCATTCTTTAAATCTATAACTTTAAAGTATTTGGTTTTAGCTGGGATGTTACATAATATTTTAGCGGGGAACCTCTGCTTCAACAATATTGTTTACGGGGAAGAGATCCTGAATTAATTTCTACGACCACCCAGTTGATTTCTTCACTGGGTACACGGCCATGTTGCATTGGGACTCTGATCACACTAATAATCCCTGCTTTATTAAAGCAGACATAGTCTCAAATATACCTTCATCTAATTCTCTGGACATAGGATACTCTTTTGCATGTGGCAACATTGCTCCTGGTTTAGGCTTCATCTTTACTGTTCCTACTCAACTCAATAGACCCACATCATATGGACTGTTGGTCCATAAGATGCTTGACATCTTCTCTAAGTCTTCTTGAAAGAATTACTGTTTCTATTTTACCAATGGCATTCTCTGTGGTATTGTTCTATTCTCAATTTTCATCCAATAAGTGAGACATATGAAAAATACAAATTCATCATCTGAATATTCATCTCTAAACAAATATTTGTCACATCTGTCAGTCTGTATCATTCCTTGAGGGCTATCACCATTCTCTGTGCTCTTCCCTCATCATCTATTCCATTTGCAACCACCCTTTCTCGATTTACCGCTGATGCCTCTAGCTGTATGGGAATAACCTGCCCTTCCTCACCATCGATGGGTATTGCCGGTCAAAATAAAAACTCAGCAGGTATTCTTCATATTTTCCTTGTCAGTCCAGGAAGCCATGTCAACAATGTATTTACTCCATACAAAAATATTTCTGGATCTAAAGGGACCCCTCATTATGCCTTTTGGCCTGTAAAAGCTAATATAAACTCTATCACATTCATATGATATATCCCTGGAGTCAAACACACTATTCCATTGTCAGTAAAGGATATCGTCATGTTTAATTGTGTCATCAAGTCACATCCTAAATTGTTAACTGGTGTCTGCCGAGAATATAATAATGGCATTGCCACATCATTCTCACCTAGAGAAAGTGATAATTCATCAGTAAAAGGAACCAAAGTTGTGGCCCCAGAGAATCCCTGTGCATTCAAAGTGATCCCAGACATTGGGTATTTTCCCTCTCAAAAACAGGAATGAGTTGCTCCTGTGTCCACAAGGAACAAAAATGTCTTGCCTCCTATCGTCACCCTTACCCTTGGTTCCTCTTGTAGGTCTAGTGTCAAAGATAGTACTGAACACATCAAATCGCTCTGTGGGCCTTCCATTGCAGATGTAAATGTGTGCCTATACCCGTAATTTTCTCCCGCTACTGTTATGCACCCTACCCTGGGTGTTGAAGTCTGTGGAGCGCCTGTGTTTGCTTTCCATTGTGGCTCCCTTGCTTGGTGCACCGGTGTGTACTATGGCTGCTGTACATGTGGTTGTTTTATTTGCATGGGTGCTTGCTGTGCTTGACCTTGTAGCAACTGCATTTGCTGTGGGATCTGCAGTGCTTGCTGTGTTTGTGGTGCATTTGTCTGATACTGTATGTGTTCTTGGGCATAATATTCCTGTGGTTCTGAATTGTGCTGTGGAGAATAGCCCATCCCCCCTCTTGGAGTGGGCCAGTTCTGTTGCATGCCTCCTCCTCTACTTCTACATATTCGGGCTATAGGTCCTGTTCTTCCACAATTCCAGCATTGTTGTGGCTGTCCCCAATAAATTCTCCTCCCCCTTGAGAGTTTTGAAA
Organism: Ambystoma mexicanum; assembly: GCF_040938575.1. Lineage (NCBI taxonomy): Eukaryota > Metazoa > Chordata > Amphibia > Caudata > Ambystomatidae > Ambystoma > Ambystoma mexicanum. Next base: position 150,118,929 of record NC_090933.1, read on the forward strand.
TCCTCCTCTTCCTCCAGGCGCATTACCTCTTACTCTTGGCCAAATGTTGTACCCACTCTGACCCAGAGGGTGCACTATATTGCTTTGCTGCATTGACTGTAACACTTGTGTAGCTACACCTTCTCCACTTGTCAATACTGCTCCTACTATAGCACATTTTTAGAACTAACTTCACTTCTCTAATAATGTGAATTCGGTAAATCCTAGTTCCAAATCATACCCCCCTCCACTTTGTGTCTTCAATAAGGGGCTGGTATCATGCCGGTTGTCTTCTTCCTGGTAGTAACTTTAACTTGCTGATACATAACTCCTGCACTAATCGACCATGCTGGTGGTCACTCAGAATATGGTGTTTGTTCTGGCGTTTTTGATTTCAGGCCTTCTAAATCTGACAATTTTACCCCTCTCTCTATGTTCAGGTCTATCGAAAAGCTGCATGCGCCTTCTCTTTGTGTTTTTTCATTTTCCTCCCTCTCTTCATCCGACATCATTATACTCCAACTGGTAGGACTATTATCTCTTTGCTTGTCATCAAGATCTAGTCTACTAAGGGACAGTGTTCTATGCTCGTCCATCAGTGTGTCATCCGCTCTATCTCCTGTTTCCTTGGGTGGAGATCCTGCAATGCTTCCCATAGTCTCATAACCATTCTCTCCTGTCTAAATAGATCTCCAATTATTTTCCCTATGCCTTCTGCCTCATGCTCATTGGCCCATGTCTGCACTTTCGGTATCCCTTGCAGCTCCCTGCAGGGCTGTTATGATCCTCACTCTTCTTCCCATCACTCTCGTGCTTCAATGGGTAACATGTTTCTATTAATAATACAATCTATTTGGTCATCTCTTTGTCCCCTACTCCTTCTCATTTCTTCTTCCCTTCTTCTCATTCCCTGTTCTCTTCATCCTCTTGCCTTCTTTGCAACCTACATTCTGTCTATCTTTGGGCTTGAGTTGCTTCACATGTCTTCTCTTTTCTTCTATTCTCTCTGTCTCTTTTCTTCATACCTTCTTTGTTCTTCTTTTCTCTTCTTTTTTCTTTCTCTTACTTGTATGCCCTTTCTTGTTCCTTCTCTGTCTTTTTTTTTCTCTCTTTCTTCTCTATCTTTAACATCATCAATGTCTTTTCCATTTAATTTAAGCAGTATATGTCTTCCCATCCGGTCATTTTGTACTATTGACATTTCACTTGCTTTGTCTTTCTCTCTCTTTTGTCTTCTGGATTCTTCCTGTCGCCTTCTTTGCAACCTATATTCTTTCAATCTTTGGGCTTCTATTTATTCACATGCTGTCTCTTCTATTCTCTCTTTCTCATTTCTCTGTTCTTCATACCTTCTCCGTTCTTCCTTTTTCTTCCTTTCTTTTCCTTTCTCTTCTTGGTATGCACTTTTTTGTTCCTTTTCTTTCTTTTCTCTTTCCTCTCTTTCTTCTCTCTTTTTAACGTTGTCAAGGCCCTTTCCATCTAATTTAAGCAAGATATGTCTTCCCATACACTTGTTTTGTACTATTGTCATTCCACTTGCTTTGTCTTCATCTCTCTTTTGTCTTCGGGCTTCTTCCTCTATTTCTATCTGTCTGTCCTTTCTCTCATCATGCTCTTTATGTTCGTCATGTGTCGACATATATTTATGTTCTTTATTCTAACTTTCTTCCATGCTGTCTTTGCAAATATAAACGGGAGGTGCGCATGTTGGATTAACATACCATGCCGCTGCTTTTAATTTGTGCTATAATTTTTAGGAGGAGAAAGAGGAGCTGAGGGCATTACATCCTCCTCTTTATGCTGATTAAGCATCCACTCCTTCTCAGGTGGATCTTCTATCTCACTTTGGTGCATCTTCCAGAGTTCTAAAACAGCTAACTTTTTCTGTAGCTTCTTCCCCGTGTATGTAGCATGCAGGTATGTTGTCATGTGTTGCAGGCCTGCCTTTGAAAATCACCCTTCTTGAGGCCACAGCATAAGTGTTTTATTAGTAGTACCTTTTACCCACTCAGTGTGATCTTAGGTGTGTATCTTGGTAATGTCCTGCATTGATGTAAAAGGGGAGTGTCCCCCATAATGATAAGTTGTTCTTAACGTTCAATACTTACCGGGTTTTTTCTCGTTTATTATTTCATTAATTCATCACACTTCAACTATCACTTTGGCCAGCACCATCAATCACCGCCCATCTCCAACAAACCAATTTCTCCAAACAAATTTTCAAATGTATACAATGACATACATTTGATCTCTTTGTTTATAGTATTTATCAATTTGTACTATCCTGTTATTATTATTGATAGTTTTATATATCTTATTTTATTCTATTTTTCCTCAAATATTATCCCTCGTAGGTTTGATTGGCTTGCTTTTCTAGGGCCTAATACTTTGTCCAATTTTATTGCTATTGTTCTTATATTTTTTAAGCTTTCATCCTATTTAATCATCACTAATACAAAACACACCAATATATTTTTTACACTGATATATATTTTTTTCAGAAACCCCAAATCAGGTGTGCACACTTTTTCTACAATTGCCTTGCCTATCTTCCTGATAGACATATTTCATCTCTATTTTAACCCATTTTGCAGCGTGTTGCAGTCCCTTCTCCCTCCTTGAAGAAAGGTATCGAGATATCTCCTTTCCCCTAACAAATCCGGTTACATTCCTCCTGCCACTTTCGATTTTTCTACTTACATCCGTTATTCAGCTGGAGGCCTTCGATATCGACTCTTCACCAATCGACCACTTGACCACTTCACCTTCACGCCACGGGGCACCTGCAGGGACCGCACAGGAATTTCTCCAAAGGGGGACCTGCTAACCGTCTCTGGTTACATGTGTTCTAGCACCGCTATCTGCAGGAAACTCTGCGGTTTTCCAGCTAATGGTGGAAGATGTAAAGAATCTGATGATCTGGATCTAAACCATCCACACTGCTACTAAATGTGCAGTAGCACTTTTTGGGCATGTTTAGGCGCATAATGGAATTACCATAACAAATAATCTTGGACCCAAATAACCGGACAGACTCAAAGATTATGGCAAAGTACTACTTTATTGTCAGCTCAATAAAGTAGGGACATCTGGCGAATGACGAATTGCAGTGCAAACACTCTCAGTTACACTTCAGGTACACAAAGGCTTTATATCTTGAGGTATGTCAGCTATGACGTCATCCTACGTGGCAAATAATAAAACCCATCAGGTGGAGGGATTGGTTAGGGGAACATAACAATTTATAGTCCCTGTAAGTTTTAGTAACATTATTGGCTGCCCCACATCTGGTAGGCACGCCTTAAACATCCCTCTAACTATGTATTATACAGATTATAGCAGCATAAAAGCAGAGGATTGGCTTCTGCTACTATGTATGCTCACCAGTGCATAAACCCTTTGATTGATTGGCATTCTCTCCCAACCTTGGACACTCAGCTCATTAGCAGCATGTCAGGAAATTGAAACCCAGGTTCAGAGAACAACCTCAGACTACTGTCTGCTTGCCCAATTAGACTACCATCTCTCATCAGCCGAGCCTTCAGCCAAGTCTTCTCCTTTGTACTTGACCTTGCTGGATGTTCTCTTCTCTGGAGCTTTAAGGGGAGTAAAGGTTCATTGTTATCTTTGTCAGGAGCTCATGAATAGGCTTTGTTTTCTGGTCTTTGCCACATGTGAAGAGACTACGATTTTGTCCATGTTGCCTTTCATTAAGTGCTATTTTATGTAATTATCCTGTATGCCATTACTCTCTTTGGCCTCTAGAGACTTGGTTGTTCCGTCTCACATATGCTTTTCTGCATCTTTAATCGTCAATACTTGGAATTCACAAATGTACACTCATTTACTTGAACTAAAAGAAATATGTCCTGCATTCATTGTTTATCCTCATTGACTCCCCTTGCACCCAGTAGCTTCTTACTGTAAATCATTGATGTCTGCCCAACATCAATTCTTTGTTCATGTAAGAATTTGTATTTCCAGCCTCTGTCAGCTCTGCAGCCCTGGTTTCTCTCCTTCGAGCCTTTCACTTACTTTTATTCAGAGCCAGCATCCATCTTTTCAATATGGCAGTTTCACTGATGTTATATTTTTTACTGCAGCAAGCCTTTATGTGACTCATATACCTTGCAGTTCTGCATATATACATTCACTATTCATTTGGTCACTTATCATCTTTGTATATATGGTTTCTTCTCACTTGTATGTAGGCTTACTCTTGTTTCTTCAGTTATCTCTTCGTTCTTTAAGTATTCTTATATCGTTTCAGTGCATCATTGTATCTTCTCCTTATGACATCACTTCGCAACTGTTAGGTTTCCTTTACAGCTCCTCGAAATTCAGTGATGTTTGCAAATCTCCTGCTAACACTTCAGTTTGAGGGTACATTTGGTACGGTTGTCTAAGAGCATAACATCTCTCATACACTCAATGCAGTTTTGGAATTATTCCAGGTGTCATGCACAGTCTGTTCTTGTTATTCATCCAATAGGTTGGGGGTGAGTGGGTGGGGTCTATCATTAATGTGCACATCTGCTCCTCTACTCCTCTCAGAGGCTATCTTCCTCAGTTAACCCACACTGTCCCCACAACTGTCGCTGCGCTACTCGTATTAAGCTTCCCCCCTCACCTTCAATCTCCACACATTGCTAACAGACTGACTTCTGAGAGGTTCAATATTCGGGTCAACAAGGGTCGTGAATTGACAATCTCAAGATGACCGCCTCCCAGGGCATTGTGGCACTTCAAGCTGAAAAAAAGTAAGGAATTTGCATGACAGAATTTCAGATGAGAAGACCATGGTCCTTTAAGTGAATTAAACCAAATGGGAAATTCCAAGTTCCACCATTATTGCTAGATCCCTTCTGAAAGCTGTGCTTGGCAAGCGCTTATCTGTTAACAGCAATGATCTAAAAATGGAGAAAAACAGGTTTTACAACAGGCAGATCATGGCATGCAAACAGCTCAACAAAGACCATGAAAGGTGATGGAGAACAGCTACACAAAGTCCCAAAACAACAGAGTGCTTCCAAACAAAGTCCTCTTCACTGTAATGGGTACATTTATCTTCTGTCCGGTGTATCTTCTTATTGTCTCTCCCCCTATTATAAACCAGTCCATTTTTCATTGGACTAGTAAGAGTTTGATATCAGGATACTGTCCTGTAAATCGTGTAGTTCCTATTTCTGAGAGTGTCATTCATTTGTTTGGGCTGTTAAGTGGCACTTGCACCACCCATTACCTGAAACGGTTGCATTAGAGTAAAGATACAGAGACATGTTATTTGAAGAGGGGCACACAGCTTGTAGGTGTTATTTGGTTATTTGCGCACCCATTGGCTGCTCATGGACTTGCTAATGCCTATGGCCATTTCTACCCGGTTCCTGCCTCTACCCACCCAAAACACATCATCCTGGGATCTCTGTGAGCTCACTTTGGTCAAGCATTACTATCCAACTTTGCACTCGAGGTTCCTGCCAGTGTTTATTCAAGTAAGTCTTCTCAGTGTTAATGACTTTATTGGAGCTGTAACCCCACTAAAGGTGTAATAAAAATGACTTAATCAGGTCTGCTTTCAGACACTTGATTTATGAGCTCTATGCATGTCCTCCACTTAAGTGTCATCTACTTGATATGTACATACAGTAGTGTGTGTTAGGTTCCTCTAGTTTCCAAGGATTACATACATTTTATATTGGCATTGGAAGAGTTTGTTATGTTGTTCCATTTGTGCGGGTCCATGACATTAACATGGTGTGTGTATTTCCTTTAGTGCCAACACCTTTGTTTCCCCTACTAGTGGTAGACATCCTTTTGAAGAAAGCATTGCTACTGAATGACACCATTGAGTGGGAGAAGGGAAAGGGCCAGACGATATGTGCCTGAACTTGGATAGTTACATGTGGTGCAAGAACAGCTGAAGTAGGGGGCAGACATCAGTGGATGACACCATCATATGTTCCTATTAAGAACAAGCAATGACACATTCAACAGTTTTGTCTTGTGTATACATATTAGGCATTGCCCAGGCGCTGCTGTTAGAAGCCCAGGAACTCACACCATTTTGCACCTTCTAACATCAACAGCTCATTCTTACCACTATGGCAGTGCTTGGCAAGTGCCTATTCCATGACTACACAAATGCGAACATGGTTGGTATTGCCAGTGCTGTTTTCTTCTTGGCATTGGAAGTGTTTGATATGACCATCCAGAGCTGTGTGGTAGGTTCCTCTAGTGACCCAGTATTACATACATTTTCTATTGGCATTGGAAGAGTTTGGTATGTTATTCCATTCGTGTGGGTCCATGACATTAACACAGTGTGTGTATTTTCTTTAGTGCCGACACCTTGGTTTCCCCTACTAGTGGTGGACATCCTTTTGAAGAAAGCATTGCTACTGATTGACACCATTGAGTGGGGGAAGGCAAAGGGTCAGAAGATACCTGCCTGATCTTGGATAGTTACATGTGGTGCAAGAACTGCTGAAGTAGGGGGCACACATCAGTGGATGGCACCATTATATGTGAAAAGAAGCAGGGTTCTAAAACTGCCTTTAATCTCAGGGAAGGATATGAAGTTCAGGAAGTGCAGGATTGTCCCTTGAATGAAGATCAGAGACTGTTAGGTGACTGCAAGAAATGCCAGTACCTGCAGGGCTGCCCGGTCCCTGAATTAGAAGAATCTGAAGCTTTTAACTGAATTGCAGCATTAGAAGCATCATTTGTGCCACCTTCCACCACATATACTGCCCCCTCACTCTAATTGTCCACCTGGAACATAAGTAGAAATGCCCCAAGAGGGAAAGGTGGCAGAGGTGGCTGGGGTCGGGGTCAGGGACATGCAGCAGAAGCTGCTGTCCCAGGCCCAAGGGTCCAGGTACCTGCAGTGGAAGCTGCTGTCCCAGGCCCAAGGGTCCAGGTATGTGCAGTTGAAGCTGCTGTCCCAGGCCCAAGGGTCCAGGTACCTGCAGTGTAAGCTGCTGTCCCAGGCCCAAGGGTCCAGGTATGTGCAGTTGAAGCTGCTGTCCCAGGCCCAAGGGTCCAGGTATGTGCAGTTGAAGCTGCTGTCCCAGGCCCAAGGGCCCAGGTACCTGCAGTGGAAGCTGCTGTCTCAGGCCCAAGGGTCCAGGTACGTGCAGTTGAAACTGCTGTCCCAGGCCCAAGGTAGTTGGTAGCATGGCTGGATATTTGTGGTCTGTAATAGGTGTTGCTGGTTGTGATGATGTATGTCTCATGGCAATTTTATCATGTGTAATGAGTGACACCTCACTTCTCTTGCAAGGATTGTGGGTTTATGGATCAACAGCACATTTGTCCTGTTTTGATTATCGATCAACCATTAAGGCGTGCAGCACCAGTTGAAAGACACAAACATGTGGGCATTTATGCACATTTTTGGGATGCTAAGTTGTGTAGCAGCACATTAGGGTTAGTGGTGTTGGAGCTTTCTCATGCATGTACCATGCATGCTGCACCATGGCGTTTGCAGCTTCAAGTTCACCGCAGCTGGGTGCATAGTACTGCTGCATTCAATTGAATGCAGTCTTTAACCATTTGTATGCTATGACAATGAAGTCTGCAGTGACCATGCTGCTTTGGTTTGCATCCTACATTTACCATGCATTTATCCTTGGTTGCTGTATCACACTGCTTTGTGTTGTCTGCTTATGTCTACCATTTCAGTTCCCTCGGTGCCAGCATTCCATTCGGATATCAGCCTCTGTGCATTTATGCATCAAGCTGGGTCCTGCTGGGAGTGCAAGAGGTGAGTAGTTGTGTACTTGTATTCTAGTGGTTTGCCTCATGGCGGCTGCACTCTACAAAATGTGCTGTTAACTTGCCAACCCATCCACTGTATCTTCTGCACCTACTCCATCACAGTCCCTTTGCCTTTGTAATGCACTTGCATCTCATTTATTTTCAAAAAGCCAGGATAAACTAAACCTCTTTGTGAAAGGCTCTTCCAACTCAAATCTCCTCCCTCTGCCCCCCTACCCTCACTCCCCCTTCTCCTCCTTCGCTTCTGTCTCCCCTGAACAAGTCACCAGAGTTGTCAACTCCATGAAGGTCTCATCCGAACAGGTGGCTCATGCTCACCCAGAACCTTCAAGGGGAACATCTCCTCCCTGGCACCTTCTCTTGATGATCTCTGCAACCACTCCTTTGCTGCTGTTTCATTTCCACCCTCCTTCACGCACTCCCTTGTGCGCCCAATCATTACAATACCATCTGCAGAGCATTCATGCACAGCCAACTACCGCCCCATTTTAATCACCACCTTCCTGGGGAAACTTCTTTAGAAGTTTGATCTCCCCCAAATAGACATACATGACGTACGTGTTGGTGGTCTACATGTACACAAGCGTGGATTCCAACCCTCCTGAGCCATGGACACTGCTCTCCTGATCACCCATGAAGAACTGGTAGCATCCCTCAATTCATAATCCCCTGCTGTCCTCATCCTCCTTGACATCTCTTCTGCATTTGACACATTGAATAATTCCATCCTCATTAAAATGCTCCATGAGCGGAGATAGACTGGGTTTGCTCATTCCTAACCAACCATTCCTACTAAACCATTCTGTGCACTTTCTCCTACTCTACTTCCTCCTCCTGCAGGTCTCCATTCTTTTGACATGCATCTTTAACATTTCCCTGCTACAACGCTTCATTGCCTCATTCTCCCACAAATTCCACTGCTATGCTGACAAAACACACCTCGTCAGCAAGGTTCCTACTGACACACTTGCAGCTTCATTCACCCTGACTGCCTCTCTGTCATCCTGGCCTGGTGCACTGCGAATGACTTTGGCTTGTACGCCATCCGAAGTGGAAGTCTCCCTATTGGATCAACTGTAGCCTACTTCTTCCAATCACTGTGTCCTTCCTCCATGGGTGCAGCCCTCGCCCCCTCATCCAAAGCTGGAAATCTTAGAGTCATCTTTGACTCCCCCTTTTCTTGATCCCTCATATTCTGCACATTGGGCCTCATTACGACCCAGGCGGTAAGGGGTTAAAGGCGCTGTAAAAAGGTGGCAGTGCTGTTAACCCCTTACTGCCTAATTGCGAGGTCCTTTGCGGGTCCTGACCTTAACGGCTGGTTTTTACCAGCCGTTAAAGGATTGGACCCGCAAAGGGACCTTGGAGGTATTTACGGTACCGCAATTTACGGTAATGTAACTACCACCTTCCCCATTTCCATTGAGCCCTACGGGGGCAAAAATGGAAATGGGGAAGGGCCAATGGTGAATGGGGAATTACCGCCCCGCCAACCTTGGAATGGGGTGGTAATTCTGCCATTCACCATGGCGCAATCAGTAAAATACCAGCGGCAACCATGGTGCTACTAGCGCCATGGTTACCGCCTGGGTCGTAATGACCACCATTGTCAAGAAGTCCCACTTTCAGCTATAGCTTCTCATATTCCGGAGGATAGCACAGGGGAAAAGTGCTCGCCTTGGAAGCAAGACGACACGGCGCAACACAGGTACGATCCCCGGGTCCGCGCTCAGAAAACCTCTGGGTATTAAGCGCATTATAAATAAACAATCATATCATATCATAGTAGCTGTACCCTTCCACACCTTAGCACAGAGAATCAATGTTACCCGTACTCTGGTTCTCTCCAGGCTACACTACTACAACATCCTCCTCCTTATTGTTCCTTGGTCCACCCAACGACCCCTCGAGCTTACCCAGATCCGGGCAGCAAGTCTTATCATTGGCCTCAGGCCCAGGTACCGCATCTGTCATGCATTACAAAGCTGTCAGTGGCTCACAGTCTCAGCACAGATTACATTGTAATTCCTGTGTATCATCCACAGGGCTATGTGTTGGGGTTACATATTGGCGTCATCATGTATAAGCTCAGAGGGTAGGCATTGTCCCATGTAGAGGTGAGAATGTTTATCATTGTCATTTGTTGACAGTGTCTATTTGTCTGGGTGCAAACGAAGGAACAGGGGGGGTCCGGTCTTCCCGCATACAATGTTGCCAACACACTTATAATTGCAGTGTGAATTGTTTTAAATGAAAGGTGGCTATAACTAAATTATCCTAGAGAATGAATGAACCCTGTCTCAGCCCTGAAAGTTCAAATCAATTGACATGGTGGTGCCACATAAATAAAGTAGCACACACTTAGGACACATAAAAGAGCTATCCCAAATGTGTTCATGCAGAAAAGTGGTTGACTCAGTGGCCACTATCTATTTGATGGATTTTCAGATGACTTTTGACAAACATAATCTTAAAAAATTTCAGATCACCCCTCTGAAACAAAATCTTTAACAGTCATTGATAAAGCATATGAGCAGAGACATATACAAATTGCGTTATTAAGTGCACTCTGGGATAATAAACAAACAAATAAATATACATATAATACAAAGCAACTTCTGTGTTATATATACATGGTATATAAGAAAATGCAAAACCAAACAGTGTCTTACATAAACTTGAAACAAATTTAGCAACCCGCTAAATTAGAGCCTAATACGATCAGATCAAGAATGTGTGTATTTCTGACAGTCATGAGTTACATTATTGGCTCTCCACCGGTTCAAAGAAATTGTTCTGGGTATATGAGTGACCAGTGTGTGGTTACAGTGGGTGAGTAGAGACCAATCCAAGGTCAAGTGTCTGTGTGCAACATGAATGCATGTGCATGGCCATTCCTACTCACCAATGAACCATGTGTTGCCATGCTTCCCAGCTTCCAGGGCCCGGTGTAGGGGGAACACCCTCAAGATGTAACTATCATGGGTGCTGGCAGGATAGTTGGCATAGACTGAAGTAATGATGCCCTTGGCATCACACATAACCTCAACATTGATGGAGTGCCAGTGTTCCCAGTTGTGGTAGATGTGCTCTGTTGCTCGAGGTGGACGTAGAGCAACATGGGTGCAATAAATGACACCTAGCACTTTTGGGAATTGTGCCACCCAATAAAAATCCTGGACCCCTGCTTGCCTTTCAGCAGGTGTTCTGGGCATATTGATATGGTGGCGCACAGAAGGACATGCTGTCATTATTGCCAAGACCTGGTGTAGGCAGCGTAACTGGTTGGCCTGTGAAATGCCACCAACTATAGTGGTTGTCTTCTGGAATGAGCCAGTGGCCAAAAAATGCAGTATAGTGAGTACCTTTTGCAAGGGGGATGTGAGGTTATCTTCCCACTCTGTGAACAGGTCTAGGATGATAAGGGGGGGGGGCTATACCTGCCATAGACCTGGTCATCAGGCATCCCAAAAAGGCTGGTCGT